>NC_059200.1:39459661-40659661 GCF_020615455.1 Coregonus clupeaformis
TCTGCATTACATCCTAAGAATACTGAAAGCAATCACTGCACATCATAAAATCCAAGGCCATTGCTTGTTTTGAGATGTTGAGAAAAATGAAGTTTGAGCTGGTCAAGTGTGGCTGAACTGTAAACAGCCGTGGTTCCCAACATTTTCCTCTCCTTTTACACTGGATCACAGTCAAAAGCTTTTTTTTCTATTCACTGTTCACAATAAAGAATCTTTCCAGGTTAACATTTATTGTTATGGGTACTGCTCAGGCATGACGGGTCTTTGGTGATAAATTAACCCTATAATTCCAGTGTTTGTAGGTTCAATCATTATCTAGAGGTTGATCCACCTCTAACCACAGTTAATGTTGTGGTTCTCAAGGCAGAGGTGTGAGGAGGAGTCTTCCCTGGAGTCTTCTTACCCCTGACTCAATATCTTTCTTTCTCCATCATTTTCTCCCACTCTCAATCCACCCCTGGCTCTTAACCCCACAATCTTCATCTGTCTCTGTCTCTATCCCAATCTCTCTCTCTGTCTAAATACCTCTCTTTCTGTTTCATTCCAACCACATCACTCTCCCTAACCCTCCTTTTTTTATTCTCTATTTGTCTCTTTCTCCTGCTATTTATCTCTCTGACTCTCAGTCTTAGTCCCACCCAAACCCATCTGTCTTTCTCTCTTTCTCTCTTTCCATCTGTCTGTCTGTCTCTCCACCTCTCTCCATCTCCAGCTCTCCCCTCTCTCCACCACTCCCTTCAATCTCCCTCCACCTCCATCCCTCTCTCTTTCCCTCTCTCCACCTCCATCTCTCTCCCCTCTCTCTCTCCAACTCTCTCTCCATGGGGCCCAGTGTAGCTCAGTTGGTAGAGCATGGCGCTTGCAACGCCAGGGTTGTGGGTTCCTTTCCCACAGAGGGCCAGTATGAAAATGTATGCACTCACTAACTGTAAGTCGCTCTGGATAAGAGCGTCTGCTAAATGACAAAAATGTAAATGTAAATCTCTCGCCACCTCTCTTGCCACCTTTCCACTTCCCTCCCTCTCTATCCCGCTCTCTCTCTCCACCTCTCCACTTCCCTCTCTCTCCCTCTCTCCCTCCCTCTATCTTTCTGAAGGCCAGTAGGCTATACAGAACCAGAGAGAATAATTTCACCAGAAGCCTTAAGTCTCGGGGAGAGCGAGCAGTGGTGGTAGAATCCATGGTTACACGGAGAGAATGAGAGGGGAGAAGGAGAGGGGAAAGAGGAGCACCCAGAGAAAATCTTAAAACTTCAATTTGCAGAATTACTGTTATCTGTTGAGGCAGGACGCGCTCGGCCACGGCTCCAGATTTAGCTAGTCTCCCCCAGTCTCCCTCCATCCCCCTCCGTCCCCAGCCTCAGAGAGGCCCTTCTCTGCCAGGCTTACTTCTTTACAGCACACCCACCCACCCCTTCATCTCTGGTTGTTTTTGTTTGTGTCTGTCTGTGGTTCTCTCAGTCTGAGGATAAACCCTCAAGTGCAGTAATCCTAAAGGCCTCAGTGACAGTAACATGGCAGCAGTGTGTGTGTGTGCGTGTGTGCGAGCGTGCATGTGCGTGTGTGTGTGAAAGGCCTCAGATGGACCAGTAGTATGGCAGCGGTGTGACATGTGACTGCCATTAGCTTTAGGGAGCCCCAGCAGTGCTCTCACTGTTACTGGCTGCTATATAGGAGTACATGCTCCAACTGTATAATATAGTACAGAGATAATACGGGCTAGGGACTTTTGCTGAGGGGGAAGACTTGGTCCAATTGGATTGAGAACGAATGAAGGTGTACTTCGGGTATCTGAGTGTGCAAGCCCTGCTTTATTCTAATAGATATTTTTTCTTCTTTTTGGGGGGATTAGCTGTTGAAGAAGTAGCAGCTATTCTTCCTGGGGTCCACACAAAACATAAAACATGACAAAATACAGATCACTAATGGACAAGAACAGCAATACAAATTTGAACTAAGAACACTACGATTAAAGAACAATACGACAATATTATTTCCCCCTCCCCCCAATACAATCTATACTCTACTTTCTCCAAGTAACTATTCTTCTCTATGAAGTAACGATAGAAGTAGACGATGCCAATGGTCTCCATGGACACTGAAAAGACAATACAAAGGGGGAAAGTATTCAGTGCATTCGGAAAGTATTCAGACCCCTTGACATTTTCCACATTTTGTTACGTCACAGTCTTATTCTAAAATGGATTAAATAGTTTTTATTTTCTCATCAATCTACAAACAATACCCCATATTGACAAAGCAAAAACAGGTTTTTAGAAATGTTTCCAAAAAAACCAGGAAATATAACATTTAAATAAGTATTCAGACCCTTTAATCAGTACTTTGTTGAAAAACCTTTGGCAGTGATTACAGCCTTAAGTCTTCTTGGGTATGACGCTACAGGCTATGGCACACCTGTATTTGGGGAGTTTCTCCCATTCTTCTCTGCAGATTCTCTCAAGCTCTGTCAGGTTGGATGGGGAGCGTCGCTGCACAGCTCTTTTCAGGTCTCTCCAGAGATGTTAAATCGGGTTCAAGTCCGGTCTCTGGCTGGGCCACTCAAGGACATTCAGAGACTTGTCCCGAAGCCACTCCTGCGTTGTCTTGGCTGTGTGCTTAGGGTCGTTGTCCTGTTGGAAGGTGAACCTTCACCTCAGTCTGAGGTCCTGAGCGCTCTGGAGCAGGTTTTCATCAAGGATCTCTCTGTACTTAGCTCCGTTCATCTTCCCTCGATCCTGACTAGTCTCCCAGTCCCTGCCGCTGAAAAACATCCCCACAGCATGATGCTGCATCCACCATGCTTTACCGTAGGGATGGTGCCATGTTTCCTCCAGACATGACAGGCCAAAGAGTTCAATCTTGGTTTCATAGCTCCCAAAGTTTTTATATTTATTTTCGGTAATACCAATTACCCCACATTAACATTCTTTAAAAAAGTATACTCGGCCATAACAGACTTCATATGGGCAAATAAAACTCATAGAATAAATAGGAAAGTTTTACATGTCCCTAAATCTGAGGGTGGTTTTAAACTTGCAGATTTGGAATTGTATCAACTCACCACCCAAGGCTTTTACTTGAGACATATTGCACTAAAGAGTAACAATGGGTACATATTGAAGATGCACATGCTCATCCCCAGAATCTTTTCACGTTTCTGTTTTTAAAGGATGGAGCTAAGAACATTAACAACTTCATAGTTAAGAACACTATAACAATATGGAAGAAAATGAAATGTATTCTACAAGAACCAATATCACTCCCTAAAAACACACCCCTATGGAACAATCCTTGGATAGCTTTTCAGAATTTACCGATAAATTGGCCCACATGGAAAACTAAAGGCATAGAAACTGTAAATGACTTGGTAACAGGAAATACAATTATTTCCATGACAGAATTAAAAAGCAATTTTGGACTGACCAATGTAGACAATTTCAAATATATGCAACTTAAACGTTTTCGACGAAATTTCGACTTGAAAGCTTTTGGACATCAGAGCAATGTTGAGTGAATCCTATTTGAGTCAGAAAAATATACTCATATTATAAGTCTTGATATACAAAACTGTGCAGAGAGTCTATCCAACTGACAATCTCTTAGAAAAAAAATTAAACTATTGGAACCAAGACTTTAAAATAACCAATATTGTCACAAGATGGAGGGAATGTTGGAACATAATGAACAAAACTACAGTTACAAGCATTAGAAACAACATTGGGTGTGGATACGGTGGGTCTGACCAAGTGTGATGTCATTAATGTTTGTGGAAGTGTATGTACACTATATATACAAAAGTATGTGGACACCCCTTCAAATTAGTGGATTCGGCTATTTCAGCCACACCCGTTGCTGACAGGTGTATCAAATCGAGCACATGGCCATGCAATCTCCATAGACTCCCGAGTGGCGCAGTGGTCTAGGGCACTGCATCTCAGTGCTTGAGGCGTCACTACAGACCCCCTGGTTTGATTCCAGGCTGTACCACAACCGGCCGTGATTGGGAGTCCCATAGGGCGGCGCACAATTGGCCCAGCGTCGTCCGGGTTTGGCCGGTGTAGGCCATCATTGTAAATAAGAATTTGTTCTTAACTGACTTGCCTAGTTAAATAAAGGTAAAATAAAAAATAAAAAATAAAAATAAATAGACAAACATTGGCAGTAGAATGGCCTTATTGAAGAGCTCAGTGACTTTCAATGTGACACCGTCATAGGATGCCACCTTTCCAACAAGTCAGTTCGTAAAATTTCTGCCCTGCTAGAGCTGCCCCGGTCAACTGTAAGTGAAGTGGAAACGTCTAGGAGCAACAACAGCTCAGCCGCGAAGAGGTAGGCTACACAAGCTCACAGAACGGGACCGCCAAGTGCTGAAATTCATCCGACCTCGGTTGCAACACTCACTACGAGTTCCAAACTGCCTCTGGAAGCAACGTCAGCACAATAACTGTTTGTCGGGAGCTTCATGAAATGGGTTTCCATGGCCGAGCAGCCCCACACAAGCCTAAGATCACCATGTGCAATGCAAAGCATCGGCTGGAGTGGTGTAAAGCTTTCCACCATTGGACTCTGGAGCAGTGGAAATGCATTATCTGGAGTGATGAATCACGCTTCACCATCTGGCAGTCCGACGGATGAATCTGGGTTTGGTGGATGCCAGGAGAACGCTACCTGCCCGAATGCATAGTGCCAACTGTAAAGTGTGGTGGAGGACGAATAATGGTATGGGGCTGTTTTTCATGGTTCGGGCTAGGCCCCTTAGTTCCAGTGAAGGGAAATCTTAACGCTACAGCATACAATGACGTTCTATACGATTCTGTGCTTCCAAATTTGTGGCAACAGCTTTCCCATTTCAGCATGACAATTCCCCCGTGCTGCACAAAGTGAGGTCCATACAGAAATGTTTTGTCGAGATCGGTGTGGAAGAACTTGACTGGCCTGCACAGAGCCCTGACCTCAACAACATTATACACCTTTGTGATAAATTGGAACGCAGACTGCGAGCCAGGCCTAATCACCTAACATCAGTGCCTGACTTCACTAATGCTCTTGTGGCTGAATGGAAGCAAGCCCCCAAAGCAATGTTCCAACATCTAGTGGAAAGCCTTCCCAGAAGCGTGGAGGCTGTTATAGAAGCAAAGGGGGGACCAACTCCATATTAATGATTTTGGAATGAGATATTCGAAGATCAGGTGTCCACATACCTTTGGTCATGTAGTGTATGTAAATGTTAAGTTGTTTGTTGTTTTTGTCTATGTATGTTTTTATTTATTGTCCCCCAAAAAAGTATTTAAAAAAATTATATATATATATATATATATATATATATATATATATATATATGTTAATACTTTTTATATATACATAAAATAACAATATGGCTATTTAAAAAATAAGAACAAGAAGAAAGAGAAAATAAAGAAAATAAATATATTCCATGTGGTTCCTTTAATTGTTGTTTAATCTGGTTTTTTTTTATCTGATTTTATTGTTTGCCTGAGTTACCTGAGGTGGAAGAGAATTCCATGTAGTCACTGCTCTATACAGTACTGTGCGTCTCCCAGCCTCTGTTCTGGACTGAAGAAACCCCTGATTGCGTGTCTTGTGGGGTATGTATGGGCTGTGTGTTAACTGGCTGAACAGACAATTATGTACTTTCAGCAGTCAATCTCTCCTTCACTCTGAACCAAGAGAGAATGACATGCATGTTAAAAAAGCAGAGCTTCTCTTTACCACAGACAGACTTCTCCCCATCTTTACAACAATAGAATCAATATGCTTTGACCATGACAGTTTACAATCTAATATAACACCAAGAAGTTTAGTCTCTTCTACTTGCTCAACAGCCACATTATTAATGACCAGATTCAGCTGAGGTCCATCCAGTACCAAGGGAGTGATTTGTACCAAATACAATGCTTTTAGTTTTAGATATGTTCAGGACTAGTTTATTACTAGCCACCCATTCCAAAACTGACTGCAACTCTTTGTTTAGGGTTGCAGTGATTTAACTAGCTGTGGGTGCTGACATGTATTATGTTGAATCATCTGTATAAATAGACACACAGGCTTTGTTTAATACTAGTGGTAGTAAAAATAGATAACAGTAGAGGGCCAAGACAACTCCCTTGTGGAATACCACACTTTACATGTTTTATACTAGAGAAGCTTCCATTAAAGAAAACCCTCTGTGTACTATTAGATATCACAGGAGGTTGGTGGCATCGTAATTGGGGAGGACGGGCTCATGGTAATGGCTGGAGCGGAATCAGTGGAATGGTATCAAATACATAAAACACATGGTTTCCAGGTGTTTGATGCCATTCCATTTGCTCTGTTCGGACCATTATTATAAGCCATCCTCCCCTCAGCAGCCTCCACTGTTAGATACAGTGGGGAGAACAAGTATTTGATACACTGCCGATTTTGCAGGTTTTCCTACTTACAAAGCATGTAGAGGTCTGTAATTGTTATCATAGGTACACTTCAACTGTGAGAGACGGAATCTAAAACAAAAATCCAGAAAATCACATTGTATGATTTTAAAGTAATTCATTTGCATTTTATTGCATTACATAAGTATTTGATCACCTACCAACCAGTAAGAATTCCGGCTCTCAAAGACCTGTTAGTTTTTCTTTAAGATGCCCTCCTGTTCTCCACTCATTACCTGTATTAACTGCACCAGTTTGAACTCGTTACCTGTATAAAAGACACCTGTCCAGACACTCAATCAAGCAGACTCCAACCTCTCCACAATGGCGAAGACCAGAGAGCTGTGTAAGGACATCAGGGATAAAATTGTAGACCTGCACAAGGCTGGGATGGGCTACAGGACAATAGGCAAGCAGCATGGTGAGAAGGCAACAACTGTTTGCGCAATTATTAGAAAATGGAAGAAGTTCAAGATGACGGTCAATCACCCTCGGTCTGGGGCTCCATGCAAGATCTCACCTCGTGGGGCATCAATGATCATGAGGAAGGTGAGGGATCAGCCCAGAACTACACGGCAGGACCTGGTCAATGACCTGAAGAGAGCTGGGACCACAGTCTCAAAGAAAACCATTAGTAACACACTATGCCGTCATGGATAAAAATACTGCAGCGCACGCAAGCTCCCCCTGCTCAAGCCAGCGCATGTCCAGGCCCGTCTGAAGTTTGCCAATGACCATCTGGATGATCCAGAGGAGGAATGGGAGAAAGTCATGTGGTCTGATGAGACAAAAATAGAGCTTTTTGGTCTAAACTCCACTCGCCGTGTTTGGAGGAAGAAGAATGATGAGTACAACCCCAAGAACACCATCCCAACCGTGAAGCATGGAGGTGGAAACATCATTCTTTGAGGATGCTTTTCTGCAAAGGGGACAGGACGACTGCACCGTATTGAGGGGAGGATGGATGGGGCCATGTATCGCGAGATCTTGGCCAACAACCTCCTTCCCTCAGTAAGAGCATTGAAGATGGGTCGTGGCTGGATCTTCCAGCATGACAACGACCCGAAACACACAGCCAGGGCAACTAAAGAGTGGCTCCGTAAGAAGCATCTCAAGGTCCTGGAGTGGCCTAGCCAGTCTCCAGACCTGAACCCAATAGAAAATCTTTGGAGGAAGCTGAAAGTCCGTATTGCCCAGTGACAGCCCCGAAAACTGAAGGATCTGAAGAAGGTCTTTATGGAGCAGTGGGCCAAAATCCCTGCTGCAGTGTGTGCAAACCTGGTCAAGACTTACAGGAAACGTATGATGTCTGTAATTGCAAACAAAGGTTTCTGTACCAAATATTAAGTTCTGCTTTTCTGATGTATCAAATACTTATGTCATGCAATAAAATGCATATTAATTACTTTAACCCTCCCGTTGTCCTAGGGTCAAAATGACCCGCCACTGTGTTGAACCAACTTTATTTAAGTTTTATATTTTTTGGATCATTTGTGAGAAGGAGGCAGTGAGACTTTAAAGAAAGTATCACTGCCTCCTTCTCACAAATGATCCAAAAAATATAAAAATTAAATAAAGTTGGTTCAACACAGTGGCGGGTCATTTTGACCCTAGGACAACGGGAGGGTTAAAATCATACAATGTGATTTTCTGGATTTTTGTTTTAGATTCCGTCTCTCACAGTTGAAGTGTACCTATGATAAAAATGACAGACCTCTACATGCTTTGTAAGTAGGAAAACCTGCAAAATCGGCAGTGTATCAAATACTTGTTCTCCCCACTGTATATAGCTCTCTATCCATGATATGGCGGATGATGAATGCCATAACACATTCATTTTTTCAATAACAAATGATGGTCAATAATATCAAAGGGGGGAAATAACCCCCTGAATAGGACACAATCAGCCGTGGCCTTGCCCCTAAAGAAAATGTGTAGTGTAGGGCTGTCTAACAGTGTCTGTCTAACATTACAGGCAGGATGCATGAAATCAGAGGATAAATGACTGATACAGTCTTCATAATGACACATACAGAGAGATTGGGTGGCAATGTCATTCCTGCCTCCAATGCCAAAATCACCCCCCACCACCACTCACTACCCCCTCCAGCCGCCAAATGGCCAAGTAGCACCACAATAGCATGGCAGAGTGTGCCAGCTCTAATTCTGTTATCAGCCACCAGCGTGACATGAGGCTGTGTGTGTGTGTGTGTGTGTATGAGCGTGCAACGTTGTTTGCCTCCAGATTGTCTCTCCTCCACCTTCATTAAGTTACGCAGCGAACACAGAAAGGTATGACCTTCACATCCTCTCCATCACAGATATATTGAGAGAGAGAGAGAGAGAGAGAGAGAGAGAGATGGAGATGAAAGAGAGGAGGTAGAGAGAGGGAGAGATTGAGAGAGAGCGAGCGAGTGAGAGGGACAGAGTGAGTGAGAGAAAGAGAGAGAGACGCACTGTGCTCGGCTGATGTACGACGGGCCTAAATGAGACAAATCAGATTACCTGCCGCATTAATATTCACAGCGCTGCTTAATGAGAAGAACATAAATACACTTTATGCCCTTCGTATAAATTAACTAGAAATGTATCATTATAATACAGAAGCCTCAGCTGTAAAATAAAATAATAAATAATGTATGACCTGTATACGTGATGCCTGATGAAAATCACATACAATTCATCAATGCAGATTTCAAATTGGATTCATATTGGAGATGCAGTGTCGTGGTTTAGTGGAGGCCTTCCTTCGGTCCATGGATAGGGGGGGTGGGGAACAAGGCGCCCTCTCCCCAGGGAAGCCTCACTGAGCCTACGCTGACAGGGGCGCCACCCTTCCTGGGGGTGGAAGGTGGAGAGGGGAGCTTGCCTGGGCAATGTGCTGGAAAACCATCCCTGTGGAGAGTGGATTATTGAAATGTTCTCAGGCGAGGTGGGTTTCTTTAAATGGAAGAGTGGAGTGGTAGGGGGTGGGGGGAGGTAACTGGGGGGGGGCACAGCCAAGCATGAGAGGAGACGCTGATGACACCTCCATGACTGAGTAATTCAGCAATATCTCGTCCTGACACCACTTCAACTATAGTTTTACTGTGGAACAGCTGCTCCGTCTCAGACACACCGATATAAGTATACACACACGCACCAACACTGCGAGCACACACGCACACTGTTGTACACACACACACACACACACACAGGAGAGGAGAGGTTGAAAAAAGCTGGAAATGAGGGTGTGCAAGCTGTGACGGTGAACATTAATAGGGAGAGCAGCTGTGGAATTAATGTGGCACATCTGGGAGGAAGGAGACAGACCTGAGAAAATTAGCCAGGGAAAAGACAGAGAGAGGGGAAGATATTGAGAGAGAGGGAGCGACAGAGAGAGAGAGAGAGAGCGAGAGAGAGAGGGGCACCGAATGTCTTCGAGGAGTAGAGCTGATAAATCCGGTACCAGCTACAGCAGCTTCCCTACCCTTCTCTTGGTGTTCAAAGCCACACACCCTTTCTTTGTGTGTGTGCAAAGGCTCTGGGTGGATGTGCTCCAAGACATAGCTGCCTGCTGGGGATTTGTGGATCCCATCACCACAACCATCACCCAACACAACGCAGCCCAGCCCAGTATTTAGTATTCAGTCAACCAACATCTCTGCTTAGCAGTCTCTGGACATTACTAGGAGGTTGACTGCTTACTGCCCCTCAAACCACTGTGATGGCGCGTGACCAGGGAGACATTATTTCCTCTCTGCTCTGAGTGTACAGTATGTGGAGGAGTGACAACAGGAAGTCCTGGTGATTGGCTTATCATCCTGACTGCAGAAGAAGAGAGCTGAGAAAGGAATGCTTGGATAGGAGACCTCCTCAACATCCTCAGGGCGAAGGATTGCAGTCGCAATCGAAATAATAATTCACTACAGTATATGAAAAAAAGAAAGAAATAAAGATGAAAATGTAAGAGCGAATGAATCATAGCCTGTCCTGAAAGGCAGAATTAACGCCAAGTAGACAGATTATTAAGATATAGTGTAGGGGAATGGACCGCAGCTAATAATATGACAGTTGTTACTTAATTGGCTGAGTTAATTGTCTGTCATTACATAGCCTTGCTGATGGCCAGTCAGGGGAATGTCTGTGTGTGTGTGTGTTAGAATGTGTGTGTGCGTGCATGCGTGTGCATGTGTGTGTGTGTTGAAGGAGTTAGGGGCTACATGTTTCCGACAAGAACTTGAGAAGTCGCTATTGCTCATGCCTTGCCCTGAGTTGAGGACAGAAGTCAGTGGTTGATATCTCTCTCTCTCTCTCTCTCTCTCTCTCTCTCTCTCTCTCTCTCTCTCTCTCTCTCTCTCTCTCTCTCTCTCTCTCTCTCTCTCTCTCTCTCTCTCTCTCTCTCTCTCTCTCTCTCTCTCTCTCTCTCTCTCTCTCTCTCTCTCTCTCTCTCTCTCTCTCTCTCTCTCTCTCTCTCTCTCTCTCTCTCTCTCTCACAGCAGATATATTGCACCATCAATCCCCTACACTAGGAAGAATTCATAAATGAATCTGGAATAAATGGCCTCCTGCTTGACATATACTCACAGATTAGGGCTCAGGCTGCCTGAGAATGATGAGTTAGACCCGTCTGCTACACTGTGTGGGGGGTGAACTCACATTAACCCCTGGCTGTCTGGAGAACCAGGACAGGCCCACCTGGCTCAGTCAGGGGCAGGGAGGAAGACATTGTGTAATAGGGGGATGATTTAAATAGATCTGTGTGTGTGTGTGTGTGTGTGTGTGTGTTAAAGTGATTTAAATAGATATGTTACATGGGATTTCCCTGAGGTGTGATCCTGACCATGAGAGGCTACGCGCTTCCTAATGATGTCACTAATAAGGTTTTCATTACCGTGGCAACCCTTTGATCTGGGCCATGTGTCATCATCCTGAGGTGTCTTCTCTTTGTTAAAACTAACCTTACATCGCAAGTCTCAGTAACGTCAGTCAGGCTAAAAACACTCACCAAAATGCACAATTTACCCCATGGTTACCTTCATTCAACAATCTTACATTTCAAACAAACACGCATGCAACCCAAAGGACATCCAGCCAACTTGACAACTGTGGGAAGCATTGGAGTCAACATGGGCCAACATCCATGTGGAACGCTTTCGACACCTTGTAGAGTACTTGCCCCGACGAATTGAGGCTGTTCTGAGGGGAAAAGGGGGAAGGTGTGCAACTCAATATTAGGAAGGTGTTCTTACTGTTTTGTACACTCACTGTATATTTATATTCTGTTCTCTGACATTGCTCATTTATATTGTACTTTTTTTATGGATTATGTGTATATTGTTTTTTATTATTATTGCCCTGACGGAGCTAGAAACACAAACATTTCACTGCACCTGCGATAACATCTGCAAATCTGTGTACGCGATTTGATGCTTAAACACCAGCACACACACATGCATGCATGCATGCATGCACACATAGAGACACACACGCACACACAGAACATACTGTACTTCCATACTCCCTAAACCTACACCTAATTCACCCTAAACCCACACCCAATTCATATACCCACGTACCTCTATCCACGCTCCCAAAGCCAAACCACCAACCATAAACCATCTTTGACTTTCTACTGAACGAAACACAATTAAGGAGCTGCGAAATTAGTCTTGTTGATTTATCCTCATGTTGTCACCTAATGCAATTTTCACTTGTTCACTTCAGCGAGTTGAAAGGGAAAAAATTAAGAGAAGATGCTCCCCCTCCTTCCTTCCCTTAGATGAATGAATTGTCTCTCTTTCCCTTTCATTTTTCTCAATTAAGCTTTTCCCATTTGGAACGGTTCCCAGGTTCATGATCATTAAAACCTTTGCATGTTGGAAGAGGGATGGGGTGGAGGGATGGAGAGGTGGAGGGGTGCACGCTTAATTCAATTTTACAGCAGCGGGCACCTGCCTGCACTCACACACGCAGAGAGAGAGAGAGAGAGAAAGGGAGAAAGGGAGAACGAGATAGTGTCTACTGTCTGAATGTCTCTCTGAATAAAGGGCCAATACCACCACACCCTACCATATACCCCTCCTCTCTCCAGACAAGACCTGCTCCAATGCTATCTGGATATGTTACGTCCACTACAGTACAGTGGGGAAAAAAAGTATTTAGTCAGCCACCAATTGTGCACGTTCTCCCACTTAAAAAGATGAGAGAGGCCTGTAATTTTCATCATAGGTACACGTCAACTATGACAGACAAAATGAGAAAAAAATATCCAGAAAATCACATTGTAGGATTTTTAATGGATTTATTTGCAAATTATAGTGCAAAATAAGTATTTGGTCAATAACCAAAGTTTCTCAATACTTTGTTATGTACCCTTTGTTGGCAATGACACAGGTCAAACGTTTTCTGTAAGTCTTCACAAGGTTTTCACACACTGTTGCTGGTATTTTGGCCCATTCCTCCATGCAGATCTCCTCTAGAGCAGTGATGTTTTGGGGCTATCGCTGGGCAACACAGACTTTCAACTCCCTCCAAAGATTTTCTATGGGGTTGAGATCTGGAGACTGGCTAGGCCACTCCAGGACCTTGAAATGCTTCTTACGAAGCCACTCCTTCGTTGCCCGGGCGGTGTGTTTGGGATCATTGTCATGCTGAAAGACCCAGCCACGTTTCATCTTCAATGCCCTTGCTGATGGAAGGAGGTTTTCACTCAAAATCTCACGATGCATGGCCCCATTCATTCTTTCCTTTACACGGATCAGTCGTCCTGGTCCCTTTGCAGAAAAACAGCCCCAAAGCATGATGTTTCTACCCCCATGCTTCACAGTAGGTATGGTGTTCTTTGGATGCAACTCAGCATTCTTTGTCCTCCAAACACGACGAGTTGAGTTTTTTACCAAAAAGTTCTATTTTGGTTTCATCTGACCATATGACATTCTCCCAATCCTCTTCTGGATCATCCAAATGCACTCTAGCAAACTTCAGACGGGCCTGGACATGTACTGGCTTAAGCAGGGGGACACGTCTGCACTGCAGGATTTGAGTCCCTGGCGGCGTAGTGTGTTACTGATGGTAGGCTTTGTTACTTTGGTCCCAGCTCAGTGCAGGACATTCACTAGGTCCCCCCGTGTGGTTCTGGGATTTTTGCTCACCGTCCTTGTGATCATTTTGACCCCACGGGGTGAGATCTTGCGTGGAGCCCCAGATCGAGGGAGATTATCAGTGTTCTTGTATGTCTTCCATTTCCTAATAATTGCTCCCACAGTTGATTTCTTCAAACCAAGCTGCTTACCTATTGCAGATTCAGTCTTCCCAGCCTGGTGCAGGTCTACAATTTTGTTTCTGGTGTCCTTTGACAGCTCTTTGGTCTTGGCCATAGTGGAGTTTGGAGTGTGACTGTTTGAGGTTGTGGACAGGTGTCTTTTATACTGATAACAAGTTCAAACAGGTCCCATTAATACAGGTAACGAGTGGAGGGACAGAGGAGCCTCTTAAAGAAGAAGTTACAGGTCTGTGAGAGCCAGAAATCTTGCTTGTTTGTAGGTGACCAAATACTTATTTTCCACCATAATTTGCAAATAAATTCATTAAAAATCCTACAATGTGATTTTCTGGAAAAAAATTTCTCAATTTGTCTGTCATAGTTGACGTGTACCTATGATGAAAATTACAGGCCTCTCTCATCTTTTTAAGTGGGAGAACTTGCACAATTGGTGGTTGACTAAATACTTTTTTTCCCCACTGTATGTCCACTCCCATCATTAATGGGTATTTACACGTGGGGGCTGTTGTAATGATTGGTGATAATGACAACAATAAGTAGATTAGGTTGGGGATGGTCAGGAGACTAGCTGAGGAAGCAAATGATTCCATAGTCAATATCAGTCCTCCAAACAGAAACAACTTATCCTTCAGAGAGTAGTGCTGCAGTCTAGTCCGATCGGGTCCAATCCAGTCCTGCACCATGCTGCTATACTGTATGGTTCTTTCCGAGGCTCCTGACCTCAGCACTGACCACGCTGTAAAAGCCTGACCATCCTGTTTCAGCATTTAACATGATGTATGAAACTGTCGATAACAGCCATGCAGCGGAGAAAATCAATGCATGTACTGTACTATTTACATGGTGAAAGAACAGAGCAAAGCCTACCATGCTGAAGAACACTACCGTCTTCCTCAGATAGCATGTTAGGGGAATAACGTGCTACTGTACTATAACAGCCTCTGATATTAAGACATTGTGTAATGTTAATAAGAAGTATTAGACCTATCACTAAAAGCTTCAGTCATACAAAAATTATACTTAAATCCGAACTGGTTCTCTAGCAAACTAGGAAGATTGTCTCACCCAATGTTCAAGAAGGGACTTTTTCCCTTTATTCAGATTACAACCCCTCACTTTCAGTTATTTGAAAAGGAAATAATCTCCCAAATATCACAATTTCTAAAACAAGCCATAGAAAGTTGGTTGCAATTTCAATTTAATCCTCCAGAAATGACAGAACAAATATTGCAACAAATATTGTGGTTAAACTCAAATATACTAATTGATAAAAAAACGTTCTTTTTTGAGAAAATGTTTAAAAAAGGTGTTATCTTCGTAAATGATATTATCGGTAGGAATGGTGGAGTTATGTCGCACATGCAGCTAACAAAAACATATGGAAATGTCTGCTCTACCCAAAATTACAACCAAATAATTGCAGCATTACCGCAAAAATGGAAGAGGAAAGTGGAAGGAGGAAAAAGTAAGGAACTTGTCACGCCCTGACTGATGGAACTCTTGTATGTTGAGTCAGGGTGTGGAGATCTACACTGCTCAAAAAAATAAAGGGATAATAAAGAAGTGGTTCTGCAGGTGGTGACCACAGACCACTTCTCAGTTCCTATGCTTCCTGGCTGATGTTTTGGTCACTTTTGAATGCTGGCGGTGCTTTCACTCTAGTGGTAGCATGAGACGGAGTCTACAACCCACACAAGTGGCTCAGCTAGTGCAGCTCATCCAGGATGGCACATCAATGCGAGCTGTGGTAAGAAGGTTTGCTGTGTCTGTCAGCGTAGTGTCCAGAGCATGGAGGCGCTACCAGGAGACAGGCCAGTACATCAGGAGACGTGGTGGAGGCCGTAGGAGGGCAACAACCCAGCAGCAGGACCGCTACCTCCGCCTTTGTGCAAGGAGGAGCAGGAGGAGCACTGCCAGAGCCCTACAAAATGACCTCCAGCAGGCCACAAATGTGCATGTGTCTGCTCAAACGGTCAGAAACAGACTCCATGAGGTTGGTATGAGGGCCCGACGTCCACAGGTGGGGGTTGTGCTTACAGCCCAACACCGTGCAGGACGTTTGGCATTTGCCAGAGAACACCAAGATTGGCAAATTCGCCACTGGCGCCCTGTGCTCTTCACAGATGAAAGCAGGTTCACACTGAGCACATGTGACAGACGTGACAGAGTCTGGAGACGCCGTGGAGAACGTTCTGCTGCCTGCAACGTCCTCCAGCATGACCGGTTTGGCGGTGGGTCAGTCATGGTGTGGGGTGGCATTTCTTTGGGGGGCCGCACAGCCCTCCATGTGCTCGCCAGAGGTAGCCTGACTGCCATTAGGTACCGAGATGAGATCCTCAGACCCCTTGTGAGACCATATGCTGGTGCGGTTGGCCCTGGGTTCCTCCTAATGCAAGACAATGCTAGACCTCATGTGGCTGGAGTGTGTCAGCAGTTCCTGCAAGAGGAAGGCATTGATGCTATGGACTGGCCCGCCCGTTCCCCAGACCTGAATCCAATTGAGCACATCTGGGACATCATGTCTCGCTCCATCCACCAACGCCACGTTGCACCACAGACTGTCCAGGAGTTGGTGGATGCTTTAGTCCAGGTCTGGGAGGAGATCCCTCAGGAGACCATCCGCCACCTCATCAGGAGCATGCCCAGGCGTTGTAGGGAGGTCATACAGGCACGTGGAGGCCACACACACTACTGAGCCTCATTTTGACTTGTTTTAAGGACATTACATCAAAGTTGGATCAGCCTGTAGTGTGGTTTTCCTCATTAATTTTGAGGGTGACTCCAAATCCAGACCTCCATGGGTTGATACATTTGATTTCCATTGATAATTTTTGTGTGATTTTGTTGTCAGCACATTCAACTATGTAAAGAAAAAAGTATTTAATAAGATTATTTCATTCATTCAGATCTAGGATGTGTTGTTTAAGTGTTCCCTTAATTTTTTTGAGCAGTGTATGTTGTTATTTCTATGTTTACATTCTAGGTATTGTGTTTCTATGTTTGGCCGGGTGTGATTCCCAATCAGAGGCAGCTGTCGCTCGTTGTCTCTGATTGGGGATCATACTTAAGTAGCCTGTTGGCAATCATTAGTTGTGGGATCTTGTTCCGTGTATAGGCTTGTATTGTGTTTAGCCTGAGGACTTCACGTTACGTTGTTTTGTTCGTGTGTTTATTTTGGTAAATAAACATGTATGCATTTCACGCTGCGCCTTGGTCTGACCCGTCCTTCAACGTCCGTGACAGAACTTGTATGTCGGCCTTGTATTAAAGAACATAATTGGTTAAAGAAAATTGTGATAAATAAAAACGTTTACCAGTTTCATTTAAGGACCAAAAGATTGACAGCCGTCCCATATAGATTGCAAAATAGTTGGGAAGAGATTTTTGACATACCGATTCCATGGCATAGTGTTTATGAACTGATACGCAAAACGACGCCGGATTCAAAACTTAGAATTTTTCAATTTAAATTATTATATAAAATTCTTGCTACCAATAGAATGTTATTTGTATGGGGGATACAATCTTCCCAGCTCTGCAGATTTGGCTGTGAAGAGACAGAATCATTAGATCATTTGTTTTGGTACTGTCCATTTGTAGCTTGTTTCTGGACACAGGTCCAGGAATGGCTGAAGGATTGCAATATTTGCATGGAGCTGACCCTGCAGATAGCACTACTGGGTGATCTGAAAAGTCATAGTCAATCGATCAATAATATAATAATACTTTTAGCAAAGATGTTTATTTTCAATTCACAAACTGTAGAAACTATGAGAATAGAAAGGTTCAGAACTTTTGTAAAACATCACAGTACAGTTGAAAAATATATGGCAAATAGAAATCCAATATGGATGGTGTTAAGAGATCGATGGGAGGTGTTGAATGGAGCTGAAAGATGGGACTAATAACAACAACAAGATAACTAGTGTAAGACATGCTGTGTCCATAATAAGTACATAGGTTATATATTGTGAGCTTTTGTGAAAGAGCACAGTTAGAAAGATATGGCATATAGAAGCATACCAGATGGACATTATATGAAAATGATTGGAGGAAGTTCAGGAGTTAAAACAAACAAAATATAATTATTGACTGTGTCCATAAAATGTATATAGTATGTATAAGCATGAAGTAGAGGCCTAAGCATTGTTGTTCACTAGTTTACTCCAATTAGGGAGGGGATGGTGGGGTTGGAAAGTAATAAAGGGAAATATATATATTTTTAAAGGATATGTATGTATATACACTGCTAAAAAAAATAAAGGGAACACTTAAACAACACATCCTAGATCTGAATGAATGAAATAATCTTATTAAATACTTTTTTCTTTACATAGTTGAATGTGCTGACAACAAAATCACACAAAAATTATCAATGGAAATCAAATTTATCAACCCATGGAGGTCTGGATTTGGAGTCACCCTCAAAATTAAAGTGGAAAACCACACTACAGGCTGATCCAACTTTGATGTAATGTCCTTAAAACAAGTCAAAATAAGGCTCAGTAGTGTGTATGGCCTCCACGTGCCTGTATGACCTCCCTACAACGCCTGGGCATGCTCCTGATGAGGTGGCGGATGGTCTCCTGAGGGATCTCCTCCCAGACCTGGATTAAAGCATCCGCCAACTCCTGGACAGTCTGTGGTGCAACGTGGCGTTGGTGGATGGAGCGAGACATGATGTCCCAGATGTGCTCAATTGGATTCAGGTCTGGGGAACGGGCGGGCCAGTCCATAGCATCAATGCCTTCCTCTTGCAGGAACTGCTGACACACTCCAGCCACATGAGGTCTAGCATTGTCTTGCATTAGGAGGAACCCAGGGCCAACCGCACCAGCATATGGTCTCACAAGGGGTCTGAGGATCTCATCTCGGTACCTAATGGCAGTCAAGCTACCTCTGGCGAGCACATGGAGGGCAGTGTGGCCCCCCAAAGAAATGCCACCCCACACCATGACTGACCCACCGCCAAACCGGTCATGCTGGAGGATGTTGCAGGCAGCAGAACGTTCTCCACGGCGTCTCCAGACTCTGTCACGTCTGTCACATGTGCTCAGTGTGAACCTGCTTTCATCTGTGAAGAGCACAGGGCGCCAGTGGCGAATTTGCCAATCTTGGTGTTCTCTGGCAAATGCCAAACGTCCTGCACGGTGTTGGGCTGTAAGCACAACCCCCACCTGTGGACGTCGGGCCCTCATACCACCCTCATGGAGTCTGTTTCTGACCGTTTGAGCATTTGTGGCCTGCTGGAGGTCATTTTGCAGGGCTCTGGCAGTGCTCCTCCTGCTCCTCCTTGCACAAAGGCAGAGGTAGCAGTCCTGCTGCTGGGTTGTTGCCCTCCTACGGCCTCCTCCACGTCTCCTGATGTACTGGCCTGTCTCCTGGTAGCGCCTCCATGCTCTGGACACTACGCTGACAGACACAGCAAACCTTCTTGCCACAGCTCACATTGATGTGCCATCCTGGATGAGCTGCACTACCTGAGCCACTTGTGTGGGTTGTAGACTCCGTCTCATGCTACCACTAGAGTGAAAGCACCGCCAGCATTCAAAAGTGACCAAAACATCAGCCAGGAAGCATAGGAACTGAGAAGTGGTATGTGGTGACCACCTGCAAAACCAGTCCTTTATTGGGGGTGTCTTGCTAATTGCCTATAATTTCCACCTGTTGTCTATTCCATTTGCACAACAGCATGTGAAATGTATTGTCAATCAGTGTTGCTTCCTAAGTGGACAGTTTGATTTCACAGAAGTGTGATTGACTTGGAGTTACATTGTGTTGTTTAAGTGTTCCCTTAATTTTTTTGAGCAGTGTATTTAATCCATTTCAGAATAAGGCTGTAACGTAACAAAACGTGGAAAAAGTCTAGGGGTCTGAGTACTTTCCGAATGCACTGTATATACAGTGCCTTCAGAAAGTATTCATACCCACTCCACATTTTGTTGTGTTACAGCCTGAATTCAAAATTGATTTAATATGTTTCTCTGCCATCTACACACAATACCCCATAATGACAAAGTGAAAACATGTTTTTAGAAATTTATTGAAAATGAAATACAGAAATGTCTAATTGACATAAATATTCACACCCCTTTGCTATGACACTCCAAATTGAGCTCAGGTGCATCCAATGTACTTTGATCATCCTTGAGATGTCACTACAACTTGATTGGAGTCCACCTGTGGCCAATTCAATTATTTGGACATGATTTAGAAAGAAACAGACCTGTCAATATAAGGTCCCACAGTTGACAGTGCATGTCCGAGCAGAAACTATACCATGAAGTCCAAGGAACTGTCCATAGATCTCCGAGATTTAATTGTGATGAGGCATGTATCTGGGGAAGAGTATAAAACAAATTCTAGGGTTGGAAGTTTCCAAGAGCACAGTGGTCTCCATCATTGGGAAATGGAAAAAATATGAAACTACCCAGACTCTGCCTAAAGCTTGCCATCTGACCAAACTGAGCAACCGGGTAAAAAGGACCTTGGTCAGGGAGGTGACCAAGAACACAATGACCACTCTGACAGAACTACAGAGTTCCTTGGCTGAAATGGGAGAATTGCAAAAAGGCACGTGAAAGACTCTGAGATCATAAGGCAAAATATTCTGTGGTCTGATGAGACAAACATTTTACTCTTTGGCCTGAATGCAAAGCGCTATGTCTGGAGAAAACCAGGCACAACTCATCACCCGTCTAATACCATCCCTACTGTAAAGCATGGTGGAGGCAGCATCATGCTATGTGGATGCTTTTCAGTGGCAGGGACTGGGAGACTGGTAAGGATAGAGGGAACAATGAATGGAGCCAAATACAGGCAAATAGTTGAGAACCTGCTTCAGAGTGCAAACGGCCTTAGACTGGGGCGAATATTTCCATTCCAACAGGACAATGACCCAGAGCATACAGCCAAAATAACGCTGGAATGGCTTCAGAACAAGAATGTGAAAGTCCTTAAGTGGCCCAGCCAAAGCCCAGACTTGAATCCTATTGAAAATCTGTGGAAAGACTTGAAGATTGCTGTTCACCGCCGCTCCCCATCTAACTTAACAGAGCTTGAGAAAATCTGCAAGGAAGAATGGGAGAAAATCCCCAAATCCAGTTGTGGAAAGCTGATACAGACATACCCAAGCCGGCTCAAAGCTGTAATCGCCGCCAAATGTGCTTCTACAAAGTATTGACTCAGGGGTGTGAATACTTATGTAAATGTGATATTTCTTTTTCAATAAATCTGCAAAACTTTCTAAACACATGTTTTCGCTTTGTCACTTTCTGGGTGTAAGTGAGTGTGTGTGAGTAAGAGTGACAGTGACAGTGAAGGTGTGTGTGTCTGAGTGGGTAGAGAACTGTGGATGGTCATAGAGTCAGTGTGGATGGTCTGTGGGAGAGGGAGAGCAGTAGTTGTTAGCCATTTAACAGTCTTATGGCCAGGGGATAGAAGCTGTTTAGGAGTCTGTTGGTCTGAGCCTTGATGCACCGGTACCGCCTGAGGGATGGGAGCATGGAGAACAGTCCATGTCTTGGGTGGCTGTAGTCTTTGGCAATTTTTCGGGACTTTCTCAGACACCGCTTGGCATGTACATCCTGGATGGCTGGGAGCTCACCCCCAGTGATGCGCTGGGCCGTCCGCACCACCCTCTGTAGGGCCTTCCGGTCGAGGGCGGTGCAGTTGCCATACCAGATGGTGATACAACCAGTCAGGATGCTCTCGATGGTGCTGCTTTAAAAGCTCCTGAGGATCTGAAGGGCCATGCCAAATAGTTTCAACCTCCTGAGGGAGAAGAGGCACTGCTGTACCTTCTTCATGACTATTCTGGTGTGAGAGGACCATGTTTGACCAGGTTTGATTAATTTGGCTCGTAACGCAACTGAGCGTAGCAATCACTGGCATCCAGATGTTCCACAGCCCTTTTGTTCCACACACGCACACACACACCTGCTTTCACCCCCCTACCTACACTCTGAGATGTTAAAGACCGTAGCAAGCTGTTGTTTTGATAATTTCTCCTTTTATTTCTGCTTTCTCTTTGAGCTGTGACCATCACTACCGTATCAAAAGGAGCCCAGTTCCACATTTTCAGGGAAACCACTGAGATTGCATCAGTGACTGGAGGGCAGCTATTAAGAGAGAGCTATTGGGTAAACACGCGCACACACACGCACGCGCACACGTGCACACGCACGCACGTGCGCTCACAAACACAAACACACACACACTAACACACACACTGAGCCATGATGGTAACACTAACAGGCAGTAAGTGAGACATCTCTAGGAGCGGAGTGGGGACACCTGAATCCAATTACCCATCTCTCCCCTGTGCTCTGCTCTGTGGAATAAAACAAGTGGCCATGACAGTGGGGGCCGACAGGGCCTATAAGTCTCCTCACCTCTGGACCTGCGCTTATCTCCTCATCAATACAGGCCTGAGTTACCTCCCCCAACCCCCAGCCTATCTTACCCATCTCCCTCATTCCATCCCCCAGACCACCTCCCGCTGCCTAAAGCTAGGGGGCACTGAGAGAGAGGTGTGAGCGAACCAATAGAGAGGGAGAAAGGAAGAGAAAGAGAGAGAGGGAGAAAGACAGAGAGGTGAGAGGGAGACAGAGACCAGTAAAAAAGAAATAGAAAAAGATCTAGAGAGAGAGAGACCAACATGAAAGAAAGAGAGAGCAGTACTAGTGTGAACTACAAATCAAGACCCTGGGCTTAATCAGATCCCTGACTGCTCATGCCTGTATGATGGCCCTCAGATGTTTTGAGACAGGGTAAATGGATGGTAAATGGATTTGGATGCAGCCATGCTGTGTAACTGTAAATAAGGTTATTTCCTACCTGCTGAGCTAAAAGACTGAATAACGAGACATGAGTCTACCAGACCCAGCCTTGGTACACACACACACACACACACACACACACACACACACACACACACACACACAGTGTTTTAGTTCTAGCCTTGTTAGTTCTCTTCTCTCCGCTCTCCCATGGTGGAGAAGTTAGTGCACAGGGACCCAGCTGAATCCACACAGACAGACAGGGACCCAGCTGAATCCACACAGACAGACAGGGACCCAGCTGAATCCACACAGACAGACAGGGACCCAGCTGAATCCACACAGACAGACAGGGACCCAGCTGAATCCACACAGACAGACAGGGTCCCAGCTGAATCCACACAGACAGACAGGGACCCAGCTGAATCCACACAGACAGACAGGGTCCCAGCTGAATCCACACAGACAGACAGGGACCCAGCTGAATTCACACAGACAGACAGGGACACAGCTGAATCCACACAGACAGACAGGGATCCAGCTGAATCCACACAGACAGGGACCCAGCTGAATCCACACAGACAGACAGGGACCCAGCTGAATCCACACAGACAGACAGGGACCCAGCTGAATCCACACAGACAGACAGGGACCCAGCTGAATCCACACAGACAGACAGGGTCCCAGCTGAATCCACACAGACAGACAGGGACCCAGCTGAATCCACACAGACAGACAGGGTCCCAGCTGAATCCACACAGACAGACAGGGACCCAGCTGAATCCACACAGACAGACAGGGACCCAGCTGAATCCACACAGACAGACAGGGACCCAGCTGAATCCACACAGATAGACAGGGACCCAGCTGAATCCACACAGACAGACAGGGACCCAGCTGAATCCACACAGACAGACAGGGACCCAGCTGAATCCACACAGACAGACAGGGACCCAGCTGAATCTACACAGACAAACAGGGACCCAGCTGAATCCACACAGACAGACAGGGACCCAGCTGAATCCACACAGACAGACAGAGACCCAGCTGAATCTACACAGACAGACAGGGACCCAGCTTAATCCACATAGACAGACAGGGACCCAGCTGAATCCACACAGACAGACAGGGACCCAGCTGAATCCACACAGACAGACAGGGACCCAGCTGAATCCACACAGACAGACAGAGACCCAGCTGAATCTACACAGACAGACAGGGACCCAGCTGAATCTACACAGACAGACAGGGACCCAGCTGAATCTACACAGACAGACAAGGACCCAGCTGAATCCACACAGACAGGGACCCAGCTGAATCCACACAGACAGACAGGGACCCAGCTGAATCCACACAGACAGACAGGGACCCAGCTGAATCCACACAGACAGACAGAGACCCAGCTGAATCCACACAGACAGACAGGGACCCAGCTGAATCCACACAGACAGACAGGGACCCAGCTGAATCCACACAGACAGACAGGGACCCAGCTGAATCCACACAGACAGACAGGGACCCAGCTGAATCCACACAGACAGACAGAGACCCAGCTGAATCCACACAGACAGACAGGGACCCAGCTGAATCCACACAGACAGGGACCCAGCTGAATTCACACAGACAGACAGGGACCCAGCTGAATCCACACAGACAGACAGGGACCCAGCTGAATCCACACAGACAGACATGGCCTGTGGTTATTTGTGTTTCTATTCGGAGCATATGTGTCCCTCATGTTGGTACATATACAACATGTTGTCTAAAATACACAACTAGAGTCTGGTCTGAGATGTTCTGTGGGAATACACTGAATGGGAGATGTGTATGTGTGTGAGTGTATGTGTATGTTTCCCCCAAATGGCTCGTCAGTTTGACAGGGCCAGATTGAGGGCTCGTCCACCTCACTGTACCCCATCAGGATAATGATTCAACACTTGGTCTGATATCAAGTGTGTGAGTTCCTGCTTTCTCCTGTCATCTCTCGGTCCTGAAGAGAGAGAGAGGAGCACACACTAGAGCTGTCATGACATATCCTGTACCAAAACATCATATCTACTGTGAGTAGCATCTCCATCTGTCCGTAATGAACGACTGCATTACTCATATTATAAGGTGTGGACATAAACAATCCCCATCCAGTGGTTGTGCAACAATGAGAGGTTTCCCTAATAGGATGGCTTGGCAATAACCTGAACACAACATCCCATTTGGCACATAATCAATCACAATCATGCAAACTCCTGGATACATTCCTTTGATTTGCATGTGTCGATTTACATGCAGATTTTATGATAAAAGAGCCAAAGACACACAGAAACACACACACCATAACCCCGCCCCACACACACAACCACCCCCAACCCACTTACACACACCATAACCCCGCCCCACACACACAACCACCCCCAACCCACTTACACACACCATAACCCCGCCCCACACACACAACCACCCCCAACCCACTTACACACACCATAACCCCGCCCCCACACACACAACCACCCCCAACCCACTTACACACACCATAACCCCGCCCCCACACACACAACCACCCCCAACCCACTTACACACACCATAACCCCGCCCCACACACACAACCACCCCCAACCCACTTACACACACCATAACCCCGCCCCACACACACAACCACCCCCAACCCACTGAGTAATTAGTGAAGTTGTCGACACAGCAGCTCAGCTTTGATCCTTTAATTTATGAATCACTGGTCATCAGCCTATCAGGCCCTGCACGTTTACACTGACTAAATGATGGTGAGACAACATGCATGCACTCCTTGATGTTTTATTGTCAATGTGTTGTTTTACAGGGTCAGCTATAGTAGTCCGGCGTCCCTGGAGCAAATTAGGGTAAAGTGCCTTGCTCAAGGGCACATCAGCAGATTTTTGTTTGACCTTGTTGGCTCGGTTATTCGAACCATTGACCTTTCGGTTACTGGCCCAATGCTCTAAACGCTAGGCTACCTGCCGCCCTGTACTCAGCCTCCAATTAAAGAAAATGAAGTTTCTTTAACATCTCTTTTCTTCTTTTTCCACTGCTAATTCTTCGTCCTCTCATGGCTTGGTGATGACTGTGATTTGTAATGGCCGTGCGCTAAACATGTTGTTTTTCAAGGCCGACGTGCGCCATGCAGAGTCTGGGAAAATTTCAGGGGGATGATGAGAGAACTGAGTGTGTGTGTGTGTGTGTGTGTGTGTGTGTGTGTGTTTCAGGGTAATAGGTGTGTGAGTTTCTGCAGGGTGGGTGGTGTGCTGCTGATACATCCGCCCAACAAAGCAGGGCTGTTTATCCCCAACAGATTGCACACACACACACACACACATCCCCACATTCTACAGGGGTGTGAGAACTGGGACGGGAACATGATGGGATCCTAACAGAGCCAAGGTTAGTGGGGCTTTCCCACCACGGCACCACATACCTCCAACCTCCTGGCCCCACTTCAAACAGGACCAAACCACATATCAGATCCCATCTATTGACACACAACCACTACTTCTCAATTCAATGGGGCTTTATTGGCATGGGAGACGTGTTTACATTGCCAAAGCAAGTTAAATAAACAAACAAAAGTGGGAAGAAACAAAACAACATCAACAAAAAATGATTAGAAATTAACAGTAAACATTGCACTCACAAAAATGATAAAGACATTTCAAGTGTTATATTATCAGCTACAGTACGTACAATGTTTTAGCAATGTACAAATAGTTGTAGTACGAATAGTGGAGGAAGATAAATAACAGATATTGGTGGTATTTACAGGTCTGCCTATGGCAGCCTCGCTCAATAGCAAGGCTATGCTCACTGAGTCTGTAAATAGTCAAGGATTATCTTAATTTTGGGTCAGTCACAGTGGTCAAGAATTCTGCCACCGTGTACTCTCTTTTAGGGCCAGATAGCATTCCAATTCCGATTCTTTCCAGTGTGTCAAATAGTTATCTTTTGGCTTTCTCATAATTTGGTTGTGTCTAATTGTGTTGCCATTCTGGGGGTCTGTTTGTGTTTGTGAACAGAGCCCCAGAACCAGCTGGCTGAGGTGACTCTTTTCTAGGTTCATCTCTCTGTAGGTGAGGGCTTTGTGGTGGAATGTGTGAACATTGCTTCCTTTTAGGTGTTTGTAAAATTTAACAGCTCTTTTCTGGATATTGATAACTAGCATTATAGTCCTAATTCTGCTCTGCATGCATTGTCTGGGGTTTTGTGTTGTACACAAAGTATATTTTTGCAGAATTCTGTATGCAGAGTCTCAGTTGGGTGTTTGTCCTATTTTGTGAATTATTGGTTGGTGAGTGGACCCCAGACCTCACAACCATAGAGGGCAATGGGTTCTATAACTGATTGAAGTGCTTTAGCCAGATCCTAATTGTGATGTTGAATTTTATGTTATTTTTGATGGCGTAGATGGTCCTTCTTGCCTTGTCTCTTAGATCATTCACAGCCTTGTGGAAGTTACATGTGGTGTTGATGTTTAGGCCGAGGTAGGTGTAATTCTTTGTGTGCTCTAGGGCAACGGTGTCGAGATAGAATTTGTATTTGTTGTCCTGGCAACTGGACCTTTTTTGGAACACCATTATTCTTACTGAGATTCACTGTCAGGGCCCAAGTCTGACAGAATCTGTGCAGAAGATCTAGGTGCTGCTGTAGGCCCTCATTGGTTGGGGAGAGAAGCATCAGATCATTTGCAAACAGTAGACATTTGATTTCCAAGTCCAGTAGGGGAGGCCGGGTGCTGCAGACTGTTCTAGTGCCCTCGCCAATTCATTTATATTTATGTTGAAGAGGGTGAGGCTCAAGCTGCATCCCTATCTCACCCCACGGCCCCGACGAAAGAAATCTGTGTGTTTATTGCCAATTTTAACTGCACACTTGTTGTTTGTGTACAGCACATTGATTTTATAATGTTATATGTTTTTCCCCCAACACCACTTTCCATCAATTTGTATAGCAGACCCTCATACCAAATTGAGTCAAAAGCTTTTTTGAAAGCAACAAAGCATGAGAAGACTTTGCTTTTATTTAGTTTGTCAATAAGGGTGTGCAGGGTGTATACGGGGTCTGTCGTACAGTATTTTGGTAAGAAGCCAATTTGACATTTGCTCAGGACATTGTTTTCACTGAGGAAATGTTGGAGTCTGCTGTTGATGATTTTGCAGAGATTTCTGTTGACGCAGATGCCACTATAATTATTGGGGTCAAATTTGTTTCCACTTTTGTGGATTGGGATGATCAGACCATGGTTCCAAATATTGGGGAAGATGCCAGAGCTGAGGATAATGTTGAAGAGTTTAAGAATAGCCCATTTTAATTTGTGGTCTGTACATTTTATCATTTCGTTTAGTATACCATCAACACCACAGGCCTTTTTGGGTTGTAGGGTTTGTATTTAGTCCTGTAGCTCATTCAATGTAATTGGAGAATCCAGTGGATTCTGGTAGTCTTTAATAGCTGATTCTATGTTTTGTAAATTATCATGTATATGTTTTTGCTTTTGGTTCTTTGTTTTATGGCCAAAAAGGATGGAGAAGTGGTTTATCCATCCATCTTCATTTTGGATAGATAGCTCTTTGTGTTGTTGTTTGTTTAGTGTTTTCCAATTTTCCCAGAAGCGATTTGATTCTATGGATTCTTCAATCACAATGAGCTGTTTTCTGACATGCTGTTCCTTGTTTTTTCTTAATGTATTTCTGTATTGTTTTTGTGTTTCACCATAGTGGAGGAGTAAGCTAAGGTTTTCTGCGTCTCTGTGTTTTTGGTTGGATAGGTTTCATTATTTATTTATTAGGTTGTTGCATTCTTCATAAAACCATTTCTCATTGCTGTTAGTTTTGTTAGGTTTTCTGCCTGAATTTAAATTTGATATCTTAGCTTATAGGCTAAATATACTGTTCAGGCTTCCTACTGCTAAGTTTACACCTTCACTTTTGCAGGGAAACATTTTGTCTAGGATGTTGTCAAGGATGGATTGGATTTGTTGTTGGCCAATTGTTTTTTGGTAGGTTTCTACATTACCCTCCTTCCATCTATAGCATTTCTTAATAGCATGCAATTTGTTCTGCTTCGATGCCTCATGGTTGAGTATTGCTCTGTTCAAGTAGATTGTGATTTTGCTGTGATCTGATAGGGGTGTCAGTGGGCTGACTGTGAACGCTCTGAGAGACTCGGTTGAGGTCGGTGATAAAGTAGTCTACAGTACTACTGCCAAGAGATGAGCTATAGGTGTACCTACCGTAGGAGTCCCCTCAAAGCCTACCATTGACTATGTACAGACCCAGTGTGCGACAGAGCTGCAGGAGTTGTGACCTGTTTTTGTTGGTTATTTTGTCGTAGTTGTGTCTAGGGGGGCATATTGGGGATGTCACCTCCAGGTAGGTGTTTGTCTCCCTGTCTGCTGAGGGTGTCAGGTTCTTGTTCAGTTCTGGCATTTAGGTCGCCACAAACTAGTACATGTCCCTGGGCATTGAAATGTTTGATCTCCCCCTCTAGGATGGAGAAACTGTCTTCATTAAAGTATGGGGATTCTAGTTGGGGTATATACAGTTGAAGTCAAAAGTTTACATACACCTTAGCCAAATACATTTAAACTCAGTTTTTCACAATTCCTGAAATGTAATCCTAGTAAAAAATTCCCTGTCTTAGGTCAGTTAGGATCACCACTTTATTTTAAGAATGTGAAATGTCAGAATAATAGTAGAGAGAATGATTTATTTAAGCTTTTATTTCTTTCATCACATTCCCAGTGGGTCAGAAGATTACATACACTCAATTAGTATTTGGTAGCATTGCCTTTAAATTGTTTAACTTGGGTCAAACGTTTCGGGTAGCCTTCCACAAACTTCCCACAATAAGTTGGGTAAATTTTGGCCCATTCCTCCTGACAGAGCTGGTGTAACTGAGTCAGGTTTGTAGGCCTCCTTGCTCGCACACGCTTTTTCAGTTCTGCCCACAAACGTTCTATAGAATTGAGGTCAGGGCTTTGTGATGGCCACTCCAATACCTTGACTTTGTTGTCCTTAAGCCATTTTGCCACAACTTTGGAAGTATGCTTGGGGTCATTGTCCATTTGGAAGACCCATTTGCGACCAAGCTTTAACTTCCTGACTGATGTCTCCAAACATAACGATGGTCATTATGGCCAAACAGTTCTATTTTTGTTTCATCAGACCAGAGGACATTTCTCCAAAAAGTAAGATCTTTGTCCCCATGTGCAGTTGCAAACCGTAGTCTGGCTTTTTTATGGCGGTTTTGGAGCAGTGGCTTCTTCCTTGCCAAGTGGCCTTTCAGGTTATGTCGATATATGACTCGTTTTACTGTGGATATAGATACTTTTGTACCTGTTACCTCCAGTATCTTCACAAGGTCTTTTGCTGTTGTTCTGGGATTGATTTGCACTTTTCGCACCAAAGTACGTTCATCTCTAGGAGACAGAACGTGTCTCCTTCCTGAGCGGAATGACGGCTGCGTGGTCCCATGGTGTTTATACTTGCTTACTATTGTTTGTACAGATGAACGTGGTACCTTCAGGCGTTTGGAAATTGCTCCCAAGGATGAACCAGACTTGTGGAGGTCTACAATACATTTTCTGAGGTCTTGGCTGATTTCTTTTGATTTCCCTATGATGTCAAGCAAAGAGGCACTGCGTTTGAAGGTAGGCCTTGAAATACATCCACAGGTACACCTCCAATTGACTCAAATTATGTCAATTAGCCTATCACAAGCTTCTAAAGCCATGACATCATTTTCTGGAATTTTCCAAGCTGTTTAAAGGCACAGTCAACTTAGTGTATGTAAACCTCTGACCCACTGGAATTGTGATACAGTGAATTATACATGAAATAATCTGTCTGTAAACAATTGTTGGAAAAATTACTTGTGTCATGCACAAAGTAGATGTCCTAACCGACTTGCCAAAACTATAGTTTGTTAACAAGAAATTTGTGGAGTGGTTGAAAAACGAGTTTTAAAGACTCCAACCAAAGTGTATGTAAACTTCCGACTTCAACTGTACATAGCACACAGGAGGACATTTTTCTCTGTTGAGATAATTCCCCTATTTATTTCTAAACAGATGTGAAATGCTCCTGTTTTAATTCAATAGAGTGGGTTCTATCTATACCAAATTAGCATAACCCCTGAGTCTCTTCCCTGTTTCACACATTGTAGTTTGGTGGATGGGACTACCAGGTCTCTGTAACCTAGAGGGCAACCAGTGGGTCAATCTCCTCTATACTATGTTTCTTGTAGGATAACAATGTCTGTATTTCGATTTATTTGGTCAAGTCTGGGTTCCTGATCTTTAGGCCAAAGGCAGATGACCTCAGCATGAGATGGTAAAAGCTTTGTGTTCCATAGTGTCCAGTGTTGTTATGCGTTGATTTAGTTTCGGACCATTAGGTTTGAGTAGAGCATGCTGAGTATCTTCTCACTCACCACAGGACCCCCCATAGAGAAATCACCTTTGAAACACTGCTTACCCAGAGAGGCCCCATTGAATCCATCTGCTGACAGACTCACAACAACAGAGGGTAGCTCTATGGTTGTGTAGGAGGTTAGAACTAGAACCACAGCTATGAGAGGAGAAGCCACAGACAGAGCGAGAGGAGAGACTGAGGAGTGGTATCAGATTAACTGGAGATAACAGGAACTCAAACATACAGAGATAGAGAGAGAGAGAGAGGGACGGAGAGAGGGATGGAAGGAAGGAGAGAGAGAATACCTGCAATACCTGACATCACACACACACTCATCCTGAAACAATGTACATTACACACTTATGAATGAACGTCCTGTAAGGTAAACACTAATCAGGCAAACACAAGGCCCACATCAACAAGTACAATCTGATCTTGTTCTGCATAAAAATTGTTCCGCTAATGTGTGCACAAATGTGTGTGTATGTATGCATATGGGTGTGTGTGTGTCTCCTCAGAATCCTCAGAGTCCGAAATCTGAATGTTTTTTTGGTAGCTGTGTACTATGTTAGACAGGTCATTTATAGCTAGCTAAAATATGTTGAGATGAATAGATGAATATAAGTCCAAAACATTATAAATAAAACCACATTTTTTATCAATATTTTAAACCTGCAGAGAGGTTTCAGAACTGCTAAGCTGCCAAGGTAAGAGTGAAAAGTCAATAACCACTCCAACACCAGAAGTCTTCCTGAAAAGTAAATACAGTCAATCTTCTATTGTGAGAGTAGAGAGGGGTTAGATCTATGGAAGTCCCCTTGGATGAGGTTAATTGAGGGAAAAATAGGAAAAGAAAAGTGATCTGAATGACTTATCGTCTGCTGTAGAAGGCACGACACACTGAGACACTCCTCAGGTGGGATATCCAGTGACATCCATCTAGGAGAGGGTTCACGTCTCTGTCCCCTTCATCTCCCTTTCTGGGTCTTTCTCCCTCTCTCCTTCCATCTCGATGTCTCGCTCACTCTGTGCCTCCCTTCCTCTCCCTTTTTACGGTCCCCTCTCCCACTCTCTCCCTCCCTCCCCAAGGTGTGGTATGGGCAGATCAGGGAGGTTTAGGTTCCAGGCTGGTGGCATGATATGACCCACTCTGGGGGTGACATCATTGGCATTACTGTGCCAGCCTTGTTGTTCACATGATCATCACAGAGAGAGCGAGCGAGAGAGAGAGAGAGAGAGAGAGAGAGAGAGAGAGAGAGAGAGAGAGAGAGAGAGGGCGAGAGAGCGAGAGAGAGAGAGAGAGAGAGAGAGAGAAAGGGGGGGATACCTAGTCAGTTGTACAACAATGCATTCAACTGAAATGTGTCTTCCACATTTAACCCAACCACTCTGAATCAGGAGAGAGTGGGGGGGGGGTTACTCAGCTGTATACAGTATCACCCAGAGCTCCAGGGTGGCTCATATCATCTCTCTCGCTCTCTCTCTCTGATTCAGAGGGGTTGGGTTAAATGCGGAAGACACATTTCTGTTGAATGCATTCAGTTGTACAAATGACTAGGTATCCCACTTTCCCTTTCTCTCGCTCTCTCACTTTCTCTCTCTCTCTCTCTCTCTCTCTCTCTCTCTCTCTCTCTCTCTCTCTCTCTCTCTCTCTCTCTCTCTCTCTCTCTCTCTCTCTCTCTCTCTCTCTCTCTCTCTCTCTCTCTCTCTCTCTCTCTCTCTCTCTCTCTCTCTACCTAGTCAGTTGTACAACAATGCATTCAACTGAAATGTGTCTTCCACATTTAACCCAACCACTCTGAATCAGAAGAGAAAGGGGGGGAGAGGGGGAGAGAGAGAAAGAGAGAAAGAGAGAGAGCGAGACCAATGGAGAGAGAGAGAGAGAGAGAGAAAGTGAGATACCTAGTCATTTATAGAACTGAATGCATTCAACTGAAATGTGTCTTACACATTTAACCCAACCCCTCTGAATCAGAGAGAGAGCGAGAGAGATGATATGAGCCCCCCCCCCCCCACCACACAAGGAGAGGAAGTATTGATATCCACATAGCATACTGTGTGTGTGTGTCTCTGATATGCCTCTAAGTGTGTGCGTGTGTGTGTGTGTGACACATGGCACAGCATGGGCCTCTGTTAGAGCAGCGACAGTCGTCTCCTAGCGAGTGGTACACAGCTTCAAACATACAAGTCTCACACTGTCATCTTTATCATGCAGGATGGAGGGGTGCTGGCAGCCTGACAATACACAAACACACACACACAAACACAAACACACATTCAGCCATGCAGAGGCACATGTCACACTCCCCAGAAATACACTCCATAGCAAGTTGGAGAGAGTCACCTTACCTATTGGAGTAGTCACATTATGATAGAAAGATGGTGAATGCAATATCAGAACTACAATTCTCTGGGACCCTGTCCACTGTCAAGACATGAAAGGAGCTTATCCACCTCAAGCTCTTCTCTCTAGCTGAACAGGATCTTAATTTGACCTGTATTGTCGCAGAGAAATTATCCTGCAGCAACAGGATTTGAAGGTTTAGTCCATATTGTTGCTTGTTCGGTGGTTAGGCTATTAGCTGGTCAAAATGAGGCTACATTTACATTTACATTTTAGTCATTTAGCAAACGCTCCTGTCCAGAGCGACTTACAGTTAGCGAGTGCATAAGCCATGCTCTACCAACTGAGCTACAAAAGTGGAATACTGTTAATATAACCGTGTGTTAGTGCGGTACAGGAAAATTCTCAGCAACAAAAGAGTGATCAAATTAAGATCCTACATCTGTATACATACACACGCACACATGCATGCACACACACAGACGCAAACACACACATAAGCAATATGCATGGCCGCACACACACAACATAAAAATAGAGCTCTTTGGCCACGTACACCAGTGGTGGGTTTGGCATTGAAATGAGAATGTATAAGCAGAAAATAACCTCATACCTACTGTAAAATATCATGAACTTTACCCAGTATCAGGACATTTTAGCCCAAAACCTGGTTGCCTCTGCCAGGAGGCTGAAACTTGGCCGCAAGTGGATCTTCCAGCAAGACAATAACCCCAAGCACACATCAAAATCCACAAATAAATTGTTAATTGGCGACAAAATCAACATTTTGCAATGGCCATCTCTGTCTCCGGACTTGAAACCCATTGAAAACCTGTGGTTTGAGGGCAGTCCATAAGCGCAGATGAAGGATATCAAGGATCTGGAAGAATTCTCTATGGAAGAATGGTCTAAGATCCCTCCCAATGTGTTCTCCGAATCATGAAACATTTTAGAAAAAGGCTCAGTGCCATTATCCTCGCAAGGTGAGATATTGAAAGGTATTGATAACAGGGGTGTCAATCATTTTGACCCCTACCTTTTTGAGAAAATAAATGATTACTTGTTAAACAAAATCTATTTTTCTGAGCAATTGTATTAGTATAGAGTTATATAATTTTCCAATTTGTTGGAGCATACAATATAGCTCAGTATTTAAATTATTTATTTTATACAGTCATTTTTGCTCATCTTTATCAAGGGTGTCAATAATTTCGGACATGGGTTGAAAAAAGCAGCTAACTATCAATACAGTATGACACATCTAAAGGGATCACATTCATCACAATTATACTGTAGCTACAAACCATGACACTAACAAAGACAATTCATTATTCTACTGACTTACACATTCCTTTCAATTAGACGTTACTATGATGGGGTGGCATTACTCCATGATCAGCGGCCCATTGAATAATTAGATATGTCATGGAGGAATTGTCTTGGCTGCCTCAGTCACTACATACACCCTCTTCTTGTTTCCCATCCAAATGGCATGGTGGATAGGAACACACACACACACACACACACACACACACACACACACACACGCACACACACACACAACCAGAGCAGAGGAAAGGATAATTAGAGGGGATCCTACTAATCATACTGCACCAATTACAGGATGTAAAACCAGACAAAAACATAATTCCCAACGGGACAGAAGATTATTGGAAGGCAGCTCTCACACCAACATAGATGCATATATACACATACTGTATATGTCAGTAGCTGAGTGTAGATGCGGTGAGGAATCAAGCGCAGGAAACACGGGCGTTCGTCAACAGACTTTAGTAACAAAAATACAGCACCAAACAGGCGAACAGCCAACCCAACTGGGAGGCAAAATACAAAGTATGCACAACACACAGTGCGTAAAAATGACGATAGCGCACACAGTGCGGACTCTCGGAAAACAACAATCCAGAGAGTAAATACCAAAGAGCAACAGCTTGACAAATAAACAATACCACATAACACCTGCCCCCACACACGAAAACTAAATAGGCAACCAAATCAAACACTAACAAGGGACAGGTGTACAAACAGACAAAACCAAACAAACATGAAACATCGAACGGTGGCAGCTAGTACTCCGGGGACGACGACCGCCGAAGCCTGCCCGAACAAGGAGGAGGAGCAGCCTCGGCCGAAACCGTGACAGTATAAGCCCTATATTCACATGGTATACTCAAAGGTATCTAAAAACAAGGAGGCTAATGCTAGCCAGAGGCTTCTGAAATGACCTAAATAACCCACATACAGTGGGGGAAAAAAGTATTTAGTCAGCCACCAATTGTGCAAGTTCTCCCACTTAAAAAGATGAGAGAGGCCTGTAATTTTCATCATAGGTACACATCAACTATGACAGACAAATTGAGAAAAGAAAATCCAGAAAATCACATTGTAGGATTTTTTATGAATATATTTGCAAATGATGGTGGAAAATAAGTATTTGGTCACCTACAAACAAGCAAGATATTGAGAAACTTTTGTTATTGACCAAATACTTATTTTCCACCATAATTTGCAAATAAATTCATTAAAAATCCTACAATGTGATTTTCAGGAAAAAAAAATCTCATTTTGTCTGTCATAGTTGACGTGTACCTATGATGAAAATTACAAGCCTCTCTCATCTTTTTAAGTGGGAGAACTTGCACAATTGGTGGCTGACTAAATACTTTTTTTCCCCACTGTAGGTGCTAAGTATGCCAATCAACAACAGCCACAGTAAGTATATTTGTAATCCGAGTGAACTATCCCTTTAACAACACATATCACAGTCTTTTCAAAACACAGGTGAGGAGTACTGTAGCTAGCCAAACAATAATGATGTCTTGGGTCCAGGAGAAAATTGGGATGGAGGGGGAAGAGAAGTCTTCATTCAACACTTTTACATTACCATTCACAACATGGCATCTCCTCAAATCAGAATGCCATAAATTACACTGATTCTCCCTGTAGTCAGTCCATCCTTCACTGAGCCATCAGTAGAGCACAAAACACCCATAATTTCAGCAGTTCTCTTGGGCATTGAGAGAGGATGGGAAAAATATAGAAAAACACAGACAAAGAGAAAGAAAGAGAGAGAAAAAGAGTGAGGAAAAGAAGGAGCAAAGGGGAGAAATAATAAGAAAGAGGAGGGAGCTGAGGAACAGAGAAAGTGGGAATACATTCTTTAAAAACTCATTTTCTTGTAACCATCTTGTTTGAGCCACATATAAAGTATTGTCCAGATAATTGCAGCCATGCTACATGTGCTTTTATGAATTGACAGTGAAGTGAAATAATGAAGCCTCTCTCTCTCTGTGTGTTAATGGCCTTTTCAAAAGCTTTTCAGCTACAGCCTTTCAAACAACTTTACAGGTCGACATGTTGCCATTGTGTTCAATCCTTTCCAGCATAATAAATACATTGATGGTTGGTTCTCAGAAATAAAAACGTCTCTGCAGCAGAAGCTCTATAGGACTGCTGCTCAATCTGAGGCTGTGACAGGTTATCATTGCACTTCACAAAGTAGAGCCAGTCATTTTCCAACCACCACCTCCTTCAGCCCACCAAACAACAAACATTTCAACAAAACTTTTTGCTACACATCTTTTTGAAAGTGAATATGCTTTCTAAGAAAACCAATGTAACGTGTAGTAATAAACCAGTATAATGGTATATGCCTAAAAAAAAATGGATAGTCAATTTAAAGTCCTTTTTAGATCATTAATCTAATTGTGTGGGTCCGGGATAATACCCATGATTGCTATGGATCAATATAATAACACAATAACACATCACTCGGTCATACAAAGTGTCCATTTGATCTCTGGTGACCTCTAACAGATGACCTTTCAGCCATGGCACATCACGGCTCTCTAAACACCAGCTTTGTCCCATCAAGGTTGTCGTTGACAGCAGGGCTATTAGAGTTCCCCGGGGCAGAGTTGTGATGGGGGATTAGGATTAGAAACAAGATGTCTGTCAGTCCAATCATAGATTAGAGAATAATGAGGATTATCATAACTCAGGTCCACCACTCAGTCACAATGCTGGGGGAAGATACTAGGTGTGGAAACAATGTGTACTATGGTAACCAGCTCACCACTTGGGTTTTCCCCACTTTATTTCACTTTTCTCCTTTTTAAATGTGCTTTCAAATGTTGTTTTGGAAAAATTGTGTACATATGTGAGTGTGCGCGGGTGTGGTGTGTGCATCCAGATGGACGGTATGAGGGATTATAAAATGTGTGTGTGTGTGGCTGCGGGCTGTGACAGATTGAGACTGCTAAGCCACTGTGGTGGCTGATGACTCTCAGCGCCACTCCTGTTGCTTCAGCAGAGTGGGAGTTCAGCATCAAACACACACACACCAGCATCAGACGGCACACACGCACACGCACACGCACTCGCACACACACACACACACACACACACACACACACACACACACACACACACACACACACACACACACACACACACACACAGCCCCAGGCAAAAACAGAGAGATACAGAGAGATTAAAACATATATATCACACACACTCTGTTTTTACCCGTTTGTTTGTCTTTGTTTGCACAATAGAGGATTTGCATCAGTTCAGTTGGTAGAGCATGGCGTTTGCAATGCCAGGGTTGTGGGTTTGATTATCCACGGGGGGCCAGTATGAATGACTAAAATGACTCAAATGTAAAATGTAAATGTAAATGCAAATAGATGTTCTCTGCCTGCAAAACTTCCACTATTAAATTGGTTGTGTGACAGAGAGAAAGAGAGGCAATTTACAGCCAATTTCAACACATACTAACAACATCCCTCTATGGGGACGACTGAACTCAACGACAACAAGCATAACTTTGTTCAGAGATGTGCAATTCTGTTTGAAAAGCTAGAGTCGTTTTTTTCTCTTATTCCAATCATAATAGTCTACTGCTCCTGATTCAAAAAACATTGAATCTTCAAAACCATGTGTTGCATATTTACATTGAACTATGTGTTGCATATTCATATTGAACTATGTGTTGCATATTCATATTGAACTATGTGTTGCATATTCACATTGATCTATGTGTTGCATATTTACATTGATCTATGTGTTGCATATTCACATTGAACTACAGTACCAGTCAAAAGTTTGGACACACCTACTCATTCCAGGGTTTCTCTTTATTTTTACTATTTTCTACACTGTAGAATAATAGTGAAGAAATCAAAACTATTAAATAACACATATGTAATCATGTAGTAACCAGAAAGGTGTTAAACAAATCAAAATATATTTTATATTTGAGATTCTTGAAAGTAGCCACCCTTTGCCTTGATGACAGCTTTGCACACTCTTGGCATTCTTTCAACCAGCTTCATGAGGTAGTCACCTGGAATGCATTTCAATTAACAGATGTGCCTTGTTAAAAGTTAATTTGTGGAATTTCTTTCCTTCTTAATTCGTTTGAGCCAATCAGTTGTGTTGTGACAAGGTAGGGGTGGTATACAGAAGATAGCCCTATTTGATAAAAGACCAAGTCCATATTTTTGGCAAGAACAGCTCAAATAAGCAAAGAGAAATGACAGTCCATCATTACTTTAAGCCATGAAGGTCAGTCAATCTGGAACATTTCAAGAACTTTGAAAGTTTCTTCAAGTGCAGTCGCAAAAACCATCAAGCGCTATGATGAAACTGGCTCACATGAGGACTGCCACAGGAAAGGAAGACCCAGAGTTACCTCTGCTGTAGACGATAAATTCATTACAGTTAACTGCACCGCAGATTGCAGCCCAAATAAATGCTTCACAGAGTTTAAGTAACAGACACATCTCAACATCAACTGTTCAGTGGAGACTGCGTGAATCAGGCCTTCATGGTTGAATTGCTGCAAAGAAACCATAACTAAAGGACACCAATAATAATAAGAGACTTGCTTGGGCCAAGAAACACGAGCAACGGACATTACACCGGTGGAAATCTGTCCTTTGGTCTGATGAGTCCAAATTTGAGATTTTTGGTTCCAGCCGCCGTGTCTTTGTAAGAAGCAGAGTAGGTGAACGGATGATCTCTGCATGTGTGGTTCCCACCGTAAAGCATGGAGGAGGAGGTGTGATGGTGTGGGGGTGCTTTGCTGGTGACACTGTCTGTGATTTATTTAGAATTCAAGGCACACTTAACCAGCATGGCTACCACAACATTCTGCAACGATACGCCATCCCATCTGGTTTGCGCTTAGTGGGACTATCATTTGTTTTTCAACAGGACAATGACCCAACACACCTCCAGGCTGTGTAAGGGCTATTTGACCAAGAAGGAGAGTGATGGAATGCTGCATCAGATGACCTGGCCTCCACAATCACCTGACCTCAACCCAATTGAGATGGTTTGGGATGAGTTGGACAACAGAGTGAAGGAAAAGCAGCCAACAAGTGCACAGCATATGTGGGAACTCCTTCAAGACTGTTGGAAAAGCATTCCAGGTGAAGCTGGTTGAGAGAATGCCAAGAGTGTACAAAGCTGTCATCAAGGCAAAGGGTGGCTACTTTGAAGAATCTCAAATATATTATATATTTTGATTTGTTTAACACTTTTTTGGATACTACATGATTCCATATATGTTATTTCATAGTGTTGATGTCTTCACTATTATTCTACAATATAGAAAATAGTAAACATAAAGAAAAACCCTGGAGTGAGTAGGTGTGTCCAAACTTTTGACTGGTACTGTATGTGTTGCATATTCACATTTCCTCTTTCTGTATTCTGTGTAAAAAAGGGAACGTTTTTGATTGAATGTCGACTTTAGTGCTCTGACCTGACTGCTAGATGTCACGGTTTCGGCCGAGGCTGCTCCTCCTCCTGGTTCGGGCAGGCTTCGGCGGTCGTCGTCCCCGGAGTACTAGCTGCCACCGATCTATGTTTCATGTTCGTTTGGTTTTGTCTTGATGTTGTACACCTGTGTCTTGTTAGTCCTCGTTAGTGTCCTATTTAGTTCTCGTTGTGTGTGTTTGTCTTTGTGTGTGATTGCTCTTCTGTTTTGTGTTGGAGCTACGTACTTCCCTCCAGTGTTTTGGAGAGGTTTTTCGCACATGTTAGTGCGCCGTTTGTTTGACGCCTGTGTGCGCCGTTATTTCGCCTTCGGGCTTATTGTGCTTATTTTCTACGTGAATATTGCACTAAAGTCTTTTGGACTGAGCTTCTGCGTCCTGCGCTTGATTCATGCACCACACCCACCTTCAGCACCCCTTGACAGAATCACACACCAAAATGGAATCAGCAGGATCTGCAGTTACGCCTGAGTCGCTCGAGGAGCATGTTCGCGGCCAAGATGACCAGATACGACAACTGGGGACCGCTCTACAGGACGTCATCAACACCCTGCACCGATGGGAGGCCAGCGGGGTACCCACACCTCCACCTACCCTGCCAACCCCATCGGCCGGTCCACCAGTCCCAGGTCCGGAACCCAGGGGGATTCGGCTCTCGCTCCCGAGGGCGTATGACGGAACAGCTGCCGGGTGTCAGGGGTTCCTCTTGCAAGTGGAGCTCTACCTGGCCACTGTACACCCGGTGCCCTCGGGACACGAGAGCGTTTCCGCCCTCATCTCCTGTCTCACGGGCAAGGCGTTGGAGTGGGCTAACGCCGAGTGGAGGAAGATGGACGCCAACACCATCTCCTACGCCGAGTTCTCCCCGCCGCTTCAAGGCCGTGTTTGACCATCCACCTGAGGGCAAAGCGGCGGGGAGCGTCTAGTCCACCTGAGACAGGGGAGGAGGAGCGCACAGGCGTTTGCTCTAGAGTTCCGGACTCTAGCGGCGGACGCAGGGTGGAATGAACGGGCCCTCATCGACCATTTTCGATGTAGCCTACGGGAGGACGTTCAATGTGAGTTGGCCTGCAGGGATACCCATCTCACCTTCGACCAGTTGGTCGATATGTCCATCCGTCTGGACACCCTGCTGGCCACCCGTGGACGTCCCGAGGGGGTCCGTCCATTCCGCCCTCCGGCACCTCCGAGCCGAGCCCTATGGAGCTCGGGGTGCCGCGCTAGAGAAAGGAGGAGGAGGAGCCCGAGGGGGCCTGTCTCCTGCACCAAGTGCGGTCGTGGAGGGCACACTGCGGCCAGGTGCTGGGGAGGGTTTTCCGGGGGAGAAGACAACAGGCCACGCACTGGGGGGGGCCTCCCAGGTGAGTAGACGTCCCACTTACCCAGAGCTTTCTGTTGCGCACTTTTGTATACTTGTGTGTTTTCCACAGGTTGCACCTCATTCCCAGCATAAGGCGCTAGTAGATTCAGGCGCAGCTGGGAATTTTGTTGATCGGAAGTTTTGTTTAGATTTAGGGATCCCTCTCCTACCTGTTGACAAACCTTTTCCCATTCATGCCTTAGATAGCCGCCCGTTGGGGTCGGGGTTGATTAGGGAGATCACAGCACCACTTAGGATGTGTGCGCAGGGGGGTCATGAAGAGACTATACAGCTGTATCTGATCGACTCTCCTGCGTACCCAGTGGTGCTGGGAATTCCCTGGTTAAGCACCCATAACCCTGCTATTTCGTGGCAACAGAGGGCTCTCGATGGGTGGTCTGCTCAGTGCGAGGGGCGATGTCTGGGTGTTTCCGTGGGCCGACTTCGGTGGAAAGTCCAAACCAAGTGCCCGAACTGCACATTCCGCCTGAATATGGGGATTTAGCTCTCGTGTTTAGTAAAACTAGGGCGACGCAGTTGCCTCCTCATAGACAGGGGGATTGTGCGATTGATCTCCAGGCAGGAGCAGCGCTCCCACAGAGCCACGTGTATCCTTTGTCTCAAGAGGAGAGAAAAGCTATGGAGACTTACATAGCCGAATCTTTGAGACAGGGATACATTCGGCCCTCCACTTCTCCCGCCTCCTCGAGTTTCTTTTTTGTGAAGAAGAAAGATGGAGGGTTGCGCCCGTGCATTGATTACCGTGGTCTCAATCAGATTACTGTGAAATACAGCTATCCACTCCCTCTGATTGCGACCATGACAGAGTCATTGCATGGAGCACGGTTTTCACAAAATTGGATCTCAGGAGCGCGTATAACTTGGTGCGCATTAGGGAGGGCGGACGAATGGAAGACAGCGTTTAGTACCACGTCAGGTCATTTCGAATATCTCGTCATGCCATATGGGTTGATGAATGCTCCATCAGTCTTCCAATCCTTCGTAGATGACATTTTCCGGGATATGCAGGGAAAGGGGTGGTCGTGTACATTGATGACATTCTGGTGTACTCGTCTACCCGAGCCGAGCATATAACCCTGGTGCGTCGTGTATTGAGGAGGCTGTTGGAGCACGACCTATATGTCAAGGCAGAGAAATGTCTGTTCTTCCAGGAGTCGGTCTCCTTTTTGGGTTATCGGTTGTCCGCGTCAGGGGTGAGAATGGAGGTGGATCGTGTGTCCGCTGTGCGTAATTGGCAAACTCCAACCACTGTAAAAGAGGTGCAGCAGTTCTTGGGCTTTGCGAATTACTACCGGAGGTTTATCCAGGGTTTTGGACAGGTGGCAGCTCCCATCACGTCCCTTCTGAAAGGGGGTCCGGTGCGCCTGCAGTGGTCAGCTGATGCGGACAGGGCCTTTAGGAGACTGAAGGACCTGTTTACGTCGGCTCCGGTGCTGGCGCATCTGGATCCCGCATTACCCTTTCAGGTTGAGGTAGACGCGTCTGAGGCTGGTATAGGGGCCGTTCTCTCTCAACGGTCCGGCACGCCACCTAAACTCCGCCCCTGTGCTTTTTACTCAAAAAAGCTCAGCCCGGCGGAGCGTAACTATGACGTTGGGGACAGGGAGCTGTTAGCTGTAGTTCAAGCCCTTAAGGTGTGGAGGCATTGGCTTGAGGGGGCTCAACACCCTTTCCTCATTTTGACTGACCATCGGAACCTGGAGTACATCCGGGCAGCGAGGAGACTGAACCCTCGCCAGGCTCGATGGAGTATGTTTCTCACCAGGTTCGTATTTAAAATCACGTACATCCCTGGGTCCCAGAATGGTAAGGCAGATGCGCTGTCCCGGGCGGTATGACACGGAGGAGAGGTCCGTTGAGCCTACTCCCATACTACCGGAGTCTTGCCTTGTGGCACCGGTGGTGTGGGAGGTCGATGCCGAAATCGAGCGAGCGTTGCGTACCGACCCCAGCCCTCCACAGTGTCCTGAGGGTCGGAAGTACGTTCCGCTCGAGATTCGAGATCGACTCATTTACTGGGCTCACACGTCACCCTCCTCTGGACATCCGGGTATTGGCCGGACAGTGCATTGCCTTAGCACTAAATACTGGTGGCCCACTTTGGCTAGGGATGTGAGGGTTTATGTCTCCTCCTGCTCGGTGTGCGCCCAGTGTAAGGCGCCCGACATCTGCCCAGGGGTAAGTTACAACCCCTGCCCGTTCCACAACGACCATGGTCCCACCTCTCGGTGGATTTTGTGACAGACCTTCCCCTCTCTCAGGGGAATACCACCATCCTGGTCGTTGTGGACCGGTTCTCTAAGGCCTGTCGTCTTCTCCCTATGTCGGGTCTTCCTACTGCCCTACAGACCGCTGAGGCCCTATTTACCCACGTCTTCCGGCATTACGGGGTGCCCGAGGATATAGTGTCTGATCGAGGCCCCCAGTTTACCTCCCGTGTTTGGAGAGCGTTCATGGAGCGTTTGGGGGTCTCGGTTAGCCTTACCTCAGGGTACCACCCGGAGAGTAACGGGCAGGTTAGAACGTGTCAACCAGGATGTGGGTAGGTTTCTGAGGTCGTATTGCCAGGGCCGGCCGGAGGAGTGGGCACGGTACATTCCCTGGGCCGAGATGGCCCAGAACTCTCTCCGCCACTCCTCTACCAACCTAACCCCCTTCCAATGTGTGTTAGGTTACCAGCCGGTTCTGGCACCTTGGCAGCAGAGCCAGATCGAGGCCCCTGCGGTGGATGATTGGATGAGGCGCTCGGAAGAGACGTGGAACGCTGCCCACGTCCACCTGCAGCGGGCCGTCCTTCGTCACAAGGCGAGCGCCGATCTCCACCGCAGTGAGGGGCCGGTGTACGCACCCGGAGATCGAGTCTGGCTCTCTACCAGAAACCTACCCCTCCGCCTGCCCTGCCGGAAGCTGGGTCGGCGGTTTGTGGGGGCCCTTTAAAGTCCTGAGAAGATTGAACGAGGTGTGTTATAGGTTACATCTACCTGTTGAGTATAAGAATATTAACCCCTCGTTCCATGTGTCTCTTCTCAGGCCGGTGGTAGCTGGTCCACTCCAGGACAATGAGATAGGGGAGACTCCTCCGCCCCCACTGGACATCGAGGGGGCTCCGGCGTACACCGTTCGGTCCATCTTGGACTCAAGACGCCGGATTGTGGGTCTCCAGTATCTCGTGGAGTGGGAGGGGTACGGCCCGGAGGAGCGGTGCTGGGTGCCGCGGAGGGACATCCTAGACCCATCTCTCCTGTCGGAGTTCCACCGGGACCATCCCGCGCGCCCTGCTCCGCGTCCTCCTGGTCGTCCCCGAGGCCGGGGTCGGCGCACGGCTGGAGCCGCGCGTCAAGGGGGGGGTACTGTCACGGTTTCGCCCGAGGCTGCTCCTCCTCCTGGTTCGGGCAGGCTTCGGCGGTCGTTGTCCCCGGAGTACTAGCTGCCACCGATCTATGTTTCATGTTCGTTTGGTTTTGTCTTGATGTTGTACACCTGTGTCTTGTTAGTCCTCGTTAGTGTCCTATTTAGTTCTCGTTGTGTGTGTTTGTCTTTGTGTGTGATTGCTCTTCTGTTTTGTGTTGGAGCTACGTACTTCCCTCCAGTGTTTTGGAGAGGTTTTTCGCACATGTTAGTGCGCCGTTTGTTTGACGACTGTGTGCGCCGTTATTTCGCCTTCTGGCTTATTGTGCTTATTTTCTACGTGAATATTGCACTAAAGTCTTTTGGACTGAGCTTCTGCGTCCTGCGCTTGATTCATGCACCACACCCACCTTCAGCACCCCTTGATACTAGAGTAAACTCTTCCAACAATTTCAGTTTCAAAGGCCTTATTGACTCATCAGAGGGACAGCTCTATTCAGATGTCCTCAGAGAACAGTATCACCAGAAGAAGCCCAAATGAAAAATTAATGAGAAAGTACGGATTAAGCTCCTCTATACTGTGATGTCACGAGAGGCTGTGTCCTGGAGGGACGTTACATCCCCCTGAGGTGGCTGCAAACCCAGACAGCTATGGCTCCATCTGCTGGTATGGTCGGGAACTCCACCCCTCTATGGCCAATCTTCCCACGCAGCTGAAACAAATGAGGAGCTGATGAGCTGAAGGTTTGGGAAGGGAAGAGACACACTGAGGGAGTGTGTGGGGGGTGAAGAGACAGTCTCCAACCTGGGCTCTCTGGAGGACAAGAGTGCTGCACGTCCACTTCCATGAGGAATATAAGGATTTGGAGATACTTACCTTTGGGAAATACTCACCTTTGGATATATGCACCTGTGGAAATACGTGAGAGACATTTGGAAGGACTTTTTGCTGGGTTGGCCACTAGCTGCAACGTGGACTACAGTAAGGCTGGGGAAAAGTTATCTGAGCGAGTGAGAATTATGATTTTGGATGTGGAAGAGACATCCCTGAACTGTTAACCCTTAAAGAGCCACAAGAGAACAGAATTTTGTTATATTTTCGTTAATTTCCCAAGACCTATAATAAAATCCTTGTTTTGTTTGAACCTTGTCTCCTTGCACTACTTGAGCAATCCCGCTGAAAGCTGTGTAGCCTCTCGTGACGTCACAGATGGTGGAGAATACAGGCACGCTCAAGCGTTAATAGTGCATGTCAGAGGAGGATACCGAAGGTTTGATCACCCAGTTTTCCAAGTTGGCCGTAGGCTCCCCGCCGACTGAAATGGAGGACATATTGAAAGCCCTTGTTGCTGGCCAGCAAGCCCAGATGCAAGCAAACGTGGCTCTCTTGGAGGAGCAAAAGAAAGCCAACCTTCTGAAGGCAGAGGAATTGCAGTTGCAGAGACAGAGGGTTGTCCAAAATACCCGCCCAATAAAGGCAAGTGACTTTATATCTAAGATGGGAGCTACCGATGACATTGAGGCATACCTGCATGCATTTGAGGCCACGGCCACTAGGGAAGCCTGGCCCAAGCAACAGTGGGTTGGTCTGTTAGCCCCCTTTCTAACCGGGGAATCGCTGAATGCTGTCCGGGACCTGGGCCCTGACCAGGTTACTGACTATGATGCCCTGAAGTCTGAGATCCTCAGCAGATATGGACTCACAAAGTTTGGTATGGCCCAGCGCTTTCACGGCTGGACCTTCCAACCAGACCAACCTCCTCGGGCGCAGATGCATGAACTTGTCCGAATCGCAAGGAAATGGCTGGATCCGCAGAGGAATACAGCAGCGGCGGTGGTGGAGGCCGTTGTGGTGGATCGTTACCTACGCGCCCTGCCTTATGAGGCAAAACGGTGCATCAGTCAACAGGCCTTGACCACGGCTGATCTGACCGTGGAAGCTGTGGAAAAGTACCAGGCCACAGCGGAGATGCTGAATGCTTCCCGGAAAGACCCCAGGAGTGCGGCCCCACCACAAATGGGAAGAACCCGTCCAAAGGACCCCAAGGTCTCGAACCCAGCCACGTCAGGACTTATCCCGGCTCCAGGGGGAGCCAGAAACCAGGCGGGTCCAAGAAGAGTACACCAGGAGGGGGAAACTCGACAGTGTTACCGGTGTGGGGAGATGGGACATATCTCCTGGCAGTGTGGGGAAACCAGCCGATGAACCTATGCCCACTGCGGAGTCCTCCAGCTCAGCACCCACACACCGTTTTGCCTCGCTCTTGGGAGTCGTAGATGGCGGCCCAGATCGACCCCCCACCTGCCCGGTAAATGTGAATCACCATGATGTGGAGGCCTTACTGGATTCTGGTAGCCGGGCCACCCTGGTGCGTAAGGATTTGGTGGGCCCAACGTGTCTGACCCCGGGGAAAGTCCTCCCAGTTTCCTGTGTCCATGGGGACACCAGAGAATACCCCATTACTGAACTTACAATGACCAGCACACGGGGAACCATACACACGACGGCGGGGGTGGTTGATTCCCTCCCCGTCCCTGTCCTAATTGGACGAGACTGCCCAGCCTTTTACCCACTCTGGAGAGAGTCTCAGGAGAGGATAACCCGAGTACCTCGGAAACGGAGAGGCAAGACTCATCCTGGGAAGGCTCCGGTGCAATCCTCCGAGTTACTCACTCCCGCCCGGGCTCTGATAGGGATGGCAGGTGCCCAGACCGACACAGAGACGGAGCTACAGAATCTGGACAAAGAACTGTCTGGTCTGAAGGGGACCGCTGAGAGGTATCGTTTGTTAAAGCAACAGTTAGACATGAAGACAGAAGAGTTAGATATCCTCCAGGCTAAACTCCAACAGAGCTCCTTCCATAAGCAACAGGAGGAGCTGGAGAGGCTGCGCAGGACCATCGAGGAGTGTGAGGAGACCCTGCGCAGTAGTAAGGAGGTCCAGAAGAAGGCAGAGGAGAAGTACAAGGTGTTGGAGAACAAGATGAAGAATGCGGAGGCAGAGAGAGAGAAGGAACTGAAAGCTGCTCAACAGAAGCTAAACTCTGCTAAAACCAAGGCTGATGCGTTCAGTAAGAAACTCAAGGAGAGACAACAGGAGGCTGAGTCCCTGGTCCTAGAGGTGGAGGAGTTGAAGAGAGAGCAGGCTGGCAAGCACCACGGCAATGCGGACGCCCTCTCCCGGCGTGATGCCTTCTTCGCTGCCTTTACCCCGACGAGGACGTCGGTCCCGAGGAGGGGGATGTGTGATGTCACGAGAGGCTGTGTCCTGGAGGGACGTTACATCCCCTGAGGTGGCTGCAAACCCAGACAGCTATGGCTCCATCTGCTGGTATGGTCGGGAACTCCACCCCTCTATGGCCAATCTTCCCACGCAGCTGAAACAAATGAGGAGCTGATGAGCTGAAGGTTTGGGAAGGGAAGAGACACACTGAGGGAGTGTGTGGGGGGTGAAGAGACAGTCTCCAACCTGGGCTCTCTGGAGGACAAGAGTGCTGCACGTCCACTTCCATGAGGAATATAAGGATTTGGAGATACTTACCTTTGGGAAATACTCACCTTTGGATATATGCACCTGTGGAAATACGTGAGAGACATTTGGAAGGACTTTTTGCTGGGTTGGCCACTAGCTGCAACGTGGACTACAGTAAGGCTGGGGAAAAGTTATCTGAGCGAGTGAGAATTATGATTTTGGATGTGGAAGAGACATCCCTGAACTGTTAACCCTTAAAGAGCCACAAGAGAACAGAATTTTGTTATATTTTCGTTAATTTCCCAAGACCTATAATAAAATCCTTGTTTTGTTTGAACCTTGTCTCCTTGCACTACTTGAGCAATCCCGCTGAAAGCTGTGTAGCCTCTCGTGACGTCACAATACACATAGATCTTTGCTTTCCCATTCTGGAATGTTCTCCCATTCTGATCTCATTCACTTCTCCTGAAAGGGTTTTCTCTCCAAACAAACTACAAAACAAACCTGAGCTCATAAGATCAGTTGAGTAGTACAGTCAAACTAGATATATGTGCTGAATACGTTTGACAGCCTGTTTTTCTCTTCTATGTGTAGTCTGTAGTCTGTGAGGCCCTGCTCTATTCATACTGACAGGTCTAGGTCCAAACCAGGGGAATCCCAGACATGATGAAAGAAGCTAGCAACCACAGCTAAACTTCTGTAAACAACAGGGAATGAACTAAACTCAAGAGACTAAAGTAAATCATTACTGCATCAAGGGTTGTCAAAAAAGCACAAGGGTTCATAAAGGTGTGTGTGTGTGTGTTTGTGTGTGTGTGTGTGTGTGTGTGTGTGCGCGCTTTCGTACATGTGAAGGGTTGTCAAAAGCACAGGGATTCAAAAACATTCTCAACACTGGATAAGGCAAGCACGCCAGGACTGATGTTCCAGCAAGCTTGACACACCATTAGCCCTAATCGGTACTGAACTTGAACGTGCTACAGAGACTCAAGCTCTGAGGGATGGGCAAAAAAGCATGTTAGATTTGGTCATTTAATCTTACAGTAGTGACAACATTGCAGTTGCAAACCTCCTCTGTGTCCCACCCACCCTCCTACATCACTACTACTACTGTCACCACCACCATCATCATCATCATGAGTGTGACCATTTCTCGTCACATTCCCAGGTTGTTCATCTCTTACACCAAGAGCAGTGATCATCACCCTCCTAACCAGTCCATTAGTACACTGAGTGCAGCCACATGGGTCCCCAGTGACAGCAGTAACCCTCCATATATCACACATCTCTCTGCATCTCATTCACATCTAAATTTTTACATTTTAGTCATTTAGCAGACACTCTCATCCAGAGCCACTTACAGGAGCAATTAGGGTGCCTTGCTCAAAGGCACATCTACAGATTTCATCTAGTCAGCTCGGGGATTCGAACCAGTAACCTTTCAGTTACTGGCCCAACCTCTTAACCGCTAGGCTACCACCCAGCCCACATCTCTTCATGTTTTCGAGAAGAAGAATAGACATAAAAGTGCACAAACACACACACACACATTTACTCAAGCCCATACGACGCACAAGGGACATATTCTGGTGACATGATCGATGCTTGGCTGTCGTTTGACAAATAAAAATATTATTTTGTCCTTAATAATCTCATTAAGGCTATACCCGCACTGTAGATGCGAGCTGTTGGCTAGAGCACACGTGCCAAAAGCAGAGTGGGCACATTCGCTATAAAATGTAACATTTGTTGTGACAAAAAAAGATTGCGATGGAAACCCATTTCACTTTTTTTTTTATTCTGTACATTTAACTGCAAAAGTAACTATGTGCACTACGTCATCACAGACAGCCTTTTATCGGCAACAAGTCAATTTGATGGAAACACATCTCTGGTGGGAAAATGCGCAGATTTTAAAATATTTTCTCATTTACATTTAAGTCATTTAGCAGACGCTCTTATCCAGAGCGACTTACAAATTGGTGCATTCAACTTGTGTGGTGAATGATGGACGGAGTCAGGCGCAGGAGTAAAATAACCGGATACAGATGTATTCCTTCCAGACATACAATGCGCCTACAACGGCAATCGAAACAATCCTCCCTGACCAAACACAGTCTCAGAAAATACAATAAATGTAATGACACAGGGGAAAATCAACCCTGGCAAAATAAATGAGAGAGGATCTCAACCGAGCTACTCTCCTCTCACATAGAACAATCACTCACAAAGACAAGGGGGCAGAGAGGGGAACAGGGGTGCAGGGAGGGGAACAGGGGTGCAGGGAAAGATGACAGGGGGAGTTGGCGCACTAAGTCAGTTTATTCTCCTACAGTGCTCTATCAAGTCTGCAGGTTATCCCAGGACAGTCTCTCTATCCTATCCTCCTTTGCTTCCCCCCCCCCCTCCCTCTTTTTGTCTCGGTCTCTCTCCTCACTCTTGTTCAACATGTTTGACCTGTGGTAGACGTTTCAGGCAGTAACCCTGTTTGGTTCTGACAGGGTATGAACCAACTAGGAATGGAACAGTACTTATGTACTGTTGCTGTCATAGAGAGAGCACCATGCACACCGAGAGAGGAAAAGAAGACGAGAGATGACACACCTTCATTCCTTTCATCAGAGTGTGCAGTGCAGTCATCCTCCCAGACTCCTGGTCATTTATGGTTGTAGACCTGGTTGTAGACCTGATCACAGGCATCAGTAAAAGCATCAACCCCATCAGCAGATCAATCAGTATGAACAGCATGTACTGAAGGCAGCTCTGTAGAGTGGTCACTAGCTGGCACAGCCACAAATTCATAAAATCTGATTTTAACCGTAACCTCACTGCTAACCCTAATGCCTAACCTTACATTATAGCCAATTTTGACCATCTAGCGGAAACCGCTCAATTCTGCCTCCAGGGCAAGACTCATGACAATAAAGGTCAACCTGCATTTTAACAGTGTGGTAGATTACGAATCGCAGTGTGTGTGTGTGTCTTTGTGTGTGTGTGTCTGGGGGGTGGCTGCAGGTTGTATCAGTGTGGTATTTGATGACACTGTGTTGGCTGATTACTCCCAACATGTTAGTGTGTGTGAGAGAGAGCGCTAGAGTGGAGTATGCCACATCAAGACGTCCAAACAAACATAGTCCACACTTTCACTGTATGACCATGAAGAACATGGTTGACCATGATAAGCCATTGCAGACCTGATTGGGTTCACTATAAACTGCTCCTCCATCCCTCAGCTCTAATGTCGTAGTCTACATACACTTCACAAACAAACCAACACTTCAACAGCAGCCAGGTCACCCGTGATACAAGTCAATATTCGAGGTCTATCCATGTCTGAGGACAATGGCAGATGACGTGGAAACTGGCCACTAGGGGCAACAGTGAGCGCTATTACTTTCAAGTAGGTTTCTGTTTTGCTAGGGTGTTGTGGACGGGGATGGCGCATGGGCGTAAGCCTCTGATTCCAAAGGTTGCAAGTTTGAATCCAGCGATAGAAAGTTGCTTTTTGATTTTTGTTTTAAACCTATCCCAAACCTTAAACCTTACCTTAAGATTTGCATTTAATGCCTAAACTTAACCCTAACCTTAAAAATCCAGAGTTAATGCCTAAACTTAACCTTAAACACTTTGAAATGTGAAGTTTGCAACAACTTAGAAATTTGACATTTGAGAAAGATGGATGAACGTCTAATTCTGACGTGAGACTGTGAGAGCTAGTTGTCAACAGAGACATAGTCTACATTATGTCCACGTTGGTTCAAGTGGCATGGAAGAAGAGGGTTCCCCAGTGAAAGCATCAATCGTCTGAGGACAGATTCCATTACCAGGTTGATGGAAGAGATCACAGTAGAAGATTGATTAAACCAAGGGATCATCCCATTGGGAGGAGGTGAGAGTTGTTGGGTGAGTTAACTAGAACAACATGCTATAGGGTTGTGATGTGGAACTGAGGTATTGTCCACAGTTGAGTGGGTTTACAAAAGGGCTGCTGTAATGGAGAGCGGCCAGCAATGGAATATCAACTCATTCTGAGTGACTAAAATATGATGTTATACCTGCTTATAAACAACCTCAAGATCATTCATATCCTCTTCTGTACATAGATGGATAGATATCACTGTGGCTTTAAACAAAGAGCTGCACTTGTGTGAGAGCTTGTGTTTATTGTTCATAAAGGTACATGCATGCGTGTGCGCAGGTGTTCCTGAGTATGTGCAATCTGTCTGCATTTGTTTTTTGTGTGTACAGAATGTGAACATATCAGTGTGGGTGTGTTATGATGAAATGTGTGTTATAATGTGAAGGTAGAAGCCCCATGCCGAGTGTGTGTGGTGCTTAGGGGAGACAGAGACAGGAATGTAGAGACGGAGGTTGTAGCGTGCACCTGTGTGTGCACCGTCTTTTTCTTGTCAAAGACAGAGCTCTATCTCTGAGTCTGTCTCAGAGCACAGCGGAGCGCTGCATCAATACAATATCCTGCAGAGACTCACACACACGCTCTCTCTCTCTCTCTCTCTCTCTCTCTCTCTCTCTCTCTCTCTCTCTCTCTCTCTCTCTCTCTCTCTCTCTCTCTCTCTCTCTCTCTCTCTCTCCTCTCTCTCTCTCTCTCTCTCTCTCTCTCTCTCTCTCTCTCTCTCTCTCTCTCTCTCTCTCTCTCTCTCTCTCTCTCTCTCTCTCTCTCTCACACACACACACACACAAAAACACCCCATTAGAACGCCTCAGAAGCAAACACCTACCACACAGAGGCCTACTCATTCCTTTAAAAATAAAACACACACACATGCAGCCTCCACCAGTGGCCACCAGAGACCACCCCATAGCTTTTATCAATACCTGCCATTACCTGCCAGACATCTTTCAATGCAGGAAGTCAGTCAGTCAGTTAGACAGTCATTCTGGCTGCCTTCCCCTGGGCTGTCTTCCTGGAGCACTGTTTTTAATTCACTTAGCAGAGAGAACACATCAATTTAGCTCATGGTAATGAGATGCTCAGGAGACCTACCAATAGGACACTGATGGAGAGAGCCTGGGCGATCCATCACTCTGGGTGTGTGTGTGGGGGTCTGTCTGTGTGTGTGTGTGTGTGTGTGTGTGTATTTGTTGATGTGTGCATATGGAATTAACCACAAGAGGAAAACAAAAGCAAAGAATGAAGTGTACAAAGCAACACCTAAAACGTACATCACCAACTGCTCTTTCATGGCTGGGTGACCAATGGGAAGCGCTAAACAGAGACCTAACAAAGTTTGACATGTCCAATCACACAGTCCCACTGATGAGTCATGTCTACTGTATGTTCTCATCTACCACTCACAGCCCACTTCAGGGAACTGATGGGAACCAGACCACAGCTTAAACTCACACACACACACACACACACACACACATACACACACACAGACACAAACGCACAAGCACACACACATACGAACGTACACACACAAACACACACACAGATATTATGTTGATGCAGATGGAAGAAATGTCAATCAGGATGACTGACAGGCCTGATGGGGCGGGACTACATTGTAGGAAGCTGGGTTTGTCTATGTCATCTTTGAGAAGTTGAGTGGGCGGACATTGTCTCCAGCCAATCAGCATTGAGGCCTGACTGTAGCTTGGCAAAATGAAAAAGCCGAGAGGCCCTCAGAGATGAAGCACTCATGTAATATGCATGGGTAACGGGCTGCGTGTGTGTGTGTGTGTGTGTGTGTGCGCGTGTGTATGTGTGTGTGTGCGTGTGTGTGTGTGTGTGCGTGTGTGTGTGTAAGAGGGCTTTCATAGTCGGATGAGAGGTTGAGGAGAAGGAAGAAAAGGAAGAGAGTGAGAGGAGATAAGAAACAATAACACTTTTTTGCACCTTACACCTCTCTGCTTTAAACATCTCCACTTTTAATCAAGTAAAACAATTCAACCCAGCCACCACATTTAAAATGAAAGAAGAAGAGATAGAAAAATGAAGCAGAGCATCCTTAGAAATATCCGCTGATTCCAAGAGGACATGAAAGATTTAAAGCTTGCTCCCTCTCTCGCGCACTCTCCACCACTCTCCCCCTCCCATTCCCCCTCCCATTCCCCCTCTCTCTCCTTCTCACGCCCCCTCACCCCTCCCTCTCTCTCTCATGCCCCCTCTCCCCCCCTCTCCCCCACCCCTCTCTCTCCCTCTCACGCCCCCTCTCCCCCCACCCCTCTCTCTCCCTCTCACTCCCGCTCTCCCCCAACCCCTGTCTGCGACTCCATCTGATATTCATAAGTCTGTGCAATGACACGACTCAGCAATGTGCTGCTTCCCCCACTTTGATAGTTTGTGTGTGTGTGTGTGTGTGCGTGTGTGTCTGTTTCATTTGAAGCACATTGAGCTGCATATAGAAACAGAGTGACTAGAATGACTCAGTCAAAGAGAAACAGTCAACAGATGAACATATAGATTTTTTCCCCACCAACACAGAACTGCATTTCTCAGTAAAATAAAGAGATAATGAGAGCCTGGTCTCACAGACTAGACGTAGCATAGTAAACATAAATACGAGACACTCAAATTAGTATGATTTGTTACATTTGGTATGGTTACATAAGACAGAAGGTTACTTAAGGCAAAAACAAAAGTAGGGTGGTTGGTCGGGGTAGATGGGTAGCTGTATAACGCGAACGTCTAGCAACCCAAAGGTTGCGTGTTTGAATTTCAGCACAGAAAACTTTTGCATTTCAGCTAATTAGCAACGACTTACTACGTTTTAGCTACTTTGCAATTCCTTAGCATGTTAGCTAACCCTTCCCCTAACCCTAACCTTAACCCTTCAACCTAACTCCTAACCCTAATCTTAACCTTAATCCTAACCCTAACCTTAACCCCTAAACCTAACCCCTAGCTTAGCTAACATTAGCCACCTAGCTAACGTTAACGTTAGCCACAACAAATTGGAATTCGTAACATATTAACATATTGTACAAATTGCAATTCGTAACATATCATACGAATCGAAATTCGTAACATATCAGACTAATTGTAATTCGTAACATATCATACGAAATGGATGATGGACATCCACAAATTAATACATACCATACGAAATGTCACATATCAAACTAATTGGCTTTACGTTTACTCTTTTACGTCTACCCCTGAGTCCAGGTTGAAAATGATGGTATCTCTCAAAAAACAACATTAAAGTAATGTAAAGATGAAACATATTGAACAGTGGTTGAAGCCAAGATGTTCATATCTCTTCACAAAGCTAGTGCTCTCGAGTGGATTAAACACAGATTAATCAGGAGGCATGACAGCACATTCTTAATGACTGTGCAGCTTTAATTGGCTGGCAGACCAATTAGACCAACCAGTGTCCATCAATACCCAACATCAAACACATACTGTACAGGAGCAGTCCAGCCACTGAGGGGAGAAACAGACATTTTCTCATACACAACCAAATATCCATGTTTCCAAAGAGAGAGAATCCATTTGAAGCATCTTTCACTGTGAGGAGTAGAAGCTCTGGGGCACCAGTGGAGAGACGTGACAGGGGACCAACCATATTACCATCAACAGCCAACGCAAACGGAGCTCTGATTATACAGAGTTACACATGCTAGGAAGAGACATACAAAGACACACACACACATACATTTACATTTTAGTCATTTAGCAGACGCTCTTATCCAGAGCGACTTACAGTTAGTGAGTGCATACATTTTTTTTTTTTTCTTCATACTGGCCCCCCGTGGGAAACACACACAAACACACACACACACACACACCCTCATAACTCTGGAGGACACACATCCATGATTGATGTCTCCTGTCACAGTATGCTGTGAGTCACAGGTGAAAGGTTATTGTGTCAGCATCACACAAAGCAGCTAAACTGGTTCAAGTTCTGCCAACTTGCAGAGGAAAACAAATGGGAACACAGATGGAAAAACCACTATTGGACTGGGGCTGCAGTTCAGTCGTTGCAGATAGCAGTGTTTTCCACACTCCATTTCAGAAGTATGTTTGATTTGAAAAGCAGTATGCCCCGCATTGGAGGGAGTTGACAATTTATTTAGATATTGGCAGCAGAGGAGGCTGGTGGGAGGAGCTAATGGAGGACGGGCTCATTGTAATAGCTGGAATGGGATAAATGGAACCGTGTCAAACGTGGTTTCCATATGTTTTATGTTTTTTATACAATTCCATTTATTCCATTCCAGCCATTACAATGAGCCTGTCCTCCTCTAGCTCCTTCCACCAGCCTCCTCTGATTGGCAGTTATTATAACCTATAACTTGGGTGCCAGGGTCCTGGTCAGGTTACGTGGTCTGGAAAACCTCCTGGCCCCAATACTAGCTACAGCTGCAAAAAAGATTTGCTTTGCCTGTGGGAATGAACTTTGGACCCTGCGCTAACTGGTTTGATATGCTCTCTGAAGTTATTATGCTTATTAATATAATATAAAAAGTTAAACTGCTTAACTAAGCATCTTGCTGGCTGACTTCTTGGTTTCAGAATAAAGCAAATTGTTAGTCTCTAAAATTGCATTTATGTTGTAAAGGCCTCTGGTAATGAAATATTTTTTATCCCGGTCTCCTCTGGTAAGGGAATGTAGAGAATGTTGTGTTCTCCTTATAATGAAAAGATGAGAGAGAGAAAGAGCAGGAGAAAGAGAGAGAGGGAGGGAGTGGGAGAGAAAGAGATAGAACAAGAGAGCGTTCAAGAAGGAGAACAGCATTCAGATCTCTGTCACCACCCTGGGCTTCCTCCTGGGTAGATAAACTGTAGTACTCCAAAGACATGCTGAAAATAGTATGGTAGATATATTCCAAAGAGATGCAGAACATAAGCTCAACAGACAGGTCCTCAACCAATATTATGTGTGCTACAGTTAGGAGGGACAGGTTTTACTATAAGGTATTTTCATTACTATCGCTATCTTCGATTCCAACCATCCCTAAGGTGGTGAACAGTGCATTCCATCTTTTCTGTTGTACATTCTAACTGAAACACCACTGTGATGATTGACAGCTGGCACATGTTCATTATACACATTGGCACCGATGAAGGCAGCGGTAACGACAACATCATCAAGCACAGGTGCAGCTCAGCTTTAAACCACAGGTGTCACAATACTCTCTTCACCTGACATTAGCTTTTCTTTCCCATAGAGCTGCATTGAAATGACTGATTAGAATAATGAGGAGGTCTAAAAAGCAAGAGCGTGACAGGCAAAGATAAGAGACCCGTATAGTGATTGTGAACAAACATTCCTGAGAATGTGCGAGTGTATGTATAAGGGCAGGTGGCATCCTCAGTTTACCCAGCTTTCCACTGCCTTACTGTGAAGACCAGTAGACCTAGCCCACTAAGAAAAACAGCCCAATAAAATATGCGCCCTCGCAAATAAAATATGCCCCTCCCTGTTACGTTAAAACATTCATGGAGACTGCTAGCCACGTGCTACATTATATACTCCACCATGTAGCGGCACAGGGGGGAAAGAAAGACCCTGAACCTCAGCAGCACCGAATGGAAGCGCTGTGCTGCGCTGAGCCAGCGAAGGTTGAGCGAGTTCAAAGTCTAATCCTGGACTTCACCCATGGGAGTTCAGAGCTGGGTAAAGGAAAAAGAGCAGGGCTGTTTTTATGTCTAAAAAGCCTTTTCTGGTTCTGCTGCATGTGTGTGTGTGTGTGTGTGTGAGGATGGGAGCACACACACTCTGGAGGAATCAAGGCTTTAGCGAGTGAGGGGAGCTAAATCCTCTCACACATGCACACACGCAAATGCACGAACACACTAGGCTAGCATTGTCTTGAAAGTTATTGTTCAATTGTTTCTTATTAACAGTCTACAAAACAAACGCCTTTTTAAAACAGTGATAATGAAGCCATTGTTCCCACTGTAGTGTTATCAGTCCATTGGTGCCTTTGATATCGTTCTCCCAACACACACACACACACAAACACACACACACGCACACACACACGCACGCGCACATGCAGCAGGCCTGAGAAAACAAACAGACACACTATTCTGATCTCAGTTGTTCTTTGGCTTCGTACACTCTCCAAAAAACTCTGTTTATCAAGACGAGACAACCTGGAGACTGAACAAAGAAACCAAAGCTTCTGCATTGTTATGATGCATTGCATAAATGATACACTAGACAGTGAGAGCTATATCACACTATAGGATTACACAGACAGAGGCTGACTGGCCTAGACTGCCTGCCTACTGCCTGGGCTCTTTGTCGAAATAGTGGATTTACCCAATAAATTACTGGAAGCTTACATTATAGTGTGCGACTCTCTTCATTTTTTATAGCCTACTCTTTGTCAAGCTCTGCCACAGATCTGGCCTGGAGTCTGGGTGGACACAGCCCATGTCGAGGCTGGAGCAGTATGAAGTGTTCAAAGAGGTGGGAGGCAGGCCTTTTAAACAGACCATTAGCCCTGTCTAGGAACTAAGCTCTCGACTTTGTCAATATAGATTGAGGTTGCAATCTAACCAGCTACTAATTAGCCTGTGTTAAATACCACTTCCCTGGCTATACGTCAAGCTATAAGTCGATAATCCAATGGGTCATTGGCTAAAATCAATGTTGTTGTGCTGACGCTAAGTAAATGAGAAGTAAACAAACATTTTCTCATAATTTCAAACTAGAAGTAGATCTAATCTTAGTGAGATAAACAGGGGGGAAATAAGTGCTAAAACTGTGAGAGTTGTGAGACTTGTTCATTTCTAAACTTTCTGAACTATACGGTGTGGCTAAAAAAGAACTGAGGTTTTCAAAAGGGCTTTTGGCAGGAAATCCAGGAACATTTCCAAAGAAAGTGTCTGAAAAGCCCAGTCTGCAAAAGTGTGTTGTTGTTGTTTCAGGGTTGTTTTTCTCAGAGTTGGATATGTTTCAGGATAGGAAAGTTTTCAGTGCAGGAAATAAAAGCAGTACTTCACTAGTCAGTCCTTTCTCCTCTCTCATTCTACAGGATATCCTTTATAGTTTACTGGATGTTGTGGGAGTGTTGTGGGAGTGTCAGAGTTGTTAGTTAGAGCAGTTTGTGTCCTTCAGATATCTAAACATCACACACTTTGACAAGCACATAACTACACACAAACACACAGGAACAGACAAACATGTACACATATGCACACTCTATACAGTGTGTGGAGGGCCTATGCACCAGGGTGGTGGGCAGCAGCTAGGTCTGGTTAGTTTACCTGGCTGGCGTTGTGTGTATACATCACATTAAACTCTAGCGTCATATCACCAGCAACACTCATGCTTAGTTTATGGGGCTACTTCCCTGTTTGAATGAAAGCAGGGTCCTGATAGTCTCCCTGAACCAATGGCCTGTGTTAAGGGGCTGTAATTGTCTTTTATGGCCGCCTTTAAATCTCCCCGGTGCCCTCCTCATATCACTACGCCAGCGCAACACTTCACTCCACCACCGCACCGCAACCCGTAACCTAGCAACGGCCTGCTGAAGGCCTGAAGAGCAGCAGCTTCCGTTTGGTTTTGTGTGAGTGATGTGCCTTGGCAACAAAGTGAGCTCCTCTTCACTTCAGATGATAGGCAGCTTTATCTGCATGTAGCTCGTAAGTATCTGTATACTGAGCCGTCTCTTATGGATTAATACCTATAGAGAACACTACAGGGCATTTCCATGTAAAAAGCCCCATGAGCACTAACGTGAAGTTCATAGGAACACATCAGATTTGGTATCAAATGAAAACTAAGAGTCTATATTTTTTAGAAATTAAGGCACATATACACATTTTTAAACCATTTTCCAGCCTACAAATTAGGAATAAGCAAAGGCTTTGATTTCTGGTCAAACAGCTAGAAAAGGAGTCTTAGAAAACATCTAGCAGAAAAAGTCTAAAAAGGTATTAGAAATGCATCAAAGCACAATAATGTTGATGTAAAGACACCTGCCAACTAATATGAACACTTATATTTAGTTTTGCAGAAATTATTTGCTTTCTGTAATTTTAAGAAATATTGCCTAGTGTCTTGTCATTTTGTTACCAAAAATCCACATATCTTTAAGATATATTTTTATTTCTCTCCCTCATGAGGCGGGAGGATAGTGAAAGTTCACAGAAGTAACAAGTAAAGGTAGACCTACCAATTAGTTATAGTGTTTTTACTGAAATCAATTTGGTTTATGATTTATTAAGTGATTAAAACGTCATTCTGTTATCAAATCGGAAACAGAATGACCAAAAAATCTGTAACAGAATGACTGCAACTGTATTGGCTACAATGGGAGCTCACTTGCTACTGTCCTCCCTTCCACTGGCATACTGTTATGTTCAGCTCATAACTGTTTTCTTTCTTTTTCTGTCACGTGGTGGTCAAAGCAAGAGTGTGAAAACAGTCTGGACAACCCCTCACTCTCTCTCTCAAGTTAATGTCAACTCTCCCAGATTTTACTGACAACTACCCATGAACCCCCTCTCGTTCCATTTACTATAACCAGCCCTCTCACCCACTAAGCACCGGCCGACACCGGACGTACATGGACGTTGAAAAGTACAGTCGTGGTCAAAAGTTTTGAGAATGACACAAGTATTGGTCTTCACAAAGTTTGCTGCTTCAGTGTTTTTAGATATTTTTGTCAGATGTTACTATGGTATACTGAAGTATAATTACAAGCATTCCATAAGTGTCAAAGGCTTTTATTAACAATTACATTAAGTTTATGCAAAGAGTCAATATTAGCAGTGTTGACACTTATTTTTCAAGACCTCTGCAATCCGCCCTGGCATGCTGTCAATTAACTTCTGGGCCACATCCTGACTGATGGCAGCCCATTCTTGCATAATCAATGCTTGGAGTTTGTTAGAATTTGTGGGTTTTTGTTTGTCCACCCGCCTCTTGAGGATTGACCACAAGTTCTCAATGGGATTAAGGTCTGGGGAGTTTCCTGGCCATGGACCCAAAATGTCGATGTTTTGTTCCCCGAGCCACTTAGTTATCACTTTTGCCTTATGGCAAGGTGCTCCATCATGCTGGAAAAGGCATTGGTCGTCACCAAACTGTTCTTGGATGGTTGGGAGAAGTTGCTCTCGGAGGATGTGTTGGTACCATTCTTTATTCATGGCTGTGTTCTTAGGCAAAATCGTGAGTGAGCCCACTCCCTTGGCTGAGAAGCAACCCCACACATGAATGGTCTCAGGATGCTTTACTGTTGGCATGACACAGGACTGATGGTAGCGCTCACCTTGTCTTCTCCGGACAAGCTTTTTTCCGGATGCCCCAAACAATCAGAAAGGGGATTCATCAGAGAAAATGACTTTACCCCAAACCTCAGCAAATCAAATTTTATTTGCCACATGCGCCAAATACAACAGGTATAGAGACATTACCGTGAAATGCTTACTTACAGCCCTTAACCAACAAAAAAGTGTTGAGAAAAAAAGAGCAGAAGTACCTGTGGCAGCAGGTAGCTTAGTGGTTAAGAGCGTTGTGCCAGTAACCGAAAGGTTGCTGGTTCTAATCCCCGAGCTGACTAGGTGAAAAATCTGCCGATGTGCCCTTGAGCAAGGCACTTAACCCTAGTCGCTCTGGGTAAGAGTGTCTGCTAAATGACTTAAATAAAATAACAGTAGGGAGGCTATATACAGGGGGTACCGGTGCAGAGTCAATGTGCGGGGGCACCGGCTAGTTGAGGTAATATGTACATGTGGGTAGAGTTAAAGTGACGGAGATACGTTGTGCATTCAACTTTTCTAACTCTAAGTTGAAACCCAGACTAAGTAAAAAAAAAATATATATATATATTTTTGGAACCTTCTGTCGGGCCAAACCAAACGGCGTCGCGGCCCCAGTTTGGTCAGCCCTGGTCTAGGTAATAGAAAGTGTGTGTGTTGTTGTTGACAGGTGTGTGTTGTTTTTGACAGGTGTGTGTGTGTGTGTCTGTTTCTGTGTGTGTTCTGTACTCACGCGCAGCCATCTGCATGTATCCAGCCAGTGTACAGATCCTCCTCTCACAGCCTCCGCTGGGCAGGAAGATGGTGATGATGGCCAACAGAGAGCTGACTGCCAGGAGAGAACATCCTCCAGAACACAGCACCGCACTCGTCTGAAACACAAACACACACACACACAAACACACACAAACACCAGAGAAAGGGTAAGTTCAAGGTTTGATCACTCGTTATTGACGTTAAACATTAATACACTCTTAACGCATATTTGGATATCAGCTTGCTAATCAGCAACCAGTACAAATCAAGGAAGAAACTTCGACAGGTTGAACCATTCTAAATAGAATGTGTGATAGTTTGAAAGCTAGAAACATAATTAAACATGTCTCTTACTCACACACACACACACACACACATTGGTTAATGGGTTTCTGTTTCCTGATACAGTGCCTTAAATCAGAACAACAAAGGAGTGACCCTGACTGTCCTCATTCATTACACTATGTTTAATCATACACTGGTCACACAGACAGAGAGAGGCTGAGGAGGACACCGGGCAAGCACAACACATAACCCACGCGAACAGACAACTGTGCTCACACAATCCACTAACACGCACACACACAAGCTGTGGGCTAGGTGAGGTCCTGGTATGTAGGTGCTATGCGCCCAATGCGTTAGTGGTTAAGAGCGTTGTGCCAGTAACCGAAAGGTCGCTGGTTCTAATCCTAGAGCCGAATAGGTGAAAAATCTGCCGATGTGCCCTTGAGCAAGGAACGTAACCCTAATTGCTCCTGTAAGTCGCTCTGGATAAGAGCGTCTGCTAAATGACTAAAATGTAAAAATGTAAAAATGTTCTAGGTAGGGAAATGAAAGAGCTGTGTGTCAGGTGAGTGGGGGGTCCAGGTGAATTCCCCCAGACAGACAACCTCCTTCCTCATCCTGATTCCTGCTGTTTGATCTGCCTGGCAGTCTCTTCATTCATTAGCCCTTCACCCTGTCTCACACTGGCTTTGATAAAGCTGCTGCACATCCTACTTTCCTACCTCCCGGACACACACATACACACACACACACAAACAAACACACAGTGGAGTCGTTGGAACAAGTCCTGTGAGTGATTAGCATTCAAGCCACGACGATCACAGAAAACTGTATAACATGCATGAGGGAATTACACCACTAATACAAGTGTCATTAGTCATGTACCTGATGTGTTTCACTGTTCTGACTGACACGGAGGGAGAAAAAAGACAGCAAGAATCTCCATGCCTGACAGAAGATGTAATTAAATTGTTCTTGCAAGTTTCGGGCAGAGAAAATGAGGAAGGTCGCCTTCATTTTTTGATGAAGGTAAGAAAAAAGAGAGCGATAGATGATAAAGCAACCCCTGCTGTTCTGAGATGAGCTACTCCAGGGATCATCAACTAGATTTAGCCGCGGGCTAGTTTTTCTTGAGCGAATGGTCGGGGGCCGTAACATAATTACAAATAATTTGTAGTCTGCAAATTGACTGCAAGAAGCCCATACAGATAAAATAATTGACTATAACATAATAATTTCAAACCTTGCTAACATTTGTATACGATCACGTGTTTCTCTGTTATGTGTGGGAATACCTCCCCCCCATTTGTTTTTATACATACAGTGATTTCGGAAAGTATTCAGACACCTTCACTTTTTCCACATTTTGTTACGTTACAACGTTATTCTAAAATTGATTAAATCGTTTTTTTCCTCATCAATCTACACACAATACCCCATAATGACAAAGCAAAAACAGGTTTGTAGAAATTGTTGTAAATGTATTAACAATAAAAAACGGAATTATCATTATTTACATAAGTATTCAGACCCTTTACTCAGTACTTTGTTGAAGCATCTTTGGCAGCCTCGAGTCTTCTTGGGTATGAGGCTACAAGCTTGGCACACCTGTATTTGGAGAGTTTCTCTGCAGATCCTCTCAAGCTCTGTCAGGTTGGATGGGGAGTGTCGCTGCACAGCTATTTTCACTCCTGCGTTGTCTAGGCTATGTGCTTAGGGTCGTTGTCCTGTTGGAAGGTGAAACTTCGCCCCAGTCTGAGGTCCTGAGCGCTCTGGAGCAGGTTTTTATCAAGGATCTCACTCTGTACTGCTGCCACCACCATGCTTCACCTTAGGGATGGTGCCAAGTTTCCTCCAGACGTGATGCTTGGCATTCAGGCCAAAGAGTTCAATATTGGTTTCATCAGACCAGAGAATTTTGTTTCTCATGGTCTGAGAGTCTTTAGGTGCCTTTTTGCAAACTCCAAGCGGGCTGTCATGTGCCTTTTACTGGGAGTGACTTCCGTCTGGCCACTCTACCATAAAGGCCTGATTGGTGGAGTGCTGCAGAGATGGTTGTCCTCTGGAAGGTTCTCCCATCTCCACAGAGGAACTCTGGAGCTCTGTCAGAGTGACCATCAGGTTCTTGGTCACCTCCCTGACCAATGCCCCGATTGCTCAGTTTGGCTGGGTGGCCAGCTCTAGGAAGCGTCTTGGTGGTTCCAAACTTCTTCCATTTAAGAATGCTGCAGACATTTTTTTTGGTACCTTTCCCCAGATCTGTGCCTCGACACAATCCTGTCTCGGAGCTCTACGGACAATTCCTTCGACCTCATGGCTTGGTTTTTGCTCTGACATACACTGTCAATTGTGGGACCTTATAGACAGGTGTGTGCCTTTCCAAATCATGTCCAATCAATTGAATTTACCACAGGTGGACACCAATCAAGTTGTAAAAACATCTCAAGAATGATCAATGGAAACAGGATGCACCTGAGCTCAATTTTGAGTCTCATAGCAAAGGGTCTGAATACTTATGTAAATACGTTTTTTATTTTTTATACATTTGCAAAAATTTCTAAAAACTTGTTTTCGCTTTGTCAGTATGGGCTATTGTGTGTAGATTGATGAGGAAAATTTTTTGTTTAATCCATTTTAGAATAAGGCTGTAACGTAACAAAATGTGGAAAAAGTCTGAATACTTTCCGAATGCACTGTATATATACACTGAGTATACCAAACATGGACTCTACAAGGTTCGAAAGCGTTCCACAGGAATGCTGGGACATGTTGACTCCAATGCTTCCCACAGTTGTGTCAAGTTGGCTGGATGTCCTTTGGGTGGTGGGCCATTCTTGATACACACGGGAAACTGTTGAGCATGAAAAACCCAGCAGCGTTGCAGTTCTTGACACAAACCGGTGCGCCTGGCACCTACTACCACACCCCGTTCAAAGGCACTTAAATATTTTGTGTTGCCCGTTCATCCTCTGAATGGCACACATACACAATCCATGTCTCAGTTGTGATAAGGCTTAAAAATCATTCTTAACCTGTCTCCTCCTCATTAACTACACTGATTGAAGTGGATTTAACAAGTGACATCAACAAGGGATCATAGCTTTCACCTTAGTTTACCTGGTCAGTCTATGTCAGTGGTCACCAACCTTTTCTGAGTCAAGATCACTTTTCGCAGTCAAAAAGTAAGCCGAGATCTACCGATCAGATTTGTATTTTTTAAACATTACATAAAAAATGTAACATTAACCTAGTAAAAACAGTTCTGTAGGTTTGACGTTTGTGCAGTAGGCCTAATACATTATTACAGTGTATTGGCATACATGCCTGGCTCCCAATATTGTTATTCTCAGACCATATTATAATTCAAAACTTGAGCTTTGATAACAAAATAGATCAGTAGCACTTGTGAGGCACAGCTGAGCATTAATTGAAATATTATTTTACTGGACTGATGGTACCTGCATCTGTCATGGTGCTTTCAAGACGACTGGGAACTCGTAAAAAAAACGTTGGTGTTCTTCAAGTCGGAAAGTCAGAGCTCTAGAAAGATACCAGAGTTTCCGACTTGGAATTCCGAGTTGGATGACCGTTCAAAAATATTTCTCCCAGTCAGATCTAGTTTTTTCAGAGTTCCCAGTTGTCTTGAACGCACCGAAGTCGGAAGTCTGAGATTTCCGAGTTCCCAGTCCCCAGTTATTTTGAACACGGCATTAGTCTCAGCGGGGGGAAGGAGAGAGCAGCAGAGGGTCCGCCTCTCACGGTCTCTGCTCTCTCCAAATGAAACGAACACCCCCGCCTCTCTAGCATGGTTTAAACCATTTATTTCTACTTGGCTGCACAAACAGTCTCCCTGTCCACGACGCTGTCTACTCAGTAGTGCTGAATTTCAGCCTCAGCTGAGCTCCTTTAAACGCATTAATGTTCCTTTGTCCTTGCTCATTTTCGACATTTGTTTGCCATGCTTCTTTGATGAAAATAAATCAAATCAAATCAAATTATATTGGTCACATACACGTGTTTAGCAGATGTTATTGCGGGTGTAGCGAAATGCTTGTGTTTCTAGCTCCAACAATTTCACAACATATCCTCAATATTTTTATTAGATTTTTTTATTTCACCTTTATTTAACCAGGTAAGCCAGTTGAGAACAAGTTCTCATTTACAGCTGCGACCTGGCCAAGATAAAGCAAAGCAGTGCGATAAAAACAACAACACAGAGTTACATATGGGGTAAAACAAAACATAAAGTCAAAAATACAACAGAAAATATATATACAGTGTGTTCAAATGTAGCAAGTTATGGAGGTAAGGCAATAAATAGGCCATAGTGCAAAATCATTACAATTAGTATTAACACTGGAATGATAGATGTGCAAGAGATGATGCGCAAATAGAGATACTGGGGTGCAAATGAGCAAAATAAATAACAATATGGGGATGAGGTAGTTGGGTGGGCTAATTTCAGATGGGCTGTGTACAGGTGCAGTGATCGGTAAGATGCTCTGACAACTGATGCTTAAAGTTAGTGAGGGAGATAAGAGTCTCCAGCTTCAGAGATTTTTGCAATTCGTTCCAGTCATTGGCAGCAGAGAACTGGAAGGAATGGCGGCCAAAGGAGGTGTTGGCTTTGGGGATGACCAGTGAGATATACCTGCTGGAGCGCATACTACGGGTGGGTGTTGCTATGGTGACCAATGAGCTAAGATAAGGCGGGGATTGCCTAGCAGTGATTTATAGATGGCCTGGAGCCAGTGGGTTTGGCGACGAATATGTAGTGAGGACCAGCCAACAAGAGTGTACAGGTCACAGTGGTGGGTAGTATATGGGGCTTTGGTGACAAAACGGATGGCACTGTGATAGACAACATCCAATTTGCTGAGTAGAGTGTTGTAGGCTATTTTGTAAATGACATCGCCGAAGTCAAGGATCGGTAGGATAGTCAGTTTTACGAGGGCATGTTTGGCAGCATGAGTGAAGGAGGCTTTGCTGCGAAATAGGAAGCCGATTCTAGATTTAATATAAACAAATCTAAGTAAAGCAATGTAATTAAGAATATATAAATAAATATATGGACGAGCAATGTCAGAGCGACATAGACTAAGATACAGTAGAATAGTATAGAATACAGTATATATATATATATATGAGATGAGTAATGCAAGATATGTACAGTGGCTTGCGAAAGTATTCACCCCCTTTGGCATTTGTCCTATTTTGTTGCCTTACAACCTGGAATTAAAATTGATTTTTGGGGGGGTTTGTATCATTTGATTTACACAACATGCCTACCACTTTGAAGATGCAAAATATTTTTTATTGTGAAACAAACAAGAAATAAGACAAAAAAACTGAAAACTTGAGCATGCATAACTATTCACCCCCCAAAAGTCAATACTTTGTAGAGCCACCTTTTGCAGCAATTACAGCTGCAAGTCTCTTGGGGTATGTCTCTATAAGCTTGGCACATCTAGCTACTGGGATTTGTGCCCATTCTTCAAGGCAAAACTGCTCCAGCTCCTTCAAGTTGGATGGGTTCCGCTGGTGTACAGAAATCTTTAAGTCATACCACAGATTCTCAATTGGATTGAGGTCTGGGCTTTGACTAGACCATTCCAAGACATTTAAATGTTTCCCCTTAAACCACTCGAGTGTTGCTTTAGCAGTATGCTTAGGGTCATTGTCCTGCTGGAAGGTGAACCTCCGTCCCAGTATCAAATCTCTGGAAAACTGAAACAGGTTTCCCTCAAGAATTTCCCTGTATTTAGCGCCATCCATCATTCCTTCAATGCTGATCAGTTTCCCAGTCCCTGCCGATGAAAAACATCCCCACAGCATGATGCTGCCACCACCATGCTTCACTGTGGGTATGGTGTTCTCGGGTGATGAGAGGTGTTGGGTTTGCGCCAGACATAGCGTTTTCCTTGATGGCCAAAAAGCTCAATTTTAGTCTCATCTGACCAGAGTACCTTCTTCCATATGTTTGGGGAGTCTCCCACATGGCTTTTGGTGAACACCAAACGTGTTTGCTTATTTTTTTCTTTAAGCAATGGCTTTTTTCTGGCCACTCTTCCGTAAAGCCCAGCTCTGTGGAGTGTACGGCTTAAAGTGGTCATATGGACAGATACTCCAATCTCCACTGTGGAGCTTTGCAGCTCCTTCAGGGTTATCTTTGGTCTCTTTGTTGCCTCTCTGATTAACGCCCTCCTTGCCTGGTCCGTCAGTTTTGGTGGGCGGCCCTCTCTTGGTAGGTTTGTTGTGGTGCCATATTCTTTCCATTTTTTAATAATGGATTTAATGGTGCTCCATGGAATGTTCAAAGTTTCTGATATTTTTTTATAACCCAACCCTGATCTGTACTTCTCCACAACTTTGTCCCTGACCTGTTTGGAGAGCTCCTTGGTCTTCATGGTGCCGCTTTCTTGGTGGTGCCCCTAGCTTAGTGGTGTTGCAGACTCTGGGGCCTTTCAGAACAGATGTATATATACTGAGATCATGTGACAGATCATGTGACACTTAGATTGCACACAGGTGGACTTTATTTAACTAATTATGTGACTTCTGAAGGTAATTGGTTGCACCAAATCTTATTTAGGGGCTTCATAGCAAAGGGGGTACACATATGCACGCACCACTCTTCCGTTATTTATTTTGTATAATTTTTTGAAACAAGTAATTTTTTTTATTTCACTTCACCAATTTGGACTATTTTGTGTATGTTCATTACATGAAATCCAAATAAAAATCCATTTAAATTACAGGTTGTAATGCAACAAAATAGGACAAATGCCAAGGGGGGTGAATACTTTTGCAAGGCACAGTAAACATTATTAAAGTGACTAGTGTTCCATTTATTAAAGTGGCCTCTAATGTGCTAGTGAAGGCTATTTTAGATGGAAGCTGTTTTTCAGGCTCTCGGTCCCAGTTTTATAATATAATAATAATATGCCATTTAGCAGACGCTTTTATCCAAAGCGACTTACAGTCATGTGTGCATACATTTTTGTGTATGGGTGGTCCCGGGGATCGAACCCACTACCTTGGCGTTACAAGCGCCATGCTCTACCAGTTGAGCTACAGAGGACCACCAGTTTTGATGCACCTGTACTGACCTCGCCTTCTGGATGATAGCGGGGTGAACAGGCATTGGCGAATGGTTGTTGTTGTGGATCTATTGGGGCGGTAAGCAAATTGAAGTGGGTCTAGGGTGGCAGGTAAGGTAGAGGTGATATGATCCTTGACTAGTCTCTCAAAGCACTTCAAAGCTACAGGGTGATAGTCATTTAGTTCAGTTACCTTTGCTTTCTTGGGTACAGGGACAATGGTGGCCATCTTGAGGGAGAGATTGAATATGTCTGTAAACACCCCAGCCAGCTGGTCTGCGCATGCTCTGAGGATGCGGCTAGGGATGCCATCTGGGCCGGCAGCCTTGCGAGGGTTAATACGCTTAAATGTCTTACTCACGTCGGCCACAGAGAAGGAGAGGCCACAGTCCTTGTCCGCGACGTGGCTGGTTTTCCTTTTGTAGTCCGTGATTGTCTGTAGACCCTGCCACATACGTCTCGTGTCTGAGCCATTGAATTGCGACTCATCTTTTGTCCCTATACTGACGTTTTGCTTGTTTGATTATTGCCTGTTTGAAATAGCCTTTATTCCAATGCATTTGATTTATCTGTTGATTTATAATTGTTTGCTTTTGTCAGTCAGCTGTTTAGAGCACTCATTGTTTTGTTTGTGTCACGTACGTTAAGAGACGGGTCGAACCAAGGTGCAGCGTGAAAGGCGTACATGTTTATTAAACTAATAAACACATGACACAGTAACCAAAATAACAAACTTAACCGTGACGGTCCAAAGGGCTAACACACAAGCCTAAACAGGAACACAACAAGATCCCACAACACAGGCAGGAAAACTGGCTGCCTAAGTATGATCCCCAATCAGAGACAACAAGCGACAGCTGCCTCTGATTGGGAACCACACCCAGCCAAACATAGAAATACAAACATAGAATCTAAACTCACATGATATTCACACCCTGACCAAACTAACTAGAGTTCTATCGGTCAGGGCGTGACAGTTTGTCAGGTTCGCCTGGTTATTGAGGCTCTCTGTGCTGTCCGTGGCCAGAAGAAGTAGACCATTTATTTTATTATGCTTTATTATTTTATATCAATATTTGTTTTCTTTCCTGGATCAGCTGATGATGGTTGGCAATATCACTAGACAACTAGCTTACAGCTAGACACCAATGTGCATCCAATCCATCCAACATTAATGACAGTAGACCTTTAATTGACTCTTTTGGTTAGAAGCATTCGATTTTGCAATGGCGTAGGCCTACATTATTTTGGATATGTGTGCCCATGAGAACTATTTTCATGGCGAAACATAATGAAATGTTACGTAGGAATAGTTACACTTACAGTGCATTTTCTGAGATCTACAAGATCCAGGAATTGTAGAGGGTTTAAGTTCAATATTCTAATTCAATTGTTAAATGCTTAGTATTTAGAAATATTACTGTCATAAATGTCATTAATGTGAGGAAAGAAAGGTAGTGTTTTATATCATACGTTCTGTGAAGACTCCAAGCATTCAACTCAGGAATTATGGACAATTCATGAACTAGGGTGTAAATATGTTTTGATTAAACTCGTGTATTATATTGAATGTAGGCTACCTGTTCTGCGTGTGTTCATGTGTGTAAAATGTCCTCGGCTGAGAGGGTAGACTACCGGCGGTGGTGTAGGCCTAGTGGAGGGTAAAGGCAACTAAACACAGTGTACCCACCTTTTTCAGAAAAATGCATTGAAAGTATAGGGAGCATTACTTTTTTCACCGCGACTGGTAATCAGAGTTTACTCACCTATTGTTTTACCACTACATCACTGGCTACCGGTAGGCCTATTTGAAGTTCATGCTAATAGGCCTACACATTGTAGCCTAGTCTAGTAAATTGACCATGTGTGTTAGGGTGACCATCCCGTTTTTCCAGTGGTGTATGCTTAGCAGGACAGGAAAATGGTCCATTCACACACGTATAAAGAGAACATCCCTGGTCATCCCTGCTGCCTCTGATCTGGCGGACTCACTAAACACACATGCTTTGTTTGTAAATGATGTCTGAGTGTTGGAGTGTGCCCCTGGCTATCCGTAAATAAATAAAAAACAAGAAAATGGTGCCATCTGGTTTGTTTAATATAAGGAATTTGAAATGATACTTATAATTTTGATACTTGAGTATATTTTAGCAATTACATTTACTTTTGATACTTAAGTATATTTAAAACCAAATACTTTTAGACTTTTACTCAAGTAGTATTTTACTGTGTGACTTTAACTTTTACTTGAGTCATTTTCTATTAAGGTATCTTTACTTTTACTCAAGTATGACAATTTGGTACTTTTTCCACCACTGCGTTTTCACCAGGACAGTTTCAACCCCATTTCATTCCACATTAAAAGGTAATACATTTTTACCATTCAATTACATCTTTATTATTATGCCCATAAAATGTTTTTGTTAGAGAACCCCCAAGTGTCATGGTGTAATTCGCACTCTGGAGAGGGGACACCATCTTCCACCTGAAAACTCGAAATGCGGTTGTTCCTATGACCAGAGAAAGTGAAATACTCCTCAATATTAAAATAGACACGACAAGCTGCTAATAACAATAAAAACGCAGGGCTTGTTGATACACTTGGCTACTCATTCATTGCAGCGCGAGTGGAAGTAGGCAGCAGCACGTTTGTATGTTTTGTAATAGTGTTGAATAAAAACAGTGTTGACAGTGTTGAATAAAAACTTAAGTATGACCTCACTCATAAAAACACAATCTCTTTGCTGTATTCTTTGACAGTCTCTCTCTGGTCTTGGTTTTAAAAGTTATGAAATCTCAGGTAGGTTAGTATCAAACTTTGCTGTGTCTGGGGTAATGGAAGCTGTAGGCACAGTGATTTGAGCTATCCGATTGGCCAGCGCAGTAGGCACACTCGATTTAGCCACAGATCTCCCGGACAGCCGGGTAGGTAGAGTTTGTATTTTCAGACAAATAAAATGATTCAAAATGGGAACACTTTGCCTACCCGGTGTGCAGGGCTTCTGAATACAGTGCACCTACCGCTAAACAGCGCAACACAATAAAAAAGGAGCACAAGCCTTTATTGTTGGTTTTTCTACAGAAATGTTTGGTGATCGACTAGGAATGCCTTGAAGATCAACCAGTCGATCGCGATCGACCGGTTGGTGACCAAAGGTCTATGTTATGGAAAGAGCAGTTGTTCTTAATGTTTTCTCTACTCAGTGTATATATATATTTATTTTTGCTCAGACAACTTGGGGGGCCAAATAAAACCACCCGCGGCCCAAATTTGCCTGAGCTACTCTATACTCTCTTTAGAGCAGAGATTGAATAACTAGAACAGAATAACTTGGTTAAGATTCAAGGAGTTCTCTCTATCCATCTCCTCTCCTCATATACAGTATGCGTCAATGCCATCTCTCCCAAACAATGTTATTTACAGTATAAAGCTATATTCATACATTGCACTCAAAGCACTCACAGTCACAATAGTGAGTGTCCTTCACTAGTGCTTTTGGTGATTGTGTAAAGAAATTCACATGCAACCTTTTTAGAATTGTAAGTCATATGTGGCATTGTCTTTCAACAAAAGAATAACAGTTCTAAACAAAAGTGAATGTATTTGTACATTGTCTGTAGCTGAATAGCTCTATCAAGACAAAGGAGTCAGTTGGAAAGAGGGAAGTGTTCACTCTTAGAAAAATCTAGAACCTTAAAGGGTTCTTAGGCTGTCCCCATAGGAGAACCCTTTGAAGACCCCTTTTTGGTTCCAGTAAAACACTTTTGGTTCCAAGTAGAACCCTTTTGGATTCCATGTACAACCCTTTCCACAGACAGTTCTACATGGAACCAAAAAGGGTTCTACCTGGAACCAAAAATAACCCTTTTGGAACCTTTTTTCTAGGAGTGTAAGAAAGAAAAAGAGGGAGGAGATATGTGCTGTTATACTGGGATATATCAACATGCCTTTTATTATCGGATCATAATCAAAGCAATAATCAAAAGTGAACAATAACAATTATGATTATGTTGATGATGATGTTGATGATGGTCACGATTTTTTTATTATTTTTTTTATTTAACCTTTATTTAACCAGGTAAGCCAGTTGAGAAGTTCTCATTTACAACTGCGACCTGGCCAAGATAAAGCAAAGCAGTGCGATAAAAACAACAACACAGAGTTACATATGGGGTAAAACAAAACATAAAGTCAAAAATACAACAGAAAATATATATACAGTGTGTGCAAATGTAGCAAGTTATGGAGGTAAGGCAATAAATAGGCTATAGTGCAAAATAATTACAATTAGTATTAACACTGGAATGATAGATGTGCAAGAGATGATGTGCAAATAGAGATACTGGGGTGCAAATGAGCAAAATAAATAACAATATAGGGATGAGGTAGTTGGGCGGGCTAATTTCAGATGGGCTGTGTACAGGTGCAGTGATCGGTAAGCTATAAAGGGGGCAGATTTCCGGGCGTTGTAGAAAAGATTCAGGGCATTATGTACAGAAAAGGATATGGAAGGATATGAGTACAGTTGAGGTAAACCTAAGCGTTGGGTAACAATGAAAGAGATAGCATCACTGGAGGCACCGATTGAGCCGGTCTCGGCGTGTATGGGGGTGGAACAAAGGAACTATTTGAGGCAGTTTGAGAGGGACTTGGGGTTCTACAGTGAAATTGTATAATAAGAAATAACCCAAACAGCAATAGGCAAAGCATATTGACATGGGAGAGAGGCATAAAGCAATCACAGGTGTTATTAGAGAGAGCTAAGACAACAACTGGTAATAGCGATAAAGTTTGGGCTGAGGCTAAACAGAATAAACAGGACAGGGTACCGTGTAAAGGAACAGTCCAGCAGGCATCAGCTGTGCAGCTGAGTGATCATAAGATCCAGTGAACAGCAATATGTGAGTCCAAGAGCAGTTCAAATTGGTGCTTCAGCACAGCTAGCAGGAAGCACAGTTGTAGTTTGCGTGTGCTAGCGGGCCGTGGCTAGCAGATGGATCTTCGTGGTCGTCGCAACGGGAAGCCTGTTGAAACCACATCAGACGATTTCGTCGGCAAACCAGTCGTGTTGGATCGGCGGGGCTCAGTGTCAACACTAGGAGGTCCCGTCCGGTTGACAGAGAGGTAGATAGCCGGGAGATGGGCCTGAGGCTAGCTCAAGGCTAACTGGTGCTTGCTATGGGACAATGGTAATTAGCCAACAACAGGTTGCAGCTAGCTGGTTGCGATGATCCGGCGCTAGGGTCCAGTGATTCCGGCAGAAAGTCCGATATGCTCTGGGTCGATAGCACGCTGTGCAGACTGGCCGACGAATTGTCCAGGCTAGAGCTAGAGCTGGCTGGTGGATAGTGTAGGCCAAGGACAATGGTGAAGACGCTAACGGTGGCTAATAGCAAGTAGCCATTCAGTTGCAGCTAGACTAGTTTCAGCTTAAGGTTCTTGATGAAAGTTATAAAGAAATAATAGAATCCTTTCCACGTTGGGTGAGGCGGGTTGCAGGAAAGTATATTTAGTTAAAGAATGAAAAGTAAAATTGAGAAATATATACAAAATAGACCAAAAAAAACAAGAAACTGGCTATTTACACTAGGACACAGAAAAAAACCACGACCGCACTGCTACGCCATCTTGGAGAGAAGGTGACGATGAAGGTGCTTCTGCTGCATTGATGATCACATGAGAGGTGAGAGGAAGGTATACAGAGTAGGCTTACGGATATAGAAAAGCCATTAAATATGATGTTCTTTGTTCTCTTTTCCTCTCTCACTAAAATGATATTCATGTATGCATGGGAATGTCTGGTTCTTTCCCTCATTGCTTGATCTTGGCTTGTCTCACAGCCTCCTGGTGTAGCGCCTAGCTGCCTCCCTGCCATGCCTATTTTACATTCAGTGATACATTAAAGGTACAGTGAGGGAAAAAAGTATTTGATCCCCTGCTGATTTTGTACGTTTGCCCACTGACAAAGAAATTATCAGTCTATAATTTTAATGGTAGGTTTATTTGAACAGTGAGAGACAGAATAACAACAAAAAAATCCAGAAAAACGCATGTCAAAAACGCATCGCCAAGCAGCTTGGTGAGAAGGTGACAATAGTTGGTGCGATTATTCACAAATGGAAGAAACACAAAATAACTGTCAATCTCCCTCGGCCTGGGGCTCCATGCAAGATCTCACCTCGTGGAGTTGCAATGATCATGAGAACTGTGAGGAATCAGCTCAGAACTACACGGGAGGATCTTGTCAATGATCTCAAGGCAGCTGAGACCATAGTCACCAAGAAAACAATTGGTAACACACTACGCCGTGAAGGACTGAAATCCTGCAGCGCCCGCAAGGTCCCCCTGCTCAAGAAAGCACATATACAGGCCCGTCTGAAGTTTGCCAATGAACATCTGAATGATTCAGAGAACTGGGTGAAAGTGTTGTGGTCAGATGAGACCAAAATCGAGCTCTTTGGCATCAACTCAACTCGCCGTGTTTGGAGGAGGAGGAATGCTGCCTATGACCCCAAGAACACCATCCCCACCGTCAAACATGGAGGTGGAAACATTATGCTTTGGGGGTGTTTTTCTGCTAAGGGGACAGGACAACTTCACCGCATCAAAGCGACGATGGACGGGGCCATGTACCGTCAAATCTTGGGTGAGAACCTCCTTCCCTCAGCCAGGGCATTGAAAATGGGTCGTGGATGGGTATTCCAGCATGACAATGACTCAAAACACACGGCCAAGGCAACAAAGGAGTGGCTCAAGAAGCAGCACATTAAGGTCCTGGAGTGGCCTAGCCAGTCTCCAGACCTTAATCCCATAGAAAATCTGTGGAGGGAGCTGAAGGTTCGAGTTGCCAAACGTCAGCCTCGAAACCTTAATGACTTGGAGAAGATCTGCAAAGAGGAGTGGGACAAAATCCCTCCTGAGATGTGTGCAAACCTGGTGGCCAACTACAAGAAACGTCTGACCTCTTGTGATTGCCAACAAGTGTTTTGCCACCAAGTACTAAGTAATGTTTTGCAGAGGGGTCAAATACTTATTTCCCTCATTAAAATGCAAATCAATTTATAACATTTTTGACATGCGTTTTTCTGGATTTTGTTGTTGTTATTCTGTCTCTCACTGTTCAAATAAACCTACCATTCAAATTATAGACTGACCATGTCTTTGTCAGTGGGAAAACGTACAAAATCAGCAGGGGATCAAATACTTTTTCCCCTCACTGTATGCTGGGCCTCATAGAGGGGAGGGGATGGGAGGGGATCGGAGGGGAGGGAAGAGGACAGGGCAAGGCTGGAGTGGGGAAGGCCGTCTATTCACCACAGTATTATATTAGTCCCCACAATACATACCCACTTAACAGAAGCACTCATTTACTGTATGGAACTACAGGTTACTGCAGCTGCATCAGTTTCAATAGGCAACACAATCTCCAAATAATACATCAATTCATAAAGTAAAAACATAATATGTACGACTGCAATAGTTTACTTTTAACTGTCCCTAAGCACAATTTAGTGTACAAATTCAAGGTTAGTAATATAAATGAAGCAGGTAACATCCTCTCACTGTTAGGCCTACTGCTGCTAGGTAGCTCTCTCTCTGCTCTCCCCCTCCCCTCTGTCTGTCCTTGATTGCAGGAGTGAAGTCTGGTGTGCGGGAGTCAGGGTTCCAGCTGCAGCTCATTCACCATAATCACCTCAGCCTTTAAGACCCGGTCAAACTTTCCACTCATCGTCAGATCATAGTCAAGACGACCATGTTAGTCTCGCTGCCGACTCAACCTGTTTGTTTTCGCTCTTTGTGTTTTTGGCCTGTTCTATTTACTTTTCTCCTGTGCCACAGATTATGGGAACCTGACTTCTGCCTCCGCTTCACTCCTGCCACCACCATCCTGCTCCCCACTACCGGACCTCCCTTTTGGACTCACCACGGACACTAGGACATTACGGTACCACACCTGCCCTGACCTGGATCTGTTACCCTCCCTGTAACCTGGACTTGCTCTTCCCCTATTATTGGAAACCTGGACCTTTTTGAACATTGTAAATAAACCTGTTAAACCTTCTCTGGCTTGGTGTACTTGTCTGCATTTGGGTTCTATCCAGTTAAATCATGACACTCACTTCACACTGGCAGGTAACAGCAATATTTCTCCACTAGCAGAATAACAACTTGTTTGTGTGTTTCTGTCCTTTCATTCAGCTAATTAACTGGGAAGTAGTAATAGATGTATTCACATGACATTTTACACTTGCCATTTAAAACAACTCCAGAGACTATTTAATAAAGCCTATCGCAGTTGTTGCCCCGTCTCCATCTATAAAACGAAACCTACATTTCAATTAATGCGGCCAACATTAAGTCTTTACAGCGTTTGTCAGCGATATTGTGTTTAGTGTCTTCGGCTGTTGATGATACAAACACTTTATAATGAACTCATTATGATCACAACGTTTACTTACAGACGAGACAGAAAGAAATGTGAGGCCGTTTTCCGCTACGGTGTTGTGTTGTGCTAAGCGATGCTTAGAGCCAGAGTTAATTTAGTAGAAAATTGGGTTCTAAAAGCACTGGCACTTTCAGAGATGCTTCCTAAATTGATTGTAATTATATATGAATAACTACGCAGAGCACTGAAACAACACAACAAGCTGGAGATAGAGAAAGTCAATTTGAAGTTACATTGAAGAGTGAAATTGTAAAAACAAAAAGTTAATTTTGGTGGAGATGATAAGGAGAAGAAATAGACAGCGCCCTAGGTTCTGTTAAATGAGGTCATTATTATTACTTTGGCTGTTCAGCATCTAAAGTAGGTCTATAGTAAACACTTGCCCAGGGTGGTCCGTCTTGTGGTATAAGACAACAGCAATGTTAAACCATGCAGACACGCACACACACACATACACACATCCTTAAACACTAACACGAAAGCACACAGTCCCACAATGACCCATGGTCAGGGCTGGGGCTCAGTCATTATTGGTTTCCTACTCCAAACCAATCTAATATCACACACAATGCCTGTATTGGAGAGCAATAACAGTTACAGCACTGATGCAGAAATGCCCTAAATAGACTAAGAGTATTGAGTAATAAAGTAACATTCAGGTGGAGGTTCCATGGGTTACCTTTTCCAATGAAGTCAAGGAAGTCAAGGATTACACACTAAAGGCCAATATATATACATATTATTTTATTTATTATTTAACCTTTATTTAACTAGGCAAGTCAGTTATGAACAAATTCTTATTTACAATGACGGCCTACCCCGGCCAAACCCGGACGATGCTGGGCCAATTGTGCTCCGCTGCCCTATACATTTCATTTTATGCACAATTCGGAGTTATACAATCGGTGGTTTGGAAAGTGCTGAGCATAAGTGCTGCTGCAGCCATAAAAAACTGTCCTCAGTATTTTCATTTGGAGCTTGTGAAAGTACACATGGGCATTTCCATCGAAAAGGACCCATGAGCACCAACATGTGAAGTTCATAAGAGCATATCAAATTGGGTGTTAAATGAGAGCTAAGAGTCTATATCTTTAGGAAATGAAGGCATAGATACATATTTTTAACGATTTTCCATCTTAAAAAGTAGGCATAAGTAAAGGTTTTGATTCCTGGATAAACAGATGGAAAAGATGTCTTAGAAAACATCTACCAGAAAAAGTCTTAAAAGGTATCAGAAATACATCAAAACACAATAATGTTGACGTAAAGACCCCAGCCAACTAATATCAATACTTATATTTAGTTTTGTAAAAATTGTTAACCTTCTGTAAGTTTAAGAAATATTGCCTTGTGCCTTGTAATTCCGTTACCAAAAACCCACATATCTTTAAAGGTGCTACACAGGATTTTTATTTATTTTTGTATTATAATTTCAGAAAATGTCCATAATATATCTGCCGCTAATAGTGGAATGATAGTGTTTCACAGCATTACTTACCCGCCAGTGTTGTGATTAGCTGTGATTTTCGCCTACTGATTTCTTCCACCGGAGCAGCATCTGTTGTCAAACTGGAAAAGCTGTTCTGACTTGGTGTCTATGTTATCTAGTGGAAATCACTCATTTTCTGGTAACTTTCGGTTGTGGTCCACCAGCTTCAAACAGCTGTAAAAGCAATGTTTTTTGTTATTGAAAATATATTTCACAGCGATTTAGATGGGACAATGATTCCATACACTATTTAGTGCTAGTTTTCTCACAGAAACTGAAATTGAGCGAACAGTGTGGATTTTTAACAACCAGGAAATGACAGAACTATTTCCACTAGATAACACAGCCACGAGGTGGCTTTCACAGTTTGACAACAGATGCCGCTCCGGCGGGAGAAATCAATAGGCGAATATCACAGCCAATCACACTGGCGGGTAAGTAATACTATGAAACACTATTATTCCACTATTAGCACCAGAGACAGTGCATTCGGAAAGTATTTCACCCCTTGACTTTTTCCACATTTGTAAAAATGTCTAAAAACCTGTTTTCAGTTTGTCATTATGGGTTATTGTGTGTAGATTGATGAGGGGGGAAAAACAATTTAATCAAATTTAGAATAAGGCTGTAATGTAACAAAATGTGGAAAAAGTCAAGGGGTCTGAATACTTTCCGAATGCACTGTATTATATGGAAATTTTCTGAAATTACAATGCAAAAATTCAAAAGAATCCTGTGTAGCACCTTTAAGATATTTTCTAATGTCTGTCCCTGACTAGGAGGGAGGATAATGAAAGTTCACAAAAGTAACAAGTAATGGTAGACCTACCAATTAGTTATAGTGATTTTACTGATATCAATTTTGTTTATGAATTATTAAGTCGTTAAAACTCGTAATTCTGTTACCAAATTGGTAATGGAATTACCAAAAAATCAGTAACAGAATTACTGCTACTGAATTGTGTACAATGGGAAAACATAATTGTCAAAACCACAATTGGGTCACCTGCTACTGTCCTCCTTTCCACTGGCTTACTGTTATGTTCAGATCATAACTTTTTTCTTTGTCTTTCTGTTGTCTGAGGATGAGTCTGGACAACCCATCCCCCTCTCTCTCTCTCCATCTCCAGTTAATGTCACCTCTCCCAGCTCTTACTTACACCTACCCATGAGCCCCCTCTGTTTTAATTTATTGTAACCAGCATTCTCACCCACTGAGTACCGACCAACACCGGACATCCATGGACGTTGAAAGTAGTTGAAATTTGGTCAGTCCACCCTGGCCTTGATGTTAAAGTCCACAGACGGACCGGACAGGACCGAATCTGAACCTATTATAGACATATGTTTCACAAGTTTGGATAGCACAGTACAGTACATTATTGTGAGTAGAGCACAGTATAGTACAGTCCAATACAAACAGTAGTACAGAACAATACAGTTCAGTACAGCAAAGAAAAGTAGAGTATAGTGGAGTAGATCAGAGTACAGTATATTGTACTGTACTGTGCTGAACTATACTCTACATTACTGCACAGTACTGAACTATACTCTACTTTACTGTACTAAATTCTACTCTACCATACTATGCTGTGCTGTGCTGTATTGTACTGCACTGTACTCTTCTGTGCTCTGCTGTGCTGCGCTGTGATGTCCAAACTTGTGAAACACGAGGAGAATTACATTCATATCCATAATTATGCATTTCTATGTAGTACAGATCAGGGACCAATGATGTAATTCCGTTACCGGGTATAAATCCACTTAATTTACTGTAGTTCTATAACTCTATCTTTAAAACCTTTTTGAAAACGTGGTCGCATAAAAACCTGAGGGAGGTTTTACCATCATTCCGTTACCAAAAGTTTGCATCTGCACAGTTCTGCCACTAAATTGATTTTAGTAAATGTTTGAGTGTAAATTGTTAGTCCTTGTGCATAGAATTGTATGATTTGTAAAAATTAAAAATTAAATATTTTTCTTTGGCATACATTTTAAAGTGAAGAAAACTGAGTCAAAGCGTAATCCATTACCATGGAATTGCCCACATTCTAATCTCTCATCGCTGTTGGAACAGCAGTATAAAGACCAGCCCATTAGTGCTCTATGCATACCCTTGACACAAACAACCCAGGCAATTGACAATCTAAAGCCTTGCCTGTATAGAGGACTCAGGGTGAAGTGAATACATACCCGCCTCAGCCTAACTGATAATCATACATTGCAGAAGTGATTCGTTTGCTATATAACTGGAACGACGAGTGGGTGCTGTTGTATGTACAGTGAGGGAAAAAAGTATTTGATCCCCTGCTGATTTTGTACGTTTGCCCACTGACAAAGAAATTATCAGTCTATAATTTTAATGGTAGGTTTATTTGAACAGTGAGAGACAGAATAACAACAACAAAATCCAGAAAAACGCATGTCAACATTTTTATAAATTGATTTGCATTTTAATGAGGGAAATAAGTATTTGACCCCCTCTCAATCAGAAAGATTTCTGGCTCCCAGGTGTCCTTTATACAGGTAACGAGCTGAGATTAGGAGCACACTCTTAAAGGGAGTGCTCCTAATCTCAGTTTGTTACCTGTATAAAAGACACCTGTCCACAGAAGCAATCAATCAATCAGATTCCAAAATCTCCACCATCGCCAAGACCAAAGAGCTCTCCAAGGATGTCAGGGACAAGATTGTAGACCTACACAAGGCAGGAATGGGCTACAAGACCATCGCCAAGCAGCTTGGTGAGAAGGTGACAACAGTTGGTGCGATTATTCGAAACACAAAAGAACTGTCAGTCTCCCTCGGCCTGGGGCTCCAAGCAAGATCTCACCTCGTGGAGTTGAAATAATAATGATAACGGTGAGGAATCAGCCCAGAACTACACGGGAGGATCTTGTCAATGATCTCAAGGCAGCTGGGACCATAGTCACCAAGAAAACAATTGGTAACACACTACGCCGTGAAGGACTGAAATCCTGCAGCGCCCGCAAGGTCCCCCTGCTCAAGAAAGCACATATACAGTGGGGAGAACAAGTATTTGATACACTGCCGATATTGCAGGTTTTCCTACTTACAAAGCATGCAGAGGTCTGTAATTTTTATCATAGGTACACTTCAACTATGAGAGACGGAATCTAAAACAAAAATCCAGAAAATCACATTGTATGATTTTTAAGTAATTCATTTTCATTTTATTGCATGACATAAGTATTTGATCACCTACCAACCAGTAAGAATTCCGGCTCTCACAGACCTGTTAGTTTTTCTTTAAGAAGCCCTCCTGTTCTCCACTCATTACCTGTATTAACTGCACCTGTTTGAACTCGTTACCTGTATAAAAGACACCTGTCCACACACTCAATCAAACAGACTCCAACCTCTCCACAATGGCTAAGACCAGAGAGCTGTGTAAGGACATCAGGGATAAAATTGTAGACCTGCACAAGGCTGGGATGGGCTACAGGACAATAGGCAAGCTTGGTGAGAAGGCAACAACTGTTGGCTCAATTATTAGAAAATGGAAGAAGTTCAAGATGACGGTCAATCACCCTCGGTCTGGGGCTCCATGCAAGATCTCACCTCGTGGGGCATCAATGATCATGAGGAAGGTGAGGGATCAGCCCAGAACTACATGGCAGGACCTGGTCAATGTCCTGAAGAGAGCTGGGACCACAGTCTCAAAGAAAACCATTAGTAACACACTACGCCGTCATGGATAAAAATCCTGCAGCGCACACAAGGTCCCCCTGCTCAAGCCAGCGCATGTCCAGGCCCGTCTGAAGTTTGCCAATGACCATCTGGATGATCCAGAGGAGGAATGGGAGAAGGTCATGAAGGTCATGTGGTCTGAAAATCACATTGTATGATTTTTAAATCATTAATTTGCATTTTATTGCATGACATAAGTATTTGATACATCAGAAAAGCAGAACTTAATATTTGGTACAGAAACCTTTGTTTGCAATTACAGAGATCATACGTTTCCTGTAGTTCTTGACCAGGTTTGCACACACTGCAGCAGGGATTTTGGCCCACACCTCCATACAGACCTTCTCCAGATCCTTCAGGTTTCGGGGCTGTCGCTTGGCAATACGGACTTTCAGCTCCCTCCAAAGATTTTCTATTGGGTTCAGATCTGGAGACTGGCTAGGCCACTCCAGGACCTTGAGATGCTTCTTACGGAGCCACTCCTTAGTTGCCCTGGCTGTGTGTTTCGGGTCGTTGTCATGCTGGAAGACCCAGCCACGACCTATCTTCAATGCTCTTACTGAGGGAAGGAGGTTGTTGGCCAAGATCTCGCGATACATGGCCCCATCCATCCTCCCCTCAATACAGTGCAGTCGTCCTGTCCCCTTTGCAGAAAAGCATCCCCAAAGAATGATGTTTCCACCTCCATGCTTCACGGTTGGGATGGTGTTCTTGGGATTGTACTCATCCTTCTTCTTCCTCCAAACACGGCGAGTGGAGTTTAGACCAAAAAGCTCTATTTTTGTCTCATCAGACCACATGACCTTCTCCCATTCCTCCTCTGGATCATCCAGATGGTCATTGGCAAACTTCAGACGGGCCTAGACATGCGCTGGCTTGAGCAGGGGGACCTTGTGTGCGCTGCAGGATTTTAATCCATGACGGCGTAGTGTGTTACTAATGGTTTTCTTTGAGACTGTGGTCCCAGCTCTCTTCAGGTCATTGACCAGGTCCTGCCGTGTAGTTCTGGGCTGATCCCTCACCTTCCTCATGATCATTGATGCCCCACGAGGTGAGATCTTGCATGGAGCCCCAGACCAAGGCTGATTGACCGTCATCTTGAACTTCTTCCATTTTCTAATAATTGCGCCAACAGTTGTTGCCTTCTCACCACGCTGCTTGTCTATTGTCCTGTAGCCCATCCCAGCCTTGTGCAGGTCTTCAATTTTATCCCTGATGTCCTTACACAGCTCTCTGGTCTTGGCCATTGTGGAGAGGTTGGAGTCTGTTTGATTGAGTGTGTGGACAGGTGTCTTTTATACAGGTAACGAGTTCAAACAGGTGCAGTTAATACAGGTAATGAGTGGAGAACAAGAGGGCTTCTTAAAGAAAAACTAACAGGTCTGTGAGAGCCGGAATTCTTACTGGTTGGTAAGTGATCAAATACTTATGTCATGCAATAAAATACAAATTAATTATAAAAAAATCATACAATGTGATTTTCTGGATTTTTGTTTTAGATTCCGTCTCTCACAGTTGAAGTGTACCTATGATAAAAAATTACAGACCTCTACATGCTTTGTAAGTAGGAAAACCTGCAAAATCGGCAGCATATCAAATACTTGTTCTCCCCACTGTATAACATTTTTGACATGCGTTTTTCTGGATTTTTTGGTTGTTATTCTGTCTCTCACTGTTCAAATAAACCTACCATTAAAATAATAGACTGATCATTTCTTTGTCAGTGGGCAAACGTACAAAATCAGCAGGGGATCAAATACTTTTTTCCCTTACCTGTGGTGCTGATGTTTATGCCGAGGTATGTATAGTTTTTTGTGTGCTCTAGGGCAACGGTGTCTAGATGGAATTTGTATTTGTGGTCCTGGCAACTTACTGAGATTTACTGTCAGGGCCCAGGTCTGACAGAATCTGTGCAGAAGATCTAGGTGCTGCTGTAGGCCCTCCTTAGTTGATGACAGAAACACCAGATCATCAGCAAACAGTAGACATTTGACTTCAGATTCTAGTAGTGTGAGGCCGGGTGCTGCAAACTGTTCTAGTGCCCTCGCCAATTCGTTGATATATATTGAAGAGGGTGGGGCTTAAACTGCATCCCTGTCTCACCCCACGGCCCTGTGGAAAGAAATGTGTGTGTTTTTTGCCCATTTTAACCGCACACTTGTTTGTTTACATGGATTTTATAATGTTGTATGTTTTTCCCCCAATCCCACTTTCCATCAATTTGTATAGCAGACCCTCATGCCAAATTGAGTGAAAAGCTTTTTTGAAATCAACAATGCATGAGAAGACTTTCCCTTTGTTTTGGTTTGTTTGTTTGTCAATTAGGGTGTGCAGGGTGAATACGTGGTCTGTCGTACGGTAATTTGGTAAAAAGTCAATTTGACATTTGCTCAGTACATTGTTTTCACTGAGGAAATGAACTAGTCTGCTGTTAATGATAATGCAGAGAGTTTTCCCAAGGTTGCTGTTGACGCATATCCCACAGTAGTTATTGGGGTCAAATTTGTCTCCACTTTTGTGGATTGGGGTGATCAGTCTTTGGTTCCAAATATTGGGGTAGATGCCAGAGCTAAGGATGATGTTAAAGAGTTTAAGTATAGCCAATTGGAATTTGTGGTCTGTATATTTTATCATTTCATTGAGGATACCATCAACACCACAGGCCTTTTTGGGTTGGAGGGTTTGTATTTTGTCCTGTAGTTCATTCAATGTAATTGGAGAATACAGTGGGTTCTGGTAGTCTTTAATAGTTGATTCTAAGATTTGCATTTGATCATGTATATTTTTTTGCTGTTTGTTCTTTGTTATAGGGCCAAAAAGATTGGAGAAGTGGTTTACCCATACATCTCCGTTTTGGATAGATAGCTCTTTGTTTTGTTGTTTGTTTAGTATTTTCCAATTTTCCCAGAAGTGGTTAGAGTCTATGGATTCTTCAATTACATTGAGCTGATTTCTGACGTGCTGTTCCTTCTTTTTCCGTAGTGTATTTCTGTATTGTTTTAGTGATTCACCATAGTGAAGGCGTAGGCTCAGGTTTTCTGGGTCTCTATGTTTTTGGTTAGATACGTTTCTCAATTTCTTTCTTAGGTTTTTGCATTCTTCATCAAACCATTTGTCACTGTTGTAACTTTTCTTCGGTTTTCTGTTAGAGATTTTTAGATTTGATAGGGAAACTGAGAGGTCAAATATACTGTTTAGATTTTCTACTGCCAAGTTTACACCTTCACTATTACAGTGGAACATTGTGTCCAGGAAGTTGTCTAAAAGGGATTTAATTTGTTGTTGCCTAATTGTTTTTTAGTAGGTTTCGACACTACTTTCCTTCCATCTATAGCATTTCTTAATATTATTCAGTTCCTTTGGCTTTGATGCCTCATGATTGAGTATTGCTCTGTTCAAGTAGACTGTAATTTTGCTGTGGTCTGATAGGGGTGTCAGTGGGCTGACTGTGAACACTCTAAGAGACTCTGGGTTGAGGTCAGTGATAAAGTAGTCTACAGTACTACTGCCAAGAGATGAGCTATAGGTGTACCTACCATAGGAGTCCCCTCGAAGCCTACCATTGACTATGTACATTCCCAGTGTGCGACAGAGCTGCAGGAGTTGTGACCCGTTTTTGTTGGTTATGTTGTCGTAATTGTGCCTAGGGGGGGCATATGGGGGAGGGAATGCTGTCACCTCCAGGTATATGTTTGTCCCCCTGTGTGCTGAGGGTGTCAGGTTCTTGTCCAGTTCTGGCATTTAGGTCACCACAGACTAGTACATGTCCCTGGGTCTGGAAATGATTGATTTCCCCCTCCAGAATGGAGAAGCTGTCTTCATAAAAGTATGGTGATTCTAGTGGGGGGATATAGGTAGCACACAGGAGGACATTTTTCTCTATTGAGATCATTTCCTTTTGAATTTCTAGCCAAATGTAAAATGTTCCTGTTTTGATAAATTTAATAGAGTAAGTTAGGTCAGCTCTATACCAAATTAGCATCCCCCTTGAGTCCCTTCCCTGTTTCACACCTGGTAGTTTGGTGGATGGGACTACCAGTTTCAGGTTCCTGCTCTTTAGGCCAAAGGCAGATGACCTCAGGCCTTGGATATTCCAGGATGAAATAGTGAAGGCTTTGTGTTCCATAAAGTGTCTCTCTCTCTCTCTCTCTCTCTCTCTCTCTCTCTCTCTTTTAGCGGCGACCCTCCACTTAGCTAGCTCGACTCTGGGCTCATCAGCATTCAGTGATGTAACAGCGTAGCTAGCGATCACAGTAAGTGTCAGCCTTGACATCTCTCCGTGTCTGCCGAGCCTCGGCTGTGCAATAATGTCCTGTCGCTCTGAGCCCATTAGCTATGTCACACACACACCTCCAAAGACATCACTTTACACTGAGTAACATCACACGCACATACACCAACACACACACGCTTCCACAAACATCACTTTACCCTGAGAGAGGCTGAATGAGGCCTGGATATTGCCCTGTAGCTGACACCCACAAATGCGTGCACACACACACACACACAGGGAACCAGCTGGGAGGGGCCCCTACCCTCTCCTCTCTCTCTCGCTCTCATTCTCTCTGCTTTAATCAGTTGTTTTTCTTCCCTGGTACTCTATCTTGTAACTTCCTCTTTTTCCGAACAATCCTTATAACTCTGCCAAAACAGTCACATAAATGCCGCCCATCCCCTAAATTAATGTGTTGAATAATACATCCATCTCCTCATTGATCTTTACTGGGGTACAGTCGCTTAGTAGAGACAGAGGATTGTGTGAAACTGTGTGTGTCGTGTCAGACAGTCCCCTGAATGTCTGACAAAGCCCAGCACCAAGGGCCCACGCTGAGAGAATACAAGATGGAGAGGAGATGAATGACCTGACAAGTGGATGGAGTGTCAATTTTATGTTGAGGACAGCCAGGCCCCAGAAAGGACATATGAAGAAGACATGGGAATGTTCTTCAGTTTCCCTTGACACCAGACACGGAAACAACAGGCAAATTCCTAAAACTCACCTCAGCAAATGGGTGTGTCTGTAAATGTTTATTGACCTCATTTAATAATAACTGGTGAAGTCAACATAGGATGGCTGATGGTTGAGAAATGTAATCATTAATTTGATATAGCCTCTCCCCTTAGATCCTGTTCTAGAGTAATTACCCTATCCCATAACATGTTGATGGTGAATGCTGATTGGATGGTAATCTGTAAATTGGGTTTCCAGGAATAGTTTAGCAGTAGGGCTTGGGTTCCTATAGAGTCGAGCGGAGTGGAGTTTCCCATAATCTCCCCCATAAGGGGGAAACTAACTCTCCCATTCTGGAGAAGTCAGAGGGGGTAACACTAAATGGCCTGTCATTGTCATAAGGAATCCATATATTTGTGCATCAAATAAGGCCCTGCTGTAAAAGTATGCTTTAATGTGGTGTCAGGTAAGGTGACACGCTTTAATGAAAACACACAGCGGGAATCTAAAGTCAGCCTTACAATTGAGCCTGGCTGAATGAACTGGGGCAAACTTCTCTCACTCACACTCACTCTCTCACACACATACACACACACACACACACACACACACACACACACACACACACACACACACACACACACACACACACACTCTGTCTCTCTCTTTTGATTTCTTCTCATTGTTTTCCCAGCAAATTGCCCCCGGTCAGTCCCTCTCCTTAGCAGACAGTGAGAGCCATAACCAGGTGAGGGTGTTGGTAGAGTGGGCAAAAAGACAAGTACAACCCACAGAGCAGAGCCACCCCCAGCCCCCAGGCCAGAGTGACCGGAGTCAGCAGGCCACATGCACGACAGAGCCCATTGTTGCCTGCTTCGCCTGCCATCATCACTGTGGGGAGACCGATGTTCCAACTTCCCTGCCTTCTAACTGCCTGTATTTACCACTGACAAAGATGTGTGTGTGTGTGTCTACATGTGTGCATGCATGTGTAACCCCAGTCAGGCATGTGGAGCCTCTCAAAGCCTGCCCATACACGTTGCCCTATCCTTTTCCTGAATCAACAGCTGTACAGGACAGGACAGCAGGAGGGCAGAGCCACTGACAGAGGAACAGAGGCCCACTTCAGGACTGCATCCAGAGCTGCATTCCAGAGTTCTAGTCCCAGTTTTCCTGGCCTGGCTCCATTCTGGCCTCACACCCAGGCAGCTGTCTTCCTGTCAGGGCCACATACCACCACCTGCTGCCCTACCTGGAACCCCAATGAACGCCACTGTATGTGTGCATTGGAATGGGTGAAGGACAAACATGGCCTCCTAGGTGGGTGGCTCTAGTTGCTCTCGATACTGTCTCTATCCCCTAATGCTGAAGCATGGGTTTGTTCACTTGGCAGCAAATCACAGAACCGGTATTCAGTACCTTCTCTGAGCTAACAGGCCTTTAGTGTACAAAAATGTTATTATAAAAAATTGAAATACAAGGTCAGGAACTCGACCACCTCAGCAACTGGATAAGATTGTGCTGCAGTGGATAGCAGCCGTCTTACGGGCTCCTGTCCAATTCTGCTATTTTGTGTATTTTTACACTGATCTGAATTTTTTGGTACATAATGTCTCCGCCATAATTTCCTATGCCAGAAAACAGCTTCTGGACATCAGAACAGTGATCACTAACCTAGATTTGGACTAACATTTTTACTTCAACGAGTCAGCAGCTCCGGATGTTCTGCTTACTCCGGACCAGGCCCTAATGCCCGGGACTCGAAAGAGGAAGCAGTGGAGAAACCAAGGCAGGCGAGCCGGCAACCTGACGAGACTACGTTAGCGAGTAAATAGACCACCATTGCCATCTGTTCTATTGGCGAACGTGCAATCACTGGATGAGCTCCGTTCGAGACTATCCTATCAATGGGACCTGAAAAACTGTAATATCTTATGTTTCTCAGAGTCGTGGCAGAACGAGGACATGGATATAGAGCGAGGACATGGATATACATCTCGCTGGTGTTTCTGTGCATCGTCAAGACTGGACGGCTTACTCGGGTAGGACGAAGGGAGGAGGGGTGAGTCTCTTTGTTAACAACAACTGGTGAGCGATCTCTAATGTTAAGGAAGTCTCAAGTTTTTCCTCGCCTGAGTTAGAATACCTAATGATAAGCTGCAGACCATACTATTTACCAAGAGCTATTATTCACCAGAGACACCTGGTGCGCGTGCATTAGACAAGATGGCGTATTGAATAGAAAGCGGTACAAACCACCTCAAGATAAAAACATAATATTCAAAATCAGTAAGTTAGACTAAATATTAAATTTCATATATTCGCAGTTAATAAAATTCAATCTGGATAATAACACAAAACAAATCATAAGGCTAGAGAAATATATCAACAAATATTACAAAAACACGCAACACCCAAACATGGCGGAAGATAAACGAGGAGAACCAATCTCCAAGAGAAAACGTGACTCATCGACTGATACAGATGATATATGCTTTTCACCACTGGGTCTGGTAAGTGTGGAAAGCGACCTGTTGAAGTCGATAAATGACAAATTGGGCATACTAGAATTGGTCAGTAAGGACGTAAAAGAGTTGAAAGCGAGTCTTGAAATGAGTGACGAAAAAGCTGCGATAATGGAGAAAGAAACCCCAAAATTAAAAGTGACAGTCACTAAGATGGAAATGGACGTTAGGGAACTTAAAATGGAGAACAACCTTCTGAGAGAAGCCTTACTAGACATCCAAACTAGATCGATGAGAGAAAATCTAGTACTTACGGGTATTCAGGAAAAGGAGGGATAAATAACCGAGAATATTATGAAAGATTTCCTGCTTACAGCGCTTCAAATCCCACTCGAGGCTGTCGATAAAATCCAACTCGAACGTGTACACCGTTTCGGACAAAGAGGACAGAAATCTGATAGCCCAATCGTTGCCAAATTTGCATTTTTTAAGGATAAAGCAATGGTTAAAAGCCTAGGTAAAAGACTTGCTGGCACGAAAATAGGCATGAATTATCAGTTCCCGAGGGAGATTGCAGAAAGGCGCAAAGTTCTGTATCCAATCTTCAAGGAAAATAGATTAAAAGGGAAACGTCTTGCACTTGTGGTCGATAAACTGTATATTGACAACCAAATGTTCAGAGACACAAAGACTACTCCATGGCTATTCTAAAAGTTGTAATAGAGGAGTCGAATAATGGAACACCCAATACTAGCAATGATAGGTATTGTAATATTAATGAACATTTATAGTAAGTATAGTATTATAAAAAAGGATAAAACGATATAACAAGAAAAGATAACAAGCAGAATAATACATCTTAAAATACAACTAATTAGAACATGGCTTTTTTGGCGGGCAATTGTTGTTTTGGCGGACGGTTGTTGTGGTTGGTCCTGTGTTCTCCCTGGCGTCCTTTCCCCCTTGCGGCAGGTGTGGGATGCGGGTGCGTTTGTGCGCTCGCCCCATTTCCTCCGCAGTCAACCATGTGGTGTGCATTTTTGTGTTTGGAAAGGTGCGGCGTTAGGGGAAATGGTTGCATATCCCAGAGCCGACGGGTGTCTATGAGCAGGGGTAGTGAGAGAGAGCTTTCAATTTTGTGTAGATGAGGGATATACATTTTTAAATATAGTATACATCTAATCTAATTTTTTATTGTCCTATCATGATGGAAAGATCCCCAACCCTATATCCTGGACACCCACCTGAGCAACCCATACACCAAAGAGAAGATCCCATCTGTTTTATGGACCTGCTGTGAGTATGCAGCCTAAACAGAGAAATAAATGCGGTCAGAGACCTACTTGAGCAGCACCGCCCCCTCAAGATTCTGAGCCTGCCTGGCAGGGTTGGTCCTACAAAGACAGAGCCCCCTGATGGGAGAGCATTATATACAAGGAAATTCTCAAAGCTGCTAATGAGAACATTGACGACATTGTACCTAGCCGGTGGGGATTCCGGTGGGTTACCCCCACCCAGGTAGTGGCAGTGCTGGCAACACTGGCTGCAGTAACCCATGGGGAGGGGGTCACACTCGGACAACTGGACTTTGTTGTCCTTAAGCCATTTTGCAAGACTTTGGAAGTATCCTTGGGTATTTGGAAGACCCATTTGCGACCAAGCTTTAACTTTCTGACTGATGTCTTGAGATGTTGCTTCAATATAACCAGATAATTTTCCTTCCTCTTGATGCCATCTATTTTGTGAAGTGCACCAGTCCCTCCTGCAGCAAAGCACCCCCACAACATGATGCTGCCACCCATGTGCTTCACGGTTGGGATGGTGTTTTCGGCTTGCAAGTACCCCCTTTTTCCTTCAAACATAACAATGGTCATTATGGCCAAACAGTTATATTTTTGTTTAATCAGACCAGAGGACATTTCTCCAAAAAGTACGAACTTTGTCCCCATGTGCAGTTGCAAACCGTAGTCTGGCTTTTTTATGGCGGTTTTGGAGCAGTGGCTTCTTCCTTGCTGAGCGGCCTTTCAGGTTATGTCGATATAGGACTCATTTTACTGTGGATATTGATACTTTTGTACCTGTTTCCTCCAGCATCTTCACAAGGTCCTTTGCTGTTGTTCTGGGATTGATTTGCACTTTTCGCACCAAAGTACGTTCATCTCTAGGAGAAAGAACGCGTCTCCTTCCTGAGCGGTATTACGGCTGCATGGTCCCATGGTGTTTATACTTGCTTACTATTGTTTGTACAGATGAACGTGGTACCTTCAGGCGTTTGGATGAAGCAATTTTTTTTCGGAGGTCTTGGCTGATTTCTTTTGATTTTCCTATGATGTCAAGCAAAGAGGCACTGAGTTTGAAGGTAGGCCTTGAAATACATCCACAGGTACACCTCCAATTGACTCAAATTATGACAATTAGCCTATCAGAAGCTTCTAAAGCCATGACATCATTTTCTGGAATTTTCCAAGCTGTTTAAAGGCACAGTCAACTTAGTGTATGTAAACTTCTGACCCACTGGAATTGTGATACAGTGAATTATAAGTGAAATAATCTGTCTGTAAACAATTGTTGGAAATATTACTTGTGTCATGCACAAAGTAGATGTCCTAACCGACTTCCCAAAACTATAGTTTGTTAACAAGAAATTTGTGGAATGGTTGAAAAACAAGTTTTAATGATTCCAACCTAAGTGTATGTAAACCTCCGACTTCAACTGTAATTAGTGTCCCGCTCCTTGATAGAGGCAGCTCAGTGCGGATGTTGCCTCTAATCCATTGCATCTGATTGGGGTATATACGTACGTACGGTCACTGTGGGGACAACGTCGTCAACACACTTATTATTGAAGCCGGTAAGCAGGAAGCAGGAGGATATACTGTAGTTATGGTCTGATTTGCAAAAGGGAGGGCGAGCCTTGTTTGTGTTTCTGTGTGTGGAGTAAAGGTGATCTAGAGTTTTGTTGCCTTTTCGGGGGGGGGTCAATCAGCTTTAATATTGCAGATAGATTGTAGCTTCCATCAATGTCATTGTCTGCATCATTTCCAATCTCCCATATATTTTGTTGTAAATATATATACACTACCAGTCAAAAGCTTGGACACACCTACTCATTCAAGGGTTTTCTTAATTTTTCTATTTTCTACATTGTAGAATAATAGTGAAGACATCAAAACTATGGATATGGAATCATGTAGTAACCAAAAAAGTGTTAAACAAATCAAAATATATTTTATATTTGAGATTCTTCAAATAGCCACCCTTTGCCTTGATGACAGCTTTGCACACTCTTGGCATTCTCTCAACCAGCTTCACCTAGAATGCTTTTCCAACTGTCTTGAAGGAGTTCCCACATATGCTTAGCACTTTTTGGCTACTTTTCCTTCACTCTGCCGTCAGACTCATCCCAAACCATCTCAATTGGGTTGAGGTCGGGGGATTGTGGAGGCCAGGTCTTCTGATGCAGCACTCCATCACTCTCCTTCTTGGTAAAATAGCCCTTACACAGCGTGGAGGTGTGTTGGGTCATGATCCTGTTGAAAAACAAATGATAGTCCCACTAAGCCCAAACCAGATGGGATGGCGTATTGCTGCAGAATGCTGTGGTAGCTATGCTGGTTAAGTGTGCCTTGAATTCTAAATAAATCACAGACAGTGTCACCAGCAAAGCACCCCCACACCATAACACCACCTCCTCCATGCTTTACGGTGGGAACTACACATGCGGAGATCATCCGTTCACCCACATCGCGTCTCACAAAGACACAGCGGTTGGAACCAAAAATCTCCAATTTGGACTCCAGACCAAAGGACACATTTTCACCGCTCTAATATCCATTGCTTGTGTTTCTTGGCCCAAGCAGGTCTCTTCTTCTTATTGGTGTCCTTTAGTAGTGGTTTCTTTGTAACAATTCAACCATGAAGGCCTGATTCACACAGTCCCCTCTGAACAGTTGATGTTTAGATGTGTCTGTGACTTGAACTCTGTGAAGCATTTATTTGGGCTTATCGTCTACAGCAGAGGTAACTCTGGGTCTTCCTTTCCTGTGGTGGTCCTCATGAGAGACAGTTTCATCATAGCGCTTGATGGTTTTTGCAACTGCACTTGAAGAAACTTTAAAATGTTCGTATTGACTGACTTTCATGTCTTAAAGTAATGATGGACCGTCGTTTCTCTTTGCTTATTTGAGCTGTTCTTGCCATAATATGGACTTGGTCTTTTACCAAATAGGGCTATCTTCTGTATACCCACCCCCTACCTTGTCACAACACAACTGATTGGCTCAAACGCATTAAGAAGGAAAGAAATTCCACAAATTAACTTTCAAGAAGACACACCTGTTAATTGAAATGCATTACAGGTGACTACCCCATGAATCTGGTTGAGAGAATGCCAAGAGTGTGCAAAGCTCAATATATTTTGATTTGTTTAGCACCTTTTTGGTTACTACATAATTCCATATGTGTTATTTCATAGTTTTGATGTCTTCGCTATTATTCTACAATGTAGAAAATAGTAAAAATAAAGAAAAACCCTTGAATGAGTAGGTGTGTCCAAACTTTTAACTGGTACTGTATATAAATATATACAGTTGAAGTCGGAAGTTTACATACACAAGTAATTTTTCTAACAATTGTTTATAGACAGATTATTTCACTTATAATTCACTGTATCACAATTCCAGTGGGTCAGAAGTTTACATACAGTGGGGAAAAAAAGTATTTAGTCAGCCACCAATTGTGCAAGTTCTCCCACTTAAAAAGATGAGAGAGGCCTGTAATTTTCATCATAGGTACACGTCAACTATGACAGACAAATTGAGGGAAAAAAATCCAGAAAATCACATTGTAGGATTTTTTATGAATTTATTTGCAAATTATGGTGGAAAATAAGTATTTGGTCACCTACAAACAAGCAAGATTTCTGGCTCTCACAGACCTGTAACTTCTTCTTTAAGAGGCTCCTCTGTCCTCCACTCGTTAACTGTATTAATGGCACCTGTTTGAACTTGTTATCAGTATAAAAGACACCTGTCCACAACCTCAAACAGTCACACTCCAAACTCCACTATGGCCAAGACCAACCAAGCTGTCAAAGGACACCAGAAACAAAATGGTAGACCTGCACCAGGCTGGGAAGACTGAATCTGCAATAGGTAAGCAGCTTGGTTTGAAGAAATCAACTGTGGGAGCAATTATTAGGAAATGGAAGACATACAAGACCACTGCTAATCTCCCTCGATCTGGGGCTCCACGCAAGATCTCACCCCGTGGGGTCAAAATGATCACAAGAACGGTGAGCAAAAATCCCAGAACCACACGGGGGGACCTAGTGAATGACCTGCAGAGAGCTGGGACCAAAGTAACAAAGCCTACCATCAGTAACACACTACGCCGCCAGGGACTCAAATCCTGCAGTGCCAGACGTGTCCCCCTGCTTAAGCCAGTACATGTCCAGGCCCGTCTGAAGTTTGCTAGAGTGCATTTGGATGATCCAGAAGAGGATTGGGAGAATGTCATTGTGACACTCTGGCTCCAGGGACTCTGATTTATGGAGCCAGGGTTGTTCATTTTCATTTGGGTGTATTTCTATGTTGGGGATTCTAGTTGTTCATTTCTATGTTGGGTGATTTGTGTTTGATTAGTCATATGACTCCCAATCGGAGGTAACGAGTGTCAGCTGTTCGGCTCGTTATCTCTGATTGGGAGCCATATTTAAACTGTGTGGTTTCTCCTTGGTTTGTGGGTTTTTGTTCCATGTTTCTGTCAGTGTTACAGAGGACTTCACTATCGTCATTTGTTGTTTTTCGTGGTTGCTTTATTAAATAAAGTCATCATGTTCACTCCACGCGCTGCGTATTGGTCCGCTTCTTCAGACGATCGTGACAGAAAAACCCACCATAAAAGGACCAAGCAGCGTGTCCAGGAGCAAAGAGACTGGACATGGGAGGAGGCGCCTGGCAAGGAGATCGAGAGGCTGGCGATGGCCCAGGTGGGCAAATCGTGGTCCTGGGAGGACATGCTCGGGGGCAAGGGACCTTGGGGGAAGATCAAGGCCCTGGCGAGAGAGGAGCAACGGCGTCAGCAGGGCCATCATCGTTGGAAGGACGAGAGGCAACCCCAAAAAGTTTTTTGGGGGGGGCACATGGCTTGGGCGGCTGGGCAGCAGGAGGCTGCCACAGGGAGACGTGGAGAGAAGGCTATCGGATTACGGGAGCCATTGGCGAGTAGAGGAAGGGAAGTTGTTGCGGCACGGCGTGAGAGACTGATGTGTGTTACCAGTCCGGCCCGGCCCGTTCCTGATCCCCAGTTAAAGCCAGTGGTGTGTGTTCCCAGTACGGACCGGCCTGTTCCTACTCACGCATCAAGCCCACGGTGTGCGTCGCCAGCCCAGCCCGGCCTGTTCCTGCTCCACGCACAGAACCTACGGTGTGCGTCGCCAGCCCAGCCCGGCCTGTTCCTGCTCCACGCACCAAGGATACGGTGTGCGTCGACAGCCCTGCCCGGCCTGTTCCTGCTCCACGCACAGAACCTACGGTGGGCGTCGCCAGCCCAGCCCGGCCTGTTCCTGCTCCACGCACCAAGGATACGGTGTGCGTCGACAGCCCTGCCCGGCCTGTTCCTGCTCCACGCACCAAGCCCACGGTGTGCGTCGCCAGCCCAGCCCGGCCTGTTCCTGCTCCACGCACAGAACCTACGGGGTGCGTCGCCAGCCCAGTCCGGCCTGTTCCTTCTCCCCGCACTAGCCCTGAGATGCGTGTCCTCAGCCCGGTACCTCCAGTTCCGGCACTACGCGCCAGGCCTAAGGTGCGCCTCAGACGGCCAGAGTCTGCCGTCTGCCCAACGGCGCTTGAACTGCCCGTCTGCCCTATGGCGTCTGAACTGCCCGTCTGCCCAACGGCGCCTGAACTGCCCGTCTGCCCAACGGCGCCTGAACTGCCCGTCTGCCCAACGGCGCCTGAACTGCCCGTCTGCCCAACGGCGCTTGAACTGCCCGTCTGCCCAACGGCGCTAAAGCCGCCCGTCTGTACTGAACCTGCAAAGCCGCCCGTCTGCCATGAGCCTTCAGAGCCGTCCGCCAGACCGGAGCCGCTAGAGCCTTCCGCCAGACAGGAGCCGCTAGAGCCTTCCGCCAGACAGGATCAGCCAGAGCCTTCCGCCAGACAGGATCAGCCAGAGCCTTCCGCCAGACAGGATCAGCCAGAGCCTTCCGCCAGACAGGATCAGCCTTCCGCCAGACAGGATCAGCCAGATCCGTCAGCCAGCCATGAGCAGCCAGATCCGTCAGCCAGCCATGAGCAGCCAGGTCCGTCAGCCAGCCATGAGCAGCCAGATCCGTCAGCCAGCCATGAGCAGCCAGATCCGTCAGCCAGCCATGAGCCGTCCAGCCAGGATCCGCCAGAGCCGTCCAGCCAGGATCCGCCAGAGCCGTCCAGCAAGGATCCGCCAGAGCCGTCCAGCCAGGATCCGCCAGAGCCAGCCAGCCAGGATCCGCCATTCAGTCCGGTGCTGCCCCTTAGTCCGGTGCTGCCCCTTAGCCCGGTGCTGCCCCTTAGCCCGGTGCTGCCCCTTAGTCCGGTGCTGCCCCTGAGTCCGGTGATGCCTCTTAGTCCAGTGCTGCCCCTTAATCCTGTGGGGTTTAGTTGGGGGGTGGTTATTTGGGGGAGGCTACGTAAGCGGGTAGTGACTATGGTGGGGTGGGGACCACGACCAGTGCCAGAGCCGCCACCATGGACAGACGCCCACCCAGACCCTCCCCTAGACTGTATGCTGGTGCGCCCGGAGTTCGCACCTTTAGGGGGGGGTACTGTGACACTCTGGCTCCAGGGACTCTGATTTATGGAGCCAGGGTTGTTCATTTTCATTTGGGTGTATTTCTATGTTGGGGATTCTAGTTGTTCATTTCTATGTTGGGTGATTTGTGTTTGATTAGTCATATGACTCCCAATCGGAGGTAACGAGTGTCAGCTGTTCGGCTCGTTATCTCTGATTGGGAGCCATATTTAAACTGTGTGGTTTCTCCTTGGTTTGTGGGTTTTTGTTCCATGTTTCTGTCAGTGTTACAGAGGACTTCACTATCGTCATTTGTTGTTTTTCGTGGTTGCTTTATTAAATAAAGTCATCATGTTCACTCCACGCGCTGCGTATTGGTCCGCTTCTTCAGACGATCGTGACAGTCATATGGTCAGATGAAACCAAAATAGAACTTTTTGGTAAAAACTCAACTCGTCGTGTTTGGAGGACAAAGAATGCTGTGTTGCATCCAAAGAACACCATACCTACTGTGAAGCATGGGGGTGGAAACATCATGCTTTGGGGCTGTTTTTCTGCAAAGGGACCAGGACGACTGATCCGTGTAAAGGAAAGAATGAATGGGGCCATGTATCGTGAGATTTTGAGTGAAAACCTCCTTCCATCAGCAAGGGCATTGAAGATGAAACGTGGCTGGGTCTTTCAGCATGACAATGATCCCAAACACACCGCCCGGGCAACAAAGGAGTGGCTTCGTAAGAAGCATTTCAAGGTCCTGGAGTGGCCTAGCCAATCTCCAGATCTCAAACCCGTAGAAAATCTTTGGAGGGAGTTGAAAGTCCGTGTTGCCCAGCGACAGCCCCAAAACATCACTGCTCTAGAGGAGATCTGCATGGAGGAATGGGCCAAAATACCAGCAACAGTGTGTGAAAACCTTGTGAAGACTTACAGAAAACGTTTGACCTGTGTCATTGCCAACAAAGGGTATATAACAAAGTATTGAGAAACTTTTGTTATTGACCAAATACTTATTTTCCACCATAATTTGCAAATAAATTCATTAAAAATCCTACAATGTGATTTTCTGGAGAGAAAAAAATCTCAATTTGTCTGTCATAGTTGACGTGTACCTATGATGAAAATTACAGGCCTCTCTCATCTTTTTAAGTGGGAGAATTTGCACAATTGGTGGCTGACTAAATACTTTTTTCCCCCACTGTACACTAAGTTGACTGTGCCTTTAAACAGCTTGGAAAATTCCAGAAAATGATGTCATGGCTTTAGAAGCTTCTGATAGGCTAATTGACATCATTTGAGTCAATTGGAGGTGTACCTGTGGATGTATTTCCAGGCCTAACTTCAAATTCAGTGCCTCTTTGCTTGACATCATGGGAAAATCAAAAGAAATCAGCCAAGACCTCAGAAAAAAGATTGTAGACTTCCACAAGTCTGGTTCATCCTTGGGAGCAATTTCCAAAAGCCTGAACGTACCACGTTCATCTGTACAAACAATAGTACGCAAGTATAAACACCATGGGACCACACAGCCGTCATACCGCTCAGGAAGGAGACGCGTTCTGTCTCCTAGAGATGAACGTACTTTGGTGCGAAAAGTGCAAATCAATCCCAGAACAACAGCAAAGGACCTTGTGAAGATGCTGGAGGAAACAGGTACAAAAGTATCTATATCCACAGTAAAACGAGTCCTATATCGACATAACCTGAAAGGCCGCTCAGCAAGGAAGAAGCCACTGCTCCAAAACCGCCATAAAAAAGCCAGACTACAGTAGCCGCTGCCTTGGGGATCCCCATAAATACTACTAAAATACTACAATCCGGATGCTTAAAAGAAATCCCGCTACGACCTCCAACGAGCTATCAAACATGAAAAGTGTCAATACAGGACTAAGATCGAATCCTACTATGCCGGCTCTTCCGCTCAACGGATGTGGCAGGGCTTGCAAACAATCACGGATTACAAAGGGAAACCCAGCCACGAGCTGCCCAGCGGAACGAGCCCACCAGACAAGCTAAATGCCTTCTATGCTCGCTTAGAATATCCCTTTGAACATTGTGAAGTTATTAATTACAGTTTGGATGGTGTATCAATACACCCAGTCACTACAAAGATACAGGCGTCTTTCCTAACTCAGTTGCCGGTGAGGAAGGAAACCGCTCAGGGATTTCACCATGAGGCCAATGGTGACTTTAAAACAGTTAGAGTTTAATGGCTGTGAGGATGGACCAACAACATTATACTTACTCCACAATACTAACCTAATTGACAGAGTCAAAAGAAGGAAGCCTGTACAGAACAAAAATATTCCTAAACGTGCATCCTGTTTGCAACAAGGCACTAAATTGTTATTAATTAAAATGTGGCAAAGCAATTAACTTTTTGTCCTGAATACAAAGTGTTATGTTTGGGGCAAATCCAATACAACACATTACTGAGTACCACTCTCCATATTTTCAAGCATAGTGGTGGATGGATCATGTTGTGGGTATGCTTGTTATCGTTAAGGACTGGGGAGTTTTTCAGGATACAAAATAAATGGAATGAAGCTAAGCACAGGCAAAATCCTAGAGGAATACCTGGTTCAGTCTGCTTTCCACCAGACACTGGGAGATTAATTCACCTTTTAGCAGGACAATAACCTAAAACCCAAGGCCAAATCTGGTTCCTGAGTGGCCGAGTTACAGTTTTGATCTATGGCAAGACCTGAAAATGGTTGTCTAGCAATGATCATCAACTAATTTGACAGAGCTTGAAGAATTTTGAAAAGAATAATAGGCACATTTTGCACAATCCAGGTTAGGAAAGCTCTTAGAGACTTAACCAGAAAGACTCATAGCTGTAATCGCTACCAAAGGTGCTTCTACAAAGTATTGACGCAGGGGTGTGAATACTTATGTAAATTTGATATTTCTGTATTTCAGTTCCAACACATTTGCAAAAATGTCTAAAAACATGTTTTCACTTCGTTATTATTGGGTATTGTGTGTAGATTGGTGAGAAAAAAGAATTTAATAAATGTTTAATTCAGGCTGTAACAACAAAATGTGGAATAAGTCAAGGGGTATGAATACTTTCTGAAGGCACTGTATTATGTACATAGCTACCTCTACCTCTGCACATCGACTCGGTACTGGTACTCCCTGTATATAGCTATGTTATTTTTATTTTTATTCATTTTTCACTGTGTATTTATTCCTTGTGTCACTATTTCTATTTCATATTTTCTATCTTTATCTGTAACTCTGCATTGTTGGAAAAGGACCCGTAAGTAAGCATTTCAGTGCTAGTCTACACCTGTTGTTTACGAAAGCAGGTGACAAATTCAATTCTATTTTATTTGAATTAGCTGAATGTGCCGTAAAACTTGGGCAATTGTCACGATCGTCGTAAGCAACGGACCAAGGCGCAGCGTGATATGCGTACATCTTTTAATGAGTACTTATATAACAATACAACAAAACAACAAAACGATACGTGAAGTCCTAAGGTTAACAAACACAAACCTCTCCGGAACAAGATCCCACAAATGACAAGTGCAAAACAGGCTGCCTAAGTATGGTTCCCAATCAGAGACAACAAGCCACAGCTGCCTCTGATTGGGAACCACCCCGGCCAACATAGAAACACATGAACTAGAACATGAACATGGAACACTAAACATAGAAACTAACACCCTGGCTCAACATATAAGAGTCCCCAGAGCCAGGGCGTGACAGTACCCCCCCCCCCCCCAAAGGCGCGGACTGCGACCGCGCCAACTAAACCCAACAGGGGAGGGGCCGGGAGGGCATTCCGCCTCGGAGGCGGATCCGGCTCCGGGCGTGACCACCACTCTCTAGCTACCCCCCCGTAGCGCCCCTGGTCAGGTCTGGCCCCGCTGGCTGGAGCTGGACTGGACATCGGTGGAGCGGATTGCTTAGGCTCCGGTGTGGAGCAGCTGACCGGTACCTGACCAGGCACCGGTGGAACAGGCACGGGCTGTGCCGGACTGACGACGCGCACCACTGGCTTGGTGCGGGGAGCATTAACCGGCCGGACCGGGCTGGCGACGCGCACCACTGGCTTGGTGCGGGGAGCAGGAACAGGCCGGGCCGGGCTGGCGACGCGCACCACTGGCTTGGTGTGGGGAGCAGGAACAGGCCGGACCGGGCTGGCGACGCGCACCACTGGCTTGGTGCGAGGAGCAGGAACAGGCCGGGCCGGGCTGGCGACGCGCACCACAGGCTTGGTGCGAGGAGCAGGAACAGGCCGGGCAAAGCTGGCGACGCGCACCACAGGCTTGGTGCGAGGGGCAGGAACAGGCCGGACCGGGCTGGCGACGCGCACCACTGGCTTGGTGCGAGGGGCAGGAACAGGCCGGGCCGGGCTGGCGACGCGCACCACAGGCTTGGTGCGAGGGGCAGGAACAGGCCGGGCCGGACTGGGAACACGCACCACTAACTTAGTGCGGGAGCAGGAACGGGTTGGGCAGTACTGTGAACACGCGCCACTAACTTAGTGCGGGGAGCAGGAACGGGTTGGGCCGTACTGGGAACATGCACCACTAACTTAGTGCGGGGAGCGGGAACGGGTCGGGCCGGACTGGGAACACGCACCACTAACTTAGTGCGGGGAGCAGGAACGGGTTGGGCCGTACTGGGAACACGCACCACTAACTTAGTGCAGGGAGCAGGAACGGGCCTGACCTTACTGGGAACACACACCACTGGCCTTGGTTCCTCTCGCCGTGACTCCACACTCTCCTTCTCCCTCATGACCAATGGCCCCCGTAACCTGGTGGCCTCCTCTCCTAGTCCACAAACTCGCCCTGTAGCTGCCTCCAGCAGCCCCGTCGTCCATGCCGTGTGCCCCCCAAAAATGTTTTCTTGGGGTTGCCTCTCGCCTGTCCGACGACGGCCCGGTTGGCGCCGCTTCTCCTCTCCTGCCTGGGCATCCTCCCTCATCGCCCCCCGGTAGCGGACGGCCTCCTCCTCGGTGATCTTCCCCCAACCGAGGAGGACATCCACTAGTGTTACCTCCGGCGTTTGCTCCTGGACACGCTGCTTGGTCCTTATTTGGTGGGATCTTCTGTCACGATCGTCGTAAGCAACGGACCAAGGCGCAGCGTGATATGCGTACATCTTTTAATGAGTACTTATATAACAATACAACAAAACAACAAAACGATACGTGAAGTCCTAAGGTTAACAAACACAAACCTCTCCGGAACAAGATCCCACAAATGACAAGTGCAAAACAGGCTGCCTAAGTATGGTTCCCAATCAGAGACAACAAGCCACAGCTGCCTCTGATTGGCAACCACCCCGGCCAACATAGAAACACATGAACTAGAACATGAACATGGAACACTAAACATAGAAACTAACACCCTGGCTCAACATATAAGAGTCCCCAGAGACAGGGCGTGACAGCAATGTCTGATCAAGGATTTTAAAGATGCGAAAATAAAGTATTGGATTCCCCCTGAGAAGTCCCAATCACATTGGAGAGATGCATATCCTGAAAACATTTCCATAATATCTGTTGTTGTGGGTGGATGACAGAAGCAGCAGCAGCAAGAACTGAGTGTGCATACAACACCAGCATCCCACAGGAGACGTGATGTCTTTATGCAGATGCCAGAGCTATAGAAACCTATTGAATCGCTGTCATGTAAGGCTGTGGAAAGGATGGCTATGGGCCACATTACAGAGCTTCATAGCGCTAACTTCAGCTGCTATTTTAGAAATATATTTTTCTTCAAAACATTTCTTCAGTCTCATCAGCCTCCTCATAAATACAGGAAGCATTGCAGCCCCTGCAGTCTTTATTCAATCAATTACAGTTTGTACTAGATCAAGAGCTACATTTCCTTAGACGCATCATCATATCTACACTACAAAACGTTAAGAAACTGGCCTACTTTTTTGGAGGATATAATATATAACTTCTCATTTATCCATAAGGCGTAATAAAATAGCATCCTCACATTATATATTGGCCAATCAAGGACAATATGATTGTGATCAAACGCCCATCTGTCACACACTACACATCACATTTGCACTGCCATTGGATAATACCGTAGAATACACTGAATAAAACAGTAAAGAACCACTAAGTTCACAAAAATCTAGTCACATCACCACCTCAAAACTCCAACCCTCACACAAAGGCTATCCGTGATAGTTTGCAAGCCCTGCCACATCCAACAAGCGTCACAGTTGGTGTAGTAGGATTTCGATCTCAGTCCTGTATTGACACTTTTCATGTTTGATGTTTTGTCGGAGGGCGTAGCAGGATTTCTTATAAGCATCCGGATTAGTGTCCTGCTCCTTGAAAGCGGCAGCTCTAGCCTTTAGCTCAGTGCGGATGTTGCCTGTAATCCATGGCTTCTGGTTGGGATATGTATGTATGGTCACTGTGCGGACGTCGTCGTCAATGCACTTCTTAATGAAACCGGTGACTGATGTGGTAAACTCATTGTTATGATGTCTTTTCATAAGTGTTGTGGGAAGAAGGGTAAATCTATTAGATAGGTGACTCTTGGTGCCGCAGAGTCTGAATACCAAGGATTCCAGTATGTCGAGGGAGCTTACTGGGGTTTATCTTAGAATGATTGATAGATGTAATATATTGACTTGGGGTACAAGGTAATAACATCAAAGAAGGGAGTGCCAACTGATGGTTACCAGATGTTGTTGAAGAAACGTGTAACGTGAAGTATATTAACTGAGAGATTTCCTTTGTTCAGGAGTTCGGATGACAAGAGGCAAAGCATGTGCCATTTGTTAGACGAACCCGGTACCGTATCTATTAAATATTTTGTATTAACTCTCCATATAATTGTTTAAGTATATTCTTTCATCCTGAATTACTTGACACCAGAGAAACTCATCATAACAGATTGGCGTCTAAACGAACAGGATGCAGTTTATAGCCGAACTAACAGGTAAGCAGACTTTTATAGATTTTATTTTTTGTTGATTATGTCAAATTCTGCTTATCTGTGGTAAAGCTGAGCTGTAACAAAGGTTTAAAATTCAATATTTTTAAAGGGAGACGATGAGTTGATGTTGAGTAGAAGGGATGTAAGGAGAATGATCAAATTAGACAATAACATGGTGCTATGATTCTAAGAAGGGTTTGTTTAGAGTAATGACTAAAAACAACAGAGGAGAAGGAGAATGGGTTTAACAAGATTGGGCGTAGGGTCTTTTAATGTGTACAACATTATAAAGATAGAGGTTTGAGTCCTTTAATTTGAAAAATCATTATAAAGTTGTTGAGGTTCAAGTCCTTAACGAGACAAGATTATAAAGATAGAGGTTGTGAGGTTTGAGTCCTGTGGTGTGTAAGAATCATCATAAAGTGTTAGATTTGACATGAGGTTCAAGTCCTCAACAACATTTGTTAAAAGTTGTAGTCATTCTGTTAGAGGTTTGAATCCTGTGGTGTTTATAAACATCATAAAGAATGGGTTTGAGGCCTATGTTCAGTCCTCTGAGAGTTATAGTACCTTGGTGACGGGATAATTACTCCTTTGTGAATTACTCAAAACGGCCAGGAGAGAGAGCAGATACAATGAGCATGTTGAATCATGGCACCAATGACAAAATAGGATCAAGTTGGGGATTTGATTCAAATATTTAATTACTAACATTGCATGAACTAATAAAAACAAAGGGTAGTCAACAGAATTAGGTCATAGAATATCAAGGAGTGGTATGGAGAGCGTGATGTTGTTTTAGAGCACCTCTGTTTTTCATCCTCTCCTTCTAATCAGGGGCTAATTCAGACCTGGGACACCAGGTGAGTGCAATTAACTACCAGGTAGAAATAAAAAACAGAAGTGTTTCGGCCCTCCAGGACCGGAATTGAAGAACCCTGTTTTAGAGAGTAGTGGAAAAGTCTGTATTTTCTGGGAGGATCCCATGACAGGCAGGGCAGTGTCCTGGAAACGACAGTTTTTTGGGTCCGCTGGGAGTATGTTTGTAGAAGTTGATTTGTGTCGATTGAGGATCGTTAAAAACATGAAGGGATTGTTTGATGTGAGTACCTAGGTGTTTCTAAAGTTCTATATGGAGTATGTGACTATAGGAAAATATGATGAATTTTATGTGTGTTAAGCGTTTACTAGAGATTTGATAAAGTAATAATTGGAAGATTATTAGTATACAATATGTTAACCCCAAAACGTAGACGTACGTCAGGGGTGGGAAGCGATAAATAAAAGTTTTCGGAGTTGGTGCCGTTTATGGATCATGTGATAGAGATAAGGTTTAAGAAATTAACTGCCCATAAGGAGTGGAATTTATAGACGTAACTCTCTCCTCTTCCATCCTATCATCTCTTCCCTCTGCTCTTATCCTTCTAGACCTATCTGCTGCCTTTGATACTGTGAACCATCAGATCCTCCTCTCCACCCTCTCCGAGTTGGGCATCTCCGGCGCTGCTCACCTCTTGGATTGCATCCTACCTGACCGGTCGCTCCTACCAAGTGGCGTGGCGAGAATCTATCTCCGCACCACGTGCTCTCACCACTGGTGTCCCCCAGGGCTTAGTTCTAGGCCCTCTCCTATTCTCTCTATACACCAAGTCACTTGGCTCTGTCATATCCTCACATGGTCTCTCCTATCATTGCTACGCAGACAACACACAATTAATTTTCTCCTTTCCCCCTTCTGATAACCAGGTGGCGAATCGCATCTCTGAATGTCTGGCAGACATATCAGTGTGGATGTCGGATCACCACCTCAAGCTGAACCTCGGCAAGACGGAGCTGCTCTTCCTCCCGGGGAAGGACTGCCCACTCCATGATCTCGCCATCATGGTTGACAACTCCATTGTGTCCTCCTCCCAGAGTGCAAAGAACCTTGGCGTGACCCTGGACAACACCCTGTCGTTCTCCGCTAACATCAAAGCGGTGACCCGATCCTGCAGGTTCATGCTCTACAACATTCGCAGAGTACGACCCTACCTCACACAGAAAGCGGCACAGGTCCTAATCCAGGCACTTGTCATCTCCCATCTGGATTACTGCAACTCACTGTTGGCTGGGCTCCCTGCCTGTGCCATTAAACCCCTTCAACTTATCCAAAACGCTGCAGCCCGTCTGGTGTTCGACCTTCCCAAGTTCTCTCATGTCACCCCGCTCCTCCGCACACTCCACTGGCTTCCAGTTGAGGCTTGCATCTACTACAAGACCATGGTGCTTGCCTACGGAGCTGTGAGGGGAACGGCACCTCCTTACCTTCAGGCTCTGATCAGACCCTACACCCAAACGAGGGCACTACGTTCATCCACCTCTGGCCTGCTAGCCCCCCTACCTCTACGGAAGCACAGTTCCCGCTCAGCCCAGTCAAAGCTATTCGCTGTTCTGGCACCCCAATGGTGGAACAAGCTCCCCCACGACGCCAGGACAGCGGAGTCACTGACCACCTTCCGGAGACACTTGAAACCCTACCTCTTTAAGGAATACCTGGAATAGTATAAAAGTAATCCTTCTACCCCTCCCTCCCCCACAATTTTTTTTTTTAAAAGTGGTTGTCCCACTGGCTATCATAAGTTGAATGCACCAATTTGTAAGTCGCTCTGGACAAGAGCGTCTGCTAAATGATGTAAATGTAAATAATATAGTACAAAGCCAATTTAGGGTTTCCATTAAACTAATTATCATTGCGGAGCTAAGGTGGTGAAGTGAAGGAACTTCATTTTGTATCAGATGATAAGATGATAAACCAGTGTAATTGGGCTATTTGTGGGATTTATTTGTAATTTCAATGGCATAGAGTAAAATCTGGGTTTCTGAGTGTAATTCAACTGTTGGTATGTGTTGCTTAGACAGATACTACAGTATTTGGTTTGGTGATGTAGAATGGAAGGTTTGTAGCGTGCTTGGTTCAAATGGAAAGACTCACTTATTTAACAGGAATAGCGAGACGATTTCGTGGTAGTCATTTTTTTTGCGTTGCCTACGGGTTTGCTAGATTAAACGATTGAGAATGGTGGCATAATGTCAATCCATAAATTGGATATTGATACTATGGATATAAATTCAATATGCTTGTCAACTACAGCAAGTGTTTGGTTTGTTACTTGTAGCCTACTTAGAAAGGACAGCTACCAGATCTGATGACTTCTAGTAATGGCGGATTGGTATTATCTTCGTTGATAAAGGGGATAATAATAGTATAGCATAGGGACGACGCACAGGGAAGCGAGTGTCTTATCTTAATGGAAAGTGAAGCAAGGGGACAAAGAGAATAAATAGAGTATTAAAAAAACACCAGGGATAATGAAGCAGTATTGGAAGGGAGCAGAGTATGAAAGATAACATCAACTGAGGAATATAGGAACTTGTAGCTGAGGTCACTACAGAAATATTACTGACACAATATCGTAACAGATAAACTGAACCAAACATGAAGCTACTATAGCAATTGATTGTTAATGTTGTTAAGTTAGTTTTTAAACCCTATGATAGAGGTAAATGCAGATCGCTTTTTGAGAATGGTTTTTATTTGTTGTCTGGAGAATTTCTAGGTGTTGATCTGCAGGTGTTAGCAACTGGGGCTCGCTGCACGTGAGAGAGCTGTAAGTGTCATAATGGGTTAAATATGGTGTACGCGGATCACTGGTTGATGCGGAAAAGGAGGAGGTGAAAGGGGGGTGAATGTTACCGGTGTGAAAGGGCTAGCTAGTTAGTGGTGCGAACTAGTAGCGTTTCGATTGGTGACGTAACTTGCTCTGAGACCTTGAAGTAGTTGTTTAACTAGCTCTGCAAGGGTTGCGGATTTTGTGGACCGATGGATAACGGTGCTTCGAGGGGGACTGTTGTCGATGTGTGCAGAGGGTCCCTGGTTCAAGCCCATGTAGGGAATGAAGCAAAACTGTTACATTGATGCTGTTGATCTGAATCACTGGTTGAATTGATAAGATTATAGGAAAGAGATTGTCTTACCAACCCATGGCGGATAGGATAACATAGTAATTCAAGTTGCATCCCTGTGAATAGATGTTTTGTTTGTTTTGACTATAACTTCACAATAATTTGTCACCTGCTAAAGTACCGTTAGATGGAAAGTCAGCTGTAGAGGATAATAGAGATTGTAGAGGGTTTTCTGTATTAAAAGGAAAGTAGGTTAATTGGGAGATGAGAAATGTTGAATTGGATTGTTTGAGTAGACTGCTATTAAAATAATGCTTTCTAGTTATGTGAATGCAAATATGTTAGTAAGTAGTAGTGGTTTGTGGATAGAATTTACTAATGCCATAATTTAGTAAGAGGGTGAAAGAGAGTCGTGCTCGTTGGGCTATATTGGGATGTAAAGGACGCAGAGGGTGATGTGAAGCAGATGTCTGAATAGTTGAATATGGAACGTTCTTTGACTATTTTTAATTATTATTATTAAATTCTATAGTTTGTTTAAACAACAGTGAGTTATGCAGACAGTTCATTAATTCTAAAAACGATAATCTGTTTCTGGTACGTTGAACAATGGGAGGTAGTTTTTACTATTTAGCTGATGAAGAAGTAAACATTTTTTTTATAAGTTCTGAATTTATTAAACAATACATTTTTGTTGTTGTTCAATGCAACAAGTGGAGAAGATTACGTTACTGAAAAGGGGTTAAGGTTTATATTAGTAGGTGTAGTAAACTTAATGAAACGTGGTATTATCTGATGTGTTTTGAGTGGGAGTTTTTTTTCCAGAATTGATGGAAGTCCCCTACAGTATATATTAAGGGAAAGTAGGAGATAACATCTCAAACAACTTTTTTAATAGATGCCTGGGATAAAATATCACGGCTTCCTTACGCGGAGTAATTGATTATATTGGCGAATGAATAAAATATGACATTTAGAGGGGTGACAGGAACAATATAAGGGGAAACAGATATTTCCTATGTTGTTGATCAAGTAACGATACTAGGATAATTTGATATGGGATCAAATGGAGCAGATTTAGGGGTTGAATAATCATTGTGAGAATTACAGAGGATGAAGTCTGAAGGGTAATCAATAAAAAATACTCATTGTAAACTCAGAGAAACTTGAGTGGTTTTAATCTTTTGAGAGATTGTATGTCATCTTCTGGAGTAGTTATGAGGAATTAGATTAAAACAAACGATTATTGATGTGAGGTAGGACAGGGTATATCTGCATCATGTTTTGGAGTGTAATTAATATTTTTGGATTGCTGGTTATAATTGAATGTTAACGAAATGTATACTTTCTCTTCCAGGAGAATGGGGATTTCCTTATCTCTCATTGGAATGTTTCCCAAGTCTGTGGGCTGGGGGGAGCAGTTAGTAAAATTCGGCAGTTTTTTATTTATTTTATTTTATTTTACCTTTATTTAACCAGGTAAGCCAGTTGAGAACAAGTTCTCATTTACAACTGCGACCTGGCCAAGATAAAGCAAAGCAGTGTGATAAAAACAACAACACAGAGTTACATATGGGGTAAACAAAACAAAGTCAAAAATACAACAGAAAATATATATACAGTGTGTGCGAATGTAGTAAATTATGGAGGTAAGGCAATAAATAGGCCATTGTGCAAAATAGTTACAATTTCGTATTAACACTGGAACGATAGATGTGCAAAAGATGATGTGCAAATAGAGATACTGGGGTGCAAATTAGCAAAATAAATAACAATATGGGGATGAGGTAGTTGGGTGGGCTAATTTCAGAATGGCTGTGATCGGTAAGCTGCTCTGACAACTGATGCTTAAAGTTAGTGAGGGAGATAAGTGTCTCCAGCTTCAGAGATTTTTGCAGTTCGTTCCAGTCATTGGCAGCAGAGAACTGGAAGGAATGGCGGCCAAAGGAGGTGTTGCTATGGTGACCAGTGAGCTAAGATAAGGCGGGGATTTGCCTAGCAGTGATTTATAGATGACCTGGAGCCAGTGGGTTTGGCGACGAATATGTAGTGAGGGCCAGCCAACAAGAGCGTACAGGTCACAATGGTGAGTAGTATATGGGGCTTTGGTGACAAAACGAATGGCACTGTGATAGACTACATCCAACTTGCTGAGTAGAGTGTTGGAGGCTATTTTGTAAATGACATCGCCAAAGTCAAGGATCGGTAGGATAGTCAGTTTTATGAGGGCATGTTTGGCAGCATGAGTGAAGGAGGCTTTGCTGCGAAATAGGAAGCCGATTCTAGATCTAACTTTTGATTGGAGATGCTTAATGTGAGTCTGGAAGGAGGTTTACAGTCTAACCAGACACCTAGGTATTTGTAGTTGTCCACATACTCTAGGTCAGACCTGCCGAGAGTAGTGATTCTAGTGGGCGGGTGCAAGCAGCGTTCGGTTGAAGAGCATGCATTTAGTTTTACTAGTGTTTAAAAGCAGTTGGAGGCTATGGAAGGAGTGTTGTATGGCGTTGAAGCTCGTTTGGAGGTTTGTTAACACAGTGTCCAATGAAGAGCCAGATGTATACAAAATGGTGTCGTTCGCATAGAGGTGGATCCGAGCGTCACCAGCAGCAAGAGCGACATCATTGATATACACAGAGAATAGAGTCAACCCCCGAGAATTGAACCCTGTGGCACCCCCATAGAGACTGCCAGAGGTCCATACAACAGGCCCTCCGATTTGACACATTGAACTCTATCTGAGAAGTAGTTGGTGAACCAGGCGAGGCAGTCATTTGAGAAACCAAGGCTATTTAGTCTGCCAATAAGAATGCAGTGGTTGACAGAGTCGAAAGCCTTGGCCAGGTCGATGAAGATGGCTGCACAGTACTGTCTTTTATCGATCGCGGTTATAATATCGTTTAGGACCTTGAGCGTGGCTGAGATGCACCCATGACCAGCTCGGAAACCGGATTGCATAGCGGAGAAGGTACGGTGGGATTCGAAATGGTCGGTGATCTGTTTGTTAACTTGGCTTTCAAATACTTTCGAAAAGGCAGGGCAGGATGGATATTGGTCACTAACAGTTTGGATCTAGAGTGTCACCCCCTTTGAAGAGGGGGATGACTGCAGCAGCTTTCCAATCTCTGGGGATCTCAGACGTTACGAAAGAGAGGTTGAACAGGCTAGTAATAGGGGTTGCGACAATTTCGGTGGCTAATTTTAGAAAGAAAGGGTCCAGATTGTCTAGCCCAGCTGATTTGTAGGGGTCCAGATTTTTCAGCTCTTTCAGAACATCAGCTGTCTGAATTTGTGTGAAGGAGAAGCGGGAGGGGGGGGGGGGCATGGGCAAGTTGCAGCGGAGGGTATAGAGCTGGTGGCCGGGGTAGTGGTAGCCAGGTGGAAAGCATGGCCAGCCGTAGCAAAATGCTTGTTGAAATTCTCGATTATATAATTAAGTCATAAGAGGGAGCTACCAAATTAAATAAGGACTGGCTATTATGTTTGTTGTTTTCCAATAGGGTTTTTCAAATAACCACACACAACCCACCTAAAATAATGGTAATATAGGGTTGTTATTTTGATTTTAGGGGGTTTTAACAGGTCAAAGGTGATAAGTCTTAAAGGAGCACACACTTGGAGCTTTATTGTGTTTTTTTCTTTTTCTTTTATGAGTGAGTTCTGGGTAAAAACGTGATTTCTTTTGAGAAGAAATGTCATGAGGACTTACTGTATGCTTGGGATACATAACATTTATGAAATGTTTTGACTGTTGTTAATGATTAGTTTACTATAGAATGGAACACTTCTTTGAAGGGTTTAATGACCTCTGAACTCTGTCCTGACTTTCTAGTGTCAATTGATCACCCACACTGGAAAACCGAGATACATAGGATGAGGAATTTAAGGTAATTTATTTTACCGAGTTGAGGGTCATTTATAATAATGATAATTATGAAGAAGTTTATAATTTGGCAATAGATTGGGACCATGACAAGGATAGAGAGGGAGCGCTATCCCAATTTTACTATTCTTGAATTACCTTATGGGATACAATTAAGTTAAGGTATTAGCAAAGGTTGTCATTTTAATGTCATTTATTATTTTGGTTTAACAAACAATGTCGTTGTTTTGTTTTTTAACGCATTAATCACGATGTGAGTCATGTGTCCAAAGGGGGGAAGTACAGCTCGCATGAGGATTTTTGGTAAATATGCTAATTGTATTAAGAATATGAGCAGTAGTAATTAATGTGTTATGGGTTAGATTAAATGTTTTAGGTGAAAATGTATGTGTGGTATAAGGCAGGATGTAGAGGAGGCCTGACTATTAAACTAGTGACCTATAACAAGATGCAAAAATGTACACTTCATAATATCAAGGCTTCTCATGATTGATGAGAAGACAGGGTATGGTATCATATGGTGTCTCACCTAACAATGATGCTAAGACTTTCTTCCAAAGGGTGAAGGCTTCTCTGCCAGACCTAACAGGAGAATCTGGGCATTGTATGTGCCTTGGAGGCTTTGTGGCAGTAAAGGATAACAGAAGAAAGAGCTGGACAGAATCCAAGTGGGGAGGTCAGTACTAGGTGTTGCTGGCTACCTCGATGGAGGGGAAAGTAGCAGAAAGAGATACCTAGATCTATGTGTCCCACTGTAGGAGTGTTCAAACCCAGAGGAGGAAGACTCTCAACTTCCCTATTAGTACGCTGACAGAAGGACACACTACACAGAGCGATGTTGATAAAGGGAGAAGGACTCTGCATGATCCTAGACCCTAGTGACGGATGAAGGATCAGAGCTAAAAGGGACCATACATCGTCACCCAGTCTACACCAACGGATGTATGGATAGAGGGGATATCGATCTGGTATCATCTTAACCACTGCAACAGTGTACTACGAGGAAACGACGATCTAGAGATAAGGGAGATGAGGATGCTGGAGCTGACAAGGATCAGGTGATGGGAGACGATGGCAAGGGGAATCCTACTGATGAGCTACGTGTTCTAGCTGATTCCCTCGATGGAGGGACAGACCTACAGACCTTCAAGAACTTCAAGATCTACTAGAATTTCAAGAATCACCTGACTTTCACACCATTAATTTCTATGTCTGTGGAGGGTTTCCCTAATAGAAATTGGGGAGTATATTAGAAATTGGTATTAAGAATAATTGGTAAAACATAATAATTTGTAATATAGTCAATGCTTATATGGATTAGAAATTGGATTAGAAATAAACTCAACTAAACTGTTATGTTTTGTCTTCTAGTGAGGTAAATACAGATGGTGTCGTGATGCATAGCAGGGATAATTTGGCTTAGAATGGTGTGAACCTAAAAAAAAAGAAACAACCTCTGACCCGGCTGAAAATGAATATCAGAGGTGTTGAAAACGTTCCTGTAAAGCACCACTTCTACATGCAACTGGTCTACAACAGCCAATTCAAGCTATCAACGGATTTTCTCTCATGTTTTTATATCGAGGGAGTGGGACAGAAGTCCACCATTGAGTGAGAATGGAGAAATATCTGTTCAAATACAACATTTCTCATGTTGTTGGCATACTGGTTTGCAAAATGGACAAGACACAATGGAGTGTAGAGATGGTGGTGACTCGGATGAGACATTGAAGTTGTGACATTGTCATGGGCAATTCATTTTCAAATATGAAGATGTCTGAAGAACATAATGAAGAGACGCCAGAAGATTTAGATTTAGTCCCCTGTAGCTCAGTTGGTAGAGCATGGCGCTTGCAACGCCAGGGTTGTGGGTTCGTTTCCCACGGGGGGCCAGTATGAAAATGTATGCACTCACTAACTGTACAACCAAATTATGACAAATGTACTATATTACGTATTGGATCACTAAAAAATAAAAAATTTACATTACCATGTAGTTTACCAATAAAATGGTCTGATGGTGATGTGGATATACTCGGAATACATATCCCAAAGGAAATAAATGATCTCACTTCAATACATTTTAATAGAAAGTTAGCAAAAATAGATAAGATCTTACTACCATGGAAAGGAAAATACCTGTCAATTTGTGGAAAAATCACCCTGATTAACTCTTTAGTATTATCCCAGTTTACCTATTTGCTTATGGTCTTGCCTACGCCTAGCGAACAGTTTTTTAAATTATATGAGAAAAAAATATTCAATTTTATTTGGAACGGCAAGCCAGACAAAATTAAAAGGGCATATTTATATAATGAATATGAATTCGGAGGACAGAAATTATTAAATATTAAAGCATTAGACCTATCACTAAAAGCTTCAGTCATACAAAAGTTATACTTAAATCCGAACTGGTTCTCAAGCAAATTAGTAAGATTGTCTCACCCAATGTTCAAGAAAGGCCTTTTTCCCTTTATTCAGATTACAACAACTCATTTGCAGTTATTTGAAAAGGAAATAATCTCCCAAATATCACTATTTCTAAAACAAGCCATAGAACGTTGGTTGCAATTTCAATTTAATCCTCCAGAAACGTCAGAACAAATAATGCAACAAATATTGTGGTTAAATTCAAATATACTAATTGACAAAAAAACTTTTTTTTTTGACAAAATGTTTAAAAAAAGGTATAATCTCCGTAAATGATATCATCGGTAGGACTGGTGGAGTTATGTTGCACATGCAGCTAACAAAAACATATGGAAATGTCTGCTCTACCCAAAATTACAACCAAATAATTGCAGCCTTACCGCAAAAGTGGAAGAGGAAAGTGGAAGGGGGAGAAAGTAAGGAACTTGTCTGTCGGCCTTGCATTAAAGAACATAATTGGTTAAGGAAAACTGTGATAAATAAAAAAGTATATCAGTTTCACTTAAGGACCAAAGGATTAACAGCCGTCCCATATAGATTGCAAAATAGTTGGGAAGAGATCTTTGACGTACCGATCCCATGGCATAGTGTTTACGAACTGACACGCAAAACGACACCGGATTCAAACATTTGAATCTTTCTATTTAAATTATTATATACAATTCTTGCTACCAATACAATGTTATTTATATGGGGGATACAATCTTCCCAGCTCTGCAGATTTTGCTGTGAAGAGACAGAATCATTAGATCATTTGTTTTGGTTCTGTCCATTTGTAGCTTGTTTTTGGACACAGGTCCAGGAATGGCTAAAGGATTGCAATATTTACCTGGAGCTAACCTTGCAGATAGCATTACTGGGTGATCTGAAAAGTCATAGTCAATCGATCAATAATATAATAATACTTTTAGCAAAAATGTTTATTTTTAATTCACAATTTGTAGAAGCAATGAGATTAGAAAGGTTCAGAACTTTTGTAAAACATCACAGTACGGTTGAAATATATATGGCAAATAGAAATCCTATATGGATGGTGTTAAGAGATAGATGGGAGGTGTTGAATGGAATTGAAGGATGGGACTAATAACAACTAATAACAAACAATAACAAAGATAGCTAATAATGTAAGCATACTGTGTCCATAATAAGTATATAGGTTGTATGTTGGGAGCTTTTGGGAAAGAGCACAGTTAGAAAGATATGGCAAACCGGATGGACATCATGAAAATGATCGGAGAGGTTGAGAGTAGAAGAAGTAAAAGACAGAGTAGAAGACAAAATCCCTCCTGAGATGTGTGCAAACCTGGTGGCCAACTACAAGAAACGTCTGACCTCTGTGATTGCCAACAAGGGTTTTGCCACCAAGTACTAAGTCATGTTTTGCAGAGGGGTCAAATACTTATTTCCCTCATTAAAATGCAAATCAATTTATAACATTTTTGACATGCGTTTTTCTGGATTTTTTTGTTGTTATTCTGTCTCTCACTGTTCAAATAAACCTACCATTAAAATTATAGACTGATCATTTCTTTGTCAGTGGGCAAACGTACAAAATCAGCAGGGGATCAAATACATTTTTCCCTCACTGTATGTCTTGTTTTGAGGTGTTTTGACAGATGTGACGTCTATGCTAATATGGCAGAAATTCGCAAGCTAGCTAACCAACAATGTAGTTATTTCAGAGACTACAAGTGCTCATTGTGCAAATGTATTTATGTTTTCAATAAACATTGGAGATGAAATATAGTTTACATGTTGTCAATAATCTAAGCCAACCCCACCCTAACCCTCACACAAAGGCTCAGAGAGAACAGCTGTATCATAGACAGGTTAGCTGACAATGTCACGAAAATGATACTCATGCTTAGATGGGGCCGAAGTCTGTGTGTTGTTGTGATTCTGGATGGCCAGATAGCTAGCAACAATGACAAGAAGCTGCCATGTGGGGAATCATAGGTGGCTCGTTTCATCTAGTTCTTTCTTCAAATCAATGAAATCAAATTGTATTTGTCATGTGCTGAATACAACAGGTGTAGACTTTATCATGAAATGCCTACTTGGCCTCCCGAGTGGCGCAGCGGTATAAGGCACTGCATCTCAGTGCTTGAGGTGTCACTACAGACCCCCTGGTTTGATTCCAGGCTGTATCACAACTGGCCGTGATTGGGAGTCCCATAGGGCGGCGCACAATTGGCCCAGCGTCGTCCAGGTTTGGCCGTTGTAGGCCGTCATTGTAAATAAGAATTTGTTCTTAACTGACTTGCCTAGTTAAATAAAGGTAAAATAAAAAATATATAAACTTGCGCAAACGTCGGTTTGTTGCTAAACAACCATCCCCTCTATACAGTGGTTGTGGCTCTATTGTTGTAAGTTCTATAGCTGTGGCTCTGTAGTTGTAAGATGGTTTGATGTAGCCTACAGTGTTCTCTCCCTAACCATCACACTCCCTCCCTCCCAGTAACTATGATGCCTGCTCTCTAAAGGAGGAGTGTTACTTCACCCGGGGCTTACACCCCATTAGCCGCCTCATCACGCACAAAAGCCCCTTCTCCCCTGTATCTCTCCACCCCTCTCCCCCCAATCTCAATTAAATGGATGCTAATGTCTCAATGGGAAGCAGACACAGGGTCAGGTACAGTCGATAAAATAACCACCCTTCCCCTCCCCTGCCTAGCGCCCACTTTCCCTCCCTCCCTCATTTCTTCTAACTCTTTTCCTTCCCTCCTACCCATTCCATTGGACTGTGGTAAATAATACATCACAATGGCAGTCAGATCTGATCAGGGATCAAATGGATGGTTTGAACTGTATGGAAGCCTTCACAGGGCTGTGTTAATGATGACATCCCAGTCCCAGTGCCAGACCAGCCAGGGGATTGGGTGAGGGCCTCTGAAAAGGCCTCTTTTATATCAGGGCAGTACGGGGCTGTCAAAGAGAGAGAAAAGAGGAACCACAAGCACAGTTTCTTTCTTTATCTATTTCAATGGAGGACTAATTGAATTGAATTGACTGTTACTCCCGCTCTAATTCTCTTAATAACAAACAAACACAGCATTTGTTTTCCTTTTTGCTTTGAGGTTCATGCTTAAAAGAGAACAGAGAAAAACACATGGGAATATAGCAGTACAGAAAAAGCAAGCAGCTATACAAACTGTAGTCATTCAGAATGGCATTTTTGCATGAAGTTGAGGGTGGAAATTAAAGAAATATGCCTGATAAACAAGCCAACTATAAATCAAAGCCAACTATGCGTGATTGTGCTAATTATAATCAACCTATGTAGCTATGTCTGGCACACTGACAAACAGCAAGTGGAATGCAAAGAGGCAGAATCCTATCCTACAATTATGTTCAATTTATTTCTTACTCTGAGCAGCACTGAGCTGTACGAAGAAAAAGGAGAGCAGAGGGAAGGGCATGAGATGAGAGGAAGAGTGATAGATACAGAGAGAGAGAAAGATGAGAGGGGGTAAGTTTGAGTTCAAAGTAATGGAATGGAAGATACTATATTATAATTATTTCCCAAGCCACATCAGTTGTCTCTGTAATACTGTACAAACCCACACACTTATAAACATAATGTTCCCTTGCTCTGGAGATTCTGATAGCAAGAACATTTGCTTTCACTGTGGGTGTTTTATTTACCAAAACCCTGATTAGATATGCATGATCTCACCTTACTGTACCAGCCCTGTTAGTTATGGTAAACAGCACATTACTTTTCCCCCTTTCTTTAAAAATGAATTAAGTGCATTATCAAAAACGTTAAAAAAGGGTCCATCTCCATCCATACATCCTTTAACATTTACATTTACGTCATTTAGCAGACGCTCTTATCCAGAGCGACTTACAAATAGGTGCATTCACCTTATAGCCAGTGGGATAACCACTTTACAATTATTATTTTTTATTTTATTTTTATTTTTATTTATGTTTTTATATTTTATTGTATTTTTTTAATTTAATTTAATTTTAATTTTTATTTATTTTTTAAACATGAAGGCTTTTCTCTCTGAGAAACATAACTTTGTAATAGTTACTACAAAGATTATAATGACAGAATGTATGATAACAAATCCTCTGAGGAGTGTTCAGAGTGTTCTGGTTTCTGAGGTAAGAGTCAAACATCAAACAGGTCTCTGAGTGAGTCAGAACAAAACTCTGGAGAAAATGTTTAATTTATGAGAGAAAACCGATGAGAATACTTACTGTCAACCTGTCAAAACAGAGAGTTCACAGCCTAGTATAGAGACATAGAGGGGTTAGAAAGTGTGTGGTGGAGAGGGGTTAGAGAGTGTATGGTGGAGAGGGGTTAGAGAGTGTGTGGTGGAGAGGGGTTAGAGAGTGTATGGTGGAGAGGGGTTAGAGAGTGTGTGGTGGAGAGGGGTTAGAGAGTGTGTGGTGGAGAGGGGTTAGAGAGTGTGTGGTGGAGAGGGGTTAGAGAGTGTGTGGTGGAGAGGGGTTAGAGAGTGTATGGTGGAGAGGGGTTAGAGAATGTGTGGTGGAGAGGGGTTAGAGAGTGTGTGGTGGAGAGGGGTTAGAGAGTGTGTGGTGGAGAGGGGTTAGAGAGTGTGTGGTGGAGAGGGGTTAGAGAGTGTGTGGTGGAGAGGGGTTAGAGAGTGTATGGTGGAGAGGGGTTAGAGAGTGTGTGGTGAATTGTGGAGAGTTGAGGCTGTCCTTGAGTGTACCTCTCACGCTCTCTCTGCCTGCCCAAACTCACACAGCGAGGCAGCTACTGCATTTATGCATGACATGGCCTACGACTAGTCCCCAGCGCACATTTCATAATTCATGCACACTGTACCATACCAGTGGAGGCTCATCAGAGGAGGAAGGAGAGGACCATCATACTCAGTGAATTTCAGATTTTAAAAAAAAGTATGAAACATTAAAAAAGTTATCCTATTTAGATAAAACTATACTAAATATATTCACGTCACCAAATACCTGATTAAAACACACTGTTTTGCAATGGTCTACAGTATTTTGAACAACACACTCTAGGCTAGCTATTTCCTGTCCTCCTCTGGCTACATTGACTTCAATACAAAAACTATGAGGCTCGTAGGCCTTACCCCCTTCCATAGACCTACATGGTAATTATGACCCCTTCCGGAGGATGTCCTCAAACCAATTAAAGATTTTGCAATATGAACTGACATGTTGTCCATCCAATCATAGGATTAAGATCAGAGAACAAACCTAGTGTGGTGTATTGGGGTTGTGCCACAGAGCATTATGGGGGTTCTATGTGTTGAGAAGCTTGGTGAGTTGGTGACATATTGGATAGAGATTGAGAGTGGAGAGTGATAGTTGAGCATTTTTTTGATATTATTCAATTCAAATTAGTTTCTTCAAACTACAGGAGACGGAGGAAGTAAATTATATATTGTTTTCTTTGTTTTAGAATGTTATTTTTGAGTGGAGTTGCAGCAGTCTAGGCTACACCTAAACATTAGAGATCTGACATGCTGTATGGGATGAAAACGAGCCAATTCTTCAGCCTGATCAACTAACTGTAAGCTACTAATAATAGCAACTGCATACAGCCTATGCGTCCTGTCCATCTGGTCAGGGTAAACAAATTGGTAACGTTATGGTATTTATAGTCCATTTGTTTGTCAGGAGAAAATGTGAATGTGGTCAAATTTGGTTTATATTCAAACTTGGGTTGGCTAGGCTGCCTATACCTTTTCAATCCAAAATTATTAACTGGAATTAATCAATCAACATAATATTGATGACATACTGTAGTTCATTTTTAATTAGGCCCACATTTGCATAGGCCTGCAACAATGACAAGCCACCGGGGTCTGACAAATCGGATGGAAAATTACTGAGGATAATAGCGGACGATATTCCCACTCCTATTTGCCATATCTTCAATATAAGCCTACTAGAAAGTGTGTGCCCTCAGGCCTGGAGGGAAGCAAAAGTCATTCCGCTACCTAAGAATATTAAAGCCCCCTTTACTGACTCAATTAGCCGACCAATCAGCCTGTTAACCAAAACTTTTGGGGAAAATTTTTTTTCACCAGATACAATGCTATTTTACAGTAATCAAATTGACAACAGACTTTCAGCATGCTTATAGGGAAGGACATTCAACAAGCACAGTACTTACACAAATGACTGAAGATTGGCTGAAACAAATTGATGATAAAAAGATTGTGGGGGCTGTTTTGTTAGACTTCAGTGCAGCTTTGACATTATCGATCATAGTCTGCTGCTGGAAAAATGTATGTGTTATGGCTTTACACCCCCTGCTATATTGTGGATAAAGAGCTCCCTGTCTAACAGAACACAGAAGATGTTCTTTAATGGAAGCCTCTCCAACATAATCCAGGTAGAATCAGGAATTCCCCAGGGCAGCTGTCTAGGCCCCTTACTTTTTTCAATCTTTACAAACGACATGCCACTGGCATTGAGTAAAGCCAGTGTGGTTATGTATGCGGATGACCCAACACTATACACGTCAGCTACTACAGCAACTGAAATGTCTGCAACACTTAACAAAGACTGCAATTAGTTTCAGAATGGGTGGCAAGGAATAAATTAGTCCTAAATATTTCATAAACTAAAAGCATTGTATTTGGGACAAATCATTCATTAAACCCTAAGCCTCAACTAAATCTTGTAATTAATAATGTGGAAATTGAGCAAGTTGAGTTGACTAGACCGCTTGGAGTAACCCTGGATTGTAAACTGTCATGATCAAAACATGTTGATACAACCGTAGTTAAGATGGGGAGAGGTCTGTCCATAATAAAGCACTGCTCTGCCTTCTTAATAAAACTATGAACAAGGCAGGTCCTACAGGCCCTAGTTTTGTCGCACCTGGACTACTGTTCAGTCGTGTGGTCAGGTGCCACAAAGAGGAAAATTACAATTGGCTCAGAACAGGGCACCACGGCTGGCACTTAAATGTACACGGGGAGAGCTAACATTAATGATATGCATGTCAATCTCTCATGGCTCAAAGTGGAGGAGAGATTGACTTCATCACTACTTGTTTTTGTAAGAAGTGTTGACAAGCTGAATGTACCGAGCTGTCTGTTTAAACTACTAGCACACAGCTTGGACACCCATGCATATCCCACAAGACATGCCACCAGAGGTCTCTTTACAATCCCCAAGTCCAGAACAGACTATGGGAGGCGCACAGTACTACAAAGAGCCATGACTACATGGAACTCTATTCCACATCAGGTAACTGATGCAAGCAGCAGAATCAGATTTTAAAAAACAGATAAAAATACACCTTATGGAACAGTGGGGACTGTGAAGAGACACACACACACACAGGTGCATACGCACACAGGCGCTAGCATACGCACTTTACACACACATATATTGTAATATTGTTGTATGGTGGTATCATACATTTTGTGTTGTAGATATGTAGTGGTGTAACAATGTTATATGATGTACTGTTTTATCTTTTGTTTTATATGTAATGTAGGTGACTTAATGTGTTTGGACCCCAGGAAGAGTAGCTGCTGCCAATGCGGATCCCTAATAAATACAAATACAAATACCTCAACTCATGCCTCATACCCTCATTCAATCACTGTTGTGATCCCTTCCCAACACTGTGTAAGTAAGTACTCTCATTCCCCATAATATAGTACTATAAATGTATTTATTAAATACTTTAGGTTAAAATAATTAGTCTTTGACGATTTTTGAAACATGCTTTGTCGTCTCTATGCGGTTCGCGCCTATACTGTGGGTCTCCCATCCTCCTCAAATTTGTCAAGTCACCAGCTTCCACTGTACCATATCAGCCTTGGCTACACAACTCTCCTACTGCTGATGAATGGTTAGGCCTAAACGCTATCATCCACACAACAACATGTTCAATGACAACCAACTCTCTAACCAAAATCACCCAAATCAATGTAATGGATCCTTCCTATTAGTCCAGGATAAAGAGTAAAGTTTCAGACAACTGCTTACCTTTTACAAAATAAGAGAAAAATCATTAAAAATGACAAAGAAAACGTTGGAGTCCCTCATCCCTTTCAGACATTCACCTTGAGAGAGATTGAGAAGATATGCTTTGACATGTTTCAATGTGGGATGCTTTACACAGAGGTAAATTAACTGAATTGCTGTGTTTGAAACAGAGTTGCATCAGACTGTTAAATAGCTCAGAATCGGTCCCAATGAGCCGTTCATTGGAAATGATGCAACTGAACAACAATACGCTGTAGAACTTAACTTCATCTAAAGGAGGAGTTTGTCACAGTGGTGTGGGCCTTATTAATCACTATTCACTTCCTGTGTTCAGAGGCCTGGGTTAGACTGTGAATAAAATAAGCTTATCTAGCAGTTATACAATATAATGGGTACTTGACTGACTATAAACACTATCGTCTCTTGTGACCTATACATACAGTGAGGGAAATAAGTATTTGACCCCCTCTCAATCAGAAAGATTTCTGGCTCTCAGGTGTCTTTTATACAGGTAACGAGCTGAGATTAGGAGCACACTCTTAAAGGGAGTGCTCCTAAACTCAGCTTGTTACCTGTATAAAAGACACCTGTCCACAGACGCAATCAATCAAGCAGATTCCAAACTCTCCACCATGGCCAAGACCAAAGAGCTCTCCAAGGATGTCAGGGACAAGATTGTAGACCTACACAAGGCTGGAATGGGCTACAAGACCATCGCCAAGCAGCTTGGTGAGAAGGTTATTCGCAAATGGAAGAAACACAAAATAACTGTCAATCTCCCTCGGCCTGGGGCTCCATGCAAGATCTCACCTCGTGGAGTTGCAATGATCATGAGAACGGTGAGGAATCAGCCCAGAACTACACGGGAGGATCTTGTCAATGTTCTCAAGGCAGCTGGGACCATAGTCACCAAGAAAACAATTGGTAACACACTACACCGTGAAGGACTGAAATCCTGCAGTGCCCGCAAGGTCCCCCTGCTCAAGAAAGCACATATACAGGCCCGTCTGAAGTTTGCCAATTAACATCTGAATGATTCAGAGGAGAACTGGGTGAAAGTGTTGTGGTCAGATGAGACCAATGGGTATTCCAGCATGACAAAGACCCAAAATACACGGCCAAGGCAACAAAGGAGTGGCTCAAGAAGAGGCACATTATGGTCCTGGAGTGGCCTAGCCAGTCTCCAGACCTTAATCCCATAGAAAATCTGTGGAGGGAGCTGAAGGTTCGAGTTGCCAAACGTCAGCCTCGAAACCTTAATGACTTGGAGAAGATCTGCAAAGAGGAGTGGGACAAAATCCCTCCTGAGATGTGTGTAAACCTGGTGGCCAACTACAAGAAACATCTGACCTCTGTGATTGCCAACAAGGGTTTTGCCACCAAGTACTAAGTCATGTTTTGCAGAGGGGTCAAATACTTATTTCCCTCATTAAAATGCAAATCAATTTATAACATTTTTGACATGCGTTTTTCTGGATTTTGTTGTTGTTATTCTGTCTCTCACTGTTCAAATAAACCTACCATTAAAATTATAGACTGATCATGTCTTTGTCAGTGGGCAAACATACAAAATCAGCAGGGGATCAAATACTTTTTTCCCTCACTGTAATGGGTGAATTTGTAGTGGTTTTTGTCTGAGTACAACACACATTAGTCTAAAATAAACATAATTGGGAACACATTTTATGTGTGACAAAACATGCAATTGTGTCTTAGAGTTGGTCATTAGTGGCTGTCTTATTTAAGTTGTTCACAAAGTATTTTGTACCACAAATGGAATAGATTGCAAATAAACTCATTCCCATAGCATACCTCAGAAATGACTAGAGTGGACTGTTAGTTTAAGTGCTACACTTATGGTTATTACCGGAACGTGTCATGATAACAAACTAGCAAGAATGGATTACAGAAACGCCTCCTGCAAATCAAATACATACTTATTTTTAAACGTCTCATATCGGAGACTTCCAGAGTTGATCTAACAATAGTTGTTAGACATGCTGTACATTTAGCTGCATATTTTTCAAATATCAGCTAGAGGTTGTGTCCCCTTTACTTACAGTAAATTAAGTGCTTGCTTATTTAACTCTATAGAACTCTACTCCTAGAAGACCTCTACTATGTTTACTCTCAATCTGCATGACTTGCCTGACTGAGGTTTAAAAAGGCTTTGAATAACTTGAGAGCTTGAGAAGAGTACCTCAAAAATAATGTTTGATCTTTTTCATCAGGGAGAGAAAGAGAGAGAGAAAGAAAATGTCTAGAGAGACGTAGCCATGAAGGGGTCCCTAAATCATCTATAATTCATTATTCTATAATAAAAAATAAAATATGTTCTTGTCTTTTAGATGCTGGCTACAGTACATCTTTCTCTTGCTGGCTACAGTACATTTCTCTTTCTCTCTCTGTATTTTGTTGGGTGATTTACAGCATTAGCGCAGATGGTGAAGTGTTCTTTTCCCCTCTTGCGTTCCTCCATTATCCCTGGCTTCTGCGCAGTGACTACTGATGGAGACCAGCTCATGGCTACAACCTCAACCTGGCTCCATGCATCAAGCCAAGTGAGCTATCATTTATGTAAAAAATAAATATAATCGCGCATTGCCTGTTAAATCAATACATATGTAAACTGCCCTCTGGGTCTACAATGGAGGCAGGCAGTGGGGTGACAGGGTGGTAGACAAATGGACAGCAGACGCCCAAAACAGCCTGACTCCTGAGCCTCTCTCTCTTTCCAACTCGCTCTCTCTTCTTCTCTGTCTCCCTCTCTCTCCATATCTATTCCTCTCTCTCCTCTCTCTCCTCCCTCCCTCTATCCCGCTCTCTCTCCCTTCTTTCCTCGATCCCTCCATCCCTGCTCTTTATTAGTAACCCACATATCTGTTTCTACATGGGAATTGCTGATCAGAGGGTCTTAAATATCACAAAAGCATATATAAATTCAGCAGAGGCATATCCTCGTTTGAGGACACGAGAGACTGAGTTTTTAGTCAGAGAAATATAAGTTACATAAAGCAAAAAAAATGAATCCCACTTCTCATCCGCATTTTCAAATAACATTAAATGAACAGGGAGTTGAGATTTGTCAGTACAGTATACGATGTAATAGCCACATAGGGATACATACTGTACATCCATCATGATCGCTTGGTGGTATGCCCAATAAGAGATCACCTGCATGTCTCTCTTAGTCTCTTTCTCTTCCCATCTCTCCATTCCTTTCTCCGTCCTTCAGGCCCACCCGTTTCATCCATCACACTGTAGGTATCTCAGTACCCTGTGTTAATCCTCATGACCCCCCTTCATCACCCATACCTGCCTCTACCAACACACTCACCGAAAGCCTGACTCAGGACGAATCCCAACCCCAAATCCCAAATCCCAGGCCTGTAACAGGTTAACCCCACTGACAAATGCCTGAGCTTCTCTCAATCACATGAGCTAAATTGGTTTGAAATTGGATTGCCCTCTGAACTGGCTCAACATCAGCAAGATCCAGACCACTGGGAAGGGAAGCTCTAAGCTACTGACACACACTGTAGATGTGATTTAGGCTACTCAATTGGGAATGAATGGGCTATGAGGAACTGGGGCTTTGCTTACAGGTCAACTTGTTCACCTTGCACTCCTTTGATTATGATCAAATGGCCCTTGTCAGCAAAATAAGATTACTTTACTCTCCCATGTACACGAATGTACAAGGGAAATTTGTGTTCTGCTTTATCCCAACCCTGCTGAAAGACACACATACACACGCAGAGGGTGGAGCGGTTGGAGTGAAATGATGTCAAGGCTAGTTTGTTCAGAAGTGTCACAACAGTTTTAGCTGCAATCAGAATAGTCCATCCACAAATGATGGATGTAAATGGTAGCCATTCGTTTTGGCACCGGTCAGAGCCTGGCCTCGGGGCATGCAAGATAATGTGAGAGAGAGAAAGAAGCATCTCCCCACACACACCTGATTTCTCATAAGGTTAGCTGTCAAAGGACACATCATCTACTGTCCAAATAATTTCCTACTCCTTTTCCATCTCCTCCTAGATAGCTCCCACTGGGCACAAACTGGTTGAATCAACGTTGTTTCAACGTAATTTGTCAATGTATTGTGACGTGGAATGTACATGGAAAATACAACGGATGTGCAAAAAGTCAACTGAAATTTCAACCACAGAATTATGTCATCATGGTAACCAATTTTCAACATAGGCAAACCATGTATAAAATATGTTGAATTTGTACCTTTGAAACAACGTCAGATCTTCAACGGTATAGCCACTATCAGAAAAAAAAAATAGGCTGGGCAGCACCTTCTACAGGATAGTTGACTTATTTACAGCTATACATTTGGTCTCCCATCCAGGGTTTTAACCAAGCCCAGCCCTGCTTAGATATTTGTCACTGACTATTACCAATGTCCTACCATGAGAATGATTATTGATGTTTGTTTTTTTTTACCTTTATTTAACTAGGCAAGTCAGTTAAGAACAAATTCTTATTTACAATGACGGCCTACACCGGTCAAACCCGGACGATGCTGGGCTAATTGTGCACCGCCCTACAGGACTCCCAATCACGGCCGGTTGTGATACAGCCTGGAATCGAACCAGGGGGTCTGTAGTGACGCCTCAAGCACTGAGATGCAGTCCCTTAGACCGCTGCGCCACTCGGGAGCCGATAGATCTTTTAATAACTAAATAGATTCACTGTTGCTATCAAAGTCATTCCAAACTACAACCTCTCCCTCAACGTGACCAAGACAAAGGAGATGATTGTGGACTACAGGAAAAAAAAGAGGACTGAGCACGCCCCCATTCTCATCGACGGGGCTGTAGTGGAACAGGTTGAGAGCTTCAAGTTCCTTGGTGTCCACATCACCAACGAACTATCATGGTCCAAACACACCAAGACAGTCGTGAAGAGGGCACGACAAAGCCTATTCCCCCCTCAGGAGACTGAAAAGATTTGGCATGGGTCCTCAGATCCTCAAAAAATTTCTACAGCTGCACCATCGAGAGCATCCTGACTGGTTGCATCACCGCCTGGTATGGCAACTGCTTGGCCTCCGACCGCAAGGCACTACAGAGGGTAGTGCTGTACGGCCCAGTACATCACTGGGGCCAAGCTTCCTGCCATCCAGGACCTCTATACCAGGCAGTGTCAGAGGAAGGCCCTCAAAATTGTCAAAGACTCCAGCCACCCTAGTCATAGACTGTTATCTCTGCTACCGCACGGCAAGCGGTACCGGAGTGCCAAGTCTAGGTCCAAAAGACTTCTCAACAGCTTCTACCCCCCAAGCCATAAGACTCCTGAACAGCTAATCATGGCTACCCAGACTATTTGCACTGCCCCCCCACCCCATCCTTTTTACGCTGCTGCTACTCTGTTAATTATTTATGCATAGTCACTTTAACTCTACCCACATGTACATATTACCTCAACTACCTCAACTAGCCGGTGCCCCCGCACATTGACTCTGCAACGGTACCCCCCTGTATATATAGCCTCCCTACTGTTACTTTATTTTACTTCTGCTCTTTTTTTTCTCAACACTTTTTTTGTTGTTGTTTTATTTTTAATGCACTGTTGGTTAAATGCACTGTTGGTTAAGGGCTGTAAGTAAGCATTTCACTGTAATGACTGCACCTGTTGTATTCGGCGCATGTGACCAATAAAATTGGATTTGATTTGATTTGAAAGGGTAGGTTTAACAGAACAAATTAAATGTAACCATACTCTATAATGCTTCCCACAGTTGTTTCAAGTTGGCTGGATGTCCTTTGGGTGGTGGACCAGTCTTGATACACACGGGAAACTGTTGAGCGTGAAATACTCAGTGTATATATCAATTATACTATTTAGGCTTATATAGCATTTGCGAAGTCATCAACAGCTATTGTTTCAATTCAACCCAGTGTTCAACAAAACATAGACATATATAGGCCTAGGGTTTCAAGCTTTGGTTGATGCCAAATTTCATCTTGAAGTTAATAATGAATATGTTGGATTCATGTCTCCATTTCAACCAAAAATCGAAGTTAAAGAATAGGTCTAAATCAAATCAAATTTTATTTAAAGTGCATTTACAGTTTGATTTTATTTAGTCCTATTCTTTAACTCTGATTTTTGGTTGAGATGGAGACGTGAATCCAACATACACATGAGTTATCTGTGGCTCCTCATATGTAAGACGACAGCTGATTACAGTGTTATTTATTATGCATAGGTTGTTGTTATAATCATATTGTATTGGATATAATGTATTTGTATTGGCTCTTGGCAAACCTCGGCACATTTACATGGATGTTGCATTACTGTAATATTGATGTTGATTAATGTGCACTATCTCTGTAAAATTTGTAGACAAACTGGAATTAAAGTCAGACTAAGTAAGTGGCACAAAATATACACTACTATTCAAAAGTTTGGGGTCACTTAGAAATGTCCTTGTTTTCGAAAGAAAAGCATTTTTTTTGTCCATTAAAATAACATCAAATTGATCAGAAATAAAACATTGTTAATGTTGTAAATGGCTATTGTAGCTGGAAACGGCTGATGTTTAATGGAATATCTACATAGGCGTACAGAGGACCATTATCAGCAACCATCAGTCCTGTGTTCCAATGGCACGTTGTGTTTGCTAATCCAAGTTTATCATTTTAAAAGGCTAATTGATCATTAGAAATCCATTTTGCAATTATGTTAGCACAGCTGAAAACTGTTGTGCTGATTAAAGAAGCAATAAAACTGGCCTTCTTGAGACTAGTTGAGTATCTGGAGCATCAGCAATTGTGGGTTTGATTACAGAATCAAAAAGGCCAGAAACAAAGGCCAGAAACTCGTCAGTCTATTCTTGTTCTGAGAAATGAAGGCTATTCCAATGCGAGAAATTGCCAAGAAACTGAAGATCTCGTACAACGCTGTGTACTACTCCCTTCACAGAACAGCGCAAACTGGCTCTAACCAGAATATAAAGAGGAGTGGGAGGCCCCGGTGCACAACTGAGCAAGAGGACACTGTAACTATAAAAGTCTTATGTAATCATAGATGAAGTGCAGTGATAACACATTTAGATGATAACTCAATCAAAAAGCAGACATTTATTTTCCATTGGAATTTGGTTGTGCTTTTAGATGGTTGAAAGCATAGTGATAACACATTGGGAATTCAACAAACTTTTGGCTCTCTTTTTGAGTGGGTGAATAAAACATCTAATTGTTATCAAATTATTAAAGATACACAAATGTTTTTTGCACCCACCATGCGTCATGTGAGTTGAAATGTGTTTATTTTGGGATGTGAGCACTCAGTTTGTTTGACCTGACGAAGATCCATTTCGGATTGAAACGTTGTCAATAAAGCAGTGAATTGGGAGCTTTAACAGTGGCCTTCTTGTTCTTTGAAAGCATAGTGATAACACATTGGGAATTCAACACATCTTTGCCTCTCTTTTTGAGTGGGTGAATAAAACATCTCATTGATCAAGTCTCAACCAAAAATTACCCACATTTCCACGTTGAAATTACGTGGTCTGCCCAGTGGGCTGTATTACACCCAGTGCATTTTGGGATGGGTGTACTTCCACTGATGCTTAGTGAGGGCGACCGACTACACAAAATGCCAATACACATTCTTCACTGAGCCTTGGGCAAGGGATATATATTTGTGTGTGATATTAGTTTAACAGAAGTTCTAAGACGCTTTGCTAGGCAGCGTGCCAAAACTACAAATGAAAAATGCCCTGTGTGTTTCTAACAGTCTCATGAAACACAACTCTGTGGAGAACATCCCGTAAAACACAAACTCTCCCTTTCGCCCTCTCTCTCATCCAAACTCACTTTCACATCTTGCTCTTCACTGTAATCAGAGGGCTAATATCAATACTATGCATGCTAGTCTCTCTTGGCTAAAAGTATAGGAGAGACTGACTGAATCACTTCTTGTGTTTGTAAGAAACATTAATGCGTTGAAAATTACAAATTGTTTGCAGTCAACTTAAACACAGCGCTGACACACACTTACCCCACCAGACATACCAGGGGTATTTTCACAGTCCCCAAATCCACAACAAATTAAGAGAGCGTATTATATAGAGCCACGATTGCATGGAACTCCCTTCCATCTCAGATTACTTAAGTGAACGGCAAACCTGATTTCAAAAAACAGGTAAAGGGTCAAGACGAGTGCACCCCATCAATAAGGGATCATAGCTTTCACCTGGATTCACCTGGTCAGTCTACGTCATTGGAAAGAGCATAAGTTCATAATGTTTTGTCCACTGTGTACAGTCGTGGTCAAAGGTTTTGAGAATGACACAAGTAATGGACTTCACAAAGTTCGCTGCTTCAGTGTTATGAGATATTTTTGTCAGATGTTACTATGGTATACTGAAGTATAATTACAAGCATTCCATAAGTGTCAAAGGCTTTTATTGACAATTACATTAAGTTTATGCAAAGAGTCAATATTTGCAGTGTTGACCCTTCTTTTTCAAGACCTCTGCAATCCGCCCTGGCATGCTGTCAATTAACTTCTGGGCCACATCCTGACTGATGGCAGCCCATTCTTGCATAATCAATGCTTGGAGTTTGTCAGAATTTGTGGGTTTTTGTTGGTCCATCCGCCTCTTGAGGATCGACCACAAGTTCTCAATGGGATTAAGGTCTGGGGAGTTTCCTGGCCATGGACCCAAAATGTCGATGTTTTGTTCCCCGAGCCACTTAGTTATCACTTTTGCCTTATGGCAAGGTGCTCCATCATGCTGGAAAAGGCATTGGTCATCACCAAACTGTTCTTGGATGGTTGGGAGAAGTTGCTCTCGGAGGATGTGTTGGTACCATTCTTTATTCATGGCTGTGTTCTTAGGCAAAAATGTGAGTGAGCCCACTCCCTTGGCTGAGAAGCAACCCCACACATGAATGGTCTCAGGATGCTTACTGTTGGCATGACACAGGACTGATGGTAGCACTCACCTTTTCTTCTCCGGACAAGGTGTTTTCCGGATGCCCCAAACAATCGGAAAGGGGATTCATCAGAGAAAATGACTTTACCCCAGTACTCAGCAGTCGAATCTCTGTACCTTTTGCAGAATATCAGTCTGTCCCTGATGTTTGTCCTGGAGAGAAGTGGCTTCTTTGCTCTCCTTCTTGACACCAGGCCATCCTCCAAAAGTCTTCGCCTCACTGTGCGTGCAGATGCACTCACACCTGCCTGCTGCTATTCCTGAGCAAGCTCTGCACTGGTGGTGCCCCGATCCCGCAGCTGAATCAACTTTAGGAGACGGTCCTGGCGCTTGCTGGACTTTCTTGGGCGCCCTGACGCCTTCTTCACAACAATTGAACCTCTCTCCTTTAAGTTCTTGATGATCCGATAAATGGTTGATTTAGGTGCAATCTTTTTTTTATTTTTTTTTTTTTTTTTTTGTGGGGGGGGATGGATCAGCTTAATATTGCAGATAGATTGTATCTTCTATCAATGTAATTGTCTGCATCACTTCCAATCCCCCATGTTTTTTTTTTTTTTTATATATATATTCCCCTTTATTACTTTTCAACCCCACCATCCTTTCCCTACTTGGAGTAAATTAGTGAACAACAACGCCCAGGCCTCTACTTCCGGTCTATACTTACTATCTACACCTTATGGACAGAGTTAATTTTACAATAATTCTATATATATATATATATATATATATATATATATATATATATATATATACACATATATATATATATATATATATATATATATATATATATACATATATATATATATATATATATATATATATATATTTATTTTTTTGCTCCTGAACCTCTTCTACTCTCAACCTCTCCGATCATCTCCATGATGTCCATCCGGTTCGCCTCTAAATGCCATATCTTTCTAACTGTGCTCTTTCCCAAAAGCTCCCAACATACAACCTATATACTTATTATGGACACAGTATGCTTACATTATTAGCTATCTTTGTTATTATTTGTTGTTATTTGTTATTAGTCCCATCCTTCAACTCTATTCAATACCTCCCATCTATCTCCCAACACCATCCATATAGGATTTCTATTTGCCATATATATTTCAACCGTACTGTGATGTTTTACAAAAGTTCTGAACCTTTCTATTCTCATTGCTTCTACAGATTGTGAATTAAAAATAAACATTTTTGCTAAAAGTATTATTATATTATTGATTGATTGACTATGACTTTTCAGATCACCCAGTAATGCTATCTGCAAGGTTAGTTCCAGGTAAATATTGCAATCCTTTAGCCATTCCTGGACCTGTGTCCAAAAACAAGCTACAAATGGACAGAACCAAAACAAATGATCTAATGATTCTATCTCTTCACAGCAAAATCTGCAGAGCTGGGAAGATTGTATCCCCCATATAATTAACATTCTATTGGTAGCAAGAATTTTATATAATAATTTAAATTGAAAGATTCTAATTTTTGAATCCGGTGTCGTTTTGCGTGTCAGTTCATAAACACTATGCCATGGGATCGGTACGTCAAAGATCTCTTCCCAACTATTTTGCAATCTATATGGGACGGCTGTCAATCCTTTGGTCCTTAAGTGAAACTGATATACTTTTTTATTTATCACAGTTTTCCTTAACCAATTATGTTCTTTAATGCAAGGCCGACAGACAAGTTCCTTACTTTCTCCCCCTTCAACTTTCCTCTTCCACTTTTGCGGTAAGGCTGCAATTATTTGGTTGTAATTTTGGATAGAGCAGACATTTCCATATGTTTTTGTTAGCTGCATGTGCGACATAACTCCACCAGTCCTACCGATGATATCATTTACGAAGATTATACCTTTTTTTAAACATTCTGTCAGAAAATAAAGGTTTTTTGTCAATTAGTATATTTGAATTTAACCACAATATTTGTTGCATTATTTGTTCTGTCGTTTCTGGAGGATTAAATTGAAATTGCAACCAACTTTCTATGGCTTGTTTTAGAAATAGTGACATTTGGGAGATTATTTCCTTTTCAAATAACTGAAAGTGAGAGGTTGTAATCTGAATAAAGGGAAAAAGGCCTTTCTTGAACAGTGGGTGAGACAATCTTACTAATTTGCTTGAGAACCAGTTCGGATTTAAGTATAACTTTTGGATGACTGAAGATTTTAGTGATAGGTCTAATGCTTTAATATTTAATAATTTCTGTCCTCCGAATTCATATTCATTATATAAATATGCTCTTTTAATTTTGTCTGGCTTGCCGTTCCAAATAAAATTGAATATTTTTTTCTCATATAATTTAAAAAACTGTTTGCTAGGCGTAGGCAAGACCATAAGCAAATAGGTAAACTGGGATAATACTAAAGAGTTAATCAGGGTGATTTTTCCACAAATTGACAGGTATTTTCCTTTCCATGGTAGTAAGATCTTATCTATTTTTGCTAACTTTCTATTAAAATTGATTGAAGTGAGATCATTTATTTCCTTTGGGATATGTATTCCGAGTATATCCACATCACCATCAGACCATTTTATTGGTAAACTACATGGTAATGTAAAAATTTTATTTTTTAGTGATCCAATACGTAATATAGTACATTTATCATAATTTGGTTTTAATCCAGAGAGGTTAGAAAATGTATCTAGATCCTCTATGAGGCTGTGGAGGGATTCTAGTTGTGGATCTAAAAGAAAACATGAATCATCTGCGTACAATGACACCTTTGTTTTTAAGCCCTGTATTTCTAATCCTCTGATATTATTATTGGATCTGATTTTAATAGCTAACATCTCGATGGCCACAATAAATAGATATGCCGATAGTGGACAACCTTGTTTCACTCCTCTTGACAGTTTAAAACTTTCTGAGAAATAGCCATTATTTACTATTTTACACCTAGGGTTACTATACATGATTTTGACCCATTTTATAAGAGATTCTCCAAAATTGAAATGCTCCAGGCATTTATATATAAATTCCAGTCGAACTTTATCAAATGCCTTTTCGAAGTCTGCTATGAATAGCAGGCCTGGTTTCCCATATTTTCCATAGTGTTCTATTGTTTCCAATACTTGCCTTATATTATCTCCAATGTATCTTCCATGTAAAAAACCTGTCTGATTAGAATGAATAATATCCGACAATACCTTTTTAATTCTATGCGCTATACATTTTGCTAGGATTTTTGCATCACAACACTGAAGTGTAAGGGGCCTCCAATTTTGTAAATGGACTGGATCTTTATATTTTCCACTTGTATCCTGTTTCAGTAATAATGAGATCAGACCTTCTTCTTGAGTGTCAGATAATCTACCATTTACATAGGAGTGGTTAAAACATGCTAATAACGGTCCTCTTAGTATATCAAAAAGGTTTGGTATACCTCGATTGGTATGCCATCCAACCCTGGAGTTTTCCCCGGACTTAAAGTCTTTAATTGCATCCAGAAGTTCCTCCTCTGTAATTTCACCTTCACATGAGTCTTTCTGTGTGGCTGTTAATTTGACATTATCAATAGAAAAAAATCTCTACAATTAGCTTCAGTTAGAGGAGATGGAGGCGACTGAAAAGAAAACATATGCTTAAAATACTTTGTTTCTTCCTTCAAAATATCATTAGGTGAATTATGGGTGACTCCGTCAATTGTAACCAGTTTCATTAAGTTCTTTTTGGTAGCATTCCTATGTTGAAGATTAAAAAAGAATTTTGTGCATTTTTCCCCATATTCCATCCAGTTTGCTTTATTTTTATAATATATTACACTTGATCTTTCTTGAATAAGTTTTTCCATTTCTTTTGTTTTTCCTCTAATTTATTCTGAGCCTCTATGTTACAGTTTTTATTGCCATCTATCTGTTCTGTTAGACTTTCTATTTCCTTTCTTAGTATAAACTCTTTTGACCTAAATTGCTTTTGTTTTCGAGATGAGTACTGAATTGCATGGCCTCTAAAGGCACATTTAAAGGTGTCCCATAAAATAAGGGGATTCGCTGTACCTATGTTATGTTGGAAAAAGTCAGTTATAAATTCCTTTGTTCTAATTATAAATAAATTATCATCTAATAGGCTTTGATTAAATTTCCAATATCCTCGCCCACGTGGAAATTCAGTCAGAGTAATGTATATGCCTATTATATGATGGTCCGACCGCATTCTGTCCCCTATCAACACTTTTTTTACTTTTGGTGCCAACGAGAATGAGATAAGAAAGAAGTCAAGACGACTAGCTTGATTCAGTCTCCGCCATGTATATCTCACTAGATCAGCATATTTAAGCCTCCATATATCTACTAGTTCTAATGTATCCATGACATTCACAATTTCCTTAAGAGCATGTGGGTGATTGTTTGTGGTGTGATTTCCTTTTCGGTCCATTGAGCTATTTATGTCACGATCGTCTGAAGGAGGAGACCAATGCGCAGCGTTGCGAGTGAACATGATGACTTTAATAATCAAAGCACGTAACTACAAAACAAAATGACGAAACGTGAAGTCCAACAGTACATAGACTAAACAGGAACACGGAAACAATAACCCACAAAACAAAGGAGAAAACACACAGAATATATATGGCTCCCAATCAGAGATAACGAGCCGACAGCTGACACTCGTTACCTCCGATTGGGAGTCATAGACCAATCACCATAGACACAAACAAAATGAAACTCACCCATCCCCAACACCACCAAATGAAATACACCCAAACAAATGAAAGTGAACAACCCTGGCTCAAATATCAAAGTCCATGGAGCCAGAGTGTCACAGTACCCCCTAAAGGTGCGAACTCCGGGCGCACCAACATCAGGACTAGGGGAGGGTCTGGGTGGGCGTCTGTCCACGGTGGCGGCTCTGGCCCCGGTCGTGATCCCCACCCCACCACAGTCACAACCTGCTTCGGTAGCCTCCTCCCAATGACCACCCTCCAACTAACCCCACCTGGACTAAGGGGCAACACCGGACTAAGGGGCAGCATCGGCCTAAGGGGCAGCACCGGGATAAGGGGCAGCACCGGGATAAGGGGCAGCACCGGGCTAAGGGACAGCACCGGGCTAAGGGGCAGCACCGGGCTAAGGGGCAGCACCGGACTAAGGGGCAGCACCGGCCTCAGGGGCAGCACCGGACTAAGGGGCAGCACCGGGCTAAGGGGCAGCACCGGGCTAAGGAGCAGCACCGGGCTAAGGGGCAGTACCGGACTAAGGGGCAGTACCGGACTAAGGGGCAGTACCGGACTAAGGGGCAGTACCAGGCTGGACGACTCTGGCGGATCCCGGCTGGACGGCTCTGGCGGATCCCGGCTGGACGGCTCTGGCGGATCCCGGCTGGACGGCTCTGGCGGATCCCGGCTGGACGGCTCTGGCGGATCCCCGGCTGGACGGCTCTGGCGGATCCCGGCTGGACGGCTCTGGCGGATCCCGGCTGGACGGCTCTGGCGGATCCCCGGCTGGACGGCTCTGGCGGGTCCCGGCTGGACGGCACTGGCGGGTCCCGCTGGACGGCTCTGGCGGGTCCCGGCTGGACGGCTCTGGCGGATCCCGGCTGGACGGCTCTGGCGGATCCCCGGCTGGACGGCTCTGGCGGATCCCGGCTGGACGGCTCTGGCGGATCCCGGCTGGGACGGCTCTGGCGGATCCCGGCTGGACGGCTCTGGCGGATCCCGGCTGGACGGCTCTGGCGGATCCCGGCTGGACGGCTCTGGCGGATCCCGGCTGGACGGCTCTGGCGGATCCCGGCTGGACGGCTCTGGCGGATCCCGGCTGGACGGCTCTGGCGGATCCTGGCTGGCTGGCTCTGGCGGATCCTGGCTGGACGGCTCTGGCGGATCCTGGCTGGACGGCTCTGGCGGATCCTGGCTGGACGGCTCTGGCGGATCCTGGCTGGACGGCTCATGGCTGGCTGACGGATCTGGCTGCTCATGGCTGGCTGACGGGTCTGGCTGCTCATGGCTGGCTGACGGATCTGGCTGCTCATGGCTGGCTGACGGATCTGGCTGCTCATGGCTGGCTGACGGATCTGGCTGCTCATGGCTGGCTGACGGATCTGGCTGCTCATGGCTGGCTGACGGATCTGGCTGCTCATGGCTGGCTGACGGATCTGGCTGCTCATGGCTGGTTGACGGATCTGGCTGCTCATGGCTGGCTGACGGATCTGGCTGCTCGTGGCTGGCTGACGGGTCTGGCTGCTCATGGCTGGCTGATGGTGCTGGCTGGGCGGCTAGCGGTGGAGGCGGACCCCAGCCTCGGATTGCAGTCATCACCTCCAGCAGGGCGGCTCCCATCCGCATGAGCCGCTCCTGCCCGTCACGAACCCGAGCCTCCAGTCCAGCATAGGCTGCGTCGGCTCCTGCTGATTCCATAGCAGGTGTATGATTCTGTCTGGCGGAAGGCTCTAGCGGCTCCGGTCTGGCGGACGGCTCTGAAGGAACAGGCCGGGCTGGGCTGGTGACGCACCCCGTAGGATACGTGCTTGGAGCAGGAACAGGCCGGTCCGTGCACCGGGAACACACACCACTGGCCTTAACTGGGGGATCAGGAACGGGCCGGACCGGACTGGTAACACACTTCAGTCTCTCATGCCGTGCCACAACAACTTCCCTCCTCTACTGCGCCAATGGCTCCCGTAATCCGATAGCCTTCTCTCCAGCTCTCCCTGTGGCAGCCTCCTGCTGCCCAGGCGCCCAAGCCATGTGCCCCCAAAAAATTTTTTGGGGAGTAACCACGGGCTTCCAGCCTCGACTCCGCGCTTCCTCTTCATACCACCTCCTCTCGGCTGCAGCTGCCTCCAGCTCTTCACGAGGGCGGTGATATTCCTCCTCATACCACCTCCTCTCGGCTGCAGCTGCCTCCAGCTCTTCACGAGGGCGGTGATATTCCTCCGGTTGTGCCCAAGGACCCTTTCCAGCCCGTATCTCCTCCCATGTCCATGAATCTTTTGGAGGCGTCCATACATCCTGTGTAGGTAGGTCCTGTTGCCGCTTGTTACGCCGCTTGGTCCTCTTGTGGTGGGTTATTCTGTCACGATCGTCTGAAGGAGGAGACCAATGCGCAGCGTTGCGAGTGAACATGATGACTTTAATAATCAAAGCACGTAACTACAAAACAAAATGACGAAACGTGAAGTCCAACAGTACATAGACTAAACAGGAACACGGAAACAATAACCCACAAAACAAAGGAGAAAACACACAGAATATATATGGCTCCCAATCAGAGATAACGAGCCGACAGCTGACACTCGTTACCTCCGATTGGGAGTCATAGACCAATCACCATAGACACAAACAAAATGAAACTCACCCATCCCCAACACCACCAAATGAAATACACCCAAACAAATGAAAGTGAACAACCCTGGCTCAAATATCAAAGTCCATGGAGCCAGAGTGTCACAATTTAAAACAGTATTATAATCCCCCACCATAATAATATTGTCTTGAGTTGCTTGCAGGCTTGATAATTTATTATATATATTGTCAAAGAATTGTGGATCATCATTATTTGGTCCGTAAAGGTTAATGAGCCATATCTGTTTATGGTCCAATACCATATTTAAAATAATCCATCTACCTTGCGTATCTATTTGGACAATTTGCACATTCGGATCGAAATTACTATTAATTAATATCATCACCCCTTTTGAATTTCTTTGCCCATGGGAGAAGTATATTTCCCCCCATTCTTTTTCCACGCTACTTCATCTCGAATTGTTGAATGAGTTTCCTGTATACAATAGATATTATATTCCTTCTCTTTGAGCCATGTAAATATTGTTCTTCTTTTGTTATTATCAGCTAAGCCATTACAATTATAACTGGCTATACTTATTTCACCATACACCATAATGAGATACAAGTTTCAAGTCTATTTATCATTATATATGTTTGTAAATTTACCAATAAAAAATAGCGTAATGATTGAGTGTCCATATAGCTGTACCGTGATATTTGCATTGCTACGGAGTAACCCTTCAATTGTTCTCCACTAATTCCCCGCTAAAGCCCCTCCCCATCCCAAGTTGAGCCGTCATCCCAGTGATCAGCATCCCACCCACGTCCCTCCGTATCCCTAAGGCCCCGAGAGGCCAGGACCCATCCATCGAAAACAGCACACAGTGCCACCCACAAAACAGAAGCAGGTTAACCGCCAAAAGCATTTCCAATGCTTTCACCTCTATATATATATATCTATATAACTTTTTTTATTATTTTTATTATGCATATCCTATTTTCCATCATTATCAATTAATATGCGTAATAATGTCGGCAGTTCACGCATAGGATTCTAACATATAACCAGGATTGCCATTGTATTACATTTAATTCATTGACAAGCAATTATTATCCTAGCAAATAATTCCCGCGGTCCATCCCATACCCCCCCAACATCCCCACCCCCCACAACAGATGCCAGACAAGCACACACGCACATACTCACATACTCCAACACACTCAACCCCCCTCCTCCACAATCCACCATAAAATCCGATACTCAACGGCTGTTATATCCCAGAGCCCAACTCGAGAAATAACTTGATCTACGAGTGCACATACAGTTAAAGCTGATTGAGAAAGCATGCAGATTGAGCAGAAATTGATAACAATGTGAGATTTGATTAATCTACTTAATCTATGTCAAGTCCTAGGTGATGGAGATCAGATCCACCCTCTTCACCTGAGACACAAACACTCTGATCCCCTGTTGTAACCATTTTCCCAAGCATCTCCATGCGGTCAGACCTTTGATTATTTTGTGCCACCTGGGCCACAATGATAAACCCCCTCTCTGATTGTCCGAGTGTGACCCCCTCCCCATGGGTTACTGCAGCCAGTGTTGCCAGCACTGCCACTACCTGGGTGGGCGTACCCACCAGGTGCAATCTTACTAGCAGCAATATTCCTGCCTGTGAAGCCCTTTTTGTGCAAAGCAATGACGGCACGTGTTTCCTTGCAGGTAACCATGGTTAACAGAGGAAGAACAATGATTTCAAGCACCATCCTCCTTTTAAAGCTTCCAGTCTGTTATTCTAACTCAATCAGCATGACAGAGTGATCTCCAGCCTTGTCCTCGTCAACACTCTCACCTGTGTTGACGAGAGAATCACTGACATGATGGCAGCTGGTCCTTTTGTGGCAGGGCTGAAATGCAGTGGAAATGTTTTTGGGGGATTAAGTTCATTTTCATGGCAAAGAGGGACTTTGCTATTAATTGCAATTCATCTGATCACTCTTCATGACATTCTGGAGTATATGCAAATTGCCATCATCAAAACTGAGGCAGCAGACTTTGTGAAAGTTAGTATTTGTGTCATTCTCAAAACTTTTGACCACGACTGTATATATTTCATTTTTAAAACGCACCTTAAAACCATGAGAATGATTACATGTCCCATCAAGTTAGCCAGGTGTGTCTGGGGGTGATTATGGCCATCTATTGTATTTCATGAACATGTGTACATGTCTAGACAATAGAGACCCATCCACTTTGCTAGATGTATTTTAGCCTGGAGTTTTTATTGTAAAGAGATGGGTGGGGCTAAGGCATAAGTGGGTGTGAACGTAGTCCACCAAAACATTTTCCAACTGATCTGTCTATAGTGCATGCTAAATTCTGGGCAGCAATGTTGTTGAGAGCAGTAGCAACACTTTTTCAGAGCTCCATGGCTAACGTTATATCTTTCAAAAAAGCTGCAGTAGCAGGTATTATCTACACATATTGAGCAGCTCATGCTACAGACAGAAGCGTCCTACATGTCACGAACCGGCTCGTCGCCCGTAACAAATAGGGAGACAACTTGGAGATAAGGAATAACAAAATATATTTATTAACTAAAGCAAACTAAACTCGGGGGGCAAAATCAAAAGTAACAGTCAGTATCTGGTGTGGCCACCAGCTGCATTAAGTACTACAGTGCATCTCCTCCTCATGGACTTCACCAGATTTGCCAGTTCTTGCTGTGAGATGTTACCCCACTCTTCCACCAAGGCACCAGCAAGTTCCCAGACATTTCTGGGGGGAATGACCCTAGCCCTCAGCCTCCGATCCAACAGGTCCCAGACGTGCTCAATGGGATTGAGATCCGTGCTCGTCACTGGCCATGGCAGAACACTGACATTCCTGTCTTGCAGGAAATCACGCACAGAACGAGCAGTATGGCTGGTGGCATTGTCATGCTGGAGGGTCATATCAGGATGTGCCTGCAGGAAGGGTACCACATGAGGGAGGAGGATGTCTTCCCTGTAACGCACAGCGTTGAGATTGCCTGCAATGACAACAAGCTCAGTCCGATGATGCTGTGACACACCGCCCAGACCATGACGGACCCTCCACCTCCAAATCGATCCCGCTCCAGAGTACAGGCCTCGGTGTAATGCTCATTCCTTCAACGATAAACGTGAATCCGACCATCACCCCTGGTGAGACAAAACCACGACTCGTCAGTGAAGAGCACTTTTTGCCAGTCCTGTCTGGTCCAGCGACGGTGGGTTTGTGCCCACAGGCGACGTTGTTGCCGGTGATGTCTGGTGAGGATCTGCCTTACAACAGGCCTACAAGCCCTCAGTCCAGTCTCTCTCAGCCTATTGCGGACAGTCTGAGCACTGATGGAGGGATTGTGCATTCCTGGTGTAACTCGGGCAGTCGTTGCCATCCTGTACCTGTCCCGCAGGTGTGATGTTCGGATGTACCGATCCTGTGCAGATGTTGTTACACGTGGTCTGCCACTGCGAGGATGATCAGCTGTCCATCCTGTCTCCCTGTAGCGCTGTCTTAGGCGTCTCACAGTACAGACATTGCAATTTATTGCCCCGGCCACATCTGCAGTCCTCATGACTCATTGCAGCATGCCTAAGGCACGTTCACGCAGATGAGCAGGGACCCTGGGCATCTTTCCTTTGATGTTTTTCAGAGTCAGTAGAAAGTCCTCTTTAGTGTCCTAAGTTTTCATAACTGTGTCCTTAATTGCCTACCATCTGTAAGCTGTTAGTGTCTTAACGACCGTTCCACAGGTGCATGTTCATTAATTGTTTATGGTTCATTGAACAAGCATGGGAAACAGTGTTTAAACTCTTTACTATGAAGATCTGTGAAGTTATTTGGATTTTTACGAATTATCTTTGAAAGACAGGGTCCTGAAAAAGGGACGTTTCTTTTTTTGCTGAGTTTATATACAATTAACAATGGTGTATGTAGTCAGTAAACAGTAGTGTAAGTGAGTGGATGCGTGCATAGATGTGATAATGACTGTTGAAAGGTGCCAAAGCAAACAAACAAAACTGCCACAACCAAAATCCAACAGTGTGTCTGGGGGAAAGGTGTATTTATCTCTGGGACACACCGTGTCCCATTTCTCTGACGACCCTCCCGGTTCCGCCCACCGATATCCTATTAAGGAAAACAAGAACAAAGAGAGACTTCGGCAGACAGAGTGGGAGGGTCTCCCCCCACCCCCCATGAAACCAGGGACCACCAAGGACCCCGGAACACCACACCAACCATACATACACACACACAAATGAAATACTGCCCCAGCCAACCTCGTCCTCCCCAGACCTCAGCAACCTTCGCGCACAGGAAGCAACCTTTAAGAGGAAAGCAGAAAACGAGAACAGCAGGGAACAGAAAACAGGAGCAACAGGACAACACAAAATAAACAGTAGTCAGTCACGTGGACGACACGCATACACTCGGGGACCACGCATATGAGAAAACACGTGTCCACCGATCAATAAGACCAGATTCGTTCAGGACCATGGCGTACGAGACAGCAACAACATTATCAGTCCCCCTGATGTGCCGCACATCGAGATGGAAGGCCTGTAAAAACAAACACCATCTCATTATCCTCTGGTTGGGACACAGACCTCAAGAAGGTGAAAGGGTTATGGTCAGTGTAGACCACAATAGGTACACCCGCCCAGACATACACCTCGAAGTGTTGTAGCCCCATATGAGTGCTAGCGCTTCTTTTTCCACCACAGAGTAGTTCAACTGATAACGGTTACATTTATTGGAAAATAAACTAACAGGCCTCAACACCGGACACATCTGCTTGCAGCAGGACTGCAACTGCCCCCACATGACTCGCATCCACCTGCAAGGTGAATGACAAATCCACGCAAGGAGCAGCCAGCACTGGAGTTGAGGTGAGCAACCTCTTTGCATCTTCAAAAGCCTGTTGACAGAGAGGAGACCAGATGTAAACCGCCTTAGCTTTCAGCAAATCTGTCAGGGAAGAGACTACGGTAGAGAAGTTCCTACAGAAACCACGGTAATAACCAATCTTTCCCAAGAAACGCATCAGTTCCTTTTTAGTAGTTGGGGGTGGAAAAGCATCAATAGCTACCACTTTAGCCCGAACAGGATGCACTTGACCCTGCACAACCACCTTACCAAGGTACGTAACGGTTGCCTGAGCAAACTCACACTTAGCCAGATTGATAGTGAGGCGACCCACCACAAGGCGGTCGAACAAGGCTTGAATACGGGACAGATGCTCCTCCCAAGTATCTGCATAAACCACTACATCGTCCAGATAAACAGCGCACCCGACCAGACCGGAGACAACCCTATTCATAAGGCACTGAAAAGTGGCAGGTGTATTACGCATGCCGAAACTCATTACCGAATACGAGTAGAGACCAGAGGATGTAATAAAGGCAGAGATTTCACATGCCCTACACATCAGTGGCACCTGCCAATAGCCCTTTAACTTGCTCACAAACTTAGCTGCTACGACCTGATCAACGCAGTCCTCCATCCGAGGAAGAGGAAATGAATCTGGCTTAGTGACACTGTTTACCTTAAGGTAGTCCGTACAAAATATGTTGGTCCCATCCGGTTTACTGACCAAGACATAGGGAGAAGCCCAGCTAGAGAAAGAAGGTTGTACCTTACCAGCATGTACCTTACCTCAGCATCCAGACAATGCCGTTTCTCTGATAAACTCTATAGAACCGCTGACGGATGGGGTCAGCATCCCCAACGTCAATATCATCTTCTATTAAGTTTGTACGAGTAGGTGTATCAGAAAACAAAACTGGAAAACACCGAATCAATCCAACCAACTCATCTGGCCTATCAGCAGGTAGATGAGTGAGAAGGTTATCCAAAACATCCAGTGTCTTTGAATTTTTCAATCTACCCTGCAGTATGCAATTGTCGGGACCAGGGACATCCTCACAATGCACAGACACAGCATGACAAAAATAAGAACCCAGCAATGTAACAGTACCGGCCAAAAGAACAGGTTTACCGTCCTCTGCGGACTCACACTCTTCGGCCCCAGAGGAACGTGCGTAATAGGGTTTTAACAGATTTACATGGCACAGTTGGTGCGCTTTCCTCCATTCCGGAGTGGCAACTAGATAGTTTTGCTCAGTGCACTGGCACACAACCGTATATGGACCTTGAAACTTGGCGTAAAAAGGAGAACCAACAATTGGCAGCAGAGCAAGAACCTGGTCACCTGAACTAAAGTGACGAGGCTCAGCTCGCCGATCAAATATGCCTTTCATCCTCCCTTGTGAAGATGATAGCTTCTCTTCAGCCATCTCACCAGCAGCGTACAGGCATCGCAGGAAATCACATACATAAGATACAGAGACTGGGGTAGATCAGGAGACTTCCAGTCATCCTGGAGCACCGTTAGAAGTCCATGAACACTATGTCCGAACACAAGGTAATTTGGACTGAAACCTGTGCTCTCCTGTGAAACTTCCCTGGTGGCTAACAGTAACCAAGGCAACCCCTCCTCCCAATCCTTATCCATCTCCGTACAATAAGCTCTCAACAAAGACTTAAGTGTTTGATGGAAACGTTCCAGCGCACCTTGACTTTGCGCATGATAGGAGCTAGCCAAATTATGTTTAATATGGAGCTGTTGGAGAACCTGACCAAACAGATTAGAGGTGAAATTAGAGCCTTGATCACGCTGAATGACCTTAGGGTGAGCGTGTATGGTGATAAACTGAGTCAAAGCTTTTAGCACAGACTTAGTCATATTTTTGTATTTTGTTTAGTCATTTAGCAGACACTCTTATCCAGAGCGACTTACATGAGCAATTAGGGTTAAGTGCCTTGCTCAAGGGCACATCGACAGATTTTTCACCTAGTCGGCTCGGGGATTAGAACCAGCGACCTTTCGGTTACTGGCACAACGCTCTTAACCACTAAGCTACCTGAGAGGATAGGCAGCAGGAAACCTAGTGGTCTGACACATCACAGTGAACAGGTAACTACTACCATTCTTAGAGCAAGGAAGAGGGCCAGCACAGTGTATAATCAGATAGGCAAAAGGTTGGCTGAGTATGGGAATAGGAAACAGCGGTACCGGCTTAATAGCTTGATTAGGTTTACCCGTTAATTGACAGGTGTGACAGGTTTTGATGAAGGCAGAAACATCCCTCTTTAACCTAGGCCAAAATAAATGTCTCAGTATGCGATTGTAGGTTGTCACGCATGGCCAGCAACATTGTCGTGGGAAATGTTCAGCACAAACTCACGAACCTTAGCTGGTACCACAACCTGAATAATTGCCTCCCCCACAAAACCACTACCATGAGGCACCCATTTTCTCATCAGGACATCCTGGAGAAAATAGCCATGGGTGACATCTCACAACTGTTCCCCAGGCACAATTTTGTCACGCAACTCTTCTAATGTTGGGTCAACCCGTTGCTCTTTGATTAGATCAGAGCAGGGCACAGATAACGGGATAACAGGGAAAGTAGTGACAGATTTCTTTGTACCATTATCATTAGCCGGCGCTGTGACCAGGTCTTCACGGCTCATGGAACGCATCTCCACGCACGCAGAGAACACCTCTGGGTAACTCTACACGCTCTCATCAGGAATCCGTACAAATGGCGGCTTACAGGAAACCACTAGAGATGGAGACACGACAGGCCATACACTCTCACCAGCCAAGTTATTCCCAAGGATAATGTCGATACCCTCAATAGGCAACGAAGGACACACCCCTACAACTACCTCGCCTTTCAACAGTTCAGAATCCAACATCAGTTTATGCAATGGAACAGACAGTATTCAAACTGATTCCCCTAATTAAAAAATGATTCCCTGAATCAGTCTCAGCAGAGAAGGGTAACACAGACTAACACAAATGACTCAGAGGCACCTGTGTCCCTTAGGATCTTCACTGGCACTAGGTCATTACTTCCTAACAGACACAAAACCGTCCGTAATGAAAGGTAAATTATCTGGGTCAATTGGAACTTTCACATGCACCTTGACAGGAGTGAACTGATGTGGGACAGGCACTGCTAACGCCGTAGGCCTAGGTTTAACGTTAGCCCTGAGAACAGGACATTAATTTTTCCAATGACCTGAACCCTGATAGTAGTGACACACTTGACCGAAGTTAGCTTTACCACGGGAGCCAGGCTCAGCCCTAGACGAATGAAGCTCTGCCCGTGAACCAGAGTATCTCGGTGGGCGAGACCCAAATCTTTCAGAACGTCCCCACTCACTCCGAATACGGGGATCTGCAAAGCCAGTTTTGAGAGTCAAAACATACTCGTCCACCAAAACCGCAGCTTCAGAGACTGTCTTCACTTTTCGTTTGTTAATGTATGTGGCTATTCGATCAGGGATTGTGTCCTTAAATTGCTCTAGCATAATCAGATCACACAGCCCCTGGAAAGTCGTAACCGCGGAGGCGGAACACCAGCGATTAAACTGTGAAGATAACTCTTGCGCAAACTCAACATGAGTGTTTGTCAGCCCTTTTTAAAATTCTAAATTGTTGGCGGTAAGCCTCAGGAACCAATTAGTAAATCTGTAACACAACCATTTTAACCTTATCATAGCTGACACTGTCAGCTACAGCAAGAGATGAATATGCTTCCTGCGCTTTACCAGTCAACACACTGCAACATTAAAGTGCGATCAGAGTCAGGCCAACTCCTAGCGTCAGCAACATGCTCAAACAACGAAAATAACGTCTCAGGGTCCTTCTCATTAATTTTGGCAACAGCCGTAAGTTTCCAACAATATAAAATGTGTCCGGGGCACGACTGAGAGAGGAGCGACCCCTAGGTAAATCAGGGTCACGTTCCCAAAGCAAATTCTCCCTCGAGAGCTTTCCTTCCCTAACCAATTCTAACCGCTCGTTGCAGCTTGATTTTAGCACGCTCCAAATCCTGTTTAAATTCCAATTCCTTTTCATACTTAACACGATCATGCTCTAACTGTAACAGAAGCAGTTATTTCTGCTGTTCAAAATAACCACCACTAGGGCTAACAAACGGAGCGGCCATTGTAACAAAACCAGAGACTGCCCCAGTGGTAACTTCCAGTATATCACTCTCCATCAGATTGGCCTTGAATATCAACTTTACAGAATTTCTTTAGACATTTATCACTAATTTCAACCCGGTAGTGTTCAGCAATCTTCAACAGCTATTCTTTAGTACATAATTCTAACAGTTCCTCTGATGGAAAGCGAATTAACTAGTCTATATTAGACGCCAAAGTCACAAATAACTTCTAAAAAGAATCTCGCTCTTCCCCTCTGCTGAGCACACCAGACCACAACAAGAGAAGAGCCAATCACACTGGACACCACAGGCGAGAGATGAGATATATAAGGAGCTTCCCCAAATCCTACAATAACTCAACCCTGGTCTTCGTGCAGATTCGCAGTGGGTAATTACACACTGTAGCCCACTGGCATGGGGGGAAAAAACAGCACACTGGCGGATTCCACCCAAGCCACGGATGTGCCCCCGAGACAACTGCTCCATCCACGTACACCACACAAAAACAAACAAAATAACTATGCCCAACGTATTCCAAAGTGGAACAAATCGCTAAGCCTAACAGGGGAAAAGAAAGGCTATAGCTCCAGGTAGCAAATAGCACTACCCTACCCAAATCTCCCACTGAGGTACACAGCCGATTGTACTCACCTCCTCGGACCGATGTCCCAACAGTGAGTAGAGCAAGAGTTTCCAGCCTGGGCAGGGGCCTGGAAACGAACCAATGTACTCTCTCCAACGCAGCACACAAAACTATCCACTGCAGTGGCTAGTTTAACAAACAAAAGGCAACCAACACTGGGCCTACCAAACATCACAACAACAAAAACATTTACCAAAAGATGCAAACAAAGCACCTAAAGAGTTTATCGAACACTAACTCCACGTTTCCTCCCAAACAAAATACTCATACCAGTTACCCAAACACTAGTATTAGGCCTACTAGCATACTTTACCAGGTAGCGCACCGTTTGATAACATCACCGGACAACCAAAATCACTGATACGTCTTTAAGGCACAATACCAAACACTTATTAGACTATGCAGTGAATACCAACCAAAGCGCATCCCAAGTAACATTAACCAATCATAATGCAACAAAATACTATACACCAAAATGTCTAGGAACCAACCTTATGATGATGTTCCCGGACGAACCCCCACTTGTCACGAACCGGCTCGTAGCCCGTAACAAATAGGGAGACAACTTGGAGATAAGAAATAACAAAATATATTTATTAACTAAAGCAAACTATATACAATTAACAATGGTGTGTGTGTGTGGTCAGTAATCAGTAGTGTAAGTGAGTGGATGCGTGCATAGATGTGATAATGAGGAGTGTTGAAAGGCACCAAAGCAAGCAAACAAACAAATATAATAATAATAATAATAATGCCACAACCAAAATCCAACAGTGCGTCTGCATGGAGAGTCTCCACAATGAACGGGGGAAAGGTGTATTTATCCCTGGGACACACCCGAGCCCTCCCAGCTCCGCCCACCGACATCCTATTAAGGAAAACAAGAACAAAGAAAGAATTCGGCAGACAGAGTGGGAGGGTCGTCACACACGGCAGACCAATCTGAACTCATCTCTGGGCATGTGCAGCCCATCCATTATCTCAGCCAATCATGGCAAGCGGGAAGGTTCCTGTCTTTTTCCGTGGCTAAACAAACTAGGCTCGTAATTTAACAATTGTATTAGTATTTACAGATGACATACAAGTTTGTTATTAAGGCACATGAAAGTTCACATGTTCCAGAAGGCATTTCTGCCAAATAAATAAATAAAATAAAACGTTAAAATGCCTCTCCTGTGAAGTAGTGACGTGCGACATACACCTTGCTTCTTGAAACGGGTCACAAATGTGGAATAAGTCAAGGGGTATGAATACTTTCTGAAGGCACTGTAAGTCTGTATTGCATAGTGACTTAGTAACTGACAAATAACCTGCATTAAAGGGAATAGCCACTATGGAGGCACCAATAAGGTCACTCTCTCACCTGTGCAACAGTACAGGACAGATTAATGCGGAAAGCATCAAAGGGGAAAGGGGAGGGCGGGAAAGAGGAACATGAGGGATTTATTGTTTTCTTTTCTATTTATTGTGAATAAATGCCCACTAAGAAGCTTGAGGATTGTTCAACACTATTTTCATTGGAGCTGTTTATGTAGCGTATCAACACCTTACAATGTATGGAGTCAATATGAGACAACAAATATGTAAAGATCCATCTCAATATCACGCGTTGTGGATAATACTTACGATACTGTATGAATACATTAACATGTGTGACATTGAATGTCAATGGAATTGTGCAGCCAGCCAAAATAATTAAGGTATTTCCTTTTTTGAAAAATAATAACACCAACATCTGTTTTGTACAAGAAACTCACCTATCAGCAATAAAAAGTTAAAGGTTTGGGCGAGCTTGGGATGTGTTGGCAATCTCCTTCACCTACTCCTCAAGATGCAAAGGAAAATCAATTGTCATTGATAAAAAAGTCCCATTTAAGTCTACAGAAATTACTACAGACCCAAATGGAAGTTTTATCATGGTAAAATGAGACCTGGCACAATAAAAAGTAACTTTCCTGAATTGCTATTGCCCAAATGAAGACAACCCAAAGTTAAATAACGATATTTTACAAAAATTCTCAATGTAAATGGTAGATTATCTGACACTCAAGAAGAAGGTCTGATCTCATTATTACTGAAACAGGATACAAGTGGAAAATATAAAGATCCAGTCCATTAAAAAAATTGGAGGCCCCTTACACTTCAGTGTTGTGATGCAAAAATTCTAGCAAAATGTATAGCGCATAGAATTAAAAAGGTATTGTTGGATATTATTAATTCTAATCAGACAGGTTTTTTACATGGAAGATACATTGGAGATAATATAAGGCAAGTATTGGAAACAATAGAACACTATGGAAAATATGGGAAACCAGGCCTGCTATTCATAGCAGACTTCGAAAAGGCATTTGATAAAGTACGACTGGGGATTATATATAAATGCCTGGAGCATTTCAATTTTGGAGAATCTCTTATAAAATGGGTCAAAATCATGTATAGTAACCCTAGGTGTAAAATAGTAAATAATGGCTATTTCTCAGAAAGTTTTAAACTGTCAAGAGGAGTGAAACAAGGTTGTCCACTATCGGCATATCTATTTATTGTGGCCATCGAGATGTTAGCTATTAAAATCAGATCCAGTAATAATATCAGAGGATTAGAAATCCAGGGCTTAAAAACAAAGGTGTCATTGTACGCTGATGATTCATGTTTTCTTTTAAATCCACAACTAGAATCCCTCCACAGCCTCATAGAGGATCTAGATACATTTTCTAACCTCTCTGGATTACAACCAAATTATGACAAATGTACTATATTACGTATTGGATCACTAAAAAATAAAATTTTTACATTACCATGTAGTTTACCAATAAAATGGTCTGATGGTGATGTGGATATACTCGGAATACATATCCCAAAGGAAATAAATGATCTCACTTCAATACATTTTAATAGAAAGTTAGCAAAAATAGATAAAATCTTACTACCATGGAAAGGTAAATACCTGTCAATTTGTGGAAAAATCACCCTGATTAACTCTTTAGTATTATCCCAGTTTACCTATTTGCTTATGGTCTTGCCTACGCCTAGCGAACAGTGTTTTAAATTATATGAGAAAAAAATAAATCAATTTTATTTGGAACGGCAAGCCAGACAAAATTAAAAGGGCCTATTTATATAATGAATATGAATTCGGAGGACAGAAATTAAATATTAAAGCATTAGACCTACAGTGAGGGAAAAAAGTGTTTGATCCCCTGCTGATTTTGTAAGTTTGCCCACTGACAAAGACATGATCAGTCTATAATTTTAATGGTAGGTTTATTTGAACAGTGAGAGACAGAATAACAACAAAAAAATCCAGAAAAACGCATGTCAAAAATGTTATAAATTGAATGTTCATTTCAATGAGGGAAATAAGTATTTGACCCCCTCTCAATCAGAAAGATTTCTGGCTCCCAGGTGTCTTTTATACAGGTAACGAGCTGAGATTAGGAGCACACTCGTAAAGGGAGTGCTCCTAATCTCAGTTTGTTACCTGTATAAAAGACACCTGTCCACAGAAGCAATCAATCAATCAGATTCCAAACTCTCCACCATGGCCAAAACCAAAGAGCTCTCCAAGGATGTCAGGGACAAGATTGTAGACCTACACAAGGCTGGAATGGGCTACAAGACCATCGCCAAGCAGCTTGGTGAGAAGGTGACAACAGTTGGTGCGATTATTCGCAAATGGAAGAAACACAAAAGAACTGTCAATCTCCCTCGGCCTGGGGCTCCATGCAAGATCTCACCTCGTGGAGTTGCAATGATCATGAGAACAGTGAGGAATCAGCCCAGAACTACACGGGAGGATCTTGTCAATGATCTCAAGGCAGCTGGGACCATAGTCACCAAGAAAACAATTGGTAACACACTACGCCGTGAAGGACTGAAATCCTGCAGCGCCCGCAAGGTCCCCCTGCTCAAGAAAGCACATATACAGGCCCGTCTGAAGTTTGCCAATGAACGTCTGAATGATTCAGAGGAGAACTGGGTGAAAGTGTTGTGGTCAGATGAGACCAAAATCGAGCTCTATGCCATCAACTCAACTCGCCGTGTTTGGAGGAGGAGGAATGCTGCCTATGACCCCAAGAACACCATCCCCACCGTCAAACATGGAGGTGGAAACATTATGCTTTGGGGGTGTTTTTCTGCTAAGGGGACAGGACAACTTCACCGCATCAAAGGAACGATGGACGGGGACATGTACTGTCAAATCTTGGGTGAGAAACTCCTTCCCTCAGCCAGGGCATTGAAAATGGGTCGTGGATGGGTATTCCAGCATGACAATGACCCAAAACACACGGCCAAGGCAACAAAGGAGTGGCTCAAGAAGAAGCACATTAAGGTCCTGGAGTGGCCTAGCCAGTCTCCAGACCTTAATCCCATAGAAAATCTGTGGAGGGAGCTGAAGGTTTGAGTTGCCAAACGTCAGCCTCGAAACCTTAATGACTTGGAGAAGATCAGCAAAGAGGAGTGGGACAAAATCCCTCCTGAGATGTGTGCAAACCTGGTGGCCAACTACAAGAAACGTCTGACCTCTGTGATTGCCAACAAGGGTTTTGCCACCAAGTACTAAGTCATGTTTTGCAGAGGGGTCAAATACTTATTTCCCTCGTTAAAATGCAAATCAATTTATAACATTTCTGACATGCATTTTTCTGGATTTTTTTGTTGTTATTCTGTCTTTCACTGTTCAAATAAACCTACCATTAAAATTATAGACTGATCATGTCTTTGTCAGTGGGCAAACGTACAAAATCAGCAGGGGATCAAATGCTTTTTCCCCTCACTGTATCACTAAAAGATTCAGTCATATAAAAGTTATACTTAAATCCGAACTGGTTCTCAAGCAAATTAGTAAGATTGTCTCACCCAATGTTCAAGAATGGCCTTTTTCCTTTTATTCAGATTACAACAACTCATTTTCAGTTATTTGAAAAGGAAATCATCTCCCAAATATCACTATTTCTAAAACAAGCCATAGAAAGTTGGTTGCAATTTCAATTTAAACCTCCAGAAACGACAGAAGAAATAATGCAACAAATACTGTGGTTAAATTCAAATATACTAATTAACAAAAAACCTTTATTTTTTGACAGAATGTTTAAAAAAGGTATAATCTTCGTAAATGATATCATCGGTAGGACTGGTGGAGTTATGTCGCACATGCAGCTAACAAAAACATATGGAAATGTCTGCTCTACCCAAAATTACAACCAAATAATTGCAGCCTTACCGCAAAAGTGGAAGAGGAAAGTGGAAGGGGGAGAAAGTAAGTAAATAACAGTTTCACTTAAGGACCAAAGGATTGACAGCCGTCCCATATAGATTGCAAAATAGTTGGGAAGAGATTTTTGACATACCGATCCCATGGCATAGTGTTTATGAACTGACACGCAAAACGACACCGGATTCAAAAATTAGAATCTTTCAATTTAAATTATTATATAAAATTCTTGCTACCAATAGAATGTTATTTATATGGGGGATACAATCTTCCCAGCTCTGCAGATTTTGCTGTGAAGAGACAGAATCATTAGATCATTTGTTTTGGTTCTGTTCATTTGTAGCTTGTTTTTGGACACAGGTCCAGGAATGGCTAAAGGATTGCAATATTTACCTGGAGCTAACCTTGCAGATAGCATTACTGGGTGATCTGTAAAGTAATAGTCAATCGATCAATAATATAATAATACTTTTAGCAAAAATGTTATTTTTTAATTCACAATCTGTAGAAGCAATGAGAATAGAAAGGTTCAGAACTTTTGTAAAACATCACAGTACGGTTGAAATATATATGGCAAATAGAAATCCTATATGGATGGTGTTAAGAGATAGATGGGAGGTATTGAATGGAGTTGAAGGATGGGACTAATAACAAATAACAACAAATAATAACAAGATAACTAATAATGTAAGCATACTGTGTCCATAATAAGTATATAGGTTGTATGTTGGGAGCTTTTGGGAAAGAGCACAGTTAGAAAGATATGGCATATAGAAGCAAACCGGACGGACATCATGAAAATGATCGGAGAGGTTGAGAGTAGAAGTAGTTCAGGAGCAAAAACAAGTAAAATAGAATGATTGTAAAATTGACTGTGTCCATAAGGTGTAGATAGTAAGTATAGGCTGGAAGTAGAGGCCTGGGCATTGATGTTCACTAATTTACCCCAAGTAGGGAAAGGATGGCGGGGTTGAAAAGTAATAAAGGGGAGTATATATATAAAAAACATGGGGGATTGGAAGTGATGCAGACAATTACATTGATATAAGTTACAATCTATCTGCAATATTAAGCTGATTTACCCCCCCCCCCCCAAAAAAAAAGCAGGATGCAACTTTATACAAGTCATCAACTAAACTATATCCTCTTCCTAACATGTCTAAGGTATTAAACCACAACATCAAAAGAGATGGGTCTATGTGAACTGTGGAGATATAAAATCCAACTGAAAAAGAATACTCCTATTACTCTCATGTCCACAAATCATATTCAAGAATTGACTTTTTTATTGTAAACTTTTCTTTAATTGACTGTGTTTCTGAATGTAAATACCTTCCAAGAATAATTACGGACCATAGACCATTGTCCTTCACATTTATGCTTAAACCTCCTATGCCAATAACAAAGGCATGGCGATTCAACACAATGTTACTTGGAGATAAGGAGGTTACCTCATATCTCAACACACAGATAGACATGTTTTTGGAATTAAATGTAGATAATGAAGTATGCCCACCTGTTGTCTGGGAAGCTCTTAAAGCATATACAGTTGAAGTCGGAAGTTTACATACAGTTAGGTTTGAGTCATTAAAACTCATTTTTAAACCACTCCACAAATGTCTTGTTAACAAACTATAGTTTTGGCAAGTCGGTTAGGACATCTACTTTGTGCATGACACAAGTAATTTTTCCAACAATTGTTTACAGACAGATTATTTCACTTATAATTCACTGTATCACATACACTAGATACACTAAGTTCACTGTGCCTTTAAACAGCTTGGAAAATTCCAGAAAATGATGTCATGGCTTTAGAAGCTTCTGATAGGCTAATTGACATCATTTGAGTCAATTGGAGGTGTACCTGTGGATGTATTTCAAGGCCTACCTTCAAACTCAGTGCCTCTTTTCTTGACATCATGGGGAAATCAAAAGAAATCAGCCAAGACCTCAGAAGAAAAATTGTAGAACTCCGTAAGTCTGGTTCATCCTTGGGAGCAATCTCCAAACGCCTGAAGGTACCACGTTCATCTGTACAAACAATAGTACGCAAGTATAAACACCATGGGACCACGCAGCCGTCATACCGCTCAGGAAGGAGACGCGTTCTGTCTCCTAGAGATGAACGTACTTTGGTGTGTTCAATCCCAGAACAACAGCAAAGGACCTTGTGAAGATGCTGGAGGAAACAGGTACAAAAGTATCTATATCCACAGTAAAACGAGTCCTATATAAACATAACCTGAAAGGCCGCTCAGCAAGGAAGAAGCCACTGCTCCAAAACCGCCATAAAAAAGCCAGACTACGGTTTGCAACTGCACATGGGGACAAATATCGTACTTTTTGGAGAAATGTACTCTGGTCTGATGAAACAAAAATAGAACTGTTTGGCCATAATGACCATTGTTATGTTTGGAGGAAAAAGGAGGTAGCTTGCAAGCCGAAGAACCCCATCCCAACTGTGAAGCACGGGGGTGGCAGCATCAAGCTGTGGGAGTGCTTTGCTGCAGGAGGGACTGGTGCACTTCACAAAATAGATGGCATCATGAGGAAGAAAAATTATGTAGATATATTGAAGCAACATCTCAAGACATCAGTCAGGAAGTTAAAGCTTGGTCGCAAATTAGTCTTCCAAATGGACAATGACCCCACGCATACTTCCAAAGTTGTGGCAAATGGCTTAAAGACAACAAAGTCAAGGTATTGGAGTGGCCATCACAAAGCCCTGACCTCAATCCTATAGAAAATGTGTGGGCAGAACAGAAAAAGCGTGTGCGAGCAAGGAGGCCTACAAACCTGACTCAGTTACACCAGCCTTGTCAGGAGGAATGGCCCAAAATTCACCCAACTTATTGGCTACCCGAAACGTTTGACCCAAGTTAAACAATTTAAAGGCAATGCTACCAAATACATTCCCACTGGGAATGTGATGAAAGAAATTAAAGCTGAAATAAATCATTCTCTCTACTATTATTCTGACATTTCACATTCTTAAAATAAAGTGGTGATCCTAACTGACCTAAGACAGGAAATTTTTACTAGGATTAAATGTCAGGAATGGTTTAAAACTGAGTTTAAATGTATTTGGCTAAGGTGTATGTAAACTTCCGACTTCAACTGTATGAGAGGTTGTATCATGTCTTACTCTTCACATAAGAAAAATAAGACCAATAAAGACTTAGAAATACTAGAACAGAAAATCCACGACTTAGAACGAAAACACAGCTTAGATAGAAATGTTGACACCCTTTAACAGTTGAACACTTTGAAGCTTGAATACAACACAATAAACACCCACTCTGCAGAGATTGCTGCCCTGAAATCCAAACAACAATGTGTTGAGCAAGGTGAAAGTGTGGGGAAAATGCTTGCTTGGCAAATTAAGAAAGAGGAGGAGGAATGTACCATCCACAGCATTAAAACCCCAGATGGTAGCATAACAATGGACTCAGTCTTTAAAACATTTTATCACAAACTGTATAAATCCAAAAACAAAAGTTAAATGAAAGATAGACAATTTCCTTAATTAGCCAGAGAAAATATTATGGACAGAAACATTTCCCTAGGTGAGCTGGTGGAGGCCATTAATAGTCTACAAAATGCGAAATCTCCTGGTAATGATGGATTCCCAGTGGAATTTCACACACACATTTGTCTCAAATGACTAAACACCATGTTACTTATGCTCACAGCAGCTCTAGAGAAAAAATTAACTTCACAAATCAATATGACTAAAATTACCCTACTCCTGAGTGGCTAAGTTGGTAGAGCATGGTGCTTGCAACGCCAGGGTAGTGGGTTTGATTCCCACGGTGGACCAGCATGGGAAAAAGTATGAAAATGTATCCACTCACTACTGTAAATCGCTCTGGACAAGAGTGTTTGCTAAAATGTAAAATTACTTAAAGATAAGGGTCCATTGTCATGCGGATCCTTCCGCCCAATATCTCTTTTGAATGTGGATTATAAAATCATTGCTAAGGTATTGGCTTTTCGTGTAGAAATAGTAATACAAAATTGATTCACTTAGATCAAACAGGGTTCATATGAAACAGGATGTCTTCAAACAATCTCCGCCGATTTTTCAATATAATCAATCATACCAGGAACTCGAAAGTACCAAAAGTGGCAGTATCATTGGATGCTGAAAAAGCGTTCGATAGGGTGGAATGGGCATATTTGGTGCCTGTCTTATAAAAGTTTGGTTTTGGTCTGGTATTTATTTCGTTCATCCATGTATATGGGTAAGATATTTTTTCAGATATTATATGTTTCTTATTTTGTCAGAAAGTTGTTTTCATTGCAAGTTAAAGAGTACTGGCTGGCTCACTAGCTAACGTTATGCGTATGATGTGTAGTAATATTATTTGTTTCTCAGGGCCATTTGCATTGCTAGTTATAGCCTAATGTTAGCTAGCTAGCTAACATTGAACCTAGTTGGTTAGTTACCTGCAGATTCATGCAGGGTAGTAACGTTATGAGTTGGGATTTTGGTTAATTGTTTAGCTAGCTAGCTAGATGTCTAAACAAAAATAAGTTTACATCTTCTGTATCCTATGCATGTGACAAATAAATGTTGACTTTATTTGATATAGTGTGTGTTTACCAGAGACAGTAATGTGAAGAACCACATGACCTGCACCACAGTCAAATTAGGATATAACGTTAGGCCAATGAGACAGTGTCCAAGTTATAAAATTATCCGGTAGAATGCCCTGCTTTTATTTTGTCACACACAACCGTAATATATTTTCTGTCATTAGCTTGTCATTAACTTGTAAATAATGATCTTGTTGTGAGTTTATTTTCCTGTAATAATTAATACAAATGAGCTAAAGTTAAGACGTTGTCAGCTACATGATATGGTCATTATCTGAACTGGTTAGCCAGCTCACTTAACATTAGCTAGCTATGCTTTTAGTTGCCTGGTTTGCTAGATTGACATATACTAAAAACATACAGTGCGGAAAGTATTCAGACCCCTTGACTTTTTTCACATTTTGTTACGTTACAGCCTTATTCTAAAACTATAGAGTTCCTCTGTAGAGATGGGAGAACCTTCCAGAATGACAACCATCTCTGCAGCACTCCAGATGGAACCCACTCCTCAGTAAAAGGCACATGACAGCCCGCTTGGAGTTTGCCAAAAGGCACCTAAAGGACTCTCAGACCATGAGAAACAAGATTCTCTGGTCTGATGAAACCAAGATTAAACTCTTTGACCTGAATGCTAAGCGTCACGTCTGGCGGGAACCTGGCACCATCCCTATGGTGAAGCGTGGCGGCAGCAGCATTCTGTGGGGATGTTTTTCAGCGGCAGGGACTGGGAGACTAGTCAGGATCAAGGGAAAGATGAACGTAGCAAAGTACAGAGAGATCGTTGATGAAAACCTGCTCCAGAGTGCTCAGAACCTCAGACTGGGGCTAAGGTTCACCTTCCAACAGGACTACGACCCTTTGCACACAGCCAAGACAACGCAGGAGTGGCTTCGGGACAAGTCTCTGAATGTCCTTGAGTGGTCCAGCCAGAGCCCAGACTTGAACCCAATCGAACATCTCTGGAGAGACCTGAAAATAGCTGTGCAGCGACGCTCCCCATCCAACCTGACAGAGCGTGAGAGGATTTGCAGAGAAGAATGGGAGAAACTCCCCAAATACAGGTGTGCCAAGCTTGTAGCGTCACACCCAAGAAGACTTGAGGCTGTAATTGCTGCCAAAGGCTCACTATTTAGTGCTCCTACTGTAGTCCATTATGTAATGGAGGCCTCCAGCCAGGCTTCAGTCATTCATTGATATCGCCTCTCTGATCATGTGACCCAGGAACTGTGCCGTAGTTGAATAGGTTTTTTAAATAGATTTTTTTATAAGTATTCTCTTTTGTTATTATTGATTGTGTATGGTGTTAGTGGTTTTATTCAGAATGCTGTGGTTGTTTAGGCCGGGTTACTTTTAAAGACTTTGTGAGAACTGCTGATGTAAAAAGGGCTTTATAATGACATTTGATTGATTGGTTGATTGTGTCTTTCAGGGCGGTCCAGTGTTATCATACTGTATGGTTGTGTAGTGGTTTTATTCAGTGTTGTGTGTTTCAGGGCGCTCTAGTGTGAACTACCTGGCCTCAGACGCGTTCGCGCCTGTCTAAGACGGTGGATCAGATTCTGCGGGACAATGTGGCCATGCCATACTACATCCAGTTCCAGGAGGCCCGCGGGGCTGACCACCTGGTCCGCTTCTGGCTGGAGGCCGAGAGCTTTCGCTCCACCAGCTGGTCTCGGGTCCGGGCCCACAGCCTCAACTCCGTCAAACACAGCTCCCTGGCCGAGCCCGCCTCCACCCCAATCAGGCCTTTATGGTAGAGTGGCCAGACGGAAGCCACTCCTCAGTAAAAGGCACATGACAGCCTGCTTGGAGTTTGCCAAAAGGCACCTAAAGGACTCAGACCATGAGAAACAAGATTCTCTGGACTGATGAAACTAAGATTGAACCTGAATGCCAAGTGTCACGTCTGGAGGACCCCTGGCACTATCCCTACGGTGAAGCATGGTGGTGGCAGCATCATACTGTGTGGATGTTTTTCATCGGCAGGGACTGGGAGACTAGTCAGGACCGAGGGGCAAAGGTTCACCTTCCAACAGGACAACGACCCTAAGCACACAGCCAAGACAACGCAAGAGTGGCTTCAGGACAAGTCTTTGAATGTCCTTGAGTGGCCCAGCCAGAGCCTGGACTTGAACATCTCTGGAGAGACCTGAAAATAGCTGTGCAGCAACGCTCCCCATCCAACCTGACAGAGCTTGAGAGGATCTACTGAGGATTCTTTAAAAAAATTGTTTTTACAATATGGCTGTAACGTAACAAAATGTGGAAAAAGTCAAGGGGGCTGAATACTTTCCGAAGGCACTATATATATTTTTTTTTCTCAAATGTTTTTAATTTGCCATTTTTTATGATTATACAGATAACACAGACAGAACAGGTAGAGGGCAAAACACACAAGGATCCCCTACCAAATCAACCCCCCCCCCCAACCAACCCATGCTCTAACAGAGCCCCACCCCAAAACCAGACATGAAACAGGCATGATATACAATGAGTATAATAAACTGGGTGGTTCGAGCCCTGAATGCTGATTGGCTGACAGCCGTGGTACATCAGATCGTATACCACGGGTATGACAAAACAGTTATTTTTACTGCTCTAATTATGTTGGTAACCAGTTTATAATAGCAATAAGGCACCTCTGGGTTTTGTGATATATGGCCAATATATATCTCTGTGTTGCGTCGTGCCTAAGAACAGCCCTTAGCCGTGGTATATTGGCCATATACCACACCCCCTCGGGCCTTATTGCTTAAATATAATCAAATTGTTAAAATATATATATATATATATATATATATATATATATATATATATATATATATATATATATATAATAAAAAACAAAAAAGTAAAAAATTGTAAAAAATAGTTACACAAATTCTAATTTTGGGTTGGTTTATGGAGTTCTGAAATTAGCTGGGTCCATGTCTTCTACAGAGGATAGGACAGGTTGCCAGATATTATCAAATGTAATTGCAGATCCCCTAACGGAGTAGTGTATTTCCCTAGCTTGAGATGTTGCATAACTTCCTTTATCCAATGGCTAAAAGTAGGAGGAAACCGATCCTTCCACTTAAATAGTATAAGACGTCTAGCTAGAAGAGTAGTAAATGCCAGCATGTTGCCCATATAACTTTTTAGAGGGGCCTCCTGTGGTGCCACTCCAAATAATGCAATAAAGGCAGAAGGTTTTATAGGTCTCTCCAGTATCTTAGATAACGTCTCTAATTAATATCCAGAAATCGGATAATTTCGGCCATGTCCAAGACATGTGCAATAAAGTAGCAGGAGCCTGCTTACAATCGGTCACAAGTGAGATCTATTCCTGGTCTGATCTTAGATAATTTTGCCTTTGACCAATGCAGCCGATGAACTATTTTAAATTGAATTACAGCATGTCTTATACAAACAGATGAAGAATGTATTCTCTGAAGCATACTCTGCCAAATTTCATCTGAAAGTTGTTCACCTAAATCCTTTTCCCATTGGTTCTTAAGAGAGTTCAGGGAATCCAGATTGTGCGAGTTTAATAATGTATAGATCAAGCTTATCCCCCTTTGATATAACGGTTCACTTAATGGAGGGAAGGACTGACTCCAAATAGCAGGCAAGCATCTTTTTCTAAAGAAATTGGCCTATTTGAACCACACTCGCGTTCCTTTTTCAGAATAAGTGAAATACATGCCTGTCTCATTGTTGAGGGTAAAGAGTTTGAGGAGAATGAGTCCTCAAATACAGAAAGCAAGTTGATCTGATAATTTTAAGAACTTGCTCAGAAATCCATCAGGTCCAGGGGATTTACCACACTGCATAGATGTAATTGCCAACACAATTCAGCAGCTATCTCAGGTTCAACTGTAGGAATATCTAAGTTCTCAAAAAAGGTGTCGAGTAAGATAGCATTACCAGCGGATTAAGAAGTGTATAATTGTGAGTAAAAGTTATGAAAGCCTGAATTGATCTCTAAATGATCAATACATTTGTTACCCAGCTCGTCAGTTATCTCAGGTATGGTTTGATTTGCGGTTCTCTGACGCAGCTGGTGTGCTAGCATTTTCCCTTATTTCTCTCCATGTTCATAATTTTGGTATTGAGATTTACTAATTAGATATTTCAGCTTGTTGAGTTGAAAAAAGACCAAACTCTGTCTGAAGTGTCAAATGTTGTTTTAGTAAATCTGCGGATGAAGAGTGTGAATATGCCATATCCAAATCCAAGATGTTATTTGTAAGTTCCCCTAAGTGTTGAATATTGCACTTCACGAAATAATTTGGCCCCTTAGATAAGACTTCATTGATTCCCATACTGTTGTAGGAGACATTCCATGGGTTTGAATAAGCTCGAGAAATAGCTCAATTTGAGATTATATAAAAGCAACAAAGGTTTCTTCTGATAGCAGTAGTGAGTTAAGCCGCCAAGATCGATAATTAGGCTGTGTATTTGGTATAAGTAGTTTCATAGTAAGGGGAGAATGATCCGAAATGACTATAGCTTGGTAATCACACTCAGTGATAAGTGGCAGAAATCTATTGTCTAGGAAAAAGTAGTCTATACGTGAGAAGGTCTTATGAACTGGCGAGAAAAAATAATACTCCCTAGCTGTGAGATTGCGGAAACGCCACGCATCAGATACACCATATATCTTAAGAAATAGCTGAATTGCAGATACTGTCTTTGATGAAGATGATAACCTAGGAGAGCTACGATCCAGATTGGGCAACAGTACACAATTCATATCACCACCTAGTATTAGGTGGTGTGTGTCCATATTTGGTAATTGAGAAAATACATTTGTGAAGAATTATCCCAATTTGATGCATAAATGTTAGCTTAGATAACAGGTGTATTATACAGTCTTCCTACTACAATAATGAAACGGCCTACTGAGTCTTGACATTGCGAACAGTATGTTTTTACTAATTAAAATGGCTGCTCCTCTAGTTTTAGAATGAAAATTGGAATGATATGATTGACCGATCCACCCTCCTTTTAAACGAGAGTGGTCGAAAGTGCGGAGATGTGTCTCCTGAAGAAAGGCGATATCTACTTTAAGGTGATTTAAATTATAAAGAACCCTTTTAAGTTTCACTGGGTGATTTAAAGATTTAACATTCCAACTAGCAAAAGTGACCGAACAACCAGCTGTCCCTCTCATGATATTAGGCCTAGCCATGTAAAGTTAGATGGGAAAAGGATAGATGCTAGATTACACAATAACAACTGATCCATTAAACATTTTTCAAAAAATAGCAAATACAAAACCCAAAAGTTGAAGAAGAATAAAAAACATAAAGAAACAATACTCTGAAGTCTGGTGTGAAAAAGAAAACCCACCCTGGTCACCTAATAGAACAAGGTAACCGCTAATCCCCACACAAAGATATCCACACATGATGTGCTTGTAGTGGGGAACACTAAACCTAACTAGTAGAGAGCCCTGCTGAAATAGTGAAGGATTTAAACAAGTTGTGCATAACAAATAAATAAGAAATACTTATTTACAACCCAAAACTAGTTTTAAAAGAAAGTATAAAACATTTTATAAATCAAATCTTACAGCAATACCACTAGCAGCAACGATTTAAAGAAATGACATAGCCTAATATTAGAACTGTGCTTTATCTACCCTGGATACGGGTACCATCGAGAAATTAAAATGAGCAGCTTCATGGTAATAAAATAAAACAAAAGGAGAATTGACTCACCAGAACTAAGGCACTAACGTTACATAATAATAACAACATCAACTGATGGTACCGGCAACATTCACTAACGTTACCTAATAATAACAATATCAACTGATGGTACCGGCAACATTCACTAACGTTACCTAATAATAACAATATCAACTGATGGTACCGGCAACATTCACTAACGTTACCTAATAATAACAATATCAACTGATGGTACCGGCAACATTCACTAACGTTACCTAATAATAACAATATCAACTGATGCCATTGGCAATGATATACAGTATCTAAAAAAGAGAGAGTCTGCAGTGCTAGACACATTCGTTTGCTTCGTCCGACATCGGTAGAATGTTCGCCTTTACGAAGGCCATCGCCTTATGGGGGTCTTGGAACTCCTTCTCGGTGCCATTGTATGTTATACGGAGTCGGGCATGAAAAGCCACACCATACCTAACATTGGTCCGTCCACTGAGCAGACTGTTGACATCGTTGAAAGCAGCACAGTCACGAGCAACGCTGGGGGCATAGTCTGGGAAGATAGAGATGGGTGCTCCGTTGCATCGAAGTGTGCCAAATTCTCTGGCATGCCAAAGAACATCAATACAATCCTAATAGTAGTGTAGTTTAGCCACAATGAAGCAAGGTTTTCCGCCAGGCTTTCTTATTTGAGAGCGCCGATGTAAGCGGTCTACAAGGACGTCTTTATCCATTTTGAGGGCTTCCTTCAATAACTTTAACACCGATGAAGTAGAACTTGAGCCCGGGTCCTCAGCCACCCCCATGATCCTGATATTGGATCTTCGCATATGACCTTGTAAATGTATGCATTGTTCCTTAAGGCTAGTCACATCAGTTTCTAGCTTATTAACCGTGGTTTGTAGCATAGTCATGTCATCTGAGCATGTTGACAAGCCTTTTACCATGTCGGAGACGGTTTTCTTTACTGTATCCAGTTCAGTACGAACCATTGCTGTATGCTTTGCGAGTTCATTCTTGACTGCTTGTAACGCCGACTTAATAAAATTAAAGTCCTCACTGAGCACCTCCTTGAGTTCCGACTTGAGTATTGATCAAATGTCCGCTCTGAGGGCAGCAAGAATCTCGGCCTTCAAATCCTAAGTGTTAATTTGTTTGCCAAGCCGAGGGGAGGAGCCGCTACTCCCACTTGTTGAACTCGAGCTCATCGTCTTGGGCCTAGTGTTTTCTATTTTGTCAGTGACTCCATGACGCAAGTTATGCTCCATTTATGCATTAAAACAAAAATAAAAGTTGAACAAAGTAAAGCAAAGGTTGTGTTTCCTAGTTCTTTTTGGGTCAAAGCAATTATTAAATAAATGCAATTTCAGCAGTAGCTCGGAAAAACGTGACCTACTCCATGGCTTGCTCACTAGCGCCCCCCCTTAACCCAATTTATTTTTAAACGGATGGGTTTATTAGTGTTAAAATACACCAGTTATGCTATTTTGGGCCACCAGGCTGCTGATGTCATGTAGCCTGTAGTGTTTGTGTTTATACTTTTTCAAAATGACAACGATAAATTTGATGTCGGACGACAATAGAATGTTCATGATGTCACTGCGACAACTGTCTAGAGACATCTCAATAGACATAGCATAAACCAGCCATTAGTCTTGAAATCTTTGGTAGTTTAGTACATTACTGTACTCACTCTGTTTAGCACATGGCCTCACATGTGAATCCTTAAAAAGATGGGTAGGGCTAAGGCTTTTTGTACTATTTGTACTGTAGCTATGGGTTGGGATTATGGTTAATTGTTTAGCTAGCTAGCTGGCCACATGTCTAAACAAAATGACATCAAGTTAGCCAGGTGTCTCTGGGGGTGATTACGGCCATCTATTTTATTTCATGAACATGTGTACATGCCTAGACAAGTGACCCATCCACTTAACTAGTTGTATTTTTGCCTGGAGTTTTTCCTTATTGTAAGGAGATGGGTGGGGCTAAGGCTTAAGAGGGTGTGAACGATGCTGAATGTGTGTAGACAAAGAAGAGCTCTCCAGTAGGTTTACCAAAACATTCAAGGGCCATTTTCTCAAAAGTGGGATTACAAGTTGATCAACTTTCAAAGCAGAATTACTTTCCCATTGTTCTTCAACTGTAGTGTATGATATACCATTTTCTAGCTCTGAGTCTCTCTTTTTATCCAACGTAAAAAACACAATTTCACATTTTGTTACATAAGACCGAATCGAGCCGGTCGGTCACATACAGTGAGGGAAAAAAGTATTTGATCCTCTGCTGATTTTGTACGTTTGCCCACTGACAAAGAAATGATCAGTCTATAATTTTAATGGTAGGTTTATTTGAACAGTGAGAGACAGAATAACAACAAAAAAATCCAGAAAAACGCATGTCAAAAATGTTATAAATTGATTTGCATTTTAATGAGGGAAACAAGTATTTGACCCCCTCTCAATCAGAAAGATTTCTGGCTCCCAGGTGTCTTTTATACAGGTAACGAGCTGAGATTAGGAGCACACTCTTAAAGGGAGTGCTCCTAATCACAGCTTGTTACCTGTATAAAAGACACCTGTCCATAGAAGCAATCAATCAATCAGATTCCAAACACTCCACCATGGCCAAGACCAAAGAGCTCTCCAAGGATGTCAGAGACAAGATTGTAGACCTACAGAACGCTGGAATGGGCTACAAGACCATCGCCAAGCAGCTTGGTGAGAAGGTGACAACAGTTGGTGCGATTATTCGCAAATGGAAGAAACACAAAAGAACTGTCAATCTCCCTCGGCCTGGGGCTCCATGCAAGATCTCACCTCGTGGAGTTGAATGATCAAGAGAACGGTGAGGAATCAGCCCAGAACTACACGGGAGGATCTTGTCAATGATCTCAAGGCAGCTGGGACCATAGTCACCAAGAAAACAATTGATAACACACTACGCTGTGAAGGACTGAAATCCTGCAGCGCCCACAAGGTCCCCCTGCTCAAGAAAGCACATATACAGGCCCGTCTGAAGTTTGCCAATGAACATCTGAATGATTGAGAGGAGAACTGGGTGAAAGTGTTGTGGTCAGATGAGACCAAAATCGAGCTCTTTGGCATTAACTCAACTCGCCGTGTTTGGAGGAGGAGGAATGCTGCCTATGACCCCAAGAACACCATCCCCACCGTCAAACATGGAGGTGGAAACATTATGCTTTGAGGGTGTTTTTCTGCTAAGGGGACAGGACAACTTCACCGCATGAAAGGGACGATGGACAGGGCCATGTACCGTCAAATCTTGGGTGAGAACCTCCTTCCCTCAGCCATGGCATTGAAAATGGGTCGTGGATGGGTATTCCAGCATGACAATGACCCAAAACACACGGCCAAGGCAACAAAGGAGTGGCTCAAGAAGAGGCACATTAAGGTCCTGGAGTGGCCTAGCCAGTCTCCAGACCTTAATCCCATAGAAAATCTGTGGAGGGAGTTGAAGCTTCGAGTTGCCAAACGTCAGCCTCGAAACCTTAATGACTTGGAGAAGATCTGCAAAGAGGAGTGGGACAAAATCCCTCCTGAGATGTGTGCAAACCTGGTGGCCAACTAAAAGAAACATCTGACCTCTGTGATTTGCCAACAAGGGTTTTGCCACCAAGTACTAAGTCGTGTTTTGCAGAGGGGTCAAATACTTATTTCCCTCATTAAAATGCAAATCAATTTATAACATTTTTGACATGCGTTTTTCTGGATTGTTTTGTTGTTATTCTGTCTCTCACTGTTCAAATAAACCTACCATAAAAATTATAGACTGATCATGTCTTTGTCAGTGGGCAAACGTACAAAATCAGCAGGGGATCAAATACTTTTTTCCCTCACTGTATATACATATCAACCTCAATTACCTCGTACCCCTGCACATCGACTCGGTATTGGTACCCCGTGTATATAGCCAAGTTATCGTTACTCATTGTGTATTTATTCCTTGTGTTATTATTTTTCTATTATTGATCATTTCTCTCTGCATTATTGGGAAGGGCCCGCAAGCAAGCATTTCACTGTTAATCTACACCTGTTGTTTACAAAGCATGTGACAAATAAAATTTGATTTGATAAATTATTGCAATTCAAGATAATCCATAGGATTTACTACACTCCTGCCAGAACGCATGTAATGCACCCAGAAATGTCATATCTCTGTTGGAGATGCAAAAAAACTAAAAGGAACCCTACCCTACGTAAAAATGTATGCACACATGACTAAGTCGCTTTGGATAAAAGTGTCTGCTAAATGGCATATTATATTATTATACTACATACGCTGTGGTCCTGTGACAAACTGACACCATTTTGGGATAATATATTTGCTATCTAGGAATTTATATCCATCCATCTCCACAATTATGACTGTTGAGAAATGTAAATATTGGTGTCCAATATCCAATAACATTTTGTAACTTAGGTCTAATTGCTGCAAAAAAAAATGATAGCTGTCAATTGGAAAGCATCATACTGTCAGTAATGCTGTAGGTGGGTGTAGTGGTGGAATCAAGCGCAGGACACCGAAGTATAGTCCAAAAGACTTTAGTGTAATCTCCAACAAGGAAAATAGAACAAACTTGCCCGAAGGCGAAACTACGCACGTAGGCGACAAAACAAAAGGCGCACTACACAGGTGCGTAAAACGCTCCAACACAGTGGAGTAAAGCTCAACCGAGCGAACAAGTAAATCCTACCAGCAAACACACGACAGAAGAAACCACCAAGATGTGACCAAGCAGCGTGTCCAGGAGCCATCGCCAGGGAGATCCCTAACAGATCTCCTTCGCCTCCTCGACTGGGTCAAGCCGAGTGAGGAAGAGAAGGGCTTGACATTGTGGCAGAAGGGCGAACGGCTGGCGAGGGACATGGAGACCTTGGCCACGGGTAGGAGTGAAGCCCAGAAAATTTTTAGGGGGGGGCTAACGCCGTGGACGACAGGCCAGCAGGAGACCGCGGCAGAGCGGCCCAGCGGATTGGCAGAGGAGGCCGCCAGGTTACGGGGGCCACTGGTCGAAGAGGGGGTGGAAGATGTAGAGGCACGGCGAGAGGTACTGGCGTGTGTTGCCAGTCCGGTCCGGCCTGTTCCTGATCCCCACGTAGGGCCAGTGGTGTGTGTTCCCAGTACGGTCCGGCCCGTTCCTGCTCTCCGCACCAAGTCTGTGGTGCGCGTCGCCAGCCCAGTCCGGCCCATTCCTGCTCCCCGCACCAAGTCTGTGGTGCGCGTCGCCAGCCCAGTCCGGCCCATTCCTGCTCCCCGCACCAAGTCAGTGGTGCGTTTCGTCAGCCCGGTTCGGCCCGTTCCTGCTCCCCGCACCAAGTCAGTGGGGCGTTTCGTCAGCCCGGTTTGGCCCTCTCCTGCTCCCCGCACCAAGTCAGGGGTGCGTTTCGTCAGCCCGGCTCGGGCCGTCCCTGCTCCCCACACCAAGCCAGTGGTGTGCGTCGTCAGTCCGGCCAGTCACAGCCCGTGCCTGTTCCACTGGTGCCTGGTTCGGCACGGGTCAGCTGCTTCACGCCGGAGCTAGAGCAATCCGCTCCACCAGTGTGCAGTCCAGCTCCGGTCAGCAGGGCCAGACCGGACCAGGGGTACTTTGGGGGGTTAGAGAGCGAGTGGGGATCATGCCCGGAGCCGGATCCGCCGCCTAGGCGGAGTGCCCACCCTGTCACGCCCTGGCTCGGGGGACTCTCGTATGTTGAGCCAGGGTGTTAGTTTCTATGTTTTGTGTTGTAGGTTGTGGGTCTAGTTTGTATTTCTATGTTGGCCTGAGTGACTCCCAATCAGAGGCAACGAGTGTCAGCTGGTTGTCTCTGATTGGGAGCCATATTTAACTGTCTGTCTTTCACTTTGTGTTTGTGGTTTCTTGTTCTTGTTTGGTTTGTGTTAAACCGTAGACATCACGTTATCGTCCGTTGTTTTGATCGTGTGATCATTCTATTAATAAATATGTACGCATTCAACGCTGCGCCTTGGTCCTCCTCCTTAGACGATCGTGACACATACTCACCATCAATAATGAGCTGGAGGGCTGAACTATGTAGTTACATTCCATTAGAGTCTGTGTTTGATCAAATTAAGCAAAAAAAAAGACGTTTGATAAAATATGGTAATTTACATACATAAGTGTTTGAATTTGAAATGTACAGTGCATTCAGAAAGTATTCAGACCCCTTGACATTTTCCACATTTTGTTACGTTACAGCCTTATTCTAAAAATTGATTCAATTGTTTTTTTCCCTCATCAATCTACACACAATACCCCATAATGACAAAGCAAAAACAGGTTTTTAGAAAATCTTGCACATTTATAAAAAATAAAAAAACGGAAATATCACATTTACATAAGTATTCAGGCCCTTTACTCAGTACTTTGTTGAAGCACCTTTGGCAGCGATTACAGCCTTGAGTCTTCTTGGGTAAGACGCTACAGGCTTGCCACACCTGTATTTGGGGAGTTTCTCCCATTCTTCTCCGTAGATGCTCTTACACTCTGTCAGGTTGGATGGGGAGCGTCACTGCACAGCTATTTTCAGGTCTCTCCAGAGATGTTCGATTGGGTTTAGGTCCGGGCTCTGGCTGGGCCACTCAAGGACATTCAGAGACTTGTCCCGAAGCCACTCCTGCATTGTATTGGCTGTGTGCTTAGGGTCGTTGTCCTGTTGGAAGGTGAACCTTCGCCCTAGTCTGAGGTCCTGAGCGCTCTGGAGCAGGTTTTCATCAAGGATCGCTCTGTACCTTGCTCCGGTCATCTTTCCCTTGATCTTGACTAGTCTCCCAGTCCCTGCCGCTGAAAAACATCCCCACAGCATGATGCTGCCACCACCATGCTTTACCATAGGGATGGTGCCAGGTTTCCTCCAGACGTGACGCTTGGCATTCAGGCCAAAGAGTTCAATCTTGGTTTCATCAGGCCAGAGAATCTTGTTTCTCATGGTCTGAATCCTTTAGGTGCCTTTTGGCAAACTCCAAGCGGGCTATCATGTGCCTTTCACTGAGGAGTGGCTTCCGTCTGGCTACTCTACCATAAAGACCTGATTGGTGGAGTATTGCAGAGATGGTTATCCTTCTGGAAGGTTCTCCCATCTTCACAGAGGAACTCTGGAGCTCTGTCAGAGTGGCCATCGGGTTCTTGGTCACCTCCCGGACCAAGGCCATTCTCCCCCGATTGCTCAGTTTGGCCGGGCGGCCAGCTCTAGAAAGAGTCTTGGTGGTTCCAAACTTCTTCCATTTATGAATGATGGAGGCCACTGTGTTCTTGGGGACCTTTGGTACCCTTCCCCAGATCTGTGCCTTGACACAATCCTGTCTCTGAGCTCTATGGACAATTCCTTCAACCTCATGGCTTGGTTGTTGCTCTGACATGCACTGTCAACTGTGGGACCTTATACAGACAGGTGTGTGCCTTTCCAAATCATGTCCAATCAATTGAATTTACCACAGGTGGACTCCAATCAAGTTGTAGAAACATCTCAAGGATGATCAATGGAAACAGGATGCACCTGAGCTCAATTTCGAGTCTCATAGCAAAGGGTCTGAATACTTACGTAAATATCTGTTTTTTATTTTTAATACATTTGTAAAAACCTGTTTTCGCTTTGTAATTATGGGGTATTTTGTTTAGATTGATGTGGACATTAAAATGTTTTAAATCAATTTTAGAATAAGGCTGTAACGTAACAAAATGTGGAAAAAGTCAAGTGGTCTGAATACTTTCCGAATGCACTGTATATGTGTATTGAAAGGGGAGGCTACTGTGCGTTTTTGTGCGCTCATGGACAGGTGTGGGCATGTTGTGGTGTGTATCGGGTGTGGTGGCTGTGTTATTTTTGTGTTGTTTCTGTTTGTTTTGTTTTTATAAATCCAACTAATTAAAAGAAAGACAAAAAACAGATAAAGCAACACCTCACGGCACAAAGCCTTTCCCCTATTTGACCTAGAATTTTGTGTATGTACTGATATGTAGGCTATGTCTGACATTTAAAATGTATGTAGTTCTGACCTTGAGCTGTTTCATGTTTTGTGTGGACCCCAGGAAGAGCAGCTGCTGCTATCACAACAGCTAATGGGGATCCTAATAACATACCAAATACTCCCTGTCTTTCTCCCTCTCTCCCTTTCATCAAACTCACTTCCTTCTTCTCTCTCATCCAAATTCACTTTCGTTCCTCCATGTTACCCTCCTCCTCTTCATCCTCCTCTCTCTAGCCCCTGGGTCCTGTCTCAGCACCCCTGACTAGCATTCCCTGGACTCCTAATTACTGTATAAGCATTGACATGGACAGCCACTATCAATCACATCACTATGTTGCTTCTGATCACAGTTATGCTTTAGTGTTTGGACATGTTTTACTATATTTGTGAGTACCAAAAGTCCTCATAAGAATAGTAAACCAACAAAAATTCGGAGAAGTGAGAACATTTTGCCGGTTTTCACTTGTAAAAAAAAAAAAAGAAAAATGTATACACTCACTAACTGTAAGTAGCTCTGGATAAGAGCGTCTGCTAAATGACTAAAATGTAAATGTAAAAAGGCTATTTTAGGGTTAGGGGTTAGGTTTAGGGTTAAGGTTAAGGTAAGGGTCAGGGAAAATAGGATTTTGAATGGGAATCAATTGTTGGTCCCCAAAAAGTCCTCACAAGTATAATAAGACATAGCTATGTGTGTGTGTGTGTGTGCACGCGTATGTGTGTGCATGCGTGTGAGTAGGCATCCTGTGATTTCTCTCTGTCTAAGACAGAGAGATAGAAATAGAATCAGGTCAGGAGAATCCACACAGATAAATCTCTCTGCCGTTTTTTGTAATGGGGCAGTCTGCTTTTGTCTCTCACTGCTGTTCCACACCAAGGCAGCCCTGTCCCCATGGGCCACAGAGATACGAGACACTTACATTAGGCCACATAACATAATCTATAGTAGAGATACACATTCCTGGACAAATAGCTTTCAGCACAGCTCAGAGCTAGCTATCCCATTAGCCATGAATTGGAGGCCTTCTCCTACTGAAACAGTGAGCGCTAACAGTACATCTACAGGGAGGAAAACCTCAACCTCAGCCTGCACCAGGGAGGGACAGACACAGTGAGTGCTTTCGATTTGGAGAGACTTTGCAACTCTTCATTCTGAAAGTGCATGGACATAACTGGTGTATATCTCGGGGAGTGACAGGGAATCCTTTGACTCCCGTGCCATTGTAATATGTGGGCCCTTCTGGGACCTTGGCTCTTGGCTCGGCCCGACCTGCAAACCGCCACGCTTCTAATCTCCTCTCTCAAAACGGGGATAGGTTCCAGAACGGGGGAGATACAGAGTAGAGGCCAACACACACATCCACCATAAATGCACTTTTAAAAAGGCACACCTGTTAATTGAAATGCAATCCAGGTGACTACCTCATGAAGCTGGTTGAGAGAATGAGAGTGTGCAAAGCTGTCATCAAGGCAAAGGGTGGCTATTTGAAGAATCTCAAATATAAAATATATTTTGATTTGTTTAACACTTGTTTGGTTACTACATGATTCCATATGTGTTATTTCATAGTTTTGATGTCTTCACTATTATTCTACAATGTAAAAGATAGTAAAAATAAAGAAAAAACCTTGAATGAGTAGGTGTGTCCAAACTTTTGACTGGTACTGTACAGTATGAAAAAAGTATGAAAATGTATGCACTCACTGTAAGTCACTGTGGATAAGATCGTCTGCTAAATGAGTAAAATGTAAAATGTAAAAATGTACTGTAGGTACAGAGCAAAAAGAAAATGGGAATTGCCTGGACTGTCTACCACCCTCTAAAAGTTCAGTCAGTTCTATTTGAAGAGCATTCCACTTCCACTCAGAGACAGTTCTGTTCTGTCACTATGGAGTCTGAAAGTCAAAATTGCATTTTGAAGCTTTGGGGGGGTTTATATACTGTTATAAGGAATGAAGTGTTTTTACAGACTCAGATTAAGTATTTAAAACAAGATGTCTGAAAGGACAATGTGTGACTCATCGTTTTGGCAGCTATGTATGGGAGTCTGAGGAAATGATTGTGTTGTGCATTAATTTGATTGCTAGACAACCGGTCCCTCTGAACCGTGAGACTCTCAAGCTTGTCAACCTGCCATTTTCTGAAGAGACAAACAAAAGATGAGGATTGACTTCCACATTTTCCAATCACTGTTTCTGGAGGCTGGCCATGACTCATCTACATCGCAACCATGACAATCTTTGTAGGTGTACACACACACACACACACACCACACACACACACACACCATTCACACAGCAGTTGGATGTGTCAAGACAGAGCTGTTATCCAGCGTGCTACATGGCCAGGTTAATCCAGTAGTGCCAGTGTACAGCCCAGATAATACCAGCCCTCAGCTGCTGGAAGCATATTAAGCTGTTAACTCTCAATTCTTCTGGCAGTTGAGGCGAGCACCACCACCTCCTCCTCCTTCACACTTTCCCTAGCAGCAGGTCACAGTACAAGTCCCTGGCTAACACCTCCTCCAACCTGGCAACCGCTAACACCTGGACTGACTGTACACACTCATCTGGCAACCTCTGCCTGCAGCCCGGGGACACGCAGGCAGGCTCAGGCTGCTCTGAGGGATGATAACAAAAACACAACCCAGTCAGTGTTATGATAAGGAGAAATAACCTGAGAGAATCAGAGGATTGATTCAGATGATCCCTTCTGTTATTTTGCGTATGGTAAAACCATAGCAAACTATTCTGTTAATGAAATGTATTATATTGACTGCTCATATTGCCTTGGTTTCTCAAATGACTGCCTCGCCTGGTTCACCAACTACTTCTCAGATAGAGTTCAATGTGTCAAATCGGAGGGCCTGTTGTCTGGACCTCTGGCAGTCTCTATAGGGGTGCCACAGGGTTCAATTCTCGGGGGTTGACTCTATTCTCTGTGTATATCAATGATGTCGCTCTTGCTGCTGGTGACTCTCAGATCCACCTCTACGCAGACGACACCATTTTGTATACATCTGGCCCTTCATTGGACACTGTGTTAACAAACCTCCAAATGAGCTTCAATGCCATACAACACTCCTTCTGCACATCTATCACTCTAGTGTTAATACTAAATTGTAATTATTTTGCACTATGGCCTATTTATTGCCTTACCTCCATTACTACATTTGCACACACTGTATATATATTTTCTATTGTGTTATTGACTGTACGTTTTGTTTATCCCATATGTAACTCTGTGTTGTTGTTGTTTTTATCACACTGCTTTGCTTTATCTTGGCCAGGTCACAGTTGTAAATGAGAACTTGTTCTCAACTGGCTTACCTGGTTAAATAAAACAAAAAAAAATACTGTGATAGTGTATAATTGTTGTATAATTCTATTGAATCACATCTATGTTCTATTCTAAGAGATCAGGTCTTACATCTGTACATATGCAAATGTATTTTTAACCCATATGTTAAACATACTCATTCCTCCCTAGCAGCAGAGCTGCCACATCAGCAGACACTATCAGGCCTGCCAGTCAGGGCTGCAGCCTAGCATATCTCTGGGATGGCAGAGCAGACCAACCAGGGCTTTAAAACATGGAGGGAGAACAGAAATTCACCACGCTAACAAGAGCACATCTAGACCAGGCACAGAGGGAGTTTGAGAGAGCCGCAGCCCTCCTCCTTCTCCTCCGTCGTTCAGTCCCCTCTACTGGGCTCTGTGGGAGCTCTTAGCGCGTGCACACAAATACACACACACACAGGGCCCCTCATTGCTGGACTCATGGCTTTCTGAGATAGGGGGCCTTATTCCTTTTTTTGTCAGAGGGGAACAGGAGGTAGTGATTTTGGGTGGTAGTGTGTGTGTCTGTGTGTGTTTGGGGGGGGGGGGGCAGTTAGTGTGTACATACGCAAGGTATGTGCGTACATGCATACGCACAGTATGTGTATGTATATTTGTGTGTGTGAGCAAGAGGTGGAGTTCTTTTTATTTTTATGGAGGGCAAGAGCATCAGTGGAATAATCTGCACACCAATGATGGGTGTCTGCCTGGCGGGGGTGAAGCGGGGGCCGTAACATGTGCCTGATGAAACGTTAATGGCCGCTTAACCTTTATTAATGGCCATGGGGGCATGATGCTGGGATGCTGTGATGCGTGGGCCACCTTGATCACAGATGCATCCATGTACAAGAAGTACTTCACTCAGTCAACACCTCCCTGGGTATTACTGCCTGGCAGGAAGACAGAACAGGTGAGACTCCTCAGAAATGAGTCAAAATAAAGGGAAGATCAAATCAAAATCAAATCAAATGTTATTTGTCACATGCTTAGTTAACAACAGGTGTAAACTAACAGTGAAATGCTTACTTATAGGTCCTTTTCCAACAATGTTAAAAATAAAGGTTAAAAATAAAGATTAAAAAATAAATACACAGTGAATAATGAATAACAATAACGAGTAACAAATAACATGGCTGTATACAGGGAGTACCAGTACCGAGTCGATCTGCAGGGCTACGAGGTAATTGAGGTAGCTATGTACATACCGTAGGGGTAAAGTGGCTAGGCAACAGGATAGATAGACAGTAGAAGCAGTGTATGTGGTGAGTGTGTGTGAGTGTGAGTGTGTGTGTGTGGCGTCAATATGCATGTGTGCACATGTTGTGTGTGTATGGGCGTATGTAGTGTGTGTGTTGGGGTGTAAGTATGCGTGAGTGTGTGGGTATAGTCCAATGTGTGTGCATAGAGTCAGTGCAGGAGAGTTGGTGCAAAAAAGTGTGTGTGTGTGTTGGGGTGTGTATGTACACTACAAGTATGTGGACACACCTTAAAATGTGTGGATTCGGCTATTTCAGCCACATCTGTTGCTGACAGGTGTATAAAATTGAGCACACAGCCATGCAATCTCCATAGACCAACATTGTCAGTAGAATGGCACATACTGTAGAGCTCAGTGACTTTCAACGTGGCACCGTCATAGGATGCCACTTTTCCAACAAGTCAGTTCGTCAAATCTCTGCCCTGCTAGAGCTGAAATTTGACGAACTGACTTGTTGGAAAGGTGGCATTCTATGACGGTGCCACGTTGAAAGTCACTGAGCTCTTCAGTACGGGCCATTCTACTGACAATGTTTGTGTGTGGCTGAAATAGCCGAAGCCACTCATTTGAAGAGGTGTCCACATACATGTGGATACTTTTGTATATATAGTGTATCTATCTCCCTTTCAAATGTTAATTTCTCCTCCTCATACATAATCATAAATCCTGAGGTAGCTGGTGGGGTATTGCAGCTAGGGGGTTTTACAGCATGGTAGGAGGTCTAGTCTGCTCTTTCTAATCTAGAATGAAAAGAAGCACTGGACAGCTCTACAGGAATGCTGGAGCGATGCAACTGGACTCCTGGGGGGCCCCATTCTTCTGGCTGCCCCAGTCTCAGAGTTGCAAATGAGATAACTTACATAATCACTAATTCAATTTGCCGGGGACTTATCCAACATAGTCACTTAGCCAGCCTCAGTGAAATCTCTTGTTGATTTCATTTGACACATGGTCCCATAGCTCGCTGTCATTAATGTACCCCAGTCTTTTCTTAGTACATGCCCTTCTTCTGCATTGAATGGACTTTAAAATGTTGAATAATAATGCTTTTTCTGACAGATTTTGGGTGTTTATAGACTGAAGGTTTATGATTGTTGAAGCGTTTTCAAAAGTGCATAACTGTTAAGTTAAATTAAGATTGGCATAAGCTCTTTAACAAGAGGAGCGAGAGCCTCTATCGCCCTCACAGTTTGTGACCCATTAATGACAGTATTAAATAAAGCACTACGCTATGCTTTGTCAAATCAAAGCATTCATATTCTGAATAGGAAAAACTGAAATCCTAGGAAATTGTATCCAGTAATGAAGCCTGCAGTTTCTGGGTCTACGCATGGCAGTAGTTCTGTGACCATTTATCCTATGAGATAAAGAAACAAGCCTACTGACTGTAGGTGGAAGAATATGTGATGTGAGAGCACATTAGTCACACAATAATGTATTCTCACTCAACAGCCATGCTAACCCTGGCCCAGTCCCCCTTAGCGCCAACAAACACCTTAGCTCATAATAAATAGTGATAAGTAACATAAGAAATGACAAGGTCCTTATTGCCAGTATTATGGTTCATCACGATCATAGCTACCCCTCCCTGAGTGTACTGTACTTCCTCTGTTTAGTAAAGTAGTACCTAATAGTGGCAGAACAGAAACCCAAATATTGGCCAGATATGGTGCCAAACACTTGCCCACATTAACCCGTCTGGGTAAACACTGATGGCACAAGACCCCTCTCCATCCATGTTGTTGAGGAAGGTTAATGGGATACTTCGGGATTTTGGCAATGAGGCCCTTTATCATCCCCAGAATCAGATGAACTCGTGGATACCATTTTTATGTGTCTGTGTCCAGTATGAAGGAAGTTAGAGGTAGTTTTGCGAGCCAATGATAACCAGCATTAGCACAATAACTGGAAGTCTATGGGTATTTACATTTACATTTTAGTCATTTAGCAGACGCTCTTATCCAGAGTTAGTGAACAATTTTTTTTTTTTTATACTGGCCCCCCGTGGGAAACGAACCCACAACCCGGCGTTGCAAACGCCATGCTCTATCAACTGAGCTACATCCCTGCCGGCCATTCCCTCCCCTACCCTGGACGACGCTGGGCCAATTGTGCGCCGCCCCATGGGTCTCCCGGTCGCGGCCGGCTGCGACAGAGCCTGGATTCGAACCAGGATCTCTAGTGGCACAGTTTGCACTGCGATGCAGTGCCTTAGACCACTGCGCCACTCAGGAGTTTATTTGCTAGCATAGACAAGCAGTCATTGGGCTAACGCTAGTTAGCCGTTGCGCTAACACTAGTTAGAAACTTACTTCAAAGGGGCCTCATTGCCAAAATCCCTAAGCATTCTTTTAATCCACAACCTCAGCTTTGTCAAGTTCTCACCTGAGTGGGGCAAGGAGCCTGGACCTTTCATCCTAACATAACTAATTCAATAAAACCGGTTGACCTTATCAGCTTTAAACAACACCTAATGACTTTAGTTCAATCTTATTGATTGTGCATGCTGCCATGTCCATCATCCACAACACTAATGTCACTGAAAACACTCAAGACAGCGATGCAGGAGCTGTCATGAATCTACTTCAAGTCCTCCCTCAATTATGAACGGCCTTATAAGGCAAAGGTGTATCATTGATTGTGCACATCACATACATCATGAACATGTATTCCACTGAGGATTTTGGATGTAATTGAGATGTAATAGCAATGTAATAAACAGTGTTACGATTGTATGCAACACTATTTACTAAATTGTTACCATAACACATCCATTCAAGAAGCCTATTGCATGTATGGTCAGTGAATTCCATACCTGCCACGAGCTGGACGGGATCTCCGCGAATTTTCCGAGTCCTCCGAAGGTGTAGCATCTGTACATATGGTCCAGGGACTCCGAGCAGTGCCAAAGTAAACCGAAGCTCACCGAGTCCTTGTTTTTCAGATGGTCCTTGACAATCCACGCAGGAGATATAAAACTGAAACTACAGATAGCTACCAGAGCAGAGGACAGGAGGACCCAAAAGCAGCCCACACAGCTGAACATCCTCGCAGCTTGGGGCAACGAGTAGCTCGGAGACAGATCGATCCCAACCCCGGCTTCTTTCTTCTTCCGATCCAGCAATGAATGCATTTGGAGCTCACACACCCCGAAGAGATCAGCTGAAGCTCTCCCCCAACAAATATTACACCAACAGAAATAGTTAACAATTTCTTATCCGTAAAGATGATTATTTAAAGGGATATTCCAGTGACCTAAACATCGGCTCGGGATTTCATAAAAGAGTCAAACATGAGCACGTCTAGGTAAACAAGCTGCCACCTCAACAAGAAGTAATGTCTACTTTAAATAGGCTATCCGCGACTATACTTGAGAACATAGAAATGTGAGTCACCGCAGGACATTAGATATGTTTGTCACACGCAGCCGAGACACAGATACGCAACTGTCAGTCCGTAGATGGTCGCCGTCTGGAACTATCAAAAATGATCTTAAATCGAATTTTACGCACGAGATGAAAAAGGAAACATATGGTTAGTGTTGCACTTTCTCTTTATAGGTCCGGTATTTGAGTCGCCGCGCTTTTTGCTCAGCAGGAGAAGCCGTGGTTTTTGTTAAGCGTGATAACCAGTAGGCAATACAACAAAAGTCTCCACATTGGCGCGCGCGTTATTGCGCGCTGAGAATACCCAAGTGGGCGTATCCCCATCATGAGAAATGTTGTAAACCTTCCCTTGTGTCCTCATGTTGCTTAGGATATCAATTTTAAATGAAAGTGATATTAAACCATCACGATTACACATTACCAAAAATAAGCAAATGTGCCCATATTTTACTGCAATTGTCTATTGGAAACAAGAGGAAAGAATATGTACAGTATAATACAGTACTTAATTATTGGAAAATACGTCTTTTTTTTCTTCGTTTAAACAAAATCAAAATCACTGAATATTACATACTTGATTATTGCTGATCATTCGTAGTTAGATAAACATTTATCTTGCTCATTAACGTTACAATACAGTCCACATTGCCCCCCACTGGTTAAACGGCATTGCAACAAGATAAATCGAATTTTGTTGTTTTAAACCTACTTTAGCTACAATATAGGCAGAAAAGTTATTGTACTATAGCCATAAAATATTTACAACAGTCTTTCATACTGTACAACATAAAATGGGGATAAAACATAATTTTGATGCATAAAACTGCAGCATCTCTCTGAACTTATTCAAAAGCCAACCACACATTTGAAACACTGCACTGGGATGAGCACTAATTTGCTGAATTACAGGTTGCATCATTATCTGGCAATGCTAGAGGTTAAATACCCAAGTGCAATTAAGAACGTGTTTGCCACAAACTAAGACCAGCCAACAAGCTAATGATGACTGATATGGAGCCAAATACATCCCTATGTTTGGTGGCAGACAAGACTGCATTTCGTGCAAAGAGGAATTCTATCATTTTCCATCAGTGGCAGCACTTCTGTTCCTTCTAGTACTCTGCTAAATAAAAATAAAAAACATACATACATACATACATACCACACACACACAGTATATAAATCCAACACAATTTAAATATATTATAGATTAAGTACACATATGTCACAAAAACAATATTAGTGGTACATAGTACCAAGAGTCTTTCTGGTCCTTTTCCACCCATCTCAATGAGGTTCAAATCATAACAATATTAACATTATATTCAAAGACTTTCCAATGGAACATTTGTCATTGATATTTGCTTAGACATTGCTTTTGACAGTACATACAAAAAAAGAAAACGTCAACAATCACCATAAAAAATAACTAACATGAATATATAGGGGTTAAAGAGAACTCTACATATGTATAAAATTATATGGAGTGGCATGGAGTTGTTCTTTCATTGCAACTGTAGCACTTCCTCAGTCCACAATAAGGAGTATTTATGCATTTGTCTATGCTCTGTAATGATATGGACAAGGGGCCAGCGCTAGAGCTACAGGCGGTTAAGCTAGACCGGGAAATCAATATGGTCCATTCCAGTTTGACTGTAACATGTCTGACCAGCCCTCTACAGTACATTAGGGCACAGCCAGGAGGGCAGGACAACTCAACCCGACTCATCATATCATCATAGTAACCCACCCCACTGACAATACTCCAGGAGGGCCCAAATAAAAGTCGCAAATAAAAACTGTACAAAGCACCAACTGATGAATTCCATCTGTTAAAATTGTAAGAGTCACTCTGAACCCTTTCAAAGAGATTTCATTAAAAAACCAGAAATAAGGAATGGGCATAAGGGCAATGGGTGGTGGTGGTGGTGTAAGGAGAGACAATGTGCAGGAATCAAGAGAGGGGAGTGGACAACCTAATCATCTTAGTGATCGCTTTGTGAAGGATGCTTCAGGTCCCTGCAGGCCCCCTCTTGGATGGCATGGTAACAGAGGTGACCACGGCAGTACCGATGCTTTCTGAAGTGCTGCTTCTTCTGACAGCTCCCGTTCAGCACCATTTTGTGTCATAGTTTGTCGTTTGCCAGCTCTCCTTCCCTAGGGAATTTGTTCTGGAAGGAAGTCTGGTCCTCTGGTGCTCTTTGTTTTACTTTTTCCTCATCATTTGTTCATAGATGCCTTCAAAGTGTTACGACCAGTTGGAAGGATGGATGGATGATATACTTCAAGTTTTTCGCTCACGCACATATACTCACACACGCACAGACACAAACACCGGTACAAGTTGATGCAGGAGATCATGGAATGCCTTTGTTCTTCGATCTCCATTGATGCGTTTCATCGTAAGGTAAATCCAGAGTACAGTTAATCACTGGACTAGGTGATGCGTTTGTCTGTCAGTCTGTCTGGATAGGGTGAAGGACAAGGGGAGTGACAATCATTTGGTTCTCCACAGGAGGCTCATAACTGGGGAGAGAGATTGACAATGAAACATGGACAATCATTTACATTTTAGTCATTTAGCAGACGCTCTTATCCAGAGCGACTTACAGTTAGTGAGTGCATACATTATTTATTTTGTATACCCCCCCCGTGGGAATCGAACCCACAACCCTGGTGTTGCAAACGCCATGCTCTACCAACTGACCTACATCCCTGCCGGCCATTCCCTCCCCTACCCTGGACGACGCTGGGCCAATTGTGCGCCGCCCCATGGGTCTCCCGGTCGCGGCCGGCTACGACAGAGCCTGGATTCGAACCAGGATCTCTAGTGGCTCAGCTAGCACTGCGATGCAGTGCCTTAGACCACTGCGCCACTCGGGAGGCATCATCAAACAACAGTAAACTTGTCACGGGTCAGGAGTTATTATATATAGTTGACTACAGTGCCAGACAAATGCAATGGCTTTGAACTGTCATGAATAGGTAACCAGAGCATACAGATATCCGGAACAATTACAAGGCAGTCATTGAAATTGGGCCTGGTGAATTGTCTGCAATGCACTAAAACAGAGTTTGTACTTATCCGATGTGCAGTGTACTTATCAAGGGTCCACCATGTTGTAGATTGAGGCAGACTGACTTACCTTGGTGGATTTGCCAGGACTGTCGTGGTGCGCCTGGTGTACGACGTCATTGACGATCATCTTAGCGATCTTCCAGGCCATCTCCTCCTGGGCCTAAACACACACGTTACGATTCAAAGTGTTCATCAATCCTATTGTTTGTTAGTTCAAACAGATTCAACACAAGAGGAGTTTGTTTTGTTGGTTTACACACCTCATCAGAGTTGCCTTGAACAAGTTTCTTCATGGCTAGAGAGAGCATGGAACCTGTGAGAGGAGAAGAGAGAGAGAAATAGGGCAATAGTCAGAGGACGAGCCTCTTATCTATTGCTCCTCTGTAAGCTACTGGACATATGAGATACATGAAAAATATATCACAGAACAGAATTATCTTAGAATGCGATGTATGCATTTGGTGGAAACCAAGGCCTGGAATAGCTGGTTTGTGATTTGAGCCATGAAATCTAGTAAAAAAATGTTTAGTCCAGGACTTATATGGATCAGAGAATGTTCTCTTCTAAGAAATCCTAAATAATAGATTAATGTTATACTGTGTAGTCTTTTATAAGATCTAGAAGCACCTTGGGTTGTATTTGGGGTGCCTCACATTTTTCAACCCACTTTCTGGTTGGGGTTAGGATAAGAATAGAAGGCAATACCCCCACCATTCATGCCTGAGTGACATGGCACTAAACCCATACAAGCAACAATGAACAGTAGAGAGAAAGAGCTAAGAGTGAGAGAGAGACAGACAGGACAGGGACAGACATACAGTGAGGGAAAAAAGTATTTGATCCCCTGCTGATTTTGTACGTTTGCCCACTGACAAAGACATGATCAGTCTATAATTTTAAATGGTAGGTTTTTTTGAACAGTGAGAGACAGAATAACAACAAAAAAATCCAGAAAAAAGCATGTCAAAAATGTTATAAATTGATTTGCATTTTAATGAGGGAAATAAGTATTTGACCCCTCTGCAAAACATGACTTAGTACTTGGTGGCAAAACCCTTGTTGGCAATCACAGAGGTCAGACGTTTCTTGTAGTTGGCCACCAGGTTTGCACACATCTCAGGAGGGATTTTGTCCCATTCCTCTTTGCAGATCTTCTCCAAGTCATTAAGGTTTCGAGGCTGACGTTAGGCAACTCGAACCTTCAGCTCCCTCCACAGATTTTCTATGGGATTAAGGTCTGGAGACTGGCTAGGCCACTCCAGGACCTTAATGTGCTACTTCTTGAGCCACTCCTTTGTTGCCTTGGCCGTGTGTTTTGGGTCATTGGCATGCTGGAATACCCATCCACGACCCATTTTCAATGCCCTGGCTGAGGGAAGGAGGTTCTCACCCAAGATTTGACAGTACATGGCCCCGTCCATCGTCCCTTTGATGCGGTGAAGTTGTCCTGTCCCCTTAGCAGAAAAGCACCCCCAAAGCATAATGTTTCCACCTCCATGTTTGACGGTGAGGATGGTGTTCTTGGGGTCATAGGCAGCATTCCTCCACCTCCAAACACGGCGAGTTGAGTTGATGCCAAAGAGCTCGATTTTGGTCTCATCTGACCACAACACTTTCACCCAGTTCTCTGAATCATTCAGATGTTCATTGGCAAACTTCAGACGGGCCTGTATATGTGCTTTCTTGAGCAGGGGGACCTTACGGGCGCTGCAGGATTTCAGTCCTTCACGGCGTAGTGTGTTACCGATTGTTTTCTTGGTGACTATGGTCCCAGCTGCCTTGAGATCATTGACAAGATCCTCCCGTGTAGTTCTGGGCTGATTCCTCACCGTTCTCATGATCATTGCAACTCCACGAGGTGAGATCTTGCATGGAGCCCCAGGCCGAGGGAGATTGACCGTTCTTTTGTGTTTCTTCCATTTGCGAATAATCACACCAACTGTTGTAACCTTCTCACCAAGCTGCTTGGCGATTGGTCTTGTAGCCCATTCCAGCCTTGTGTAGGTCTACAATCTTGTCCCTGACATCCTTGGAGAGCTCTTTGGTCTTGGCCATGGTGGAGAGTTTGGAATCTGCTTGATTGATTGCTTCTGTGGACAGGTGTCTTTTATACAGGTAACAAACTGAGATTAGGAGCACTCCCTTTAAGAGTGTGCTCCTAATCTCAGCTCGTTAACTGTATAAAAGACACCTGGGAGCCAGAAATCTCTCTGAGAGGGGGTCAAATACTTATTTCCCTCATTAAAATGCAAATCAATTTATAACATTTTTGACATGTGTTTTTCTGGATTTTGTTGTTGTTATTCTGTCTCTCATTGTTCAAATAAACCTACCATTAAAATTATAGACTGATAATTTCTTTATCAGTGGGCAAACATACAAAATCAGCAGGGGATCAAATACTTTTTTCCCTCACTGTATATACACTGAGTGTACAAAACATTAAGGACACCTGCTCTTTCCATGACACAGACTGACCAGGTGAAAGCTATGATCGCTTTTTGATGTCACTTGTTAAATCCACTTCAATCAGTGTAGATGAAGGGGAGGAGACAGGTTAAATAAGCATTCAGAGGCTGAATGGGCAAGGCAAAATACTTAAGTGCCTTTGAACAGGGTATTGTAGTAGGTGCCAGGCGCACCGGTTTGTGTCAAGAACTGCAACGCTAATGGGTTTTTCACGCTCAACAGTTTCCGTGTGTATCAAGGGGGGGGGCAACTCAATATTAGGAAATAATATATATACAGTGGGGCAAAAAAGTATTTAGTCAGCCACCAATTGTGCAAGTTCTCCCACTTAAAAAGATGAGAGAGGCCTGTAATTTTCATCATAGGTACACGTCAACTATGACAGACAAATTGAGAAAAAAAAATCCAGAAAATCCCATTGTAGGATTTTTAATGAATTTATTTGCAAATTATGGTGGAAAATAAGTATTTGGTCACCTACAAACAAGCAAGATTTCTGGCTCTCACAGACCTGTAACTTCTTCTTTAAGAGGCTCCTCTGTCCTCCACTCGTTACCTGTATTAATGGCACCTGTTTGAACTTGTTATCAGTATAAAAGACACCTGTCCACAACCTCAAACAGTCACACTCCAAACTTCACAATGGCCAAGACCAAAGAGCTTTCAAAGGACACCAAAAACAAAATTGTAGACCTGCACCAGGCTGGGAAGACTGAATCTGCAACAGGTAAGCAGCTTGGTTTGAAGAAATCAACTGTGGGAGCAATTATTAGGAAATGGAAGACATACAAGACCACTGATAATCTCCCTCGATCTGGGGCTCCATGCAAGATCTCACCCCGTGGGGTCAAAATGATCACAAGAACGGTGAGCAAAAATCCCAGAACCACACGGGGGGACCTAGTGAATGACCTGCTGAGAGCTGGGACCAAAGTAACAAAGCCAACCATCAGTAACACACTACGCCGCCAGGGACTCAAATCCTGTAGTGCGAGACGTGTCCCCCTGCTTAAGCCAGTACATGTCCAGGCCCGTCTGAAGTGCATTTGGATGATCCAGAAGAGGATTGGGAGAATGTCATATGGTCAGATGAAACCAAAATATAACTTTTTGGTAAAAACTCAACTCGTCATGTTTGGAGGACAAAGAATGCTGAGTTGCATCCAAAGAACACCATACCTACTGTGAAGCATGGGGTTGGAAACATCATGCTTTGGGTCTGTTTTTCTGCAAAGGGACCAGGACGACTGATCCGTGTAAAGGAAAGAATGAATGGGGCCATGTATCGTGAGATTTTGAGTGAAACCCTCCTTCCATCAGCAAGGGCATTGAAGATGAAACGTGGCTGGGTCTTTCAGCATGACAATGATCCCAAACACACCGCCCGGGCAACGAAGGAGTGGCTTCGTAAGAAGCATTTCAAGGTCCTGGAGTGGCCTAGCCAGTCTCCAGATCTCAACCCCATAGAAAATCTTTGGAGGGAGTTGAAAGTCTGTGTTGCCCAGCGACAGCCCCAAAACATCACTGCTCTAGAGGAGATCTGCATGGAGGAATGGGCCAAAATACCAGCAACAGTGTGTGAAAACCTTGTGAAGACTTACAGAAAACGTTTGACCTGTGTCATTGCCAACAAAGGGTATATAACAAAGTATTGAGAAACTTTTGTTATTGACCAAATACTTATTTTCCACCATCATATGCCAATAAATTCATTAAAAATCCTACAATGTGATTTTCTGGAATTTCTTTTCTAATTTTGTCTGTCATAGTTGACGTGTACCTATGATGAAAATGACAGGCCTCTCTCATCTTTTTAAGTGGGAGAACTTGCACAATTGGTGGCTGACTAAATACTTTTTTTCCCCACTGTATATATATATATATATATATATACATACACACTTCTGTTCAAAGGTTTGGGGTCACTTAGAAATGTCCATTAAAATAACATCGAATTGATCAGAAATACAGTGTAGACATTGTTAATGTTGTAAATGGCTATTGTAGCTGGAAACGGCTGATTTTTAATGGAATATCTTCATAGGCGTACAGAGGACCATTATCAGCAACCATCAGTCCTGTGTTCCAATGGCACGTTGTGTTTGCTAATCCAAGTTTATCATTTTAAAAGGCTAATTGATCATTAGAAAACCCTTTTGCAATTATGTTAGCATAGCTGAAAACTGTTGTGCTGATTAAATAAGCAATAAAACTGGCCTTCTTGAGACTAGTTGAGTATCTGGAGCATCAGCAATTGTGGGTTCGATTACAGGCTCAAAATGGCCAGAAACAAATAACTTTCTTCTGAAACTCGTCAGTCCATTCTTGTTCTGAGAAATGAAGGCTATTCAATGCGAGAAATTGCCAAGAAACTGAAGATCTCGTACAACGCTGTGTACTACTCCCTTCACAGAACAGCGCAAACTGGCTCTAACCAGAATAGAAAGAGGAGTGGGAGGCCCCCGGTGCACAAGTGAGCAAGAGGACAAATACATTAGAGTGTCTAGTTTGAGAAACAGACGCCTCACAGGTCCTCAACTGGCAGCTTCATTAAATAGTAACCGCAAAACACCAGTCTCAACGTCAACAGTGAAGAGGCGACTCTGGGATGCTGACCTTCTAGGCAGAGTTGCAAAGAAAAAGCCATATCTCAGACTCATCTTATTTTATTTTTATTGGCCAGTCTGAGATATGGCTTTTTCTTTGCAACTCTGCCTAGAAGGTCAGCATCCCGGAGTCACCTCTTCACTGTCTAAGGTCGTTTGCAATCTGAAGCAGGTTCTCATCAAGGATTTGCCTGTATTTGGCTCCATTCATTGTTCCCTCTATCCTTACCAGTCTCCCAGTCCCTGCCACTGAAAAATATCCCCATAGCATGATACTGCCTCCACCATACTTCACGGTAGGGTGATGAGCTGTGCCTGGTTTTCTCCAGACATAGCACTTTGCATTCAGGCCAAAGAGTTACATTTTTGTCTCATCAGACCACATAATATTTTGCCTTATGCTCTCAGTCTTTCACGTGCCTTTTTGCAAACTCCAGGTGAGCTGTCATGTGCCTTTTTCTCAGGAGTGGCTTCTGTCTGGTCACTCTCCCATAAAGCCTAGATTGGTGAAGTGCTGTAGAGACTGTTGTCCGTCTGGCAGGTTCTCCCAGCTCAGCCAAGGAACTCTGTAGTTCTGTCAGAGTGGTCTTTGGGTTCTTGGTCACCTCCCTGACCAAGGTCTTCTTGCCCGGTTGCTCAATTTGGTCGGACGGCCAGCTCTAGGCAGAGTCTGGGTAGTTCCATATTTTTCCATTTCCCAATCATGGAGACCACTGTGCTCTTGGAAACTTTCAACACTCTAGAAATTGTTTTATACCCTTCCCCAGATATATCCCTCATCACAATTCTATCTCGGAGATCTATGGACAGTTCCTTGGACTTCATGGTATAGTTTCTGCTCTGACATTCACTGTCAACTGTGGAACCTTATATAGACAGGTGTGTTTCTTTCTAAATCATGTCCAAAGAATTGAATTGGCCACAGGTGGACTCCAATCAAGTTGAGTGTCATAGCAAAGGGATATGAATACTTACGTAAATTAGATATTTCTGTATTTCATTTTCAATACATTTGCAAACATTTCTAAAAACATGTTTTCACTTGGTCATTATGGAGTATTTTATTGTGTGTTGATGGGTGAGAAAAAAATATTTAATACATTTTGAATTCAGGCTGTAACACAACAGAATGTAGAATAAGTCAAGGGTTATGAATACTTGCTGAAGGCACTGTATAGCCTATATAGAATTGCTACGTAGTGTTTGTCTGTTACCTTTGGATTTCTTCACATCCGGTTCTGGTTCGGCCTCCCTGATAAACTGGCCCAGCTCGTTGACTTTCCCAAACGTCATTCTTCTGAACAGTGAGGGGACATAGCCAATGAAGTCATACATATAGGATGTTTATGGAGACAGAAACCCTGTTACAAGCCTGGTCCCAGATCAGTTTGTGCTGTATAGCCAACTCCTAATAGTCAATGTCATTTGGTCCCAGCACAAACAGATCTGGGACCAAGCTAATCTCTTACTGCAACTAGGACACTACCCGGGCTGCCTAAGGCCACACACATCTCCTACATGAGCCTGTGTTGGGCCATTAGACTTCTATCAGAGCTGATTGTAATGTAATGGGGATGACCTACAAATCTGCCATGTCACACTGAGGACTACATGGTAGTCTTTGAAAATATGTATTTGGAGCGGTTTAGTCACACATCAATGGTCATTACATACTGGCCTACTTAGCTAGCATCAAAGAACTCTCTTGGGAAAATTACAGTAGTAAATTCAGGACAGTTGATGGGTAGCTATGGGGGAAATTTTGCACAATTATAAAAACAATTTTCACTCATTTTGTCCAGTAGAGAAACATGAAAACACCAAATCAAATATTTGAAATAGTAATGTCGTTTACAGAGCCATTTGAGGTGACTGTACTTGGAGTGGTGAGAATATATAACTAAGAAGGCCTGAGGCTGCTATGCAGAGACTCACCCAGCGTAGGGGCGCTGGTAGAGGGACTCTGGGTCCAAGCTGGCTATGTCCACTGTTATCGCCTCGTCAAAGTTTTTCAGGATTTTTATTGCTGCCTCCTTTTTGGCACCTTGCTGTAAACGAAAAAATATAAAATAATTTGCACATTTAGAGCAGAACTAGAGGGAATATCAATCCATTAATGAATATATTTACGTTTTGTAAACAAATTAATACCCACAGACTATTGAACAAAGGTATGAGTGCTACTGCTGTTGAACATAATTGATTTGAGTGTACTTAGACAAACTTCTCTAAATATCTGATGAGAAGAGAAAAATGCCAGTAGAGGTAAAGAGAAAGTACAGGCTGTGAGCAGGTTAGGTGTGGGGTTATCTACCTGGGCTTGAGACCCCTCAGTGGCATTGGTGCTGCGGTCACCGTCCGAGGCCACGCCTTGACCAGAAGCGCTGGCGAGCACAAACTCATCCGCTCGGACAGAGTTGATAAGGTCACTCAGATATTTGTAGTAAAGATTACTCGACAGGAAGCCTGGCATGTAGACCTGCGGGAAGAAAAATGACATGAACTTCATATTAGCAAAGCTAAACTTTAAAATGCAAGTGGGTCATGCCTTTCTGTCACAAAGGTCTTCCGTTTTTTCCAGAGCCTGACGAAGTGTTTCATCATCATCCTAGCCTTTGGCAACATCGTACCACTGAAACATATCTATGGCTCTGGTACCCCTACCTTCAATAACCCCAAACTGGTCATCTAAGCCTCATGGTTTCAATCTAAAGGTAAATAATTACGACATGTAATGACTTAAATGTAATTTTTGTTTAGTTTTTCTAGCTGAATTCCAGTGGATTTTACAGTGGTGAGTGACCCCTGTGTGTTTCCTATATATTCACATAATGTATTTGACCCAGGTAACTGGGTGACCTACGACCTCTCACCTTTTCCATGGTGGTCCACGCCTGTCTGAGAGGAGTGGTGAAGCAGTAAGGTAAAGGCCCTCCCTCCCGGCAGATATTAGACTCTATCTCCATCCGTACAGAGTCATCGAAACCCAGCGGGTTGGTGGCTTGGAGTGAGAAATACCTGGGGAGGAAACAGATGAGATCATTATTAAACTGGTGCCCAAATAAACAAGCCAGGCTGAGTAATGTCCCCTGTAGCTCAGTTGGTAGAGCATGGCGCTTGCAACGCCAGGGTTGTGGGTTCGTTTCCCACGGGGGCCAGTATGAAAAATGTATGCACTCACTAACTGTAAGACGCTCTGGATAAGAGCGTCTGCTAAATGACTAAAATGTAAATGTAATGTGGAGGTGGTAGCCCTTTACACTCGTACCCATATACGGGTTGAAAATTGCAGATTTGGGCACTGATAAACACCTACATTGGAACGCAGTGGCTGTCAAAGTTTTGCTATACATGATGTCAGAACTTTGGCTCTGTGCTTCACAGCACTGTATGGGTTTTGACTGACAGCCATTCTGAACAAGAAGTTGCCCCAATACCTCTCGCTCACTGGGCAACTTTTGAGAATTGTTTGTTGTCTTAGTGAGGGAAATTCTGTAAATTAAGAGGACTATGTATTTTGAAAGATGAGACGTTGAGGATTATAATAACTACCACTTTGATGTCATACAAGCAAGCCAAACACCTTTAAGTCCAAATGTGCACTTGACATTTCCATATCATAAACCTCATGCCGTATAGTGTCAATGTTTATGTACAGTTACAAGATGAAATGTTGTCATACCCTGGGTTGTTCTGAACAGAATGAGCCTGTTTGTATATTGTGAAGAAACTTCGCCACGGCACACGCACCTAAATGCACTCATTACTCCTTTCTATGTGCAACAAAATTATTATCTGTTTCTCTGACTTACATTGTGAAAGCCTAACACTGTAATATAGTATTTTATAACTTAGCTAGTCATGCTAGCAATAGAACAGGCTTTCAAATGATGCCCACCTGATTTATAATGGACCATTTTTGGATAGCGTAAACAACAACAGTAATTGTGTGATGGTGGGGATGCAGGTTTATGTTCCAAACAAAACAACTACAAGTGTGCTTGCTCTAGTTCCTCAACGGCACAGCTAGGAGAGCAAAAAAGAAAAAAATCACCTTATAGTTGAAGACTCTACTTTGAGTCATAAAAGTGCATTGAAATGATTTAGGAACTGTGCAAACTTTGGAGAGGTATGGCCACTTGGAGACACCAGTTTGACCTCTCACTCAAACCCTTTGTTTGTCTTACGTTGCACCTACCCCACGTTTTCCAGGAATATTCTTATGTTACTGAATGTATCCAGAGTATTTTCAGATTTCATTATCAACAAATGTGACGAAAAGTACAATACATTTAAAATGCACATAAAATCAACAGTGTACTGTTTGGATTCAGTCTTGTGTCAGGTGAACTGTTGTGTTCTCACCTTTGGTCTAATAATTACCCTATAAACTCCAAACTGTTCCTTTTCAAAGATAGTGTAAAGACAAAGATAGTGTTGAGGCAAAGATAGTGTTGAGGCAAAGATAGTGTTGAGGCAAAGATAGTGTTGAGGCAAAGATAGTGTTGAGGCAAAGATAGTGTTGAGGCAAAGATAGTGTTAAGACAAATATAGTTTAAAGAGACAGATGTCTTAGGCACACCAATAGCGGTCCTCTGTAGCTCAGTTGGTAGAGCATGGCGCTTGTAACGCCAGGGTAGTGGGTTCGATCCCCGAGACCACCCATACACAAGAAATGTATGCACGCATGACTGTAAGTCGCTTTGGATAAAAGCGTCTGCTAAATGGCATATTATTTATTATTATTAATAGCGTTTGCGGGCCTAGAGTACTTAATACCTCTGAACAGAGTGCCGGCCGAAATTTGCGAACCGAGAGTGCATCGATTTTACATGTAGAATAGCGTGAAAATGTCGTAAGTCAGACGTCTATAGCGGGTGGTCCCTAAAACACAGCGCGCTGAACGATCGGCAGACGAACGCTAGATCCCTATTCGGTGCGATGTGTGTGAGCCGTTACTTGTCGTAAAGGATCATGGCGTCGTTCTGGGCCTCCAGGCCGTCGTACTGGCCAGCCTTAGCAGCCAGCTGGTCCTGGAAGTTATCTGCTGCCAGCCAGAACTGCAGGACATTCACAGCGTCCTCCTTCTCCATGTACTGGTGAGACACACAGACAGACACCATATTAGCTTTATCACCAATGACACTTCTATTAACACCTACCATATGACACTAATGTAGAATATAATAGAGAAGAACAGAATAGAAACAAATAACACCAGTACCACTAATGAGTAAAACACCTATGAATGAAGTTGATAAACTGTGGTTGTGTATATTTAATAGTGAACAACAGTAACATAAATTGTGGGGTCCAGCTGTTGCTCTTACCTCAGAGAAGTAGAAGAGGGCCGACTCACAGAACAAGATGTCTGCCAGGAACACAGAGCCACTGGTCAACACTTCGATCTGGTATTTACAGAAATGATGGCTGCGCAAGAATTCACTAAAGTGCCTGGGAAATATAGATTATATATGGTCACATTTACATTTATGATATAGGAGTGGATTAGTGTATAACAGAACAGCGGTAAAACTTTAATCCTAGGAGAAAAATCATGAGACCCTTAAAGAAAAACACTGGCACTTTAACATTAACTCATATGATAAATAATCAATCTTTCAATGGATACTAGAACAGGAAGATTGGAAAAACAAAAAAAACATACTGTTGTTCCATGATGGAGAAGACAACAGACTGTGCAATGACGAAGCAGTTTGGGTCCACCATTCCATCCTCCCCACAGATTTTAGCTGGCAAAATGGAGAAAAGGACAAAAACGGTCACAAATCACACAACTGATTATTAATCATCCACAAAATAGTTATCCTGAAACCTAGTTAAATATACTGAGATGATTACGGCTGATTTGATCTTTAACGTTGGTTGCAACATTCGTACTAGGTCTAACATTCATAGGAATGCATACAGTACTCACAAAGTTCTGATACAATACTCATACAGTCTGATTCAGTACTCATACAGTGACTGCAGTGTCTTACAGTCAAAGTCTCATACTAATGGCAAATAAGTGGCAATCAGGACTCATTTCTTACCGACTATGTCGTTTCTGAGCTGTTCTGTTATGGGGACGGGCCTAGTAGCGTCTGGAGAGATGTACTTGGTGAAGATGTTCACTGCATCTCTCTCTATACCTACAACAGAGGAGGAGAAGACGTTTAACAGTCAGTCACACGTGTCATAAACTGTGTACAACTCAAATATTGTTACCTCCAATGTGCAATTAAAACATATTAACGTTGTTATTCTGACAGCCAGTTGTTTCACACGGTGGAGATAAGAACAAATATAGCGAATATACTAGCCTTCTCTAGTCAGTGTGTTATGCAGGCCTATAGATAAATTATGATAAAGACAAGCCCAACACACAAAAGGATTGTAAGTACAGCCATAGCGTCTCTCTGAAACATGCACCACCAGTCAGCTCTAAGAGACTCCAGGCTACTTACTTAACCTTTATCTATACAAGTAAATTATGAACAGATTCTTATTTACAATTACGACCAGTCAAACATACTCTTCATGAGCTTGTCTGAGAGCTCCTTGAGGGCGTTGGTGGACTGCAGCTTGAAGGAGGTCCCTGTAATGTAAGAGGACTGTCTAGTGGGGGTGTCTGCCCTGCTGGGGGTGCCAGGCCTCTGGTCCACCACAGAGCTGAAGGAGTCCCTGTGGACGAGCTGCGCCGTGGGGCCTTCAGTACTGTTACTGTTAGTGTCCTGAGGGCTGGGGGTAAGGGGGTGTGAGGAGGTAGGCCTGGGGATGGAGGGTAGGTCCATGTCTGAAGGGGAGGAGGGGTCGGGGGAGACTGGGGTGGAGGCGGGCTCGGCCAGGGAGCTGTGTTTGACGGAGTTGAGGCTGTGGGCCCGGACCCGAGACCAGCTGGTGGAGCGAAAGCTCTCGGCCTCCAGCCAGAAGCGGACCAGGTGGTCAGCCCCGCGGGCCTCCTGGAACTGGATGTAGTATGGCATGGCCACATTGTCCCGCAGAATCTGATCCACAGTCTTAGACAGGCGCGAACGCGTCTCAGAGGCCAGGTAGTTCACACTAGAGCGCCCTGAAACACACAACACTGAATAAAACCACTACACAACCATACAGTATGATAACACTGGACCGCCCTGAAAGACACAATCAACCAATTAATCAAACCATCAAATCATTATAAAGCCCTTTTTACATCAGCAGTTCTCACAAAGTCTTTAAAAGTAACCCGGCCTAAACAACCACAGCATTCTGAATAAAACCACTAACACCATACACAATCATTAATAACAAAAGAGAATACTTATAAAAAAATCTATTTAAAAAACCTATTCAACTACGGCACAGTTCCTGGGTCACATGATCAGAGAGGCGATATCAATGAATGACTGAAGCTTGGCTGGAGGCCTCCATTACACAATGGACTAAAGTAGGAGCACTAAACAGTGAGCCTTTGGCAGCAATTACAGCCTCAAGTCTTCTTGGGCGTGACGCTACAAGCTTGGCACACCTGTATTTGGGGAGTTTCTCCCATTCTTCTCTGCAAATCCTCTCACGCTCTGTCAGGTTGGATGGGGAGCGTCGCTGCACAGCTATTTTCAGGTCTCTCCAGAGATGTTCGATTGGGTTCAAGTCTGGGCTCTGGCTGGACCACTCAAGGACATTCAGAGACTTGTCCCGAAGCCACTCCTGCGTTGTCTTGGCTGTGTGCAAAGGGTTGTAGTCCTGTTGGAAGGTGAACCTTTGCCCCAGTCTGAGGTCCTGAGCGCTCTGGAGCAGGTTTTCATCAACGATCTCTCTGTACTTTGCTCCGTTCATCTTTCCCTTGATCCTGACTAGTCTCCCAGTCCCTGCCGCTGAAAAACATCCCCACAGAATGCTGCTGCCGCCACGCTTCACCATAGGGATGGTGCCAGGTTCCCGCCAGACGTGACGCTTAGCATTAAATCTTGGTTTCATCAGACCAGAGAATCTTGTTTCTCATGGTCAGAGTCCTTTAGGTGCCTTTTGGCAAACTCCAAGCGGGCTGTCTTGTGCCTTTTACTGAGGAGTGGGTTCCATCTGGAGTGCTGCAGAGATGGTTGTCCTTCTGGAAGGTTCTCCTATTTCCACAGAGGAACTCTGGAGCTCTATCAGAGTGACCATCGGGTTCTTGGTCACCTCCCTGACCAAGGCCCTTCTCCCCCGATTGCTCAGTTTGGCTGGGCGGCCAGCTCTAGGAAGAGTCTTGGTGGTTCCAAACTACTTCCATTTAAGAATGATAGTGGCTACTGTGTTGTTGGGGACCTTCAATGCTGCAGAAATGTTTTGGTACCCTTCCCCATAGCTGTGCCGAGATACAATCCTGTTTCGGAGCTCTACGGACAATTCCTTCGACCTCATGGCTTGATTTTTGCTCTGACATGCACTGTCAACTGTGGGACCTTATATAAACTGGTGTGCACCTTTACAAATTTACATTTTAGTCATTTAGCACAAATCATGTCCAATCAATTGAATTTACAACAGATGGACTCCAAACAAGTTGTAGAAACATCTCAAGGATGATCAATAGAAACAGGATGCTCCTGAGCTCAATTTCGAGTGTCATAGCAAAGGGTCTGAATACTTGTATTTGTATTTATTTGTATTTTATTTTTAATAAATTTGCACACCCCAAAAATGTTATGTTGCCCTTAGTCATTATGGGGTATTGTGTGTAGATTGAGAAGGACATTTTTTTAAATTTAATCCATTTTAGAATAAGGCTGTAACGTAACGAAATGTGGAAAAGGTCAAGGGGTCTGAATACTTTCAGAATGCACTGTAGTATAGTCACCCTACTCTACTGCATTCCCAAGCCAGGGCTCAATGATGCACCACTGGTTCTACCACCCCCTCCCTCTGACTCACCGTCACCGGTAACTAAAGGATCTGTCCCAGCAGGTGTTGTCACTCACCATTATCATAAACAATACTGGTGTAGATGGCTGCTGTAGCACTATAAAAACTAGCACCTGATATCCACCCACTAATGAAATGCTTGATTTAAATAGCCTACATCTTCAGAGGGAAGAAGATTTAGGGAGTTCGTATGTATCATACTTAGGGCACAGCATGCTTCTCAGTACCACACACTAATTATAAGTAGGACCAGGAGTTTTACCAGGCCATGTGTTCACTCAGGAAAAACTCTGGGCCATACTTACGCATCATACTAAAAAGCTTTCTGGTAGCGTGCTGGTTGGTCAAAAGGCTAACCCATGCATGAAGCTGGAGCGAGTGCTTCGCAGGATTAGCCTTGCCCGTTGGCAGTTAAACACACCAGCACCATGTCCACTAGCCACCATTATCACATTGTATCAACTCACTCAAAGATGGGCACACACGATCCAGTCAAAAGGAGAGAACTTAAAGTATAAGAGCTCATCCATTCAAATCACTCTAAATCACCAGTTTTGCCTTTTCAATCATAATGAATAAGAGGGATGACCTAATCCTAGATCAGCACTCCTACTCTGAAACGCTTGTTAATACGGGCCCTGAAAACAAAGACAAATCAGTGGAGGACTGGAGGTACATACCCAGATCCCCAAAGTGTGCAGCCTCCATGTGGATGGGCTGTTTCTTGAGGATTGCTGTGCGTCCGCGGGCGAAGGAGTCCATGTTGGCAGAGATGGCATTGATAGCCACATGGCTGGGCCCCGCTGCCTCCAGGATGGCATGGTGGTTCCAGAGGCTCAGAGATGGGGACTGGGGGCTCGCTGGGGCTACCGGGGCTGGGGCTACAGGGGAGGAGGAGAGGAGGATGTTTGAAAAAAAAAAAAAGAGGTATCTTAATGCCTTTGATCAATACATTCAATGTAGGCTTAACTTTCTAGATGACAGAAACTCACAACATCAACAACCTATGTTAAGGGCCTGAAAAACGACACTTTAACTGAAGTCTGTAGTGATCCAGTACATGAATGTGTCCAGTTAAAGAACAGAGGGTGCTGTGACCTTTTTTTTTTTTTTTTTAACACTGGGGTGTGGAGAGTGGGAGTTTAAACTTACTAAAAAGGTCACTGCTTCACTGCTAACAACTCTTAAACCCAACACTTTAAAGTCTCAACTTCGGATACAATTACTGCCTGATATACAGTGAGGGAAAAAAGTATTTGATCCCCTGCTGATTTTGTACGTTTGCCCACTGACAAAGACATGATCAGTCTATAATTTTAATGGTAGGTTTATTTGAACAGTGAGAGACAAGAAAAATCCAGAAAAACACATGTCAAACATTTTATAAATTGATTTGCATTTTAATGAGGGAAATAAGTATTTGACCCCCTCTCAAATCAGAAAGATTTCTTTCTCCCAGGTGTCTTTTATACAGTTAACGAGCTGAGATTAGGAGCACACTCTTAAAGGGAGTGCTCCTAATCTCAGCTTGTTACCTGTATAAAAGACACCTGTCCACAGAAGCAATCAATCAGATTCCAAACTCTCCACCATGGCCAAGACCAAAGAGCTCTCCAAGGATGTCAGGGACAAAATTGTAGACCTACACAAGGCTGGAATGGGCTACAAGACCATCGCCAAGCAGCTTGGTGAGAAGGTGACAACAGTTGGTGCGATTATTCGCAAATGGAAGAAACAAAAGACCTGTCAATCTCCCTCGGCCTGGGGCTCCATGCAAGATCTCACCTCGTGGAGTTGCAATGATCATGAGAACGGTGAGGAATCAGCCCAGAACTACACGGGAGGATCTTGTCAATGATCTCAAGGCAGCTGGGACCATAGTCTCCCGAGTGGCGCAGTGATCTAAGGCACTGCATCACAGTGCTAGCTGTGCCACTAGAGATCCTGGTTCGAATCCAGGCTCTGTCGTAGCCGGCCGCGACCGGGAGACCCATGGGGCGGCGCTCAATTGGCCCAGGGTAGGGGAGAGAATGGCCGGCAGGGATGTAGTTCAGTTTGTAGAGCATGGCGTTTACAACGCCAGGGTTGTGGGTTCGATTCCCACGGGAGGCCAGTATGAAAAATAAATACAAATAATAATGTATGCACTCACTAACTGTAAGTCGCTCTGGATAAGAGCGTCTGCTAAATGACAAAAATGTAAATGTAATAGTCACCAAGAAAACAATTGGTAACACACTACGCCGTAAAGGACTGAAATCCTGCAGCGCCCGCAAGGTCCCCCTGCTCAAGAAAGCACATATACATGCCCGTCTGAAGTTTCCCAATGAACATCTGAATGATTCAGAGGAGAACTGGGTGAAAGTATTGTGGTCAGATGAGACCAAAATCGAGCTCTTTGGCATCAACTCAACTCGCTGTGTTTGGAGGAGGAGGAATGCTGCCTATGACCCCAAGAACACCATCCCCACCGTCAAACATGGAGGTGGAAACATTATGCTTTGGGGGTGTTTTTCTGCTAAGGGGACAGGACAACTTCACCGCATCAAAGGGACGATGGACGGGGCAATGTACTGTCAAATATTGGGTGAAAATGGGTCGTGGATGGGTATTCCATAATGACAATGACCCAAAACACACGGCCAAGGCAACAAAGGAGTGGCTCAAGAAGAAGCACATTAAGGACCTGGAGTGGCCTAGCCAGTCTCCAGACCTTAATCCCATAGAAAATCTGTGGAGGGAGCTGAAGGTTCGAGTTGCCAAACGTCAGCTTCCAAACCTTAATGACTTGGAGAAGATCTGCAAAGAGGATTGGAACAAAATTCCTCCTGAGATGTGTGCAAACCTGGTGGCCAACTACAAGAAACGTCTGACCTCTGTGATTGCCAACAAGGGTTTTGCCACCAAGTACTAAGTCATGTTTTGCCGAGGGGTTAAATACTTATTTACCTCATTAAAATGCAAATCAATTTATAACATTTTTGACATGCGTTTTTCTGGATTTTGTTGTTGTTATTCTGTCTCTCACTGTTCAAATAAACCTACCATTAAAATTATAGACTGATCATGTCTTTGTCAGTGGGCAAACGTACAAAATCAGCAGGGGATCAAACACTTTTTTCCCTCACTGTACACTGAGTATACCAAACATTAGGAACACCTTCCTAATATTGAATTGACTCTACAAGGTTTCGAAAGCGTTCCACAGGGATGCTGGCCCATGTCGACTCCAATGCTTCCCACAGTTGTGTCAAGTTGGCTGGATGTTCTTTGGGATGTTCTTTGTGGACCATTCTTGATACACACGGGAAACTGTTGCGCGTGAAGAACACAGCAGCATTACAGTTCTTGACACAAACCGGTGCACCAGGCACCTACTACCATACCCCATTCAAAGACACTTCAATTTTGTGTCTTTCCCATTCACCCTCTGAATGGCACACATACACAATCCATGTCTCAATTGTCTCAGGGCTTATAAATCCTACTTTACCTGTCTCCTCCCCTTCAGCTACACTGATTGAAGTGGATTTAACAAGTGACATCAATAAGGGATCATAGCTTTCACCTGGATTCACCTGGTCAGTCTATGTCATGGAAAGAGCAGGTGTTCTTAATGTTTTCTAAACTCAGTGCATGCATCTTATTACCTAAATCAATACATTCTCTCTGAATATTTACAGAGATAAATACAAATACAATTAGGAAGAATGATTCAAAAGGGAAAGCTCAGAGGGAAATACCGGTACCCACAAAAAAGTGTGAGTAAACAGAACACTGTAACTAAAGAGGCACTTGACTGCTTTCAAAGAACATCCAACAAGGGGCTTCCTCTATTTTCAGGTCTTCTCAAAAATGAAACGTCAGGCAGCAGCAGCAGATCACTGAAATTCATCATTTCAGGGAAGAAGTAGTGTGGTACCCACCTCTATTGACTTTAGCATCAACTGGTCGCTCAGGTTCCTTTCCTTTTGCTGTGGGTCAAAAAGGAATTACATAGCACTGTAATTAGAGCAGTCTAACATTTGATTCACATTGCAGGGGGAGATCAGCGACTGGAATAGTGGGCCTGGTGTCATTGTAGGGTAAAGCAATAGGGATGATGCAGTGTCACTGAAAAAGCACTAACTTAACTATTCAGTTACATAACGGTCTAGGCCTGGTCGGGAAACAGATACGCCTCTGACTGTGATAACCATGTGTTGGGATCTATTCTCTTACAACTAGATGTGATGCCTGGCTTAGAAAGAATACATTAATGATTAAACATAATAGGTTTGTGCTGTACTGATATAGATTGTTTAACATAACAAGCTGTGATTAATGTGAGGAACCGTTAGGGGGTAGGCTGAGATAGGCTTGTGACTCACACACACACTGCCTCTTTGTTAAACTGCTCAAGGACATGTGTACTGCTACAATGAAGAAGAACAAACTATGTCTGAGGTTGCTGACTCGAGACAAGTTGTAAAGATAACAACTAATGCCCGGCAACAGTGAAGCGCGAAGGGTCTGGGACCAGCCTGAGCGCCAACGATAGGTTGGGTAAGTTTAAACCACACCCAGCCTCTATTCTGACAGGCCCAGCAGGGAGCGGGAACTCTCTTTGTCAGAGTATTTAAAGAAGAACTTATAACAATAGCTCAGTTCTCTGTCTGCCCTGCGTGGTGTTTCAGTGGGCCCGTATATACGAACATCATATTTACCATTCAAGTGTTTGCATTAATTAAAATACTAGTCTATTTTAGAAGACGTGTATTGACCTCTTTTTGTTCCTATACCAGATTTGAATTGACGCAATTTAACACGTCTGTTTAGCAAACACTCATGCACAGATCCTCACTGTCATGCACAGATAAGATACGGGGAGAGACACAAGCTACTTGTGTGTGGCTCCTAATAGGAATACAACATAGTTATTCTTTACATTGAAGCATGGCTGCCATCTTACAAGGCGTGTTTATTGACTGCAGTGGCTTTGGTCTATCAGCTTGAGTGTCACAGCAGAGGCATTTTCCCCACTTCATGTCATGCTGTTACTGCAAAATACCCTCATCACCATAGTGAACCGTCTGGACGCAAAGTCCTGTTTTTCTACCCATTTAAATCCTCCTCCTGTTACATAAAGTAACAGAATACACCTGGTTACAATAGTGTGGTGAAACTGAACCTTTTGCGCATGACACAAGGAGTCTTTCTGAGGCTCTTTCAGCTGTCAGTGCAGTAGAGGAGTGGGTCAGCAGATAAGCCTGCCCTACACAGACCAGCCCCTCAGGGGGAAGGATGGAAACCTCTTTTTCATTAGAGGAATCATATGGTGAGCATTTATAATTTCATTTGGTATATAAATTGGTCTCTGCATATGATTGTTAGCGCCATAAATTTCATATTATCCATGGTTTGCAGCACTGTAGGCCTAATACTTTACAGTAGCTGTCAAGACAAGTGTGTGTTTTACTAGCCCAGGAATCGAGGTCTATAGTTTGGCCTACTGATGTACACTACCAGTCAAAAGTTTGGACACACCTACTCATTCAAGGGTTTTTCTTTATTTTTACATTGTAGAATAATAGCGAAGACATCAAAACTATGAAATAACACATATGGAATCATGTAGTAACAAAAAAAAGTGTTAAACAAATCAATATATATTTTATTTTTGAGATTCTTCAAATAGCCACCCTTTGCCTTGATGACAGCTTTGCACAGTCTTGGCATTCTCTCAACCAGCTTCACCTGGAATGCTTTTCCAACAGTCTTGAAGGAGTTCCCACATATGCTGAGCACTTGTTGGCTTCTTTTCCTTGACTCTGCCTTCCGACCCATCTCTAACCATCTCAATTGGGTTGAGGTCGGGGGATTGTGGAGGCCAGGTCATCTGATGCAGCACTCCATCACTCTCCTTCTTGGTAAAATAGCCCTTACACAGCCTGGAGGTGTGTTGGGTCATTGATTTGTTTAACACTTTTTTGGTTACTACATGATTCCATTTGTGTTATTTCATAGTTTTAATGTCTTCACTATTAATCTACAATGTAGAAAATAGTAAAAAATAAAGAAAAACCCTTGAATGAGTAGGTGTGTCCAAACATTTGACTGGTACTGTACATGCAATAATATTTGCTTGATTCTCTTCAGACCACAATTCCAAGGTAAATACTGAGCAGCCTAGAGACATTTAACACAATTAGCTTAAATTAATCCCTTAAAGCTGCAATATGTAACTTTTTGGGCGACCCGACCATATTCACATAGAAATCTGTCACTCATTGAAAGCAAGTCTAAGAAGCAGTAGATCTGTTCTATGTATGCTTTTTCTATGCCTCCCGGTCTTAAGTTTTGTTTTTGCATCTTTTACTTTCGGTTTAGTACACCAGCTTCAAATAGCTGAAAATACAATATTTTTGGTTATGGAAAATATATTTCACAGCGGTTTAGTTGGTATAATGATTCTCTACCCTATAGTTGCTTGTTTTGTCACAAACTGAAATTAGGCGAGCTATTAGAATTTTAGCAACCAGGAAATGGCGGAGCGATTTCTGCATAGTACATCTTTAATGCACCTTGAAAGGTAAGTTGCAGTAAGGTGCATCATTAAGTCCTGCTATTCCCACCCCAGATGTTCCAACATGCCAATGACAATGAAGAATGTCTAGCCTAGGCTACTTGTATGGTGAGCTATCCATGGCATAGCCCTTGATCATGACTCTCAGTTCCATGACACATAAGTCACTGGACGAAGGCGTCTTCTGTATGGGGGAGTTTTGTTAAGAGCCGCGGCACTCGGTCTGAACATTAACACGCATTCAGTGTTGCCAATTTAGCGACTTTGTCGCTATATTTAGCGAGTTCTCAGACCCCTCTAGTGACATTTTCAAAAAAGCGACTAGCGACAAATCTAGCGACTTTTTCTGATGTTATTGGAGACTCTGACGTGAAAGCACGTATCGTTCTTACTCTTCTCAACGAGCAGCAGGTGCTTTGTTACCCTCGTCCCAAATCACTCACAGGCAGCCCAGTCCTCGCGCAGCAGTCCCTCCCAGCTGCAGTCAGCGCAGGAGATGTTCACCCCTCCGCGTCCAGACTGCAAATGAATCGCGCATGCGGGAAGCCGCCGCTGGCTGATCCCGCCCTGGCTTACATTGAGGGCGGGATGTAAATGTAGGGTGTTTTTTCCTCACTTTGTCTCTCCCACTATGTTATTCCTCTCTCCTACAGCATCCATCACAATTACATGCACATGGCCAATTATGCAAATTAGGTGATGACGTCATTTTGTGACTTCTAGCGACTTTTAGGACAGCCAATAGCTACTTTCCTTACTGAGGAGTTGGCAACACTGCACACATTGCTTGCAGTACAGTTTTGAAAGCATATGGACATCATCTTTCATATCGGTGAGAAATCAGTTTAAATTGATACACACCCTTATAGGGTTAGGGTTCCTACACAACCACATTTCCATCTTACAGCGCTTGTTTATTGAAAACAGAGTGGACTACCAGTGCTAATTAGCTATCTGCGTCTCCGAACACCTGTGTGTAAACGGAAGACTGACACCACAAAGTGTTGTCACTGAAAAATACTGTTGCTTAAAACAGTGTACAGTAAGTGTGCATTTTGTATTTGTGAAATTATTTTTATGTGATATGAAAGTAGAGGGATTTATGTTTCTAGAAACGTACCACAATTGAGAATCGATTCATGTTTAGATGGAGTATTTGGCTCTTTTGGCTTCCAGAGCCAAATCGCCCTTTAAAACAAGCCATTCCTGCATGTGGGCATTCCTGCATCTGCAGGAGCCCCTCTTTATACTTATATTGGTCCATTTTTAAGCAAGGACAGGCGGGAAGCAGGGGCGCTCCAGTACAGTATTTGGCATTAATGCACAATAACGTTTGATGCCAGCCGCCAATAAACCCCACAGAAGAAGGGGCAGGGGCGACAATGGTAGCTAGCTAGCCGTACACCGGTAGACAGTGTCCTTCGTTCCTACATACACTGTGTGCTAGCTTTGCCAGCTAGTCCGATACACAGCAGGCGGGGGCGACAGTGTACTAGCTAGCTAACTAGCATGTTAGCTAGCACACTGTGTCCCTAACTAGCAAGCTAGCTAACACACGGTGTCGCCCCAGCCTCCCGCCTGCTGTGCTAGCGTGGCGAACGGTATACAGGAGGCGGGGGTGACACCGTGTGCTAGCATACTAACAAACTAGCATACGGTGTCGCTAACAAGCTAGCTAGCACATGGTGTCACCCCCACCTCCCGCCCGCTGTGCTAGCAGGGGCGACCAGTAGACAGTGTCCTTCACCCCCGCCTGTCGGGTACCGTTTACCCGCAGTTCTGTTAATGACGGTGAGGGCAGGCGGGAGCGAAGGACACTGTCCACTGTCCCGCTAGCAGGCAAGGATGACTCCTGGAGGGGCAAAAAAAGCTCAGATAATACTTTTATTTCCCTTTTGACCCACATTCAAAAGTGTCACAAGCATGAATATGTCATGCTCGAGGGGGTGGGGCGTTCATACAGGAACCAATGGGATGCTCGAGGGGCGGTGTTCCTGCAAATACAGGAATGCCCTGAATTGTGGGCTGCAGTTGCACACTATATTGCTTTAACCAGAACATGTAAGGTCCTTGGACTAAGGAGTTAGGCTCCTTTAGTCCAATATTGGCTATCCATGGCAAAGAAACATTAGCGCGACATTATTAGCTAGCAAATCACCAAGTTCAAGGCGACGTTGTGGTTAGTTAATTATTATATAGATAATACCCAACCTAGTCTGCATTGTCCAAGAATGAATTGAGATCGATCATGGATGCTAGTTAGCTCTGAACATCAGCTAGCTACTTAAGTGGCCAAAGTTATTGAGAAGGAAAGCTGCATTAGCAAACGTTAGCTTGCTAACACAGATTTGAGATCATGTGGCTGCTAGTTCTATTTCTTCAGATTTTAAACAAATGTATTTCCTCAATTATCCAACGGATATTTGTCTAAGGCCTTGACTTGACACAGACCTGTCAAGCGCATTCTCATCTCAGTTATTAGCCATCGCGCATTCCTCAACCCCTCGGGCGAGCCTCTTCTTTACACCCTTCGGCTTGCGCTAGCTGGCTCGGCTAGCATACTTCCTTACCTTTCCTCCTGAAAAACGACATGACGATTTTCACGCTCTGAATGTATCCTCAGCTCAATGACAACATCCTGTGGATTCCCGAGTCCCTTCATTCACATGCATCGAATCTAGACGATTGTAATGGGTTTGTTTGCAACCGACTGGACTGTTAAATCAAACATGTCCCTCTTCTGAAATCAGTGGCCATATTGTCAATATACGTCTCACTTCCGGACTGATGCTGCAGCAGCATTGTGGGAATCTTTAATTGTTTGCTAGTGACAGTAGAGGGCAATAGCCACAAGGGAGATATTATCAGGGGTGAAAGTAAGGTGGTACGGTCCGGTACGGCGTCCTGGCAAAATAAATAGTTGGGGTATGCTATACCGGTAAAAAGTGAGCCTATCACAATTAAAATAACATTCCCAAAAACCTATCGGCTATTACACCATTATTTAACATTACTGCATGTCAGCCACATGCAACATTTGCCAATTGACTGGAAACCGGGTGGCATAAACTCCAAATTAAGAGAACACTTACATTTTGTCAAGCCTGAGATGAGTGGGCGAGATGTTGGTGGACAGGGTGGAGGTGAGGTGAGTGGCGGAGACCGAAGCGTGCGTGGACAACAGTGGATGCGTCAATTCAGGCTACAAGTGTAGGCCTAATGACAATCGCAGAACGTCATTAAAATACACGTAGGTGTTTTGTAACATCTCTTTCCATTCATCAAATTGCAGGTGCACAGTGCACTGTTGGGGTTTGGATGCTAAAATTATTTTGTGAGTGGACGAATGTGCGCAGGTAGCCTACTGGATCGCCTTTGTTAAGTAATTGTTTGACAATCAGATGAAAACATCACAACTGGTTGTGTTTATGCCACATTAAAAGGCATAGCCAGCGTGTCCATAATGCTAGGGGGAGTAATGCTTTCCCTAAAGTAAATGAAATTGCCAAAATTATAGGCCTATAGCCAAATTAGCTTACTCCTGTCTATACAGAAATAAATACAATCATTCTAAATAGCAGGGGCGCAACTTTGGTTTTAGAAGTGGGGGGGGACATACCCTGGCAGGGGGTCTGGGGGTCCTCCCACAGATTTTTTTGGGGCATTTAAAGCTCATTTCCTGCATCTTTACACAATCTAATATGCCGTCTCTATTTAGAACAAAAAGTATGCAAAAATGCCCACAGTCATCAAGCTAGGAAAGAGATCAGTGTTACTAGATCAAAGGTAATTCAATCATAAATATTGTGTTGCACCTTTAAACAATAGCCTAACAAATGAACAACTCTTGAAAAAATACTAAGACATTTGATTGTCTTTATTATCAAACTGAAAAGGTCCACCCACGCAGACAGTGTGGTGAAGAAGGCACAACAGAGCCTCTTCAACCTCAGGAGGCTGAAGAAATGTGGCTTGGCACCTAAAACCCTCACAAACTTTTACAGATGCACAATTGAGAGCATCCTGTTGGGCTGTATCACCGCCTGGTACGGCAACTAAACCTCTCGCAACCGCAGGGCTCTCCAGAGGGTGGTGCGGTCTGCCGAACGCATTAACGGGGGCAAACTTCCCGCCCTCCAGGACACCTACAGCACCCGATGTCACAGGAAGGCCAAAAAGATAATCAAGGATATCAACCACCTGAGCCACTGCCTGTTCACCCTGCTATCATCCAGAAGGCGAGGTCAGTACAGGTGCATCAAAGCTGGGGCCAAGAGAATGAAAAACAGCTTCTATCTCAAGGCCATCAGACTGTTAAATAGCCATCACTAGCACATTAGAGGCTGCTGCTGCCTATTGAAATCACTGGCCACTTTAAGAAATGGAACACTAGTCACTTTAATAATGTTTACATTACTTGCACTACTCATCTCATATGTATATACTGTATTCTATTCTATAATATTATACTGTATCTTAGTCCATGCCGCTCTGTCATTGCTTGTATATATTCTTAAATTCCATTCCTTACTTAGATTTGTGTGTATTAGGTATATGTTGTGAAATTGTTAGATATTACTTGTTAGATATTACTGCACTGTCGGAGCTAGAAACACAAGCATTTTGCTACACCCGCAATAACATCTGCTTAACACGTGTATGTGATAAATAACATTTGATTTGATTAGATTAATTATCAAATTTCAGCCAGACCGACCAGCCAGCCCGAGCCGCCTGCACGCCCGACCCCCACCAGTCTAGTCAATAACTCAACTCTCTCCCAACACAATTTCCTTCCCAGTTCACACCTCTTCATTTTTTAAATTCCCAAGCAAAGGGTATTTATTTTAATTTTTTTATAAAACACATGCACCTCAAATATACATTAACAGCAAATCCTTCATATAATTAATCTCATAACACTAATAGTACTGTAGAGCTATTTTTACTTGCACACAATATAGCTGGGTCGCCCCGTCCTGTCCCTAGGGGTCTACCACCCTGCAGTGCCCCAACCCAACACACCCCACTCACCTTTAGGATCTTAGTGAAACATTCATTTTTGGTTTCGGTGTGTGTTAGGCCAAGGCCAGAGTGACAACCCACAGGACGGCAGACCCCCAGGGCCAGGACTGAGCAGCCCAGCAGCTAGGGATTGCCTAAATAGGTATTACATTTACATCTTAGTCATTTAGCAGACGCTCTTATCCAGAGCGACTTAGAGTTAGTGAGTGCATATTTTTTTTTTTTTTTTTTTTTTTTTTTCCATACTGGCCCCCCGTGGGAATCGAACCCACAACCCTGGCATGCAAATGCCATGCTCTACCAACTGAGCTACATGGGACAGGTATCTCCCCTGATGTGTGCATGTTTTCAATACAGACTCAATACACCGGCTCCGACACTTGTCGGATGTGGCAGGGCTTGCAAACTATTACAGACTACAAAGGGAAGCACAGCCGCGAGCTGCCCAGTGACACGAGCCTACCAGACGAGCTAAATCACTTCTATGCTCGCTTCGAGGCAAGCAACACTGAAGCATGCATGAGAGCATCAGCTGTTCCAGATGACTATGTGATCACGCTCTCCGTAGCTGAAGTGAGTAAGACTTTTAAACCAGTCAACATTCACAAGGCCGCAGGGCCTGACAGATTACCAGGACGTGTACTCCGAGCATGCACTGACCAACTGGTAAGTGTCTTCACTGACATTTTCAACATGTCTGTAATACCAACATGTTTCAAGCAGACCACCATAGTCCCTGTGCCCAAGAACACTAAGATAACCTGCCTAAATGACTACTGACCGTAGCACTCACATCTGTAGCCATGAAGTGCTTTGAAAGCCTGGTCATGGCTCACATCAACACCATTATCTCAGAAACCCTAGACACAATTTGCATACCGCCCCAACAGATCCACAGATGATGCAATCTCTATTGCACTACACACTGCCCTTTCCCACCTGGACAAAAGGAACACCTACGTGAGAATGCTATTCATTGACTACAGCTCAGCGTTCAACACCATAGTGCCCTCAAAGCTCATCACTAAGCTAAGGACCCTGGGACTAAACACTCCCTCTGCAACTGGATCCTGGACTTCCTGACGGGCCGCCCCCAGGTGGTAAGGGTAGGTAACAACACAACTGCCACGCTGATCCTCAACACAGGGTCTCCTCAGGGGTGCGTGCTCAGTTCCCTCCTGTGTACTCCCTGTTCACCCATGACTGCATGGCCAGGCACAACTCCAACACCATCATTAAGTTTGCAGATGACACAACAGTGGTAGGCCTGATCACGACAACGATGAGACAGCCTATAGGGAGGAGGTCAGAGACCTGGCCGTGTGGTGCCAGGATAACAACCTCTCCCTCAACGTGATCAAGACAAAGGAGATGATTGTGGACTACAGGGAAAAAAAGAGGACGGAGAACGCCCCCATTCTCATCGACGGGGCTGTAGTGGAACAGATTGAGAGCTTCAAGTTCCTTGGTGTCCACATCACCAACAAACTATCATTGTCCAAACACACCAAGACAGTCGTGAAGAGGGCACGACAAAGCCTATTCCCCCTCAAGAGACTGAAAAGATTTGGCATGGGTCCTCAGATCCTCAAAAAGTTCTACAGCTGCACCATCGAGAGCATCCGGACTGGTTGCATCACTGCCTGGTATGGTAACTGCTCGGCCTACAGAGGGTAGTGCGTACGGCCCAGTACATCACTGGGGCCAAGCTTCCTGCCATCCAGGACCTCTATACCAGGCGGTGTCAGAGTAAGGCCCTAAAAATTGTCAAAGACTCCAGCCACCCTAGTCATAGACTGTTCTCTTTGCTACCGCACGGCAAGCGGTATCGGAGTGCCAAGTCTAGGTCCAAAAGGCTTCTTAACAGATTCTACCCCCAAGCCATAAGACTCCTGGACAGCTAATCATGGCTACCCAGACTATTTGCGTTGTCCACCCCCCCTCCCCTCCTTTACGCTGCTGCTACTCTCTGTTTATTATCTATGCATAGTCACTTTAACTCTACCCACATGTACATATTACATCAATTACCTCAACTTTTTTTTTCTTTCTATTTTTCTTAAATTTTACATTTTTGTCATTTAGCAGACGCTCTTATCCAGAGCGACTTACAGTTAGTGAGTGCATACATTTTCTTACTGGCCCCCCGTGGGAAACGAATCCACAACCCTGGCGTTGCAAGCGCCATGCTCTACCAACTGAGCTACAGGGGACCCTAAAACTTAAAACTGCGTTGTTGGTTAAGGGCTTGTAAGTAAGCATTTCACTGTAAGATCTACACCTGTTGTATTCGGCGCATGTGGCAAATACAATTTGATTTGACTCCTTTAGTTATACTGTATTCCGTATAAGGCATCCAGACCTTATGAAAGTTGCCCAGTATACCGTTAATCTTGTAATAAATCAAATCTAGTGATACAGTGAGGGAAAAAAGTATTTGATCCCCTGCTGATTTTGTACGTTTGCCCACTGACAAAGAAATGATCAGTCTATAATTTTAATGTTAGGTTTTTTGAACAGTGAGAGACAGAATAACAACATAACAATCCAGAAAAACGCATGTCAAAAATGTTATGAATTGATTTGCATTTTAATGAGGGAAATAAGTATTTGACCCCCTCTCAATCAGAAAGATTTCTGGCTCCCAGGTGTCTTTTATACAGGTAACGAGCTGAGATTAGGAGCACACTCTTAAAGGGAGTGCTCCTAATCTCAGTTTGTTACCTGTATAAAAGACATCTGTCCACAGAAGCAATCAATCAATCAGATTCCAAACTCTCCACCATGGCCAAGACCAAAGAGCTCTCAGATGTGGTCCTCTGTAGCTCAGCTGGTAGAGCACGGCGCTTGTAACGCCAAGGTAGTGGGTTCGATCCCCGGGACCACCCATACACAAAAAAAAAAAATTATGCACGCATGACTGTAAGTCGCTTTGGATAAAAGCGTCTGCTAAATGGCATATTACTATTACTATATTACTCTCCAATGATGTCAGGGACAAGATTGTAGACCTACACAAGGCTGGAATGGGCTACAAGACCATCGCCAAGCAGCTTGGTGAGAAGGTGATAACAGTTGGTGCGATTATTCGCAAATGGAAGAAACACAAAAGAACTGTCAATCTTCCTCAGCCTGGGGCTCCATGCAAGATCTCACCTCGTGGAGTTGAAATGATCATGAGAACGGTGAGGAATCAGCCCAGAACTACACGGGAGGATCTTGTCAATGATCTCAAGGCAGCTGGGACCATAGTCACCAAGAAAACAATTGATAACACACTACGCCGTGAAGGACTGAAATCCTGCAGTGCCAGCAAGGTCCCCCTGCTCAAGAAAGCACATATACAGGCCTGTCTGAAGTTTGCCAATGAACATCTGAATGATTCAGAGGAGAACTGGGTGAAAGTGTTGTGGTCAGATGAGACCAAAATCGAGCTCTTTGGCATCAACTCAACTCGCCGTGTTTGGAGGAGGAGGAATGCTGCCTATGACCCCAAGAACACCATCCCCACCGTCAAACATGGAGGTGGAAACATTATGCTTTGGGGGTGTTTTTCTGCTAAGGGGACAGGACAACTTCACCACATCAAAGGGATGATGGACGGGGCCATGTACCGTCAAATCTTGGGTGAGAACCTCCTTCCCTCAGCCAGGGCATTGAAAATGGGTCGTGGATGGGTATTCCAGCATGACAATGACCCAAAACACACGGCCAAGGCAACAAAGGAGTGGCTCAAGAAGAAGCACATTAAGGTCCTGGAGTGGCCTAGCCAGTCTCCAGACCTTAATCCCATAGAAAATCTGTGGAGGGAGCTGAAGGTTGGAGTTGCCAAACGTCAGCCTCGAAACCTTAATGACTTGGAGAAGATCTGCAAAGAGGAGTTGGACAAAATCCCTCCTGAGATGTGTGCAAACCTGGTGGCCAACTACAAGAAACGTCTGACCTCTGTGATTGCCAACAAGGGTTTTGCCACCAAGTACTAAGTCATGTTTTGCAGAGAGGTCAAATACTTATTTCCCTCATTAAAATGCAAATCAATTCATAACAATTTTGACATGCGTTTTTCTGGATTTTTTTGTTGTTATTCTGTCTCTCACTGTTCAAATAAACCTACCATTAAAATTATAGACTGATCATGTCTTTGTCAGTGGACAAATGTACAAAATCAGCAGGGGATCTAATACTTTTTTCCCTCACTGTACATAACTTGACATTGTGGGAGGATAACCAACCTTGCAATTAATGGCAATGCATTTCTGAGCAGCTATAAATGCTTAGTTACACAGTTTCTTCAGATAACAGTCTCCAGTATCAACATTTCCAAGCAAACAAAAACGGGGAGAATTGAGAATCTTTAGACATGCTGAGATAAAAGAACATATACTCTTTGCCAGAATTCAGCCAGCCTTCACAAGACAATAACATATGCAAATATGTCCCCTTTTGTGTTTTACACCTCCAGCAGAGGAATGACATTTCTGAGTGCATGTAATTAAGTTTCACTTGCATATAGTATGTTCTATGGATGGTCTTAAACTGCAGTAATTTATGTCTGAGATGATATGAACATGACTGGGCATTCAAACATATCTGTATCCATTTATCATCAATAGCTTCTACCAGGTCTTCCTCATATTTTTGTGTCATTGGGAAAAGCCTTGATACAGTTTGGAAATCAACTTGAGGTTTGTCAGACTGCCTTAAAATAGCATCTGGCTTGTCCAGTGTTTGCTGCACAGGGAAAATAAAGTGTTGTATCTGCAAAAATTCACCTCACGTCCGTCACAGACTGGTCTTCCCTGGTTGCCTGACCCTGCTGAGACCCCTGTCACCATCTGATCCTCATAAGATGAGGCATGACAAATAATTACCTTGGTTAACATTTATACATTATATTATCCGAGAGTAGAATCAATGTTTCAATTATTGAAATGACCATTATTCCCATATCCCAGACTGTAGGTTTAAGCTTAAGATGCTGTCCTGTAGCTACTGTAGATCTAGCCATCAATTCAAAATGGAACTTTGTATCATTCACTGATATAGTTAATATATGTCACTGGTGTAGAGAGGAGTAGGCAGGAGGCAGTCGCAGGTTTAGAACTACTGAATCTATTTAAGCACCATAGATCAAAGCGGGTCAAAACCCAAATGCTGTTGTACTCAAAATATATCTTCATAAACAAAAGGCACAGGGCGAACCCAAAGTGCAAAATATAAAGTATTCAGGAAATAGTAGTAACATTTACAATGACCGACAAAGACAAATGGCAGAGGGAGTATATATACAGTGATAGTGGGAATTGGAACCAGGTGTGTGTAATGATGACGAGACAAGTCCGGGGTTGATGAGTGAAGGGCGTTTGCCAGCAGTAGGTTCGGCAGCAGCTAGCCCAGCCCCGGCGCCCCAACCTTGGGGACGACCCCGGAGACACGGTGCGGGTCGGTCGGGACGACGCCTTTGGAAGTCCCAAATGAGAGAACGATCCAGGACATCCCACACCGGAACCCAGCACTGCTGGTACTGGAGAAGCCCCCCACGGTGCCGTGAGTCCAACAGGCTGTGGACGGAGTACGCCGGGGCCCCCTCAACGTAATCTGTATGTCACCTCATTGACTCTCCTCAGGACTTTGAACGGCCCCACAAACCGCGGGCTCAGCTTCCGGCAGGGCAGGCAAAGGGGCAGGTCCTTTGTAGAAAGCCAGACTCTGTCACCAGGGTGAAAGACCGGGGCCACACTGCGGTGACGATCAGCCTGCGCCTTCTGCCGGAGGACATCGCGCTGGAGATGGGTGTGTGCTGTGTTCCATACCTCCTCAGCACGCCGGAACCCACCGCAGGAGCCTTGATCTAACTCCGGTGCCAGGGTGCTAGGGCCGGCTGATAGCCTAGAACACACTGAAAGGGTGTGAGGTTAGTGGAGGAGTGATGGAGGGAGTTTTGTGCGTATTCTGCCCAAGGCAGAAATGCAGCCCACTCCCCCAGCCGGTCCTGACAGTAACTACAAAGGTACCTACCCAGTTCCTGATTTACCCTTTCCACCTACCCATTAGATTGGGGATGATACCCAGAGGTGAGGCTGACCGTGACCCCCAGTCGTTCCATGAAGGCCTTCTGAGGAGGTGAACTGAGGACCACGGTCAGACACAATGTCCTCCGGGATCCTGTAGTGCCGGAAGACGTGAGAGAAGAGAGCCTCCGCGGTCTGCAGGGCTATAGGGAGACTAGGCAGAGGAATCGAACGACAGGCTTTGGAAAACCGGTCCACAGCGACCAGGATGGTGATGTGCCCCTCCGAGGGGGGAAGGTCTGTGACAAAGTCCATGGAGAGATGGGACCAGGATCGTTGTGGAACCGGCAGCGGGTGGAGTTTGCCATAGGGGAGGTGTCTTGCTCTCTGCGCAGGTGGCGCAGGAAGAGACGTAAACCCGGATGTCCCGGGCCAAGGTGGGCCACCAGTACTTGGCGGAGAGACAGTCGATAGGAGGGGCTATACCCGGGTGCCCCGATACATGTCCTGTGTGTGCCCAGGCGAGGAGACGGTCCCGCACATCAGAGGTCACGTAGATACGTCCCTCGGGACATTGGGCAGGTGAGGGCTCCTGTCGCAGGGCTCAAACGGATGTCCGCGTCCACATTCCACACGATAGGAGCCACAATGCGGGACAGGGGAATAATGGGTGTAACTTTCTCCCTATGATCCTCAGTGTCATGCACCTGGGACAACGCATCGGCCTTAACGTTCTTTGATCCCGGCCGGTAGGAGAGGGTAGAACCAGGCAGTAGGTCAATAGTGCAGTCCCATGGGCGATGAGGGGGCAGGCACGTGGCACGAGTCTTCGAAAAGGGCACCTGTAGGTCCCGGTATTCCTCTGGGATAGGGACGTGGGTGGCCTGGTCCGGACTTTCCACGGAGGTGGCACAGATTGATACAGAGAGACACCTACCCTGACACTCCTGCGACCAACCCAACAACCTCCTCTCTGTCCCCAATCTACTCGGGTTATGCAACTGTAGCGAGGGGAAACCTAAAACTACGGGGTGTGCAGGAGAGTCTAAGATGAGGAAAGTGATGCATTCATGGTGGTTGTGATTAACTGTGAGGGAAATGGGAATCGTGGTCTGGCGCACCAGTCTGGTTCCTAGGGGACGGTTGTCTAGGGCATGGACTGGGATAGGGGGTTGTAAAGGGACTAGAGGAATGTGTAATGATAAGGCCACTGACCGGTCTAGGAAATTGCCTGTAGCACCTGAGTCCACTAAGGCAGGACTCAGTGGGGGACCAGGATAGTCAGGGAAGGTGACAGGGAGGAGGATGGGCTGGGTGGACAGAGAGGAGCAAGGCACGTCCACGCCTACCTGGGTAGGTGCAGGAGCGCACCTCAGCCTGTTGCTTCCTCGCCTGGTTCTCCTTCTGGGACAGGTGTTCCAGGGGTGGTCCGACTCCCCGCAGTAGGAGCAGAGACCATGTTGACGGCTGCATTGACGTTCCGCAGGGGGAAGGTGCGTCGTGCCCACCTCCATGGGCTCAGTCTCGCTGGAGGTTCCTGGGAGAGACCCGAACCCCCGGGATGGGCGAAGACGGGCACGCAGGAGATTATCCAGGCGGATGGCCATGGCGATGAGCCAGGCCAGCTCGGTCTGGACGTCCACCTGTAGCCCGCTGCGGAAAACCGTCAACAGGGCCTGGTCGTTCCAGCCAGTGGACGCAGCCACCGTCTGGAAATCCAGAGCGTACTCGGACGCTGTCCTGGACCCCTGGCATAGATGGAGTAGACGCTCACCTCCCTCTCGGCCCACTGTTGGGTGGTCGAAGACGGCAAGGAATAGTTGTGTGAAGCGCTCATAGGACTGCACTTCTGGACCGTCCCTCTCCCAGACGGCGTGCGGCCACTCCAGAGCCCGGCCTGTCAGCACCGAGATCACCAAGGCCACCTTATCCCTGTAGGAGGCCATCCCGGCATGACGGGCAAGGTGGAGGTCACACTGCAGGAGAAACCCCCTACAGTGAGCTGGGGTGCCGTCAAACCGCTCCGGGAGGGGCAGGTGGACGTTGCTGATCGGACCGGGTGATGTAGATGGTGGTGGGGTGGCTGGAACGACCGCGGGGAGCTGGGAAGGTGGTGGTGTAGCCTGCAGTTGGCGTACGGCTCGGAAAACCTTGTCCATGGCAGTCCCGAGGCGCTCCAGGCACGAGTCGTGGTGGTGGAGCTTCGCTCCTACAGCGGAGAGGTCGGGATGTCCTGCTGCTTCCTGTTTTCTTGGGTTGATCATTCTGTCACTGGTGTAGAAAGGAGTAGGCAGGAGGCAGTCACAGGTTTAGAACTACTGAATTTATTTAAGCACCATAGATCAAAGTGGGACGAAACCCAAACGCTGTTGTACTCAAAATATATCTTCATAAACAAAAGGCACAGGGCGAACCCAAAGTGCAAAATATAAAGTAATCAGGAAATAGAGTAACATTTACAATGACTGACAAAGACAAATGGCAGAGGGAGTATATATACAGTGATAGAGTGGGGATTGGAACCAGGTGTGTGTAATGATGACGAGACAAGTCCGGGGTTGATGAGTGAAGGGCGTTTGCCAGCAGTAGTTTCGGCAGCAGCTAGAAGGCTGGCGACGCCCAACACCTGAGCTGGACGGGGGGGAGCCAAAGCAAAGGCTGGTGTGACAATATACTGCAAGATTCACCTGAGCTCCGTAGACTGGTCATCCCTGGCTGTCACCCTACTAGGACCTCTGTCACCATCTGATCCTGCTAAGACATGATGAGCATAGTGTTGTGTACTGACTGCACTAGAGGGCTACATTCCCGTGGGATGCCTGCAGGATCATTGCGGCCCGGTCTGCATTTTTCATGTTGCCAGCGGGAGCGAGCGGTCAGACAGACGACTTTGGGATGAAAATATTTTTGTTGTCCCACAGATTATTTGGAAGCTTTCTGCTTTGAATGTGTTAGCCTACCTATTGTGCTTAAAGCACATATTTTTTATTATGTGCTTTATTATGCCTACCTCTCCTAGTTGGGCATGAGAGTTCAAGTGCGCCTAGTATGTGTGGTCTCATTGAAATAGAGTAGGCTGCCTAAATGGGCGGAGAATCACGTGGCAGTTAACTAGAATATGAAATTAACTTAAATATGATTAGACTGTAGTTTACAACAGTGTCTGTAAATAAATATTGATAATGGAAAGAAGTGGAGGGCGCTCAACCAACGTAAGTTGAAGTACAATCAAAAAATGTAATAATCATTGAAAAGTAAAAGGCACAACGCCCACATACAGTGGGAAGAACAAGTATTTGATACACTGCCGATTTTGCAGGTTTCCCTACTTACAAAGCATGTAGAGGTCTGTAATTTTTATCATAGGTACACTTCAACTGTGAGAGACGGAATCTAAAACAAAAATCCAGAAAATCACATTGTATGATTTTTAAGTAATTCATTTGCATTTTATTGCATGACACAAGTCTTTGATACATCAGAAAAGCAGAACTTAATATTTGGTACAGAAACCTTTGTTTGCAATTACAGAGATCATACGTTTCCTGTAGGTCTTGACCAGGTTTGCACACACTGCAGCAGGGATTTTGGCCCACTCCTCCATACAGACCTTCTCCAGATCCTTCAGGTTTCGGGGCTGTCGCTGGGAAATACGGACTTTCAGCTCCCTCCAAAGATTTTCTATTGGGTTCAGGTCTGGAGACTGGCTAGGCCACTCAAGGATCTTGAGATGCTTCTTACGGAGCCACTCCTTAGTTGCCCTGGCTGTGTGTTTCGGGTCGTTGTCATGCTGGAAGACCCAGCCACGACCCATCTTCAATGCTCTTACTGAGGGAAGGAGGTTCTTGGCCAAGATCTCGCGATACATGGCCCCATCCATCCTCCCCTCAATACGGTGCAGTCGTCCTGTCCCCTTTGCAGAAAAGCATCCCCAAAGAATGATGTTTCCACCTCCATGCTTCATGGTTGGGATGGTGTTCTTGGGGTTGTACTCATCCTTCTTCTTCCTCCAAACACGGCGAGTGGAGTTTAGACCAAAAAGCTCTATTTATGTCTCATCAGACCACATGACCTTCTCCCATTCCTCCTCTGGATCATCCAGATGGTCATTGGCAAACTTCAGACGGGCCTGGACATGCGCTGGCTTGAGCAGGGGGACCTTGCGTGCGCTGCAGGATTTTAATCCATGACGGCGTAGTGTGTTACTAATGGTTTTCTTTGAGCATGTGGTCCCAGCTCTCTTCAGGTCATTGACCAGGTCCTGCCGTGTAGTTCTGGGCTGATCCCTCACCTTCCTCATGATCATTGATGCCCCACGAGGTGAGATCTTGCATGGAGCCCCAGACCGAGGGTGATTGACCGTCATCTTGAACTTCTTCCATTTTCTAATAATTGCACCAACAGTTGTTGCCTTCTCACCAAGCTGCTTGCATATTGTCCTGTAGCCCATCCCAGCCTTGTGCAGGTCTACAATTTTATCCCTGATGTCCTTACACAGCTCTCTGGTCTTGGGCATTGTGGAGAGGTTGGAGTCTGTTTGATTGAGTGTGTGGACAGGTGTCTTTTATACAGGTAACGAGTTCAAACAGGTGCAGTTAATACAGGGAATGAGTGGAGAACAGGAGGGCTTCTTAAAGAAAAACTAACAGGTTTGTGAGAGCCGGAATTCTTACTGGTTGGTAGGTGATCAAATACTTATGTCATGCAATAAAATGCAAATTAATTACTTAAAAATCATACAATGTGATTTTCTGGATTTTTGTTTTAGATTCCGTCTCTCACAGTTGAAGTGTACCTATGATAAAAATTACAGACCTCTACATGCTTTGTAAGTAGGAAAACCTTCAAAATCAGCAGTGTATCAAATACTTGTTCTCCCCACTGTAGGTTAGGCTACTATGGTGAGCGAGCATTGCGCCATTTCATTTTCAATAAGTATTGATTGCCCATTTATTTGTCTCTGCCTGCAAATCGTCCTCCTAAAAGGTAGGCTATATCCTATAGGCCTATGCAAAACGTAGCAAGTGTTGCTGTCATCATTCTTGCTGCTTCCAGTAGCCATACCTGCGAGATCAGGTGTGCATGTGGTCTCAATTAAATAGAGTAGGTTATAGTACGGGGCAGTTATCTTTCCAAGGAAATGTGCTTCCTAAATAGGCCTATGATTAGGCTATAGTTTACTACATTGCCTAGAAATAGGCCTAAATATTGATCACCCATATTTCTCTGTCTGAAAAACTTCCACTCCTAAAAGGTAGGTTATAAAAATAGCTCAAGAGAAAGTGCAAGTCTCTCCAACTCTGCTCTCTTCAAACTACATCTAGCATATTGGCTGATATAGCCCAGTAATACAATATACAGTATTTAGTCAGCCACCAATTGTGCAAGTTCTCCCACTTAAAAAGATGAGAGAGGCCTGTAATTTTCATCATAGGTACACGTCAACTATGACAGACAAATTGAGAAGAAGAAAAATCCAGAAAATCAGATTGTAGGATTTTTAATGAATTTATTTGCAAATTATGGTGGAAAATAAGTATTTGGTCACCTACAAACAAGCAAGATTTCTGGCTCTCACAGACCTGTAACTTCTTCTTTAAGAGGCTCCTCTGTCCTCCACTCGTTACCTGTATTAATGGCACCTGTTTGAACTTGTTATCAGTATAAAAGACACCTGTCCACAACCTCAAACAGTCACACTCCAAACTCCACTATGGCCAAGACCAAAGAGCTGTCAAAGGACACCAGAAACAACATTGTAGACCTGCACCAGGCTGGGAAGACTGAATCTGCAATAGGTAAGCAGCTTGGTTTGAAGAAATCAACTGTGGGAGCAATTATTAGGAAATGGAAGACATACAAGACCACTGATAATCTCCCTCGATCTGGGGCTCCACGCAAGATCTCACCCCTTGGGGTCAAAATTATCACAAGAAAGGTGAGCAAAAATCCCAGAACCACACGGGGGGACCTAGTGAATGACCTGCAGAGAGCTGGGACCAAAGTAACAAAGCCTACCATCAGTAACACACTACGCCGCCAGGGACTCAAATCCTGCAGTGCCAGACGTGTCCCCCTGCTTAAGCCAGTACATGTCCAGGCCCGTCTGAAGTTTACTAGAGTGCATTTGGATGATCCAGAAGAGGATTGGGAGAATGTCATATGGTCAGATGAAACCAAAATAGAACTTTTTGGTAAAAACTCAACTCGATCGTGTTTGGAGGACAAAGAATGCTGAGTTGCATCCAAAGAACACCATACCTACTGTGAAGCATGGGGGTGGAAACATCATGCTTTGGGGCTGTTTTTCTGCAAAGGGACCAGGACGACTGATCCGTGTAAAGGAAAGAATGAATGGGGCCATGTATCGTGAGATTTTGAGTGAAAACCTCCTTCCATCAGCAAGGGCATTGAAGATGAAACGTGGCTGGGTCTTTCAGCATGACAATGATCCCAAATACACCGCCCGAGCAACGAAGGAGTGGCTTCGTAAGAAGCATTTCAAGGTCCTGGAGTGGCCTAGCCAGTCTCAAGATCTCAACCCCATAGAAAATCTTTGGAGGGAGTTGAAAGTCTGTGTTGCCCAGCGACAGCCCCAAAACATCACTGCTCTAGAGGAGATCTGCATGGAGGAATGGGCCAAAATACCAGCAACAGTGTGTGAAAACCTTGTGAAGACTTACAGAAAACGTTTGACCTGTGTCATTGCCAACAAAGGGTATATAACAAAGTATTGAGAAACTTTTGTTATTGACCAAATACTTATTTTCCACCATAATTTGCAAATAAATTCATAAAAAATCCTACAATGTGATTTTCTGGAGAAAAAAAATCTCATTTTGTCTGTCATAGTTGACGTGTACCTATGATGAAAATGACAGGCCTCTCTCATCTTTTTAAGTGGGAGAACTTGCACAATTGGTGGCTGACTAAATACTTTTTTCCCCCACTGTAAGGGCCATGTGAGAATCTCTGGTAATTTAACCACATTTTTGCACATTTGATATTGCCTATAGGGTGCAAAATTGCTGTGAAGCCTGTAACGTTAGAGCTGTTTATTACTGTGTCAGTGTGAAAAGTAGGGAAGTGCCTTGTAAAGATCTGACGGCGAGTGGGTAATCTGCCTCTACCATCAGTCCTATTAGCAAATGTACATTCATTGGATAACAAAATAGACAAGCTACGATGATGAATATCCTACCAACGGGACATAAAAAACTGTGATATCTTATGTTTCACTGAGTCGTGGATGAACGACGACATGGATAACATATAGCTGGCGGGGTTTATGCTGCATCGGCAAAATAGAACAGCCGCCTCCGGTAACACAAGGGGTGGCGGTCTGTGTATATTTGTAAACAACAGCTGGTGCACAAAATCTAATATTAAGGAAGTCTCTAGGTTTTGCTCGCCTGAGGAAGAGAATCTCAGGATAAGCTGTAGACCACACTATTTACCAAGAGATTTTTCATCTATATTTTTCGTAGCTGTCTATTTACCACCACAAACCGATGCTGGCACTAAGACCGCACTCAATGAGCTGTATAAGGCCATACGCAAACAGGAAAACACTCATCCAGAGGTGGCACTCCTAGTGGCCGGGGATTTTAATGCAGGGAAACTTAAATCTGTTTTACCTAATATCTACCAGCATGTTAAATGTGCAAACAGAGGGGGAAAAAATCTAGACCACCTTTACTCCACACACAGAGACGCGTACAAAGCTCTTCCTCGCCCTCCATTTGGCAAATCTGACCATAATTCTATCCTCCTGATTCCTGCTTACAAGCAAAAACTAAAGCAGGAAGCACCAGTGACTCGGTCAATAAAGAAGTGGTCAGATGACACAGATGCTAAGCTACAGGACTGATTTGCTAGCACAGACTGGAATATGTTCTGGGATTCTTCCGATGGCATTAAGGAGTACACCACATCAGTCACTGGCTTCATCAATAAGTGCATCGATGACGTCGTCCCCACAGTGACCGTACGTACCCCAACCAGAAGCCATTACAGGCAACATCCGCACTGAGCTAAAGGGTAGAGCTGCCGCTTTCAAGGAGCATGACTCTAACCCGGACGCTTATAAGAAATCCCGCTATGCCCTCAGACGAACCATCAAACAGGCAAAGCGTCAATACAGGACTAAGATTGAATCGTACTACACCGGCTCCGACGCTCGTCGGATGTGGCAGGGCTTGCAAACTATTACAGACTACAAAGGGAAGCACAGCCGCGAGCTGCCCAGTGACACGAGCCTACCAGATGAGCTAAATTACTTCTATGCTCGCTTCGAGGCAAGCAACACTGAAGCATGCATGAGAGCATCAGCTGTTCCGGACGACTGTGTGATCACGCTCTCTGTAGCCGATGTGAGTAAGACCTTTAAACAGGTCAACATTCACAAGGCCGCAGGGCCAGACAGATTACCAGAACATGTACTCTGAGCATGCGCTGACCAACTTGCAAGTGTCTTCACTGACATTTTCAACCTGTCCCTAACTGAGTCAGTAATACCAACATGTTTCAAGCAGACCACCATAGTCCCTGTGCCCAAGAACACTAAGGTAACCTGCCTAAATGACTACAGACCCGTAGCACTCACGTCTGTAGCCATGAAGTGCTTTGAAAGGCTGGTCATGGCTCACATCAACACCATTATCCCAGAAACCCTAGACCCACTCCAATTTGCATACCACTCCAACAGATCCACAGATGATGCAATCTCTATTGCACTCCACTTCCTGACGGGCCACCCCCAGGTGGTAAGGGTAGGTAACAACACATCTGCCACGCTGATCCTCAACACGGGGGCCCCTCAGGGTTGTGTGCTCAGTCCCCTCCTGTACTCCCTGTTCACCCATGACTGCATGGCCAGGCATGACTCCAACACCATCATTAACTTTGCCGACGACACAACAGTGGTAGGCCTGATCACCGACAACAATGAGACAGCCTATAGGGAGGAGGTCAGAGACCTGGCCGTGTGGTGCCTCTCCATCAATGTGATGAAGACAAAGGAGATGATTGTGGACTACAGGAAAAGGACGACCGAGCACACCCCCATTCTCATCGACGGAGCTGTAGTGGAGCAGGTTGAGAGCTTCAAGTTCCTTGGTGTCCACATCACCAACAAACTATCATAGTCCAAACACATCAAGACAGTCGTGAAGAGGGCACGACAAAGCCTATTCCCCCTCAGGAGACTGAAAAGATTTGGCATGGGTCCTCAGATCCTCAAAAAGTTCCACAGCTGCACCATCGAGAGCATCCTGACTGGTTGCATCACTGCCTGGTATGGCAACTGCTCGGCCTCCGACCGTAAGGCACTACAGAGGGTAGTGCGTACGGCCCAGTACATCACTGGGGCCAAGCTTCCTGCCATCCAGGACCTCTATACCAGGCGGTGTCAGAGTAAAGCCCTAACAATTGTCAAAGACTCCAGCCACCCTAGTCATAGACTGTTCTCTCTGCTACCGCACGGCAAGCAGTACCGGAGCGCCAGGTCTAGGTCCAAAAGGCTTCTTAACAGCTTCTACCCCCAAGCCATAAGACTCCTGAACATCTAATCAAATGGCTACCCGGACTATTTGCATTGTCACCCCCCCACGCTGCTACCACTCTGTGTTTATTATCTATGCATAGTCACTTTAACTCTACCTACATGTACATATTACCTCAATTACCTCGACTAACCTGTGCCCCCGCACATTGACTCTGTACCGGTACACCCTGGGTATAGCCTCGCTACTGTTATTCTACTGCTGCTCTTTAATTATTTGTTTTTTCTTTTTATTTTTATTTTTTACTTATCTATTTTTACTTGACACTTATTTTTCTCAAAACTGCATTGTTGGTTAAGGGCTTGTAAGTAAGCATTTCACTGTAAGGTCTACACCTGTTGTATTCATGAGTCAAATAACATTTGATTTGATTTTGGCCAGCTCTCTCTCTAAAGGTACATCAACAGGCGAACGCTAACCAAGTTAATTTACTTCTGAAACGGGACAAAACAAAGCCTACAAAACATTTCCATACAAATAACAGCTGTTAGATAGTAATAATAGCCACCTCATGTCGCTATTTGACAGATAACTAGAGGCTGACCTGGCTGTGGTAGCTACTAGCTAGCCTAGCTTATTAAGTAACCTCAGTTGAGAGGGGATGAAACATTAGCTAATGTTACATGTCAGTTACAATACTAGCTCAGCACTGTGAATAAACACTAGTTTAGTTTTTTTCTGTTAAGTTAAACAGCAGTTACCTTGCCAGCTACAGTGGGGAAAAAATGTATTTAGTCAGCCACCAATTGTGCAAGTTCTCCCACTTAAAAAGATGAGAGAGGCCTATCATTTTCATCATAGGTACACATCAACTATGACAGACAAAATGAGAGAAATAAATTCCAGAATATCACATTGTAGGATTTTTAATGAATTTATTTGCAAATTATGGTGGAAAATAAGTATTTGGTCAATAACAAAAGTTTCTCAATACTTTGTTATATACCCTTTGTTGGCAATGACACAGGTCAAACGTTTTCTGTAAGTCTTCACAAGGTTTTCACACACTGTTGCTGGTATTTTGGCCCATTCCTCCATGCAGATCTCCTCTAGAGCAGTGATGTTTGGGGGCTGTCGCTGGGCAACACGGACTTTCAACTCCCTCCAAAGATTTTCTATGGGGTTGAGATCTGGAGACTGGCTAGGCCACTCCAGGACCTTGAAATGCTTCTTACGAAGCCACTCCTTCGTTGCCCGGGCGGTGTGTTTGGGATCATTGTCATGCTGAAAGACCCAGTCACGTTTCATCTTCAATGCCCTTGCTGATGGAAGGAGGTTTTCACTCAAAATCTCACGATACATGGCCCCATTCATTCTTTCCTTTACACGGATCAGTCGTCCTGGTCCCTTTGCAGAAAAACAGCCCCAAAGCATGATGTTTCCACCCCCATGCTTCACAGTAGGTATGGTGTTCTTTGGATGCAACTCAGCATTCTTTGTCCTCCAAACACGACGAGTTGAGTTTTTACCAAAAAGTTCTATTTTGGTTTCATCTGACCATATGACATTCTCCCAATCCTCTTCTGGATCATCCAAATGCACTCTAGTAAACTTCAGACGGGCCTGGACATGTACTGGCTTAAGCAGGGGGACACGTCTGGCACTGCAGGATTTGAGTCCCTGGCGGCGTAGTGTGTTACTGATGGTAGGCTTTGTTACTTTGGTCCCAGCTCTCTGCAGGTCATTCACTAGGTCCCCCCGTGTGGTTCTGGGATTTTTGCTCACCGTTCTTGTGATCATTTTGACCCCACGGGGTGAGATCTTGCGTGGAGCCCCAGATCGAGGGAGATTATCAGTGGTCTTGTATGTCTTCCATTTCCTAATAATTGCAGATTCAGTCTTCCCAGCCTGGTGCAGGTCTACAATTTAGTTTCTGGTGTCCTTTGACAGCTCTTTGGTCTTGGCCATAGTGGAGTTTGGAGTGTGACTGTTTGAGGTTGTGGACAGGTGTCTTTTATACTGATAACAAGTTCAAACAGGTGCCATTAATACAGGTAACGAGTGGAGGACAGAGGAGCCTCTTAAAGAAGAAGTTACAGGTCTGTGAGAGCCAGAAATCTTGCTTGTTTGTAGGTGACCAAATACTTATTTTCCAGCATAATTTGCAAATAAATTCATTAAAAATCCTACAATGTGATTTTCTGGATTTTCTTTCCTCAATTTGTCTGTCATAGTTGACGTGTACCTATGATGAAAATTACAGGCCTCTCTCATCTTTTTAAGTGGGAGAACTTGCACAATTGGTGGCTGACTAAATACTTTTTTTCCCCACTGTACATCAGTCAACTAAATAGTAGCCAGTTTCTGCTCTGCTTGCTTTTACAACTTGGTCAAAGAGTGCAACACATACACACTGAACTATGCTCAACTCTCCCGTACTGGTCCAGCCAGCCTTCCAGAAGTTTGCCTTCACACAGCCTGTCAGCCCGCTATGGGGTGAGTCCTAAATCCAGATGGTTTACCCAACCGCTCAGAGGCGTCCGCACGTTCCTAAAGCACACCTTTTCCACTTTTTGTATCACATTGCAATGATAAAACTGTGGGGGACAAAAATGCAATTTTAGAATGTGGGGGGGACATGATCCCCATCCCCAGTGAACGTTGCACCCCTGCAAAATAGGCTACTACACCAGAAAGCATGATTTGGCCACAGAGGATCATTAGCTTCTTTATTTATTTATTTACTGTGGATTGTTTTAAATCACATAGCCTATAGTCGGAAGGGCCCGCAATTTGGGAAGCGTGCGCTGCAAACACCAAATAGATGATTGTTGAGTTGCAACTGTCAGTGAAAAGCAGAGAGACACAGGAAGGCATATCGCAATATTAAAAAATACAATCTCAGAAAAACTGTTTGGAAAGTAAACGGCTATTGCGGTAAAGAGTCAGGAGCCAGACAGGGAGCCTAAGAAGGAACGAAAATTAATTATTTAGGCTATATTATTTCAAGCCTATAGCCTACAAAGAAATACATTGTGAAGCATTTGCGAGCACGACACAATAGGCTGGTAGGGACATAAGGTGCTCAGCATTTAAACAACATTTCATTGTAGGTATTACATCAGTATAGTATATATATTGCTCATATAGGCTGTGACTTACTTAGAATTAAATACAAATTAAACGAAAAATGCCTTATTAGGCTCAGTCTACAGTGGCTGTGAATTCATTTTTAGAACCACGACTTTGGCCAGTCTGTGGCTTCAGGCTCATGCAATGGAGAATGGAGAATATCCTCTCCGTACTTGCAGAGCCACTGGGGATGATAAACACTCATTTGGCCACTTGCCATGCTGGGCAGAGATGCAGAGTAGTTTTTTTATTTTTCTAAATGGAAAGCTCCTTGAAAGTGGGAATATGCCAGGCCTATTGGGCCAAAATCAATCATGGCCTATTGCATAGATAATAGAAAAAAATTAACGAAACTTTTAAGAGATCTGAATTTTTGTTTATAAATACTTTACTACATTTTTACATTTACGTCATTTAGCAGACGCTCTTATCCAGAGCGACTTACAAATTGGTGCATTCACCTTATAGCCAGTGGGATAACCACTTTACAATATGTTTTTTTTCTTTCTTTGGGGTGGGGTAAGGGGGGGGTAGAAGGATTACTTGATCCTATCCCGCTGTTCTTGCGTCGTGAGGGAGCTTGTTCCACCATTGGGGTGCCAGAGCAGCGAACAGTTTTGACTGGGCTGAGCGGGAACTGTGCTTCCGCAGAGGTAGGGGGGCCAGCAGGCCAGAGGTGGATGAACGCAATGCCCTCGTTTGGGTGTAGGGACTGATCAGAGCCTGAAGGTACGGAGGTGCCGTTCCCCTCACAGCTCCGTAGGCATGCACCATGGTCTTGTAGCAGATGCAAGCTTCAACTGGAAGCCAGTGGAGTGTGCGGAGGAGTGGGTTGACGTGAGAGAACTTGGGAAGGTTGAACACCAGACGGGCTGCGGCATTCTGGATGAGTTGTATGGGTTTAATGGCACAGGCAGGGAGCCCAGCCAACAGCGAGTTACAGTAATCCAGACGGGAGATGACAAGTGCCTGGATTAGGACCTGTGCCGCTTCCTGTGTAAGGCAGGGTCGTACTCTCCGAATGTTGTAGAGCATGAACCTGCAGGATCGGGTCACCGCTTTGATGTTAGCGGAGAACGACAGGGTGTTGTCCAGGGTCACGCCAAGGCTCTTCGCACTCTGGGAGGAGGATACAATGGAGTTGTCAACCGTGATGGCGAGATCATGGAGCGGGCAGTCCTTCCCCGGGAGGAAGAGCAGCTCCGTCTTGCCGAGGTTCAGCTTGAGATGGTGATCCGTCATCCACACTGATATGTCTGCCAGACATGCAGAGATGCGATTCGCCACCTGATTATCAGAAGGGGGAAAGGAGAAGATTAGTTGTGTGTCGTCTGCGTAGCAATGATAGGAGAGGCCATGTGAGGATATGACAGAGCCAAGTGACTTGGTGTATAGCGAGAATAGGAGAGGGCCTAGAACTGAGCCCTGGGGGACACCAGTGGTGAGAGCACGTGGTGCGGAGACAGATTCTCGCCACGCCACTTGGTAGGAGCGACCAGTCAGGTAGGACGCAATCCAAGAGTGAGCCGCGCTGGAGATGCCCAACTCGGAGAGGGTGGAGAGGAGGATCTGATGGTTCACAGTATCAAAGGCAGCAGACAGGTCTAGAAGGACAAGAGCAGAGGAGAGAGAGTTAGCTTTAGCAGTGCGGAGAGCCTCCGTGACACAGAGAAGAGCAGTCTCAGTTGAATGACCAGTCTTGAAACCTGACTGGTTTGGATCAAGAAGGTCATTCTGAGAGAGAGATAGCAAGAGAGTTGGCTAAAGATGGCACGCTCAAGAGTTTTGGAGAGATAAGAAAGAAGGGATACTGGTCTGTAGTTGTTGACATCGGAGGGATCGAGTGTAGGTTTTTTGAGAAGGGGTGCAACTCTCGCTCTCTTGAAGACGGAAGGGACATAGCCAGCGGTCAAGGATGAGTTGATGAGCGAGGTGAGGTAAGGGAGAAGGTCACCGGAGATGGTCTGGAGAAGAGAGGAGGGGAGGGGATAGGGTCAAGCGGGCAGGTTGTTGGGCGGCCGGCCGTCACAAGTCGCAAGATTTCATCTGGAGAGAGAGGGGAGAAATAAGTCAAAGCATAGGGTAGGGCAGTGTGAGCAGGACCAGCAGTGTCATTTGACTTAACAAACGAGGATCGGATGTCGTCAACCTTCTTTTCGAAATGGTTGACGAAGTCATCCACAGAGAGGGAGGAGGGGGAGGGGGGGAGGGGGAGGAGGATTCAGCAGGGAGGAGAAGGTGGCAAAGAGCTTCCTAGGGTTAGAGGCAGAGGCTTGAAATTTAGAGTGGTAGAAAGTGGCTTTAGCAGCAGAAACAGATGAAGAAAATGTAGAGAGGAGGGAGTGAAAAGATGCCAGGTCCGCAGGGAGTCTAGTTTTCGTCCATTTCCGCTCGGCTGCCCGGAGCCATGTTCTGTGAGCTCGCAATGAGTAGTCAAGCCACGGAGCAGGAGGGGAGGACCGAGCCGGCCGGGAGGATAGGGGACATAGAGAGTCAAAGGATGCAGAAAGGGAGGAGAGGAAGGTTGAGGAGGCAGAATCAGGAGACTGGAGGGAGAAGGATTGAGCAGAGGGAAGAGATGATAGGATGGAAGAGGAGAGAGTAGCGGGAGAGAGAGAGTGAAGGTTACGACGGCGCATTACCATCTGAGTAGGGGCAGAGTAAGTAGTGTTGGAGGAGAGCGAGAGAGAAAAGGATACAAAGTAGTGGTCGGAGACATGGAGGGGAGTTGCAGTGAGATTAGTAGAAGAACAGCATCTAGTAAAGATGAGGTCAAGCGTATTGCCTGCCTTGTGAGTAGTGGGGGACGGTGAGAGGGTGAGGTCAAAAGAGGAGAGGAGTGGTGATAGATTAATTATTAATGACTAATTATTACACCCTGAAACTGTGTGTAATGTGTTAGAAATGTGTGAGTGTAGGACCAGTAAAGACTCAGCATTGTGAGTAAGAGTTAGGCCAGACAAAGGACAAGGAGAACTGTCTACAGACAACTGAGAAACCAAGATAAAGAGGCCTCCCAATTTAGGGAGGGGAGAAACTGTTATGAAAACATGGTGCAGAATATTGTGAGAACGGCAATAACTGAGTAATGCAGGGAGTAGGCTATGATAAGAAATTGTGTGTATGCATGTGTGTGTGTGTGTGTGTGTGTGTATGTATGTGTGTATATGTGTGTGTGTGTGTGAACTGATGGTCAGGAGAGCAGTTTTAGAGTGGAAAACTACAGCCCGTCTACAGAGGGGAGGGATTTTTTTGTATGACGTATGAGTATAAAAGATGGACTCTGAAATTGTGATGGCAGAATTCTCAATGAATAAATCTCTGACTATGCAGACCGGGACTCTGTCCGTCACTTAAATCCCAAAAGACTTACAACCTTTTGGGAGACGTACAGAGACACTGAAATAGTTTGTTAAATAATTCCCATAACAAGTGGAAAGAAGGAGGCAGAGAGAAATTAGTCAAAGGTAGACGTAGGGAGGTTGAAGTCACCCAGAACTGTGAGGAGTGAGCCATCCTCAGGAAAGGAACTTATCAACGCGTCAAGCTCATTGATGAACTTGGAAGGGACATAGCCAGCGGTCAAGGATGAGTTGATGAGCGAGTTATCTACCCACCTAATTTCTTTCTTTTAGCATGTGCATGTAGTAAGTACACAATTATGCTTTCGGGATACAGTGCAGTGAAAGTATTCAGACCCCTTGACTTTTTCCACATTTTGTTAAGTTACAGCCTTATTCTAAAATGGATTAAATACATCAATTTCCTCATCAATCTACATAATAAAAACATAATTACATTTTTTTTGTGTGCAAATGTATTAAAAATAAAAACAGATACCTTATTTACATAAGTATTCAGACCCTTTGCTATGAGACTCGATATTGAGCTCAGGTGCATCCTGTTTCCATTTATCATCCTTGAGATGTTTCTACAACTTGATTGGAGTCCACCTGTGGTCAATTCAACTGATTGGACATGATTTGGAAAGGCACACACGTGTCTATATAAGGTCCCATAGTTGACAGTGCATGTCAGAGCAAAAACCAAGCCATGAGGTCGAAGGAATTGTCCATAGTGCTCCGAAACAGGATTGTGTCGAGGCACAGATCTGGGGAAGGGTACCAAAAAATGTCTGCAGCATTGAAGGTCCCCAAGAACACAGTGGCCTCCATCATTATTAAATGGAAGAAGTTTGGAACCACCAAGACTCTTCCTAGATCTGTCCGCCCGGCCAAACAGCAATCGGAGGAGAAGGGCCTTGGTCAGGGAGGTGACCAAGAACCTGACAGAGCTCCAGAGTTCCTCTGTGGAGGTGGGAGAAGCTTCCAGAAGGACAACCATCTCTGCAGCACTCCACCAATCAGGCCTTTATGGTAGAGTGGCCAGACGGAAGCCACTGCTCAGTAAAAGGCACATGACAGCCAGCTTGGAGTTTGCCAAAAGGCACGTAAAGACTCTCAGACCATGGAAACAAGATTCTCTGGTCTGATGAAACCAAGATTGAACTCTTTGGCCTGAATGCCAAGCGTCACGTCTGGAGGAAACCTGGCACCATCCCTACGGTGAAGCATTGTGGTGGCAGCATCATGCTGTGGGGATGTTTTTCAGCGGCAGGGACTGGGAAACTAGTCAGGATCGAGGGAAAGATGAACGGAGCAAAGTACAGAGAGATCCTTGATGAAAACCTGCTCCAGAGCGCTCAGGACCACAGACTGGGTCAAAGGTTCACCTTCCAACAGGACAACAACCCTAAGCACACAGCCAAGACAACGAAGGAGTGGCTTTGGGACAAGTCTCTGATTTTTATTTTACCCGGATGACGCTGGGCCAATTGTGCGCCGCCCTATGGGACTCCCAATCACGGCCAGTTGTGATACAGCCTGGAATCGAACCAGGGAGTCTGTAGTGACGCCTCAAGCACTGAGATGCAGTGCCTTAGACCACTGCGCCACTCGGGAGCCTTTACTCAGTACTTTGTTGAAGTACCTTTGGCAGTGATTACAGGCTCGATCCTCTCAAGCTCTGTCAGGTTGGATGGGGAGCGTCGCTGTACAGCTATTTTCAGGTCTCTCCAGAGATGTTCGATTGGTCCAGCCAGAGCCCAGACTTGAACCCAATGTCCTTGAGTGGTCCAGCCAGAGTCCGGACTTGAACCCAATCGAACATCTCTGGAGAGACCTGAAAATAGCTGTGCAGCGACGCTTCCCATCCAACCTGACATAGCTTGAGAGGATCTGCAGAGAAGAATGAGAGAAACTCCCCAAATACAGGTGTGCCAAGCTGTAGCGTCATACCCAAGAATAATCGAGCCTGTAATCACTGCCAAAGGTACTTCAACAAAGTACTGAGTAAAGGGTTGTGATGGAAACTGTTATGTTGGTGCTTTTCTATTTACCAATTTCTGTTTTTCTATGTTTGTGCTTTTCTAATAACCGTTTTCTGTGTTCATGCAAGTGACTGATTAAACGAACCCTCACTATCAGTATCTGCAATTTGCAGTACGCCCAGACCCTTGTTTTGAGAACGAAAGATATCTCAGCTTAGAGAGAAGAAGCCTCGTGAGGTATTGGTCTGTCACATGCATAACCCAGTATTGGTCGGTCACGTGAATGAAGCAAACATTAATGATGAATTAATTATGAATGAATAAGCTAAATCATGCAAATACAACTTGTCTGTATATAAGGGAACTAACGGGACTGCCCCGGTAGAGCTCATGACAGTCGTTCACTATGGTGCATCAAGTTTGTTGGAACCTCTCCAGTTAACTGTTAATAAACAATGATTCATTTAAGATTGACTTCGAGTGTCCCTGTGTAAGAATTTCCACGACAGGGTCTGAATAATTATGTAATTGTGATATTTCAGTTTTTTATTTTTTATACATTTGCAAAAATGTCTAAAAAATTGTTTTTGTTTCGTCATTATGGGGTATTGTGTGTAGATTGATGAGGGGGGATAACAATTTAATCAATTTTAGAATAAGGCTGTAACGTAACAAAATGTTTCAGAATGCACTGTAGAATTGTAACAGATGTGATTAAATGGAGTCCACAAAGATTCTTACTGTATGGTAATTGATTGCATGTCAGCATCATTACAGCCTGCAGTGTATTTCTTTAATTCTCAACCTTTATGTTGTTTTTGTCAGTAAGCATGTAAAGAACAGAATTGGATTAAATCACATGAAGGACAAAACACTCACTGTACAGAAAATGATTAGACTATACATGTACATCAGTTCACATAAGTTACTGGGTAAACAATATGCCAAGCAATATGCCAAGCATTCAAATGCACTTGGTATTGACCCCACGACTGGTGTCTGGGGTACTTGCTCATTAAGGTCCGGTTTCCCAGACAGCCTCTAATATTGCCAGTGTAGAAATTCCCTACAATAACCCATGTGTAGCCTACAATATGTATACAATGTTATTCACATTTAATAGACAATTAACAGATTTGAATTTGTTTGGTGACAACAATATTACAGACAAGACTAATTGTAGGCTATAACATGGGACACAACATTACAGTAACATCTAGATAAATACATTAGCTATATTGTTGCAAGTAGTATATTTAATTTATTTATGTTAGAAATGTGGATCACATGCAGGCCTATGTAATTAGATTAGATAAATACGTATTTAAGGATGTAAGGATAAAGATGTATTTAAGCTCTAAATAGTCATCCACCCAAAACAGTAAACATGCATTGATAATACCAATGATAGGTGGCGCCATCAACCATTTATGAGCATGTAGTGCCTTTTGCTTCCAAAAAAAACAGAAGTTTGTCTCCCACAGTGCTTTGGTTCCGACTTCAAGTTGCAGTTGGTGAGGGGCAACTGCAGAAATTTCATGACCCTTGATCACATGGTTCTTGTAAAGGTCATGCAGCAGTCGACATGTAGTCCCAAGTCGGACAATTGTTGTAGCCATAATGCAACACACTTTGAAAGGCGGTGACCAACATTGGTCAACGTCTTGACAAAAGTGATCTGATCGAACGCGCCCCTTCACTTGAGTCACAGCTCGCTGTGTAGTCACGTGGGTCGCGCATCAAACTTGCCTCTCATCTGAACATTAATATTGTCCAGTATGTTGTAGTATATTCGCCCCCTCTCTACTTTGATCGGCTGTTTACTACAAGTTTCGCTTTCTTTCCAGGCCCAGTTCATTGCAGTTCTGCTCGAATCGCTCATAGAAACTATCAAAATCTTGTCGCTGCTGTTCCAGTGATTTCATTGTGTCGCTGACACGGGTAAGGCAGAAACCCATATCCATCACTTTGTTCTGCAGAACACGGAAGAGCGTGTCAGTTTCATTGAAAATTCCACTATAGGCCATGAGCAAGAAGCAAACAAGGTGGCGTTCTCTAAATGGGTTGCTAACTGTAAAGAAAATTCAGCAAAGGCAAGTAATAGTTCCACATAGCCAGTCTTTCCTTTTATACCACTCAGACTGAAATGATCATGTTATTTTCGGTCCCTTTTATTTGATGTAGGTCCCTAAGCTCAGGTGTTGGTCTTCTATCCTGTATCACTCTCTGTTTCGCTAGAAAATCCAACTTTGAAAACTGTTTCAGATGCAATTTGTTAGCCATCCCGATCAGCTTACTTTCTTTAGCTAGCAGTAAAACAAATGTAACCGCCAACAGGCGGCAGATGACGTGTGATGTCCACAGGCAGGAGCGAGCTCTGCCTATCCCATTACTTTTTTCACAGCAATACGCATGCACATTTATTATTTGAGTGCAATGAAAATGAATGGGACATATTGGCTGCGTTCGGGAGCATCAAAACGACTGCAGGCGACTGCCGACTGACGGATCTACAAATCACCTTGCATCATAAATAACTACTCATTATTATTTATAGATCAGTCAGTCAGTCAGAATTTACCCATGATACATCACAGTTTTGATGCTCTCGAACACGGCCATTGACACATGATAGGCAGTCATCACTAGTTACCACTACCACAAAGTCCTAATTGTGGCTAAATCCCGCCTATTTCTACAATTTCTTCTCAAAATCTGATTATAAACCTAACCTTAATCACACTGCTAACCTTAAATGAAGAAATGTTCATTAATATTTATGATATAGCCACTTTTTACTTTGTGGTTGTGGTAACTAGTGACAACCATGAAAGGCAGCAAAGCTCTCTGCCTACCTTTCGGCATCCGTTACCTGGCAGTATAAGGTAGAAACAAACATGCGCATGTCACGTCAGTGGCCGTGTTTGAGAGGATCAAAACAGCAATGTATCATGGGTAAATTGTGACTGACTGACTGATCTACAAATAATAATGAGTGTTATTTATGATGCAAGGTGATTTGTAGATCAGTCAGTCAGCAGTCGCCTGCAGTTGTTTTGATGCACTCGAAAGCAGCCAGTGCTTGCATCGAGTTTGATGGGCTGGAGAAAGGCACACAGCAAGGCTGCCTTTCCCCTGGCCTCCTTGCGCATTTTGTACCATATTATCGCACATTTGCAAAGTAAGTTGTTCAAAAATCTATTTTATTATCCAGAAAAAACAAAAATGACTAAATGAAATGTGTATTTATCTTTCATTACAGTTATTTTTTCATTCATTTTCACACACTGTGTTTATTCCCAAAAGTACAACATAATGAAATGTTACAATTATTTGAATCAAATGCATGTTTATCACACGATTCTTGAAATGTTTCTGAGTTATTGAAAACGTTGAGTTTTAATTGCACAATATTGTCTTGACTAAAACAAATGTGGACTTTGTTGAAAAATCATCAAATCAAAGGCCTTTTGAAAAATGCATAATGTAAGATAGATTGTAGATGATCATTAATAATTGATTCAGTTAGATAATCCAGATCAAAAGGTCAGAGTTTCTAACATTGATTTGACTGTCAAGTCTCTTGTCATGTTTCAGTCTTGCCCAACTTTGTGGGTCTCACTGGGTCGGTCAATGCGGTAGACGAACTCGGCAGGCATGAAGTAACCCAGGTATTCCACAGTGTCAGGAGTGGTGTCTATGTAGTAGTGACCACCCTCTCCATGGTGGCTGAAGCAGTGAGTGTGCTCCAAACGTAGGTCTAAACCCTGAATAGCAAAAAAAGCCAGTTAGTAAAAAGTGCAAAAAGCGAAAACAAAAAGTCACGTTAGGGATAGTAGATTAAGTCTATACTTACGGGGTCTCTGGAGACCATCACAGACTGGCAGATCAGTGGGGCGCTGACCTCAAAATGTTTCAGCCACTTGTTCACATCATCGTTGGAGTTGAGTGGGCAGGCTGAGAACTCCCTTGGCTATGCACAGGGTCACCAGAAAGACAACACATGGGATTTGGTAATGCTCTCTTTGAGGCCTCAGTAAAAAGGGCTACATAAGTTCTGACACTGTTGGTGTCCTTTGCTGTGGTTTGACGACAAACATTTTAAGTCATGGCAATTAGATAAGTTAAAGGGGCAACTGCAGTTGCTACATCCTTTTTGGACATATAAATTAATGATACAGTGCATTCGGAAAGCATTCAGACCCCTTGACTTTTTCCACATTTTGTTACGTTACAGCCTTTTTTCCCCTCATCAATCTACACACAATACCCCATAATGACAAAGCAAAAACTAATTTTTTGATTTTTTTGCAAATGTATTAAAAATAGAAAACGGAAATATCACATTTACATAAGTATTCAGACCCTTTACTCAGTACTTTGTTGAAGCACCTTTGGCAGCGATTACATCCTCAAGTCTTCTTGGGTATGACACTCCCGGCCGCGACCGGGAGACCCATGGGACGGCGCACAATTGGCCCAGCGTCGTCCAGGGTAGGGGAGGGAATGGCCGGCAGGGATGTAGCTCAGTTGGTAGAGCATGGCGTTTGCAACGCCAGGGTTGTGGGTTCGATTCCCACAGGGGGCCAGTATGAAAAAATAGAAAATAATGTATGCACTCACTAACTGTAAGCCGCTCTGGATAAGAGCGTCTGCTAAATGACTAAAATGTAAAATGTACAAGCTTGGTACACTTGTATTTGGGGAGTTTCTCCCATTCTTCTCTGCAGATCTTCTCAAACTCTGTCAGGTTGGATGGGGAGCGTCGCTGCAGCTATTTTCAGGTCTCTCCAGAGATGTTCGATCATGTTCAAGCCCGGGCTCTGGCTGGGCCACTCAAGGACATTCAGACACTTGTGCCGAAGTCACTCCTGCGTTGTCTTGGCTGTGTGCTTAGGGTTGTTGTCCCGTTGGAAGGTGAACCTTCGCCCCAGTCTGAGGTCCTGAGCACTCCGGAGCAGGTTTTCATCAAGGATATCTTTGTACTTTGCTCGTTCATCTTTCCCTCGATACTGACTAGTCTCCCAGTCCCTGAAAAACATCCCCACAACATGATGCTGCCACCACCATGCTTCACCGTAGGAATGGTTCCAGGTTTCCTCCATACGTGACGCTTGGCATTCAGGCTAAAGAGTTCAATCTTGGTTTCATCAGACCAGAGAATCTTGTTTCTCATGGTCAGAGTCCTTTAGGTGCCTTTTGGCAAACTCCAAGCGGGCTGTCATGTGCCTTTTACTGAGGAGTGGCTTCCGTCTGGCCACTCTACCATAAAGGCCTGATTGGTGGAGTGCTGCAGAGATGGTTGTCCTTCTGGAAGCTTCTCCCATCTCCACAGAGGAACTCTGCAGCTCTGTCAGAGTGACAATCGGGTTCTTGGTCACCTCCCTGTCCAAGGCCCTTCTCCCCCGATTGCTCAGTTTAACCAGGCGGCCAGATCTAGGAAAGGTCTCGGTGGTTCCAAACTTCCATTTAAGAATGATGGAGGCCACTGTGTTCTTGGGGACCTTTAATGCTGCAGACATTTTTTGGTACCCTTCCCCAGATCTGTGCCTCGACACAATCCTGTCTCTGAGCTCTACGAATAATTCCTTCAACCTCATGGCTTTTGCTCTGACATGCACTGTCAACTGTGGGACCTTATATAGACAGGTGTGTGCCTTTCCAAATCATGTCCAATCAATTGAATTTACCACCAATGGACTCCAATCAAGTTGCAGAAACATCTCAAGGACGATCAATGGAAACAGGATGCACCTGAGCTCAATTTCGAGTCTCATAGCAAAGGGTCTGAATAGTTATGTAAATACAGTTTTATTTTTAATTTTTTATACATTTGCAAAAATGTCTAAACTTGTTTTCACTTTGGCATTATGGGATATTGTGTGTAGATTTATGAGATTTTTATTTATTTAATCCATTTTAGAATAAGGCTGTAAAGTAACAAAATGTGGAAAAAAGGAAGGGGTCTGAATACTTTCTGAATGCACTGTATGTACCCATTGACTCTTGAAGAATATAACTTATAAATGCCTCATGTGCTTAGGTCAACTGTCGTACCCCATCAGAACCCAAAATATATGATGTTTGTAAACAAAGTACATGTAAACACACTGTGTAGCCTCAAAACATGGTTAAAACTATAATTTTGATATCATGGATGGTCAGTCCTTGCATCCAAATCTATGTCTAAGAATTGAGAGTGGTTACATTTCTCCAGCCCCGTCCCTCTGCTTTTTACCAAAACAGTGGCAGGGAGTCTGCTTTGTTGTTTTTTCAACTTCAGATTGCCCCTTTAAGCGATAAGCATGCATTGAGCCTTGGAACCACAACACCATGTCACAGAATCCTGTCAACACAAATATCTGCATATTTTATGTTTTTACCATGATATGTATCTTGGCCTTCCCTTTCTGGATGAGGAAGGTGCCCCCCAGAGCCAGGCTTTTATCAGGGTAGTGCTCCTCCATGGTCTTCCTCAGAGCACCCACAAGGCTCTCTTCTCCTATTCTCCTTTTGGCTCTCACCTCTATGACCTGACAGTGACAAGGAGAAAAACTACATTTTCAGCACTGATTACACAACCAGTTCAGAGTCCCTTTTCTCCTGTTAATATTTGTTGACCTAAAGTAAACCTTTGGAGCAAACACAGACAGGGAGGTCTTAGTCTGTTTAAAACATGATTTAAATCATGAATCTAAAGGGCACTTTGTTTATGCAAATGCATAACCAGATGAGGGTATTATTCAAAAGGAAGACAAATAATGAGTAATACACAATGATTAAGCATAATTTAAATGATACTCAGACCTAAAATCTCACTTGGTTTTTAACTTGTTACGAGCATTATAGTTATAATAGTTATAATTCCAAAAATCAAAAACATCAATATAGTTTTAATCACACGCACCATTCTCTTACCATCCAAACCATCCATGTCTTACCTTTCCAGACTTTCCCTCACATGCATACAAGTTCGCCAGCAGTCCAAAGTCACAGTCTGAGAATTTATCGCTGTATTTCTCCAGTAGACACTGGTCATCAGCTGGATTGATGGAGGAAAACCAGCTGCTATTCACTGCAGGCCTTCCCTCAGCTTCAGTGAGCACCAGAGGCATCATCTGGGGTGATGATAATCAAAATGAGATAAGACTCAACTTATTGATTAATAAAACAAACATCTTCAACTAAGTCATGTCTAATTTAAAGGGAAAAGGGGACACCTAGTCAGTTGCACAACTGAATGCATTCAACTGAAATGTCTCTTGCGCATTTAACCTAACCACTCTGCCATAATGTATCCTATCCTCCCAACGTTTGTAATCGAAATTGTCAGCTTTAGGAAGTCTTTCTATTCTTGTAATCATAATAAGTCTGACAAAACACTCCATTAATATATCAAGACAATGGGAAGATAATTTTGACAGCTAACAAACCTCTGCATTCATTCCAACATTTTTGGAGGATACAGCTCCTGCACCAATAATAAATGCTCCAGGTAGCTCCAATTCCTTTGACACAGTGTTCATGTTGTACTCCTTGAGAGAAATAAGAATTTATATTGGACCAATTGTTATAGCATTTATCTCACATTAGTTTATCGCTATGGCTTTCATTCACTGTACCTTGTCCACTTTGACCAGGGGGACCAAATATGGCACTCCCCCCACATCTGTAATGCGAGGTTTTCCACACAACCCTGTCGATAGGTAAAAGAGATGGTAACAAAGTATCACTGCATAAAAATTAAGAAAATGCAAAACGATACAATGTTGCAAGAAGTTGCAATGTGTTACCCTTGACGGGAAACTTAAACGGGTCTTGAGTGAGGTCTGGACAGTCGACAACACAAACTTGCGCGTCAGCAAAATTGTTCTTCAGCCCTCTCTGCAACACTGTAGTCGCAAGTGGAGGAAAGGAAGATATGAACCAGACAGTTAAATATAATTTTAAATCAAGTGTTCAGCAAATCCATGCATAACACTAGGTCGCAATTTCCCAAATATGTTTTACCTTCACATAATTCCTCCAATTTCGGGACATGTAACTGGAACTTTTCAGTCTTTCTCATGTCTGCCATTCTGTATCCTGTAAGTATCACAAGCCTCGAGCGACTGAAGATCACCTGATTGTTCAGCGTGCCGAAGAACTCCTAGAAAACTCTTGGTTGGCCAACTAATATTCTCTGACGTGACGTAACGACGTCTGCTCTTCTCAATTCCTGGTTGACAGTGCGCAAATTGAACTATAGTTTAAGACAATTAAATACTCTACCAACAAAAAAGCTGTTCGAATTATAAGTGTGTGCCCCATAAGGTCCTTGTGTAATGTGATATTGTACCCCCTAGCCCAATTGTCCTTTGTATATTCTTTATATATACTTGTATTCCCCCATGTACTTTTTGCATTGATTTGTTGTTAATAATAATACAAATAAATAAAAATGGTTGACTGTGTGCATTTATAAAGATAGGAGAATACTAGAACGGCCATGAACCTTATGATGGTCCAAATGTCAGCCATGTTGGTCAGGGAGTTGGTCAACCATGAGTTGCCAGTGCTGTGATAAGATATTGTGTAAAACAATGAATGTGAATAATTTATCTGCACTGTAGGTGTGTTAGCTAGCTAGCCAGCCAGTTTTACAAGAATGATTCCATACATTTTTCTAATTAACTGCCAATATTCCATTCAAACAATGCAGTCAATCCACAGCCAAACACTTGCTCAAATCAGTTGATGATAGGACTTAGACAAGTTGTAAATGCAACAAGTACTGATATGGTATCATATAATAGCACTCACAGCTTTCCAAGAAAACAAAATCTGAGACATTTATGGACTCTTGACATATATTTTAGAGGCTATTTATACAGAAAATTTGTGTCAAGCCCATATAAACTGTATTTATAATTATATGACAATATTTTAGGTTGATTATAATTCCATTACACAATTTCTGATACATCACATGCCTTACTTTTATTTTCCTGCGTAAGTAAAAGCACCTATCAATCATCACTTAATCAAATGGCCACCCGGACTATTTACATTGACACCCCCCTACTCGCTGTTTATTATCTATGCATAGTCACTTTACCCCTACCTACATGTACAAATTACCTCGACTAACCTGTACCCCTCACATTGACTCGGTACCGGTACCCCCTGTATATAGCCTCGTTATTGTTATTTTATTGTGTTACTTTTTATTTTATTTTTTACTTTAGTTTATTTCTTGAACTGCATTGTTGGTTAAGGGCTTGTAAGTAAGCATTTCACGGTAAGGTCTACACCTGTTGTATTCGGTGCATATGACAAATAAAGTTTGATTAGATTTTTACCGATGCCGCCTCTACTGCCATTCATTCCAATTAGACTGGTTTTGGATTTCTCCCTGACCAAGATGGCTGCCATTTTGGCCCCATTATAGAACTTTGAGGGTTTATGACATAGCCCCTCTACTAATTTAATAAGATCACTATAGTGAATTTGTCCAAACATGCCTGTCAGGAAAGTAGCTATTGGCTGTCCTAAAAGTCTCTAAATGACGTCATCACCTAATTTGCATAATTTGCCATGTGCATGTAATTGTGATGGATGCTGTAGGAGAGAGGAATAACGTCGTGGGAGAGACAAAAAGTAAGTTAAAAACACCCTAAATATGTTTAGAACTACAAATGAACTTTCTTCTGTCAATTCTCTGGTTTTTTTATGTCACAATTCCAACCCTCCTCCTTTATCCGGGCTTGGGACCGGCAAAAGTGACCCAAAAGAGACACTCTGGCGGAGTTACTTAGTTTTTTTTATTTTTTGTTTTTTTGTTTAGTTTTCTTAAGTTTGGTTTGGTTTTTAACCTTATGGTCCACTTAGGAGCCTTCAACAAGTCACAGTAAAACATGAACATTTTTAACCATAACATAAAAATAAAAAAATTGTATACAAAATCTACATTAACAATCTAAATGGACCAAAAAGAGAGAATAGAAAAAACAGTCAATGGCAATGTGAGAAAATGATGGTAACTAGTCTGGCCCTAGTTTAATTGTTGTTGTTTTTCAGACCCCCCTCCACACACACACAGGCTGTGCTGGCTCACAGAAAGAGTGGGTCATCGTCATTTTGGTCAAGACTCTCTATGGAAGGTTCAGCATCTGAGGGAGCTGACTTAAATGAGTAAGCAGCTGATGTACCAAAAAGCTGCAAAACATTATCAGGCAGCTGGTGCTTATAGCAAGCCTCACCAGACAGCTTCAGTCCATATCGAATGTACAGGATGGAGTTAAGGGTCTGCAAGGACATCCGATTTCTAAGTTTGCTTTTTACCACACTCATCTGGCTGAATACTCTCTCGACTTCAGCATTCGAGTGTGGCAAGGACAACACAGACACAGCAGCCATGGCAAGCTCTTGAAACAGGTTGATATCAGCTGCATCCCTGAACTTCCAAATCTCACTCCAGAAGCCCAGTGTGTTTTTTGTCTCATTCCATTTACTGAGATGGATGGCACACCATTACAGGACAATCTTGTCTATCGCTGCAGGGGAGTAGCCAAGGAGCTTGGCAATTTTTTATATTTCTCCAGGGCTCTTATTGTGCTTTAGAGTTTCCTCCACATTGAAAACTGACATGTACTGCAATGCTTCGATGTTGTCCGGCAGTCTCACCCTCAACTCATTATTGAGAGAGATGGTGAAGGCTACACCGCTTTTGGACATTGTTTTCATCCTCAGGCGCAAGGTGGAGCTCAGCTGCCTTTGACTCTAAAAGGTAACCAAGGTACGGTTTGGGACTAATGTATCCATCTGTTGGCCCTTTGAGCACATCAACATTTGCCAGTGGATTCAGCACCCTGCTGCTCACAGACTTGATCAGTCTAACCAAGCTGTCAAGTAGCTTAAGAGGATCTATTTGCTCTCCCTCAAAAGCCTTGATGGCCAACTGTATCTCACCCAGCACTGACTTCAAAAAAGTCAGATACAATATGTTTTGAGGATCACTGTACATGAAGTATAAAACCTCAGCCATGTAGCAGTGTTCACTGGACATGGTGACTGTGAAATGCAGCCTAAGCTCCTCCCACTGGTCCAAAATGCGTGAAACCGCGGGTTCAATGGAGAGCCAACGTGTGGCACACACCTTGGTTATCTGTAAAGGTTTCTCCCCACAGTTGATGGTCTCATATATGGCCTTGTAGGCCTCCCTGCGCTTTGGAGACACTGAAAACCAGTTATAAGTCTCTAGTGCCAAGTAAGAAAGCAGCTCTACATGCTTCTCCAATGTGATCACATGCCAGCACGGAACAGTGTTCAGCGATAGCGAATGCCATGGTGGCCTCAGCCTTTTTTGCAGAGTCAATTTTTTTTACCATAAATGGCAGCTTGTTTTGGGTGGACTGTTATTAGGCTTTGCCTTTTGAGTATGTTTTTGAGTTGTTTGGCGTAGAAATCAGCCTTACAATACAGGCAGTATGACTGTGTATCATCTCCAATAAACGGCTTCAACCAGCCTTTGAATTCAGGGTTTGATTCCCACTCCTTTCTGTATTTTTGAGTGTACAGTTTAGACTGAGACATGATGAGCTAGCCAGCTAGATGTTTAGCTTATGTCACAGAGAGGCACACACACAGTGGATGAGGTGAGTAAGTGACTGAGGCTGTGTGAGTCAAATGCAGTGATCTATTTTAGACAAAGAACATTTTACATTTACATCCCGCCCTGAATGTAAGCCAGGGCGGGATCAGCCAGCGGCGGCTTCCCGCATGCGCGATTCATTTTCAGTCTGGACGCTGAGGGGTGAACATCTCCTGCTCTGACTGCAGCTGGGAGGGACTGCTGCGCGAGGACTGGGCCACCTGTGAGTGCTTTGGGACGGGGAAGGGGCCCACGGCAGCACCCGCTGCTTGTTGAGGGGGCGGGGCCCACGGCAGCACCCGCTGCTTGTTGAGAAGAGTAAGAATGATACGTGCTTTCATGTCAGAGTCTCCAAAAGTCTCCAATAACACCAGAAAAAGTCGCTAGATTTGTCGCTAGTCAATCTTTTGAAAATGTGTCGCTAGAGGGGTCTGAATACTCGCTAAATATAGCGACAAAGTCGCTAAGTTGGCAACACTGCCTGTCATCACTACTTACCACAGCCACAACGTCATAAACCCCGCCTATTTCTACAATTTCTTAATGGTGCACTATGCAGAAAAAGTTACACATTTCCTGGTTGCAAATATTCTAATAATTCGCTTGATTTCAGTTTATTTGGCAAAACAAGCAAGTATAGTGTAGAGAATCATTGTACCATCTAAACCGCTGTGAAATAAGTTTTCCATAACCAAAAATATTGGATTTTCAGCTGTTTGAAGGTGGTGTACAAAACCGAACTTAAAAAACGCAAAAACTAAACGTAAGAATGGGAAGCAAAGAAAAAGCGCACATAGAACAGATCTACAGCTTCTTAGACTTGCTTTCAATGAGAATGACAGATCTATAACTCACATTTCTATGTAAACTTTGTAGGGTTGCCCAAAAAGTTACATATTACAGCATTAAAATGTGATTTTAAACCTAACCTTAACCACACTGCTAACCTTATGCCTAACCTAACCTTAAATTAAGACCAAAAAGCACATTTTTGTTTTCATGAATATTTATGATATAGCCAATTTCGACTTTGTGGCTGTGGTAACTAGTGACAACCAAACATACCCGCATGTGCTGTGTGTACAGGTTGAAGAGATACAAGAGATACCTTTTTTAAATATCTCATGGCTTCTGTCAGTGATCTGCAAGCAGGATGACATGACAAAAAAAATAAAAGCTTGCTGTTGGACTCAGAAGGCAATTATGAACCAGCATCAGATGATAATTCATCCCAGATTATTCTGGAGACCCCCGATCCTGATATCATCAAAACAATCTCACAGTATTTTGATGCTGCTCTCTGTGGACAGAAAAATGTGTTATCCTATCCCGTCGTCACAGACCATGGCATAGAGTCTTCAGCAGACAGGTAAGCACACATGGAAAAATGACGCCTGATAAATTGGTTAAGTCAGTGCTGTTGTCACGATCGTCAGGAACAGATGAGGACCAAGGCGCAGCGTTGCAGGCAAACATACTCTTTATTAGGCGATATATTGACAAAATAAACAAAACGATAACGTGACAGTTCACGGTCTAACACAAACCAAACTAGAAACAAAATCCCACAAACACGAATGAAAAACAGACTGTTTAAATATGGCTCCCAATCAGAGACAACCAGCAACACCTGACACTCGTTGCCTCTGATTGGGAGCCACTCTGGCCAACATAGAAATAGCACCCATAGAAACAAAACACATTGATCTACACACCCTGGCTCAACATAACAGTGTCCCCAGAGCCAGGGCGTGACAGTACCCCCCCCTAAAGGCGCGGACTCCGACCGCGTCAACCAAATACTCACAGGGGAGGGACCGGGTGGGCACTCCGCCTAGGCGGTGGATCCGGCTCGGGCCTGATCCCCGCTCCTCTCCAACCCCCCCAAAAGTACCCTGGTCCGGTCTGGCCCCGCTGGCCGGAGCTGGACTGCACACTGGTGGAGCGGATTGCGCTAGCTCCGGCGTGAAGCAGCTGACCCGTGCTGAACCAGGCACCAGTGGAACAGGCACGGGCTGTGCCGGACTGACGACGCACACCACTGGCTTGGTGTGGGGAGCAGGAACGGCCCGAGCCGGGCTGACGAAACGCACCCCTGACTTGGTGCGGGGAGCAGGAGCGGGCCGAACCGGGCTGACGAAACGCACCACTGACTTGGTGCGGGGAGCAGGAACGGGCCGAGCCGGGCTGACGAAGCGCACCACTGACTTGGTGCGGGAAGCAGGAGCGGGCCGAACCGGGCTGACGAAACGCACCACTGACTTGGTGCGGGGAGCAGGAATGGGCCGAGCCGGGCTGACGAAGCGCACCACTGACTTGGTGCGGGGAGCAGGAACAGGCCGGACCGGACTGGCGACGCACACCACTGGCTTGGTGTGGGGAGCAGGAGCGGGCCGGACCGGGCTGGCGACGCACACCACTGGCTTGGTGTGGGGAACAGGCACGGGCCGTGCCGGACTGACGACGCACACCACTGGCTTGGCGTGGGGAACGGGCACAGGCCGTGCCGGACTGGGGACACACATCACTGGCCCTATGCAGGGATCAGGAACGGGCCGGACCGGACTGGTAACACACACCAGTACCTCTCGCCGTGCCTCCACACCTTCCCTCTCCTCTGTGACCAGTGGCCCCCTTAACCTGGCGGCCTCCCTTGCACACCCGCTGGACCGCTCCATCGCGGCCTCCTGCTGCCCCGTCGTCCCCGGCGTGAGCCCCCCCCTAAAAAATTTCTGGGGGTCTCTCCTCCCCGTGGGCCAGGCCTCTATAGTTCTCGCCCAACTCTCGCTCTTCTGCCTCCAACTCCAGCCATTCTGCTCTTCATTAGGCTTGACCCAGTCGAGACTCTTCCTCCACTGTTCCCATGTCCACCCTCTCTGCTCTTCACTCGGCTTGACCCAGTCGAGGCTGCCACGGAGATCTGCTAGGGATTTCCCTGGCGATGGCTCCTCGACTCGCTGCTTGGTCCAGTTCTGGTGGGATTTTCTGTCACGATCGTCAGGAACAGATGAGGACCAAGGCGCAGCGTTGCAGGCAAACATACTCTTTATTAGGCGATATATTGACAAAATAAACAAAACGATAACGTGACAGTTCACGGTCTAACACAAACCAAACTAGAAACAAAATCCCACAAACACGAATGAAAAACAGACTGTTTAAATATGGCTCCCAATCAGAGACAACCAGCAACACCTGACACTCGTTGCCTCTGATTGGGAGCCACTCTGGCCAACATAGAAATAGCACCCATAGAAACAAAACACATTGATCTACACACCCTGGCTCAACATAACAGTGTCCCCAGAGCCAGGGCGTGACAGCTGTGCCCTCAGCAATGCTTCTAAATAAATGTGTAAAGCTTTTAGAATATATTCCTATAGCTAGCTTATTACAACAATGTCAGAGAAATTGAAAAAGTGTGAATATTGCAATGCATGCCTTTGCTCACCCATATTCATGTTTCAGCAGTGATCCAGGGGACAGACAGCCTGTTCATAACTCAAGCTCCAGTGTCCGAGGCAGTGAGGTCTGTGAGAAGATGTCACTCAAAGGAGAGTTCATATGTCTCATAGAATCAGAGGAGGAGAGAGGGGACCTGCCACTCCCCAAAGGAAGCAGCAGGTCTTACCTAGAGTGAAACATCCCAAGTGGAAAGCAGAGAAGCATGGCCTGAAAAAGTACTCATTTCCCTTCCTGGGGAGCGTTTACAGATGTAAACACCTATCTAGTCTTATTACGAGGAAATTATTTGGCATTTAATGTCAGGCAGTGCATTCATCAAAACATTTATTTCTTACAGGAAAATTACCTTTTAACGCCATTTCTGAAAATGAAAAATAGACAAACTTGGCGTTATCCATTATCTGAAGCTGCAAAGCAATGCAGAAAGTCTTCATCTGTAAGCAAAGACTCCACCACCAAGACAAAGAAACAGAGCACAAAGAAAACACAACACCTCCCTTGTGTCAAACAAACTCTTTCCTTGGTTTCCAAAACTACACTGAACAAAAATATAAACGCAACATGTAAAGTGTTGGTCCCATGTTTCATGAGCTGAAATAAAAGTTCCCAGAAATGTTCCATACGCACAAAAAGCTTATTTCTGTTACGCGGAGTGGAACAGGGGAACCCAAGAGCAGACTCAGACGAGAAGACTGGGATAAAAGCATCTGCTAAATGGCATATTATTATTATAATATTATTATTGAGACACAGGGGGAGATGGAGTGCAGGTCAGGGGAAACTGCTGGAAACCAGGTGCGGAGGCTGCGGCTGGAGCGAGGGGGGTTGAGACAGGGTGAGCAGGTCCGGAGGGGAATCCAAGGGAGTAGTAGAGTGGGGAATCCAGGACAGAGTAGCAGGATGACGAGACGTGGGACTGGAAACAGGGACCAGAGTCAGAGCGGACAGAACTGTAGCGGAGAGGAAAACAGCGTCAGGCAAGGAACTCAGGCACAACAGGATCTGAATACAGTGATCCCTCGCCACTTCGCGGTTCACTTATCGCGGATTCGCTATTTCGCGGATTTTCATAATGCATTTTTTTTTTTTTGGTGCATTGTGCTCTGCATTCTGATTCGCTAAAAACTCACTCCCGCTTCTTGTATCAAAACATGCTACGAATTGTGCTATCATTTTGTCGTCTCGTGCAGTTATGTGTACGTACATAAAACAGCTTGGCAAATTTACATTAAGTTGGCCAAATTATCTTGTAATTTCGAACATCTCCTAAACCCATAATGTCGACGAAACGGCCTGGACCGACAAAAGCACCTGCCGGATGGGCCCAAACGGGCGGAAGATGCTACCTATCTCAGATAAAGTTAAACTTCTGGACATGCTAAGGGAAGGTAAAAGCTATGCAGCCGTTGCTCGCCATTACGGAATCAATGAATCTTCCGTTCGTTACATAAAGAAGGAGGAAAAAAACATAAGGACGACAGCAGCAGTCAATTTTAATACGAATGCAAAAAGGGTTGTAACTGTCCGCAACAAGACCATGGTACGGATGGAGACGGCATTAGCTCTGTGGACTAATGACTGCAGGAAAAAAACATAACCCTGGATACAAACGTTATCTGCACAAAAGCGAGAATGCTGTATGAAAACTTTGCTGTCAGTGACGGGGAAGAGGGAGAGGATGCCGGGCCCTCAGCAAGTGCTGCTGACACAGTGGGAGAGGATGCCAGGCCCCCAGCAAGTGCTGCTGACAAAGTGCCAAGCGCATTTAATGCAAGCAAGGGCTGGTTTGAAAAGTTTAAGAAACGCTTTGGACTTAAAAATGTTTGTCTGCACGGTGAGATGGCGTCTGCGGATACCGCTGAGGCAGAAGCCTTCGTGAACAATAAATTCAAGGCGATCATTGAGGAGGGGGGATATAAGCCCGAACAAGTTTTTAACATGGATGAGACTGCCTTATTTTGGAAACGAATGCCCTCCCGCACCTTCATCATGCAGGAAGAAGCCAAAGCCCCAGGATTTAAAGTTCACAAAGACCGTTTGACCCTGGCTATGTGCGGAAATGCCGCAGGTTTCATGATTAAACCGGGGCTGATTTACAGGTCTAAAAATCCCAGGGCGCTGAAAAACAAAAATAAGGATGATTTGCCTGTTTACTGGATGTACAATGCAAAGGCTTGGATGACAAAAGCGCTCAATCTGGATTGGTTCAAAAACTGTTTCATCCCGGAGGTCAAGTGTTATTTGAGAGGAAAGGGACTGGACTTTAAAGTGCTTCTGCTCCTTGACAACGCCGGAGGTCACGGTAATGATTTGGCATATGATGGTGTGCAAATCGAATTTCTGCCGCCAAACACTACATCCCTGATTCAGCCCATGGACCAAGGAGTCATCCGTGCTTTCAAGGCTCTCTATACGCGCAACACCCTGCAACATCTTGTTGACGCTATGGACTCGGATCAAGATTTCTCACTGAAGGACTACTGGCGTGGATACACCATCGCATCGTGTCTCCAAAACATTCAGAGGGCCATTCAGGAAATGAAAACGGAAACTCTGAAGGCCTGCTGGAAAAAACTATGGCCAGAGGCAGTGCAAAAACGCAACCGGAGGCTCGCTTGACGAGGTCCACCACTCTGCCGTAGAAACAGCTGTGAATCTGGCTAAACAGATTGGAGGAGACGGCTTTAATGACATGAGTCCGGATGACATAAACGCCCTGATTGATGGAGACGCACAGCCGCTGACCGATGCAGAGCTGGCAGAAATGACAAAGCCACAAAGCGACGATGAAAGAGAAGAGGGAGAAGAGGACACGAGAGATGAGGAGGAAGGACTAACGCTTGGTTGCTTAGCAACCATGGTGCGAATGGCCACTGAACTTAAGCGAGTAGCTGAGGAATGGGACCCTTTGATGAGCCGTTCGTTACAGTTCTCCAACGTAATCGATGGTGGCATGTCGGTGTACAAGGATCTTTTTGCAAAGAAGAAAAAAGAGCGACAACAGCTGCCTATCACTATGTTCTTCTCCCGAACAAACACACCTGCACCGCGGGCTTCAGAAGAAGAGAACACTGCAGAGCGCAGTCAGGATGCAGCGGCCCAGTCTGAAGAGCAGTGAAACGGCCTACACGTGAGTCACTGTATTTGTATACATGTAATAGTTGCTAATTGTAAAAAAAAAAAAGTTTTCTATTTCGCGGATTTCACTTATCGCGGGTCATTTTCGGAACGTAACCCCCGCGATAAACGAGGGATTACTGTAGTAACAAAGGCTAGAACCGTAGACTGACTGAGCAGAGATCACGATCTGGCAGTGTGGAAGTGGCAGGACTGAGTATTTGGAACAGGTTGCAGCTGGTGGGGATCTGCTCTGACTCCAGCACACCTGTCTCCGACCACACAATCACACACACACACACACACACACAGAGAGAGAAAGAGGGAGAGGGAGAGAGTACTGGGGGAGTGGCGGCAGGTCAAAGGAGACACAAGATGAGCAGTAGAGGGCGTTGCAGGAGCAGATGTGACAATTTCTCTCATATTTTGTGCAAAAATTTGTTTACATCCCTGTTAGTGAGCATTTCTCCTTTGCCAAGATAATCCATCCACCTGACAGGTGTGGCATATCAAGAAGCGGATTAAACAGTATGATCATTAGACAGGTGCACATTGTGCTGGGGGCAATAAAAGGCCACTCTAAAATGTGCAGTTTTGTCACACAACACGATACCACAGATGTCTCAAGTTGTGAGGGAGCGTGCAATTGGCATGCTGACTGCAGGAATATCCACCAGAGCTGTTGCCAGAGATTTAAATGTACATTTCTCTACCATAAGCCACCTCCAACATCGTTTTAGAGAATTTGGTATTATGTCCAACCGGCCTCACAACCGCAGACCACGTGTAACCACGCCAGTCCAGGATCCCCACATCCGGCTTCTTCACCTGTGGGATCGTCTGAGACCAGCCACCCGGACAGCTGATGAAACTGTGGGTTTGCACAACCGAAGAATTTCTGTACAAACTGTCAGAAACCGTCTCAGGGAAGCTCATCTGCATGCTTGTCATCCTCACCAGGGTCTTGACCTGACTGCAGTTCGGCGTCGTAACCGACTTCAGTGGGCAATTGCTCACCTTCGATGGCCACTGGCACGCTGGAGAAATGGGCTCTCCATGGATGAATTCTGGTTTCAAATGTACCTGGCAGATGGCAGACGTTGTGTGGGCGAGCAGTTTGCTGATGTCAATGTTGTGAAAAGAGTGTCCCATGGTGGCGGTGGGGTTATGGTATGGGCAGGCATAAACTATGGACAATGAACATAATTCCATTTTATTGATGGCAATTTGAATGCACAGAGATATCGTGACGAGATCCTGAGGCCCGTTGTCGTGCCATTCATCCGGCGCCATCACCTCATGTTTCAGCATGATAATGCACAGCCCCATGTCGCAAGGATCTGTACACAATTCCTGGAAGCTGATAATGCCTCAGTTCTTCCATAGCCTACATACTCACCAGACTCGTCACCCATTGAGCATGTTTGGGATGCTCTGGATCGACGTGTACGACAGAGTGTTCCAGTTCCCGCCAATATCCAGCAACTTCACACTGCCATTGAAGAGGAGTGGTATCAGTTTCCACATAATCGACTGTCCTTACTCTCCCCTGGTTCTTGACCATCCATGGTTAAAGCTACACAACCCACAGATTGACTGGACCGCCGGAAAGGTAACCACTTGGAGTTCATTTTGTCCCTCTAATTGTTTACATTCTGCCCTTCCCCCTGCCTTGTCTGTGCCCCAGTTCATTCCAGAACCTCCGGACCTGTCATCAGTTCCTCCCGAGTATCATGATCTAGCTCCTGTGTTCAGCAAGCACCACGCCCTGTTGCTGCCGCCTCATCGGCCGTACGACTGCGCCATTGACCTCCAGCCTGGAGCTCCTCTCCCCAGTAGCCGGTTGTTTAACCTCTCTCGTCCCGAGCAAGAGGCTATGGAGAGGTACATCCAGGATTCTCTGGCTGCAGGACTTATCAAGCCATCTTCCTCCCGGGTGGGTGCTGGGTTTTTCTTTGTGAAGAAGGATGGGTCACTGAGGCCGTGCATAGACTTCCGTGGGCTGAATAATATCACTGTTAAGAACAAGTACCCCTTGCCACTCATCAGCTCTGCTTTTGCCCCCCTCCATGGTGCCACAGTGTTTACCAAACTCGACCTCCGGAATACCTACCACCTTGTCCACATAAGAGAGGGGGACGATTGGAAGACTGCGTTCAACACACCACTTGGTCACTTTGAGTATTTGGTCATGCCTTTTGGTCTTACTAACGCCCCTGCTGTTTTCCAGAACCTAGTCAATGACGTGCTAAGGGATGTGATTGGATGCTTCGTTTTTGACGATTTAGATGACATCCTGGTTTTTCCAAGGATCCTGAGGCTCACCAGCAACACATACGCCAAGTTCTTCAACGGCTGTTGGAGAATAAGCTTTTTATTAAAGCTGAAAAATGTGAGTTCCATGCTGCCACAGTGTCTTTCCTGGGTTATATTATTGCACAGGGACAGTTACGTATGGACACCTCCAAGGTCATGGCAGTCACAGAGTGGCCTGCGCCCTCCAACCTGAAGCAGCTACAGCGTTTCCTGGGGTTTGCACATTTTTACAGACGTTTCATCCGCCACTACAGCCGTCTGGCAGCACCTCTCACCACTCTCACCTCCACCTCCACTCCGTTCCACTGGACTCCTGCGGCAGAGGCAGCATTCCTGGAACTCAAGCATCGCTTCACCTCTGCTCCAGTCCTTACTCAGCCTGACCCAGAACTCCAGTTCATCGTGGAGGTGGACGCCTCACACCGGGGTAGGTGCTGTTCTGTCTCAAAGTTCCCCCTCTGATCAGAAGGTCCACCCATGTGCATTCTTTTCCCGTAAGCTCTCACCTGTAGAGAGGAATTTTGACATAGGAAACCGGGAACTCCTGGCAGTTAAGCTGGCCCTGGAGGAATGGCGTCACTGGCTGGAGGGTTCTGTAACCCCCTTCACTGTGTGGACTGACCATAAAAACTTGTCCTACATCCAGACCGCCAAACGTCTGAACTCCCGGCAAGCCAGGTGGGCCTTGTTCTTCGGTAGATTCAATTTCACACTCACTTATCGCCCCGGTTCGAAGAATACCAAGCCTGATGTCCTCTCTTGCCAGTTCACCACCGACAAAACTGGTACCGAGCCAGAAGCCATTGTGCCATCCACCTGCATCGTTGCCGCCGTCACCTGGGAGATCGAGTCGCGTATCCGCCAGGCTCAGCAGAACCAGCCTGACCCGGGTAATGGTCCTAGTAATGCTCTGTTTGTCCCAGATTGTGTTCGCTCTGATGTTCTTCAGTGTGGCCTTTCTACCCACCTCACCTGTCACCCTGGTATGAACCGGACCCTCACCTTCCTGCGTCAGCGCTTTTGGTGGCCCACCATGGAGAGAGATGTCCGGGAGTTTGTCTCAGCCTGTTCGGTTTGTGCCCGGAACAAAACCTCCACCAAACCCACTTCCGGTCTGCTCCACCCTCTTCCCATACCCAGTTGCCCCTGGTCACACATAGCTCTGGACTTCGTCACTGGCCTTCCCCCATCTAATGGTAACTCTGTCATCCTCACCATTATTGACAAGTTTTCCAAAATGGCTCACTTCATTCCCCTCTCCAAGCTCCCGTCCTCCAGGGAGACTGTGGACCAGTTAGTATCCCATGTGTTTCGTCTCCATGGCATCCCCACTGACATTGTTTCCGACAGAGGACCCCAGTTTACCTCCCAGGTATGGTGATCCTTCTGTTCAGCTCTTGGTATCAATTTCAGTCTTTCTTCTGGATATCACCCCCAGACCAACGGCCAGACCGAACGGGCCAACCAAGAGATGGAGACTGCCCTACTCTGCGTGACTTCTGCTAACCCTTCCTCCTGGAGTGCTCAGCTACCCTGGGTTGAATATGCCCACAACACCCTCACCAACGCCTCATCATGTATGTCACCCTTCGAGTGTGCTCTGGGTTACCAACCCCTCTTGTTCCCCGCCCAAGAGGTTGAGGTTGCGGTTCCCTCTGTCCAGGACCATCTGCGCCGTTGTCACCGTACCTGGAGGAAGAACCGGGCTGTCCTTCTTCATGCCTCCGACAGGACCCAGTCCCAAGCCAACCGTTGCCGGGCCTCAGCTCCAGTCTACACCCCAGGTCAAAAGGTATGGCTCTCATCAGAGGACCTGCCATTGAAGGTGGCATTGAATAAACCCCCGATTAATTGGTCCCTTTGAAATTGACCGTGTCATTAACCCTTCTGCGGGCGCCTGAAACTCCCAGCTTCTGTCAGGATACATCCTACCGTCCACATATCCCTGATTAAACCTGTCTGCTCCAGTCCCCTGTCTCCTCCTGCAGCAGCTCCTCCACCCCCTCGGCTCATCGATGACAATCCTGCCTGTACCGTCCGGCGGCTTCTGGACGTGCGCCGTCAGGGTCTTGGCTGACAGTACCTGGTGGACTGGGAGGGATACGGGCCTGAGGAGCGCTACTGGGTGCCCCGCCGTCACATTCTGGACCCCTCCCTCTTACGGGATTTCTATACCTCACACCCAGATAAGCCTGGTCAGGTGCCAGGTGGCGCCCGTAGAGGGGGGGTACTGTCACATCTGCTCCTGCAACGCCCTCTACTGCTCATCCTATGTCTCCTGGCCAATCACCCCATCAGTGAGTTCAAAGTCCAGTCTTAATGCCCTTGGAAAATTTTCTGGCAAATACTGTAGCTTAAGACAAGTATTATTTCACTCTAGCGCATGTTAAGATGTTGTACTGGTCTGCTAAATGACTAAAATGTAAAATGTGAATGTACCGCATTGGTGGCCTTTTCACTTTTTTTCTCTGGTAACATTATGTAATGTAATGTAATGTAATATTAATTTTAATCCGGTAATACTATGACACTTTCCATTTAATTAAACTAGTCAAAAATAAGCAAAGTTTAAATTGATTGAATTTGTCCTTAAAGAAGTCAACACCAGAATAAGTGATATTTAAAGGATATATTTCAAGGATTTTCCTGTGTTTTAAATTTCCACACTTGGAAATAATGGTTGGAATAATACTGTGAAATTGTGAAAAAATATGATAATGCTCTTTAATGTAAGAGCTGTTTTAAAAGACCGCCTGAAATTTCAGCCTGTTTTGGTGGGATGGCGTTTTGGCCTGCCTGGTGACATCACCAGGCAGTAAATTATACTGAACCAAAATATAAACACAACATGCAACAATTTCAAAAGATTTTACTGACTTAGAGTTCATATAAGGAAATCAGTCATTTGAAATAAATAAATAACGCCCTAATCTATGGATTTCACATGACTGGGAATACAGATATGCATCTGTTGGTCACAGATACAGTTTACCAGTTTTGATACAGATGCCTTTAAAAAAAGGTAGGGGCGTCAATCAGAAAACCAGTCAGTATATGGTGTGACCACTATTTTCCCCATGTAGTGCGACACATCTCCTTTGCATAGAGTTGATCAGGCTGTTGATTGAGGCCTGTGGAATGTTGTCCCACTCCTCTTCAATGGCTGTACAAAGTTGCTGGATGTAGGCGGGAACTGGAACACGCTGTCATACACGTCAATCCAGAACATCCCAAACTTGCTCAATGGGTGACATGTCTGGTGAGTATGCAAGCCATGAAAGAACTGGGACATTTTCAGCTTCCAGGAATTGTTTACAGATCCTTGCGATATGGGGCCGTGCATTGTCATGCTGAAACATAAGGTGATGGCAGCGGATGAATGGCACGACAATGGGCCTCAGAATCTCGTCACGGTATATCTGTGCATTCAAATTGCCATCGATAAAATACAATTGTGTTCATTGTCCGTAGCTTATGCCTGCCCATACCATAACCCCACTGCCACCATGGGGCACTCTGTTCACAACGATGACATCAGCAAACCGCTCGCCCACACGACGCCATACATGTAGTCTGTGGTTGTGAGGCCAGTTGGACGTATTGCCAAATTCTCTCAAACGACGTTGGAGGCGGCTTATGGAAGAGAAATTAACATTAAATTATCTGGCAACAGCTCTGGTGGACATTCCTGCAGTCAGCACGCCAATTGCACGCTCCCTCAAAACTTGAGACGTCTGTGGCATTGTGATGTGTGACAAAACTGCACATTTTAGAGTGGCCTTTTATTGTCCCCAGCACAAGGTGCACCTGTGTAATGATCATGCTGTTTAATCAGCTTCTTGATTTGTCACACCTGTCAGGTGGATGGATTATCTTGGCAAAGGATAAAGGCTCACTAGGGATGTAAACACATTTGTGCACAACATTTTAGAGAAATATGCTTTTTGCGCATATGAAACATTTCTGGGATCTTTTATTTCAGCTCATGAGACAAGGGACCAACACTTTACATGTTGCGTTTATATTTTTGTTCAGTGTAGTTAACAGACCAATAAGAAAGAGAGTTCCAAACCTCTCTGCCAATAACAGCTAGTTTTCAGTTTCCCATCCTCGCTCAGACCACTCCCAGACAGTCCTAGCAAAATTCATGCTTGAGAAATTGCTCTTCGCTAAGAAGCTATTTGTCTCTTTTTGACCATTTTAATCGTAATCAATCACAGTGAGGTACTTAATTATTACCCAGAAATGATTTAAAGCATCCTTGCTCTTCAGCTGTTTCATAAGAACACCTTACAGTTCCTTCAACGTTGAGGTATCATGCAACTTGTATGTACAATTATGCTTGAAAACAAATACAAATATACATGTTTAAAAGCTGCATGATACCTCAAAACTGCAACCACTGCAACAATCTTACCTCCCCATTTTCTGTAAACAAGCAGTAGGTGCCAAGATTGAATTGAGTCTGCTGTCTGCTCATTTGTTCCCCTTACTAGACCCGCTAGGCTGCAGAATGGCACACTTGTTGGAAGTTGGTTAATTTCCATGTGATTAGGAGCCAGCAGGGTTTTGTAATCTGGTGTCCAGGGGCCTGGCTCCAGGGGCCACGTTGGGCCTGATGAATACCATGTGCCTTGGTTCTGAATTGTGTTTTCTGCTCTGAGAAATTAAACTGTGTGTGAGACCCTCCAAAGCAACAATTTGAACTACGGGCCTTTTTGTATATGATTGATCAATTTGCCAATACAGATGGAGATGAGGATTAATCGATGAGGAAATAAAAAGTAATGCACACAATTAGTCAAACTTCTTTACAAAATAACATCAGCCATACATACTGTACATAGGCTACATAATTATTGATATTTTTCATCTGTTGAGGATTCTTTTATTTGTGTGCAAGAAAGTTACTTCAGTGCAAGTGAGGACAATGTGTTGTGTTGTTTGTATTGTGTAGGCTTGGAGTTCCCCCCCTGTACATTGGATGTGTTCAGAGTCTCAGAGAATATGGACTACCCCAGAGACACCATTGGCAACATCATTGCAATGGTGTACCCCAATCTACAGGTACAAAACGGGGCTATTAACTGCTAAAACTGTTTTTAAATGTCTATTGTTATTTACTCATTGTAACTATTTTGTACCTTTCAGCTACAGTGCATTCGGAAAGTATTCAGACCCCTTGAGTTTTTCCACATTTTGTTACCATTTTGTTACGTTACAGCCTTATTCCAAAATTTATTCAATAAATACAAATCCTCATCAATCTACACACAATACCCTACAATGACAAAGTGAAAACAGGTTTTTAGTAATGTTTGCAAATGTATTGCAAATGTATTATACATAAAAATGGGGCTATCTTCTGTATACCCCCCTTACCTTGTCAACACAACTGATTGGCTCAAATGCATTAAGAGTGAAAGAAATTCCACAAATTAACTTTAAAGAAGGCACACCTGTTAATTGAAATGCATTCCAGGTGACTACCTCATGAAGCTGGTTGAGAGAATGCCAAGAGTGTGCAAAGCTGTCATCAAAGCAAAGGGTGGCTACTTTGAAGAATCTCAAATATATTTAGATTTGTTTACATTTCAGTCATTTAGCAGACACTCTTATCCAGAGCGACTTACAGGAGCAATTAAGGCACATCAACAGATTTTTCACCTATTCGGCTCAGGGATTAGAACCAGCGACCTTTCGGTTACTGGCACAACGCTCTTAACCACTAAGCTACCTGCCGTTTAACAATTTTTTTGGTTACTACATGATTCCATATGTGTTATTTCATAGTTTTGATGTCTTCACTATTATTCTACAATGTAGAAAATAGTAAAAATAAAGAAAAGCCCTTGAATGAGTAGGTGTGTCCAAACCTTTGACTGGTACTCATTTACGTTTACATTTACGTCATTTAGCAGACGCTCTTATCCAGAGCGACTTACAAATAGGTGCATTCACCTTATAGCCAGTGGGATCACCACTTTACAATGTTTTTTTTTGTTTTGTTTTGTTTTTGGGTTGGGGTTTGGGTTGGGGTAAGGGGGGGTAGAATGATTACTTTATCCTATCCCAGGTATTCCTTAAAGAGGTGGGGTTTCAAATGTCTCCGGAAGGTGGTGAGTGACTCCGCTGTCCTGGCGTCGTGAGGGAGCTTGTTCCACCATTGGGGTGCCAGAGCAGCAAACAGTTTTGACTGGGCTGAGCGGGAACTATGCTTCCGCAGAGGTAGGGGAGCCAGCAGGCCAGAGGTGGATGAACGCAATGCCCTCGTTTGGGTGTAGGGACTGATCAGAGCCTGAAGGTACGGAGGTGCCGTTCCCCTCACAGCTCCTTAGGCAAGCACCATGGTCTTGTAGCAGATGCGAGCTTCAACTGGAAGCCAGTGGAGTGTGCGGAGGAGCAGGGTGACGTGAGAGAACTTGGGAAGGTTGAACACCAGACGGGCTGCGGCATTCTGGATGAGTTGTAGGGGATTAATGGCACAGGCAGGGAGCCCAGCCAACAGCGAGTTGCAGTAATCCAGACAGGAGATGACAAGTGCCTGGATTAGGACCTGTGCCGCTTCCTGTGTAAGGCAGGGTCGTACTCTCCGAATGTTGTAGAGCATGAACCTGCAGGATCGGGTCACCGCCTTGATGTTAGCGGAGAACGACAGGGTGTTGTCCAGGGTCACGCCAAGGCTCTTCGCACTCTGGGAGGAGGACACAACGGAGTTGTCAACCGTGATGGCGAGATCATGGAACAGGCAGTCCTTCCCCGGGAGGAAGAGCAGCTCCGTCTTGCCAAGGTTCAGCTTGAGGTGGTGATCCGTCATCCATACTGATATGTCTGCCAGACATGCAGAGATGCGATTCGCCACCTGGTTATCAGAAGGGGGAAAGGAGAAGATTAGTTGTGTGTCATCAGCGTAGCAATGATAGGAGAGGCCATGTGAGGATATGACAGAGCCAAGTGACTTGGTGTATAGGGAGAATAGGAGAGGGCCTAGAACTGAGCCCTGGGGGACACCAGTGGTGAGAGCACGTGGTGCGGAGACAGCTTCTCACCACGCCACTTGGTAGGAGCGACCGGTCAGGTAGGACGCAATCCAAGAGTGAGCCGCGCCGGAGATGCCCAGCTCGGAGAGGGTGGAGAGGAGGATCTGATGGTTCACAGTATCAAAGGCAGCAGACAGGTCTAGAAGGACAAGAGCAGAGGACTCTACGGTATATATTCAATGTCATTTTTTTCTAAAATTTATAAAGCCAACAATGTTTTGTGAAGTGCAAGGAAAGTAAGTGTATCAATTTAGTTGAGAAATACGAAGTACAGCACTCCCCAGAAGTGCCACAGAACTTAAGCACTGTTCTTAATACTGTATTGTAAATAACCGCTCAGGAAGTTGGACAATTTTATAAGATATCAAAATGATAATGTACAACCTGTGAATCTTTATGTTGTATCTATTATACTTACAATCGAGTTGTAACAACCAATAAGCTAGTGAGCTTGGCCTTAAAATACAATCACAGAACTTCTTGATGCTACCTAACCTCTTTATACAATCAATTCTACTTAACTTCTACAATAGTCATTATTATGGTGCTGCTACTATAACCTTAATGTAAGTGATTTCTATGATAATTGCATGACATTTGTGAGGGAAAGTGTAATTTGTATCCCAGATGTGGAATAAATACAGATGATATTTTGATATGAAGTTGGATGTGTAAAGGTGATTTATTTTCATGTGATGAGGTGTGATGTGTTTCAGACATTTACATGTGTTTGGTGTCAGAAGGTAAAAAGGAATTTATCATATTATTATTGTTATTTTGATGTATTGTAAGTCGGTTTTAACGTGTGATGTCTATTTTGAAAATAACATGAGGGGACATGTGAAATCTGTATGTATGTATTCAATCATTTTAATTGTATGTGTCCTACACATTTGTTGTTTGCTGAAATGTTAAAAAGTTAAAGCAATAGTGATCTGATTTAAAGATTTCATTCCAATATCCTATGCCTTTTTTTTGTGAAAGGGACATAATCAATAAATATGATCATTTGCGGTATACCATCAGCAATGTGATCATAGTGTATTTTATTATAAAATTCTGAAAAAATGAAGAAGACAGATGCACTCTTGTATCTTCTGATTATTGGAATAGAAAACAAACTTAGAGGTGTTTATCTTTTGACAGTATTTGTTTTCAGAATAGGCCATCTCTTTAATGTCATTATGCTGACCACAAGGGGACAGCACAGCTCCATATAACAAACCACCAAATTCAATTGACATCATTGCAATAATAAAGGCCTCTTGGTCTTGTGGTCAATAGAGCATGTAATTGTACCCTTTCCAACCATTGGATCCAAACAAATTTGTCTAATACTAAATTGCTTTCATAGGTTGGAGTTGTAGTCTTCAATGTGTCACTTTTACTGAGTTCAACAAGTAGGAAGTCTCCTGGTCAATGATTAGATAAGAAGCCTTGCCCTGCATATCTGACTACTGTATTTTTACATTCCAGAAATCCAGTTATCAGCAGTAGGAACAAATTAGCAGAAAGTTCACACATTTCCTGTAATGTCATCTCACCCGGCACCACCAGGCAGCACTCTGATTTGTCTAATTGTATCCCAATTTCATGTACATTGGCTGGTTACAGTCATGCCTGCTCTATTATGGTAATCCAACCAAGCTCTCAAACTATTGATTGGTGTTCTATGATTCCCACAGACAAAAGAAAGCTTTTAGGAGAATGATCTTTCAGTTCTGGGCAAGGATCCAACAGGCCACTCAAACCCACCAACTGGTCATGTATCCTCCCTCCACTCTCATGAGTGATATAATTGTTCTGGTTTCTATTGAATAGCATTACAGCTCAGATTTACTGGAAGTCTTTCTTGGCTGGTGTTCAAGTGATTAGTTGGGTGAATGCAGCCATGTGTACAGTAACAGATTTGAGATGATCTAATCAAATTTTGGGTTTCCCTTGTAAGAGACAGATTTTTATGTTGCAGAGATTAGCATTCTTGGGTTGTGTAAATCTGTGGTATATCTTTGTGAAAAGTTTATTTTCATAATTGGTATGATTTCATAAACCAGTTAGCAATGGTAAAACATTGCACATTCAGCACTGTGCCATGATTTCTCATTAGCATAAAATGTGATAAAATACCCAAAGCACAATTGCATAACATTTTCATGTAGATAGCAAACACTCAAGTGACATACATTAGAAAAGCTGGTTTAGCAGAAAAGCCTTATGTGTGTTCAGTGCATACTATCCTGTTCCAGGCAATCGCACAGATAGAGGTCTAAGGGTGCCTGAACACCTGCCCTTTTGCCCTCCTATGAGAAAAGTGCCCTTTCAGATTGGTGGCATTTTTTTATTATACCATTTTTATTTCACCTTTAGTCTATTTTCTCTCTTGTTATTTAAATGTTGCGCATGCTGCACTCATCCTGCAGGCAGAAGATACTGGTGTCAAACGGTCGGCTAGTGTAGTAGTGGCTCCCTTTCGAGTTGCATACATCTAATCTCAGGGTCAGGAACCGGGAAAGGAAGGCTTTAATTTGACAGTTTGTTAGTAGGCCTAAGAGGCAGATGTCAGCAGCAGAATAAACTCCAGCCACAGGTAAATACTATTTAGATTGTTTCAACAGCATAGCTAGCTAGCTAACTATCTGATTTACATAATCTACATTCGCTATGATCAGATGATAGCCCACCTAGGGTTGCAAAGGGAGGGTAAATTACTGGAAACGTTCAAAGTTTACCAATAAACTACCAGAATGTTGGTATCTTTCAAGGATTTGATGTAATCTGTAACAAGTGGCCCTTCTTGTCACGCCCTGGCTCTGGGGACTCTTAAATGTTGAGCCAGGGTGTTTATTTTTCTATGTTTAGTTTTCTATGTTTTTTGTTCTAGATCGTTTAGATCTATGTTGGCCAGGGTGGTTCCCAATCAGAGGCAGCTGTAACTCGTTGTCTCTGATTGGGGACCATACTTAGGCAGCCTGTTGGCACCAATTAGTTTGTGGGATCTTGATCCGTAAAGGTTTGGTGTGTGTAACCTCAGGACTTTGTTGTTTTGTTCGTGTGTTGTGTATCAATAAAGATGTACGCTTATCACGCTGCGCCTTGGTTCCACGAGTCATCAGTCAACGTGCGTGACAGAAGATCCCACCAAAAAAGGACCAAGCAGCGTGTCCAGGAACAGACTGCCTGGACTTGGGAGGAGATCCTGGACGGGAAGGGATCCTGGACTTGGGAAGAGATTCCGGCCGGAATGGATCGCCGTCCTTGGGAGGAGACTGTGGAGGCGCACTACAGAGAGGAGCAGCGGCATCGTAGAGGGTACCGGCCGAGGAGGAAGCCCGATAGACAGCCCCAATACATTTTTGGGGGGGGCTAAAAGGGTGGTGGCGGAGCCTAGAGTTAGAGCAGAGCCAACTCCCCGTACTCAGGCTAGGAAGCGTGAGACTGGGCAGGCTCCGTGTTATGCGGAGCCACGTACTGTGCCGCGAGTGTTCCGGCACAGTCCTGTACGTCCGGTGCTAGCACCACGCACGTGTCGTGCTAAGATGGGCATGCAGCCAGGACGGGGTGTGCCGGCTCAACGCTCGTGGCTTCCAGTACGCCTCCTCGGTCCCGTATATCCTGCGCCAGTGCCACGTGCTGTAGCGCCAGTACGAGTGCACAGCCCTGTACGTCCTGTGCTGATGCCTCACACATATTGTGTGGAAATAGGCATTCAGCCAGGACGGGTTGTGTCAGCTCTCCGCTCCAGACCTCCAGTCCGCCTCCACAGTCCGGCCCGGCCCGTTCCGGCTCCCCGCACCAAGCCAGTGGTGCGCGTCGCCAGCCCGGTCCGGCCTGTTCCTGTCCCTCGCACCAAGCCAGTGGTGCGCGTCGCCAGCCCGGTCCAGCCTGTTCCTGTCCCTCGCACCAAGCCAGTGGTGCGCGTCGCCAGCCCGGTCCGGCCTGTTCCTGTCCCTCGCACCAAGCCAGTGGTGCGCGTCGCCAGCCCGGTCCGGCCTGTCCCTGCTCCCCGCACCAAGCCAGTGGTGCGCGTCGCCAGTCCGGTCCGGCCTGTTCCTGCTCCCCGCACCAAGCCAGTGGTGCGCGTCGCCAGCCCGGTCCGGCCCGTTCCTGCTCCCCGCACCAAGCCTGTGGTGCGCGTCGTCAGCCCGGTCCGGCCCGTTCCTGCTCCCCGCACCAAGCCAGTGGTGCGCGTCGCCAGCCCGGTCCGGCCCGTTCCTGCTCCCCGCACCAAGCCAGTGGTGCGCGTCGTCAGCCCGGTCCGGCCCGTTCCTGCTCCCCGCACCAAGCCAGTGGTGCGCGTCATCAGCCCGGTCCGGCCCGTTCCTGCTCCACGCACCAAGCCAGTGGTGCGCGTCGTCAGCCCGGTCCGGCCCGTTCCTGCTCCCCGCACCAAGCCAGTGGTGCGTGTGTCCAGTCCGGCACGGCCCGTGCCTGTTCCACCGGTGCCTGGTCCGGCACCGGTCAGCTGCTCCACTCCTGAGTCAGAGCAATCCGCTCCACCGGGGTCCGGTCCAACTCCAGTCAGCAGATCCACTCCGGAGCCAGAGCAATCCGCTCCACCGGTGTCCAGTCCAGCTCCGGCCAGCGGCTCCAGTCCGGAGCCGGTAAGGTCTGGTCCACCGTCGTCGGGTCCAGCTCCAGTCAGCGGGACCAGACCAGGGGCGCAACGGGGAGGTGGAGAAAAGGTGGTGGTCACGCCCGGAGCCGGATCCACCTCCGAGGCGGAATGCCCACCCGGCCCCTACCCTCTTGTGTTTGTGTGGTGCGGTCGCAGTCCGCGCCTTTGGGGGGGGGGGGTACTGTCACGCCCTGGCTCTGGGGACTCTTAAATGTTGAGCCAGGGTGTGGATTTTTCTATGTTTAGTTTTCTATGTTTTTTGTTCTAGATCGTTTAGATCTATGTTGGCCAGGGTGGTTCCCAATCAGAGGCAGCTGTAGCTCGTTGTCTCTGATTGGGGACCATACTTAGGCAGCCTGTTGGCACCAGTTAGTTTGTGGGATCTTGATCCGTAAAGGTTTGGTGTGTGTAACCTCAGGACTTCACGTATCGTTTCGTTTTGTTGTTTTGTTCGTGTGTTGTGTATCAATAAAGATGTACGCTTATCACACTGCGCCTTGGTTCCACGAGTCATCAGTCAACGTGCGTGACACTTCTGGGTACTTCAGATTATCACAGGTGTCTGTAATTATCTCTGGTCCACTGTGTGGCCTTATCAAATGTAAAATATTTGAAATAATTAAATAATAAAAAAAATTCTATAAAAGATAGAATGACAAAGCGGGTAAAACATGATCCTAAATATAAACCTTCAACTAAGTGAATACCATTGGGTTTTAATCTGAGTGTTTCAGCATGAAGTATCCTTTATATATATTTTACACACTTTTATTTATTTTACTATGTCAATATGTATTTGTTGTCAATGTTTTGGCGTCAAACTGGTGGCAGTTGTGTAGAAAAGTCAATAGTTGGAAGAGTTGCAGAGTTAATTGAGCACATGCCCCTCCAAAGGTCATGCCTGCTGCTTCTATCATATGATAATAGTAAACTGTTTACTAGCCTACAGCATTAGACTAGAGAGCACTATCTCTACAGAATGAAAGTAACCCACCCCAATGGAACTGTATGAGTATGTTTATTAGTAGATTCATTTTACATCCCCATTCTCTCTTAGCTGGCCCTGCAGCCAATACATCTCTGACTGGACATCATGATACACATACCAAATGCGTACTGGGCCTCCTAATGGTATTGACAGAAGGATGGGCAATGGAATCTGCCTGAAAACAGAATGCCTCAAAACTCTGATGAAATGGAGACATGATTAACACAAGAACCAGTTGTCAATGTAAATATTTCCATTAGAAGTTACACATTGAAGAAGTGCTGTAGTACTCGAGACCGGTCTCTGTCTCGAGTCCTGTCTCAAGACCACATTTTGAGTGTCTCTGTCTTATCTCGGTGTCAGATACATTTGTATTCAGTCTTGACTTGGTCTTGGACAGTGAGGACTCATCATTTCTTCTCGAGACCAGCCGAGACCAGCCGAGTAAAAAACCAGTGGTGTAAAGTACTTAAGTAAAAATACTTTAAAGCACTACTTAAGTCGTTTTTTTGTGGTATCTGTACTTTACTTTACTATTTATATTTTTTGACATATTTTACTTTTACTTCACTACATTCCTAAAGAAAATATTGTACTTTTTCTCCATACATTTTCCCTGACGAACAAAAGTACTTGTTACATTTTGAATGCTTAGCAAGACAGGAAAATTGTCAAATTCACGCACTTATCAAGAGAACACGTGGTCATCTCTACTGCCTCTGGTCTGGCGGACTCACTAAACACAGATGCATCTTTTGTAAATAATGTCTGAGTGTTGGAGTGTGCCCCTGGCTATCCATACATTTTTAAAACAAGATAATGTTGCCATGTGCTTTGCTTAATATGAAGAATTTAAAATGATTTATACTTTTACTTTTGATACTTAAGCATATTTTAGCAATTACATTTACTTTTGATACTTAAGTATATTTTAGCAATTACATTTACTTTTGATACTTGAGTATATTTAAAACCAAATACTTTTAGAATTTTACTCAAGTAGTATTTTACTGGCTGACTTTCACTTTTACTTAAGTAACTTTCTATTAAGGTATCTACAGTGGGGGAAAAAAGTATTTAGTCAGCCACCAATTGTGCAAGTTCTCCCACTTAAAAAGATGAGAGAGGCCTGTAATGTTCATCATAGGTACACGTCAACTATGACAGACAAATTGAGAAAAGAAATTCCAGAAAATCACATCGTAGGATTTTTAATGAATTTATTTGCAAATTATGGTGGAAAATAAGTATTTGGTCACCTACAAACAAGCAAGATTTCTGGCTCTCACAGACCTGTAGCTTCTTCTTTAAGAGGATCCTCTGTCCTCCACTCGTTACCTGTATTAATGGCACCTGTTTGAACTTGTTATCAGTATAAAAGACACCTGTCCACAACCTCAAACAGTCACACTCCAAACTTCACTATGGCCAAGACCAAAGAGCTGTCAAAGGACACCAGAAACAAAATGGTAGACCTGCACCAGGCTGGGAAGACTGAATCTGCAATAGGTAAGCAGCTTGGTTTGAAGAAATCAACTGTGGGAGCAATTATTAGGAAATGGAAGACATACAAGACCACTGATAATCTCCCTTGATCTGGGGCTCCACGCAAGATCTCACCCCGTGGGGTCAAAATGATCACAAGAACGGTGAGCAAAAATCCCAGAACCACACGGGGGGACCTAGTGAATGACCTGCAGAGAGCTGGGACCAAAGTAACAAAGCCTACCATCAGTAACACACTACACCGCCAGGGACTCAAATCCTGCAGTGCCAGACGTGTCCCCCTGCTTAAGCCAGTACATGTCCAGGCCCGTCTGAAGTTTGCTAGAGTGCATTTGGATGATCCAGAAGAGGATTGGGAGAATGTCATATGGTCAGATGAAACCAAAATATAACTTTTTGGTAAAAACTAAACTCGTCGTGTTTGGAGGACAAAGAATGCTGAGTTGCATCCAAAGAACACCATACCTACTGTGAAGCATGGGGGTGGAAACATCATGCTTTGGGGCTGTTTTTCTGCAAAGGGACCAGGACGACTGATCCGTGTAAAGGAAAGAATGAATGGGGCCATGTATCGTGAGATTTTGAGTGAAAACCTCCTTCCATCAGCAAGGGCATTGAAGATGAAACGTGGCTGGGTCTTTCAGCATGACAATGATCCCAAACACACTGCCCGGGCAAAAAAGGAGTGGCTTCGTAAGAAGCATTTCAAGGTCCTGGAGTGGCCTAGCCAGTCTCCAGATTTCAACCCCATAGAAAATCTTTGGAGGGAGTTGAAAGTCTGTGTTGCCCAGCGACAGCCCCAAAACATCACTGCTCTAGAGGAGATCTGCATGGAGGAATAGGCCAAAATATCAGCAACAGTGTGTGAAAACCTTGTGAAGACTTACAGAAAACGTTTGACCTGTGTCATTGCCAACAAAGGGTATATAACAAAGTTTTGAGAAACTTTTGTTATTGACCAAATACTTATTTTCCACCATAATTTGCAAATAAATTCATGAAAAATCCTACAATGTGATTTTCTGGATTTTTTTTCTTCTCATTTTGTTTGTCATAGTTGACGTGTACCTATGATGAAAATTACAGGCCTCGCTCATCTTTTAAGTGGGAGAGCTTGCACAATTGGTGGCTGACTAAATACTTTTTTTCCCCACTGTACACTTTTACTCAAGTATGAAAACTGGGTACCTTTTCCACCTCTGTAAAAAACTCATTCAATACGCGCATAAAACCGCTTCGCCAGGCTAAATATATACACTCCTTTCTTGAAACATGAATACCTGAAAAGTCTTTATATCTATTATAGACATGTTTGCCCAGTGGCGAACCTATTGGACCTAGGCCTTCAGTGTGTGACAGGTCTTGATGCTGAAAGGACAGCAACGGAAATGCCAGCGCACTCTTGAAGGAGAGTGCACTTTTGGTAAAACACAAAGGGCCAGTGGTGTTAGTGTAGTGGAGGCTATATACAGGTATACCCATTTTTTTCCAGTGGACATTGCCTATACTCACTTCTTAATCCCCACTGATGCGTATCAAAGTAGTGTAGTGGAGTTATACGATTTATCAATTATGTAGTGCAATAGTGAAATCATGCACAAAGTAGCCTACACAATCGCAAAGCACGTGAAATATATTCACATGCGCGCTGCGCACACAGCCTAGTTTCAACCGAATATCATCTCTCAACTGGTTGTGGCATGGAGCAACTGGTTGTGTCATGGAGCAGCTCACAGAAGAATGTCATCGGTAGCCGGTAGGTAGGAACGTTTCAACTTATGATATCTACCAGTAAACGCTAACTATGGCAACAATGGGTATGCAAACCAGGTTTTGAAAGGGTTTTCTGTTTGCATCAGGGGCGTAGGCATGAGTGGGCCTGGGTGGACACAGGCGCACACACTGGGGAGCCAGGCCCTGCCAGGCCCACCCAATCAGATTGAGCAAAAACAAAACAAAAATACATTATTATTACAAAAAACACAGTTCCACTCACCAGATGATGATAATTTGAAACAACCCTTTCCTGCAGTCAATGACCAAAAGCGCCCTCTTTGGCCTCATTGGTGGAATGTTATTAATCTTTTTCATAATTTCATAATTCATAAAGTTATTATTATTTTTACAACACAAATCTGGTGTTTCAATGTCAAACAGTTTTTTTATATTTCCGTCTTCTGTGATGTACAGTACCAGTCAAAAGTTTGGACACACCTACTCATTCCAGGGTCTTTCTTTCTTTTTTACTATTTTCTACATTGTAGAATAATAGTGAAGATGTCAAAACTATGAAATAACACATATGGAATCATGTAGTAACCAAAAAAGTGTTAAACAAATCAAAATATGTTTTATATTTGAGATTCTTCAAAGTAGCCACCCTTTGCCTTGATGACAGCTTTGCACACGCTTGGCATTTTCTCAACCAGCTTCATGAGGTAGTCACCTGGAATGCATTTCAATTAACAGGTGTGCCTTCTTAAAAGTTAATTTGTGGAATTTCTTTCCTTCTTAATGCGTTTGAGCCAATCAGTTGTGTTGTGACAAGGTAGGGGTGGTATATAGAAGATAGCCCTGTTTAGTAAAAGACCAAGTCCATATTATGGCAAGAACAGCTCAAATAAGCAAAGAGAAACGACAGTCCATCATTACTTTAAGAAATTAAGCTCAGTCAATACGGAAAATGTCAAGAACTTTGAGTTTCTTCAAGTGCAGTCGCAAAAACATCAAGCGCTATGATGAAACTGGCTCTCATGAGGACTGCCACAGGAAAGGAAGACCCAGAGTTACCTCTGCTGCAGAGGATAAATTCATTAGAGTTCAATCAGGCCTTCATGGTCGAATTGCTGCAAAGAAACCATTACTAAAGGACACCAATAAGAAGAAGAGACTTGCTTGGGCCAAGAAACACGAGCAATGGACATTAGACCGGTGGAAATCTGTCCTTTGGTCTGATGAGTCCAAATTTTAGATTTTTGGTTCCAACCGCCGTGTTTTGTGAGACGCAGAGTAGGTGAATGGATGATCTCCGCATGTGCGGTTCCCACCGTGAAGCATGGAGGAGGAGGTGTGATGGTGTGGGGGTGCTTTGCTGGTGACACTGTCTGTGATTTATTTAGAATTCAAGGCACAATTAACCAGCATGGCTACCACAGCAGTCTGCAGCAATACGCCATCCCATCTTGTTTGTGCTTAGTGGGACTATAATTTGTTTTTCAACAGGACAATGACCCAACACACCTCCAGGCTGTGTAAGGGCTATTTGACCAAGAAGGAGAGTGATGGAGTGCTGCATCAGATGACCTGGCCTCCACAATCACCCGACCTCAACCCAATTGAGATGGTTTGGGATGAGTTGGACCACAGAGTGAAGGAAAAGCAGCCAACAAGTGCTTAGCATATGTGGGAACTCCTTCAAGACTATTGGAAAATAATTCCTCATGAATCTGGTTGAGAGAATACCAAGAGTGTGCAAAGCTGTCATCAAGGCAAAGGGTGGCTACTTTGAAGAATCTCAAATATATCATATCACATTTTGATTAGTTTAACACTTTTTTGGTTACTACATGATTCCATATGTGTTATTTCATAGTTTTGATGTCTTCACTATTATTCTTTAAAATAAAGAAAAACCCTTGAATGAGTTGGTGTGTCCAATCTTTTGACTGGTGCTGTATATAAAGTGTAATATTGGGATGCAAACAAAAAATGTAATACATTTCAACTCATTAAATCAAATCAAATCAAATCAAATCAAATTTTATTGGTCACATGCGCCGAATACAACAGGTGCAGACATTACAGTGAAATGCTTACTTACAGCCCTTAACCAAACCTGCATTTATTTTAAACAAAAAAAGTAAGAATAAAACAACAACAAAAAAAAGTGTTGAGAAAAAAAGAGCAGAAGTAAAATAAAGTGACAGTAGGGAGGCTATATATACAGGGGGGTACCGTTGCAGAGTCAATGTGCGGGGGCACCGGCTAGTTGAGGTAGTTGAAGTAATATGTACATGTGGGTAGAGTTAAAGTGACTATGCATAAATACTTAACAGAGTAGCAGCAGCGTAAAAAGGATGGGGTGGGGGGGCAGTGCAAATAGTCCGGGTAGCCATGATTAGCTGTTCAGGAGTCTTATGGCTTGGGGGTAGAAGCTGTTGAGAAGTCTTTTGGACCTAGACTTGGCACTCCGGTACAGGTGTCTTAAAAAAATATAACCATGAGTGTGAGGTGTATACATTTGTTTAAAAGTAGATTTGTTTATAACTACAAAGAATCACTCTGTGTGACCCTGATTTATCCCACTGCAGTAAACGGTTACTTCTTGTTGAAAGGTATTCTTGAAAAGGGAGAAGTTAACAAATTAGCAACAACATCTTCTTCGATAACACCTGCTGCAGCCACTGCAAACTAGCCTACAACAAAAGATACCTAGCTAGACCGTGGGAAAAGTACAGCTCGCTATTACTCAGTGACCGGTTGGCCTTTGAGAAGGCCAACCCATTACAAGTCAAAATGTCACTCCCAAATTTAGCCCTAATACAGTTTTTTTTTTGTCATTTAGCAGACACTCTTATCCAGAGCAATTAGGGTTAAGTGCCTTGCTCAAGGACACATCGACAGATTTTTTACCTAGTCAGCTCGGGGATTAGAACCAGCGACCTTTCGGTTACTGGCATAACACTCTTAACCACTAACCTACCTGCCGCCCATTGAATGGCAGATGCCATCTCTTTAGCTTCTGATGGCCTAGCCAATGGCTGACTTCGCTAGCTAGATTTATCTCCCCAGAGAAGACCAAAGAAATCCTGATTGGATATTTTTTTTGCTTCAGTGTTAACCCTTTCCTTTCCAACAAAAACTTAAGAGATTGAATCAGAACATCATTGAAAATAATAATATAATTAGAATTATTATTATTTTAATTTTATAAATCCTTAGCCCTTCTCTGAAGATGTAGAAGGCCCTCATTGTTCCCCATTGTCTTTGGGTTAGTAATAATTTGTGGAGTGGCTCTATTTGCCCTCAGCATGCATTTTTTCACCATTCTGAATGTCTAAAGAATCCATATATTCTTCTGAAATATGAACACAGAAATACTGGACTTTTTGAACTCTTGAATTGGACTCACATTTTTCTGGTCTCTGTCTTGACTCGATCTTGGACCCCTTGTCCCCCTCCCGGTCTCGGTCTTGACTCGGTCTCGCCCCCCCCTCCGGTCTTGGACTTGACTCAGACTCAATTTGCTCCGGTCTTAGTCTTGAATCGGTCTTGCTTTAGGAGGTCTCGAACCCTGCACTGAAGCAGACAGATCAGGAAATTATTTATGAATATCTTGGTTTAGGCTACTGATAAAATACAATCTAACAAGTCATAGGTCCTATTCTAAAATATTACAATTATGTAAGATTATAAATTCACATCAACAGGTGTTTTCCTATTGTGAGAACAGGTCAGTTATGAATGAATGTTCAAAGGCAGTTTTTTCAAATGCAGGTAAGGTCACATGTAAACAATCTGCTACATTCCATCTAAAAAGGAATGCCACATCACTTTTGGTACTTTCATGACATGGGAACTTGGAAAAATACGAGGTCAAATCATGACGTCAGTGATCTTTAGGTCGGAAAGTCAGAGCTCTAGAAACAGGCCCGAGTTCCCGAGTTGGAATTCCGAGTTGGATGACCGTTCAAAACGATTTCTCCCAGTCGGAGCTCGTTTTTTCCGAGTTCCCAGTTGATTTGAACGCACTGAAGTCGGAAGTTGGAGATTTCCGAGTTCCCAGTTGATTTGAACACGGCATACGACTGTCGCATTTAATTGGTTTACATCACCACCTATCTACCGGAAGCCGAAAGTTTTGATTAGGATAAACCAAAACTGATCAAGCGAATGCGTGGGAGATGTAACAAGTGTGTGTGTTCATTTACGACGAAGTGGCAAGTATGGAATGAGTTTGTGGGAATTTTAGCAGATAAAAGGTTCCATATGCGACAGAAACAAGACTGTTTGTAAAGGGAATCATTTCCTCAAGGGGCAATTATACTGAATCGCCGATCTTCGCAGGAGAGAAAATGTGGGAGCAAGAGGAATTCGAAAAACATTGGAAGAAGGAATTTCCTGACGTGGAAGCACCTAAAATGGATTTAACCTCGGTGGAAGATGTCGAGACAGAGCTAGAGAAATGTAAAGCAAATCTCAAAACGCTGCAGCATGCGCTGGCGGAGGAGAAATTCAAGGTGATATACATACAGACCCTCATCGCTAGACAGAAGAAAAGTTATGACGAGGAGAGGTGGGAAGACACTAAAGACGACAACGTGAATGTTGAACCTGTATTATCAAAGACAGAAAAAGAAAGGAAATCGCTGATGGCAAATGAAAAAGTAGACAGGGAAAGTATGAAAGTGCCTGGTAGTGGAAGAATGAAACTACAGACACCAGGCAGCAAACCAGAGCCGCCGACCAGGATCAGTAGTAGGACATGTAAACCTATCCCCCCCGCGCCCCCGCGAAAACCCAGCTTCCAGAAACAAGGGAATACGATCTCATCAGGGCTCTCTCAAGCGGATGGAAACTGCAGCGGCCGCATAATAGGGAAACTGAATTCCGGTACTAACACCAACAGCAGGGAGGCTAATGACCATGAATACGAGGATGCGCAGCTCAATGAGAATTTCGTCAAGAGCAACCTGGTGACCCCCCAAACGACCGCCAGAGACAGCCAGAGGTCGAAACCCTACCTGGACTCCATTGATGATGGGAGGCTGTCTCCGTCCTGCGTACCTGCGCCCTTCATTGCATCCCTTACGGGTGGGTCCGGTCGCAGCACTCCAGACAGACGCAGTGACGGCTACTTGAGCTCCGACCATGAAGACTCATCTTCAGGTAAGATATCAAAGTTGTATGGCATTGGCACCGATAAGACAATTATGAGAGAATGACGGGTGTGGCACCAACTCTATAACTAGCCTATGTCCTGCACTGTATGGCATTGCATTATAAGAGAACGAGATTGTGGCTGTGAAGTTTGAGTAAAGAGTGTTGGAAAATGTGTTAACCTTTCCACCAGATTCCACAATAGCAGGTAAAACCACACTACATCCTTGAAGTAGTTTGGTAATATTTACTCAGGTTGTTGGGCTTTTTATTAGGCTACACTTTGCTCTGGTTTCGTCAGTCACAATGAATGTTTGACATGGCAGTTCACACATGACTAAATGAGAGCAAGGAAAAGATCAAGTGAACATTTGTATCATTTTACATTTAGCAGACGCTCTTATCCAGAGCGACTTACAGTTAGTGTATTCATCTTAAGATAGCTAGTTGGGACAACCACATATCACAGGCATAGAAAGTACATACTTTCCACAATAAAGTAGCTGTCAGTAGAGTCAGAGCTAGAAGGGGGGGTCAATTGCAAGTGCAATTGACCCACCTGTTTTTATTATTTATTTAATATAAAAAAGTGGGGGGGTCGAGGTGAGAAGGAGGATTATTAAAGATACTGTTTGAAGAGGTAGGGTTTCAGATGTTTTCAGAAGATGGGCAGGGACTCTGCTGTCCTAGCTTCAGGGGGAAGCTGGTTCCACCATTGGGGTGCTAGGACAAAGAAGAGCTTGGACTGGGCTGAGTGGGAGTTGCCCTACCGTAGGTGTGGGAGGGCCAAGAGACCTGAGGTGGCAGAACGGAGTGCTCGGGTTGTGGTGTAGGGTTTGAGCATAGCCTGAAGGTAGGGAGGGGCAGTAACTGCCAAAATAAAGGAAACGCTTGAGTAAATGAGGGATACAAAGTTGAAAGAAGGTTCTTCCACACAGATGTGATTGCTTAGGGTCATGTATAAAAATGCCCAGTTTCCCATTATTTTTCCATGGCCAGAAGAAGAGATCTCAGTGACTTTGAAAGAGGGGTTTCAAAGGAGCATAGGGGTTTAAAGTGTGTGTGTGTGTCTCAGTAACCAGATCTCAACCCAATTGGACACTTATGGGAGATTCTGGAGTGGCGCCTGAGACAGCATTTTCCACCACAATCAACAAAACACTAAATTATGGGAATTTCTTGTGGAAGAATGGTGTCACATCCCTGCAATAGAGTTCCAGACACTTGTAGAATCTATGGCAAGGCGCATTGAAGCTGTTCTGGCAGCTCGCCATATTAAGTCACTTTATGCTGGTGTTTCCTTTATTTTGGCAGTTACACGTATATAGTTCAATGATGCACATGTATTGAGGGAAGTACACTAGGAGAGGGACTTGAAATGGATGAGTGGTTCATTAGGGACAGTGGAGAGAGCGTGCAGCTTTCTTGTCCCTCTAATGACCAGGTGCCAGAGCAATGACAATCTAAATTCTAGCGTCACAATCCAGTCTGGCACTCAGACAGACAGCATCAGCATGTCCTTTGTGTTTCACAAAGATGACGCTCACTTGCAGGAGCAAATAGTTGAATAAGGTGAATAGACCATGAATTCCAATACACTCTGTGGTCTGTCAGTTAACCAGATGTAGACTTTTACCTTCAAAGTTGATTGAGTCAGTTGTGTTGCTGAGAGGGCTGAGCAGGAAATGGCTATGAAATAAACTGTCGTAAGTTAGTCATTCTGAGAACATCACGAGACCTGTCTTTGTGTAAACTGAGTGAAAATGGGCTACTAAGTGGGCTACCAAGAAGAAACATATTTTTTGATTGTTGAACGACTGTAAGAAGGTCACTTCTGGTGACTTCTTTTTAAAGGACATTCTACTTCAAAATGCATGAACATTTTAATATGTTCTCTTCCTTTAAAACTCATCTGAAAATCGAGTAAAGTTGAATTTGATCTCTTGGTCTCAATTAGGAATGTGAAAAATTGAGAAAAAAAATCAGCGTTTAAACTGCCATTTTTTTCATTTTGTTAATGATTTTTTTTTAAGCACAAAAATTACATAGTCATACAGTAGGTGGCTTCTGGAATCTGCTTTGGGCAGGTGAAATTTTGTCAGAAGACAACCGTTAATTCAGGTTGAGTCTAGGATTCCTTCTATTTGGTATGTGCTCTGCGCACCTCCCATTGGGCCTACAGAAATTACTGCCTTTAAAAACGTATCTAACTGATGGGATACACAAACAAAACTGTAGACAAGCTACGTTCCTTGACAAATGTTGACAGCTTTATCACATTCAAAATGGACTGGTTGATTTTAAAGTAGGGGAATATGCGTTCCAACCACAGTTTGGAATAATACACTCGTCTATTTTAGCCTTTTTTGCGAACTGCTATAGTGTGCCATTTAGAATAGATTACACTTAGAACCCCCCCTAAACCTAGGCAGGTTCCAGACTGGAATATAAAACAAAAAACATTGTTTTGATGAAGGCAAATTGCGTATTCATTAGTCTAGTGGTCTACTTTGTTTCATGTTTAACAAAAGCCTGCCCACCAGGTTTAAGCTGAGCTCACAAATCAAACACAGGGCAAAAGAAAACAAGCTCCAAATGCGGGTGTCTACTGGTTAAAAATGAAATAATTGTAGCTTTCTAATGCTGTTAACTGTATGTCTCAACTGCCATTATAAAGGGATTAACACCCTGTTGAAATGGGAGTAAACGGTGGACATTGATGAGAAAGATGCACCTCTTTCAGTAGTGCGAGTTGCGGCACAAATGTGACTTGTTTCAGGAAACTAGGCGTATGTCTCTACTTCACAGGAGTGCCATTTGAACTTTTTAAAAAAATCTAAATGCGTCTTTTGGCAGAAATGCCTTCTGGAACATGTGATTAATAACAAACTTGTATGCAATCTGCAAATGCGAATAAAATGATTAAATTACGAGCCTAGTTGGTTTAGCCACGGAAAAAGACAGCAACCTTCCCGCTAGCCATGATTGGCTGAGATAATGGATGGGCTGCACATGCCGAGAGAGGAGTTCGGATTGGTCTGCCACGTAGCTCGCTTCTGTCTATAACATGAGCTGGTCAGTTTGTGTAGGTAATCCTTTCTAAGGGGCTTTTTTGAAAGATGTCACGTAGTAGAACTGCATAAGTGTTGCTCTCCACTTTCTGGAGGACCGAGTTTTGAAATCAGTGGAATTAGAGTATGATAGCTAAGGAGATGGAGAAAATTCTGCCGTTTTGATTGCAAATATGCAGAAGGAGTCGACAAGAGAACACACAGAAGGCTGTTGTATAAAACACTTGTCTCGTGATTACATCTTCAAACTAAGGGAATTCGTGACAGAGAGGGATAAGCGTCCATCCATGTATACAGGTAAGAGAGTCTAGCTAGCTACATTTTCAGATATTACACGTTTCTAATTTTGTCAGAATGTTGTTTTCATTTCAAGTTAAAGTGTACTGTTAGCTAGCTAGCTAACATTACGTGTATGATCTGTGTAGTAGTAATATTTGTATCTCAGAGCAATTTGCATTACTAGTTATAGCCTAATGTTAGCTGGCTAACATTGAACCTGGTTGGTTAGTTACCTGCAGATTCATGCAGGGTAGTAACGTTATGAGTTGGGATTATGGTTAATTGTTTAGCTAGCTAGCTACATGTCTAAACAAAAGACTCCACTATGCAAGTAACCATTTCAATAGAATGTTCATGATGTCACTGCGACAACTGTCGATAGACGTAGCTGGTAAATTCGCTCTGGCTATCTACTCCGATTTCAGAGCACTCTCGTCTGAGTGTGCCAGAGCGCAGAATAACTGACGAGTTTACGAACGCTCAACACCCGTTGAATATGGCCAGTGTCAGTAAACGTTGGCAGGTACATTTTAATGGCATTTGCAGTCCTTCATTTATGGCATTTGCAGTCCTTCATTTATGGCGTTTGCAGTCCTTCATTTAGCAAATTACCTCGCAACTCAAGTAGGCCATTGACAATGGCTGCATATCAACTGCTAACTTTTCTGTAATCTGCAGTTTTTCCCCAACTGTTAACGATGACGTGTGGAGCGCTTTATATCTGTGGCAAATAATGAGAAAGATTCCATGGCATAGTGTTCATGAACTGATACGCAAAACGACGCCGGATTCAAAACGTAGAATTTTTCAATTTAAATTATTATATAAAATTCTTGCTACCAATATAATGTTATTTATATGGGGGATACAATCTTCCCAGCTCTGCAGATTTTGCTGTGAAGAGACAGAATCATTAGATCATTTGTTTTGGTTCTGTTCATTTGTAGCTTGTTTTTGGACACAGGTCCAGGAATGGCTAAATTATTGCAATATTTACCTGGAGTTAACCCTGCAGATAGCATTACTGGGTGATCTGAAAAGTCATAGTCAATCGATCAATAATATAATAATACTTTTAGCAACAATGTTTATTTTCAATTTACAGTCTGTAGAAACAATGAGAGTAGAAAGGTTCAGAACTTTTGTAAAACATCACAGTACAGTTGAAAAATATATGGCAAATAGAAATCCAATATGGATGGTGTTAAGAGATAGATGGGAGGTGTTGAATGGAATTGAAGGATGGGACTAATAACAACTAATAACAAAAAGATAACTAATAATGTAAGCATACTGTGTCCATAATAAGTATATACAGTGGGGAGAACAAGTATTTGATAAACTGCTGATTTTGCAGGTTTTCCTACTTACAAAGCATGTAGAGGTCTGTAATTTTTATCATAGGTACACTTCAACTGTGAGAGACGGAATCTAAAACAAAAATCCAGAAAATCACATTGTATGATTTTTAAGTAATTAATTTGCATTTTATTACATGACATAAGTATTTGATACATCAGAAAAGCAGAACTTAATATTTGGTACAGAAACCTTTGTTTGCAATTACAGAGATCATACGTTTCCTGTAGGTCTTGACCAGGTTTTCACACACTGCAGCAGGGATTTTGGCCCACTCCTCCATACAGACCTTCTCCAGATCCTTCAGGTTTCGGGGCTGTCGCTGGGCAATACGGACTTTCAGCTCCCTCCAAAGATGTTCTATTGGGTTCAGGTCTGGAGACTGGCTAGGCCACTCCAGGACCTTGAGATGCTTCTTACGGAGCCACTCCTTAGTTGCCCTGGCTGTGTGTTTCGGGTCGTTGTCATGCTTGAAGACCCAGCCATGACCCATCTTCAATGCTCTTACTGAGGGAAGGAGGTTGTTGGCCAAGATCTCGAGATACATGGCCCCATCCATCCTCCCCTCAATACGGTGCAGTCGTCCTGTCCCCTTTGCAGAAAAGCATCCCCAAAGAATGATGTTTCCACCTCCATGCTTCACGGTTGGGATGGTGTTCTTGGGGTTGTACTCATTCTTCTTCTTCCTCCAAACACGGCGAGGTGAGTTTAGACCAAAAAGCTCAATTTTTGTCTCATCAGACCACATGACCTTCTCCCATTCCTCCTCTGGATCATCCACATGGTCATTGGCAAACTTCAGACAGGCCTGGACATGCGCTAGCTTGAGCAGGGGGACCTTGCGTGCGCTGCAGGATTTTAATCCATGACGGCGTAGTGTGTTACTAATGGTTTTCTTTGAGACTGTGGTCGCAGCTCTCTTCAGGTCATTGACCAGGTCCTGCTGTGTAGTTCTGGGCTGATCCCTCACCTTCCTCATGATCATTGATGCCCCACGAGGTGAGATCTTGCATGGAGCCCCAGACCGAGGGTGAATGACCATCATCTTGAACTTCTTCAATTTTCTAATAATTGCGCCAACAGTTGTTGCCTTCTCACCAAGCTGCTTGCCTATTGTCCTGTAGCACATCCCAGCCTTGTGCAGGTCTACAATTTTATCCCTGATGTCCTTACACAGCTCTCTGGTCTTGGCCACTGTGGAGAGGTTGGAGTCTGTTTGATTGAGTGTGTGGACAGGTGTCTTTCATACAGGTAACGAGTTCAAACAGGTGCAGTTAATACAGGTAATGAGTGGAGAACAGGAGGGCTTCTTAAAGAAAAACTAACAGGTCTGTGAGAGCCGGAATTCTTTCTGGTTGGTAGGTGATCAAATACTTATGTCATGCAATAAAATGCAAATTAATTACTTAAAAATCATACAATGTGATTTTCTGGATTTCTGTTTTAGATTCCGTCTCTCACAGTTGTAGTGTACCTATGATAAAAATTACAGACCTCTACATGCTTTGTAAGTAGGAAAACCTGCAAAATCGGCAGTGTATCAAATACTTGTTCTCCCCACTGTAGGTTATAGGTTGAGAGATTTTGTGAAAGAGCACAGTTAGAAAGATATGGCATATAGAAGCAAACCGGATGGACATCATGAAAATGATCGGAGAGGTAGAGGAAGTTCAGGAGTAAAAACAAACAAAATAGAATTATTGTAAAATTGACTGTCCATAAAATGTATATAGTATGTATAAGCTGGAAGGAGAGGCCTAAGCATTGTTGTTCACTAGTTTACTCCAATTAGTGAAGGGGTGGTTGGGTTGGAAAGCAATAAAAGGAAATATATATTTTTTAAGGATATGTAAATGTCTGTGTGTGTGTGTATATATGTGTATATGTGTGTGTATGTGTGTGTGTGTGTGTATATATACATATATTCGTATGTATGTATGTATGTATGTATGTATGTACGTACAGACTACAAAGGGAAGCACAGCCGCGAGCTGCCCAGTGACACAAGCCTACCAGACGAGCTAAACCACTTCTATGCTCGCTTCGAGGCAAGCAACACTGAAGCATGCATGAGAGCACCAGCTGTTCCGGATGACTATGTGATCACGCTCTCCGTAGCCGATGTGAGTAAGACTTTTAAGCAGGTCAACATTCACAAGGCCGCAGGGCCAGACGGATTACCAGGACGTGTACTCCGAGCATGTGCTGACCAACTGGCAAGTGTCTTCACTGACATTTTCAACATGTCCCTGACTGAGTCTGTAATACCAACATGTTTCAAGCAGACCACCATAGTCCCCGTGCCCAAGAACTCTAAGATAACCTGCCTAAATGACTACCGACCCGTAGCACTGACGTCTGTAGCCATGAAGTGCTTTGAAAGACTGGTCATGGCTCACATCAACAGCATAATCCCAGAAACCCTAGACCCACTCCAATTTGCATACCGCCCCAACAGATCCACAGATGATGCAATCTCTATCGCACTCCACACTGCCCTTTCCCACCTGGACAAGAGGAACACCTACGTGAGAATGCTATTCATTGACTACAGCTCAGCATTCAACACCATAGTGCCCTCTAAGCTCATCACTAAGCTAAGGATCCTGGGACTAAACACCTCCCTCTGCAACTGGATCCTGGACTTCCTGACGGGCCGCCCCCAGGTGGTAAGGGTAGGTAACAACACATCTGCCACACTGATCCTCAACACGGGGGCCCCTCAGGGGTGCGTGCTCAGTCCCCTCCTGTACTCTCTGTTCACCCATGACTGCATGGCCAGGCACGACTCCAACACCATCATTAAGTTTGCCGACGACACAACAGTGGTAGGCCTGATCACCGACAACGATGAGACAGCCTATAGGGAGGAGGTCAGAGATCTGGCCGTGTGGTGCCAGGACAACAACCTCTCCCTCAACGTGACCAAGACAAAGGAGATGATTGTGGACTACAGGAAAAAAAAAGAGGACTGAGCACGCCCCCATTCTCATCGACGGGGCTGTAGTGGAACAGGTTGAGAGCTTCAAGTTCCTTGGTGTCCACATCACCAACGAACTATCATGGTCCAAACACACCAAGACAGTCGTGAAGAGGGCACGACAAAGCCTATTCCCCCTCAGGAGACTAAAAAGATTTGGCATGGGTCCTCAGATCCTCAAAAAATTCTACAGCTGCACCATCGAGAGCATCCTGACTGGTTGCATCACCGCCTGGTATGGCAACTGCTTGGCCTCTGACCGCAAGGCACTACAGAGGGTAGTGCGTACGGCCCAGTACATCACTGGGGCAAAGCTCCCTGCCATCCAGGACCTCTATACCAGGCGGTGTCAGAGGAAGGCCCTCAAAATTGTCAAAGACTCCAGCCACCCTAGTCATAGACTGTTCTCTCTGCTACCGCACGGCAAGCGGTACCGGAGTGCCAAGTCTAGGTCCAAAAGACTTCTCAACAGCTTCTACCCCCAAGCCATAAGACTCCTGAACAGCTAATCATGGCTACCCGGACTATTTGCACTGCCCCCCCACCCCATCCTTTTTACGCTGCTGCTACTCTGTTAAGTATTTATGCATAGTCACTTTAACTCTACCCACATGTACATATTACCTCAACTACCTCAACTAGCCGGTGCCCCCGCACATTGACTCTGCAACGGTACCCCCCTGTATATATAGCCTCCCTACTGTCACTTTATTTTACTGTATATATAGCCTCCCTACTGTCACTTTATTTTACTTCTGCTCTTTTTCTCTCAACACTTTTTTTGTTGTTGTTTTATTCTTACTTTTTTTGTTTAAAATAAATGCACTGTTGGTTAAGGGCTGTAAGTAAGCATTTCACTGTAATGTCTGCACCTGTTGTATTCGGCGCATGTGACCAATAAATTTGATTTGATATACATACATACACACACACACACACACACACACATATACATATAGACATTTACATATACAGTGGGGGAAAAAGTATTTAGTCAGCCACCAATTGTGCAAGTTCTCCCACTTAAAAAGATGAGAAAGGCCTGTAATTTTCATCATATGTACACGTCAACTATGACAGACAAATTGAGAAAAAACAATCCAGAAAATCCCATTGTAGGATTTTTAATGAATTTATTTGCAAATTATGGTGGAAAATAAGTATTTGGTCACCTACAAACAAGCAAGATTTCTGGCTCTCACAGACCTGTAACTTCTTCTTTAAGAGGCTCCTCTGTCCTCCACTCGTTACCTGTATTAATGGCACCTGTTTGAACTTGTTATCAGTATAAAAGACACCTGTCCACAACCTCAAACAGTCACACTCCAAACTCCACTATGGCCAAGACCAAAGAGCTGTCAAAGGACACCAGAAACAAAATTGTAGACTTGCACCAGGCTGGGAAGACTGAATCTGCAATAGGTAAGCAGCTTGGTTTGAAGAAATCAACTGTGGGAGCAATTATTAGGAAATGGAAGACATACAAGACCACTGATAATCTCCCTCAATCTGGGGCTCCACGCAAGATCTCACCCCGTGGGGTCAAAATGATCACAAGAACGGTGAGCAAAAATCCCAGAACCACACGGGGGGACCTAGTGAATGACCTGCAGAGAGCTGGGACCAAAGTAACAAAGCCTACCATCAGTAACACACTACGCCGCCAGGGACTCAAATCCTGCAGTGCGAGACGTGTCCCCCTGCTTAAGCCAGTACATGTCCAGGCCCGTCTGAAGTGCATTTGGATGATCCAGAAGAGGATTGGGAGAATGTCATATGGTCAGATGAAACCAAAATATAACTTTTTGGTAAAAACTCAACTCGTCATGTCTGGAGGACAAAGAATGCTGAGTTGCATCCAAAGAACACCATACCTACTGTGAAGCATGGGGGTGGAAACATCATGCTTTTGGGCTGTTTTTCTGCAAAGGGACCAGGACGACTGATCCGTGTAAAGGAAAGAATGAATGGGGCCATGTATCGTGAGATTTTGAGTGAAAACCTCCTTCCATCAGCAAGGGCATTGAAGATGAAACGTGGCTGGGTCTTTCAGCATGACAATGATCCCAAACACACCGCCCGGGCAACGAAGGAGTGGCTTCGTAAGAAGCATTTCAAGGTCCTGGAGTGGCCTAGCCAGTCTCCAGATCCCAACCCCATAGAAAATCTTTGGAGGGAGTTGAAAGTCTGTGTTGCCCAGCGACAGCCCCAAAACATCACTGCTCTAGAGGAGATCTGCATGGAGGAATGGGCCAAAATACAAGCAACAGTGTGTGAAAACCTTGTGAAGACTTACAGAAAACGTTTGACCTGTGTCATTGCCAACAAAGGGTATATAACAAAGTATTGAGAAACTTTTGTTATTGACCAAATACTTATTTTCCACCATCATTTGCCAATAAATTCATTAAAAATCCTACAATGTGATTTTCTGGAATTTTTTTCTCATTTTGTCTGTCATAGTTGACGTGTACCTATGATGAAAATTACAGGCCTCTCTCATCTTTTTTAAGTGGGAGAACTTGCACAATTGGTGGCTGACTAAATACTTTTTTCCCCCCACTGTGTGTATATGTATATATATATATATATATATATATATATATATATATATATATATATATATATATATATATATATAATTTGGAGGAAAAAAACATATGGGGGATTGGAAGTGATGCTGACAATTACATTGATGGAAGTTGCAATATTAAAGCTGATCTACCCCCTAAAACAAAAATAATAAGAAAGATGCTCCATATCCCCACGTACTAATGTTACAGAATTGTTTTCCCTTTATGATGATGATTGGGACCTGTTAGTGGTAGTTTTTTGATAACTGCACTGTGATTGTAATTTTGTGGAGAGAAACGTTTTTTGTTTAGGGATTTTTCTTAACGTTAAGGATTCAATTTTGTTTTAACATTTTAAACGTTCACACCCCTGATCTCAATGACATCACCAGCCAATTCTATATTAACCCAAATAATTATTTAGCTAGCATAACATTACTATATTTTAGCTAACAATTATTACATACATCTATGAATATGGTTGTCTACACTTACAGGATTACAAGCTAGCTAGCTAGTTACCTTGGAGGTTACTCTGTGATTAGATTTGTGTGAGATTTCCATGGTAATTCACACTTAGCCTGAGGGTATATTGCACCTCAGAAGGTGGCGAGATGAGGATGTGCTGCTGCTTAGGGACTTCCCTGCCTGTTAGACTTCCTCTGTTTTTCAGTAGCAATGACAAACTAACAACAACAATAAAGACAAAATCTACAGCCAACTGCCAACTCCTATACTTCTATATCTACTATACGTCTGACAACATTGCATGTTGTTTTGGTTAGCCTAATGCTATCAGAACTGGGGTAAACTGCTCAACGTGGCTGCTGTACTTCTTACAGCAAGGTTCCTTTGGAAGAGTTGGGAACAAACGTGTCTTTGTCCCATTGCTGGAGATTCATTTTATATCATGTTCATCTCCTTCTCCATGTCTTTCTCCTCTCAGAAATGTAGGGCCTGTCGAGGCCCATCCTGCTTAGCCGGTATGCCGACAACACAGCCAGCTCTTACCCAATGTAATGTGTGTGTGTGTGTGTGTGGTGAGACCTTAGCGTGATGGTGTGTGTCAGGCCCTGACTGCTCAGTACAGTAGGCTATACATTGAGCTTATTAGGCTTCTGTCCTCTGAGCAAGTTTTTTTTTTTCTCTTTCCCAAAAAACGTAGGCTACACGTCACAGGATAATTTATGTGGCTTATGTCATCACTTAGTTCCTTTGTAAGGAGACTGTGACTTAAAATGAGATATTTCCCATTTATTTAAGGCATTTAGAGAATGTGCTTAAATATGGATGTCAAGGTGTTTGGCTATTAACTCAGGCTGTTACTGCCTGTTCTCAATGGCCTGTCTGTGGTGTTACCTTGGTGATCAGTGTGTCATCCTGGCAGCCAGGCAGGCAGGATGTGTGTGTGTGTGGGGAAATTACACACACCATGGCTTGTGCCGGAGGTGTGAACAATAAGTCCAGGCTCACGCTCTAAACTGCTGAGCTCAAGTGAAGAGGCAGTTTGGAATGCGGAGAGAAGCCGGGCTAGAATGTGGATTTTGAAAGGGTAAATCCATTTGAATTCAATCTCTTTTTGACAGCATCCCTTTTGATTTAAACAAAACTTTCCATACATGTTTGCCCATGGAAGAAGTGGTCAGAAAGTGACTTTTTGGACCTGAATACCAAAACATTCAAGAGATAAAGGTGCTCAAAGTTGACCCATTTTGCATACCCCACCCTACCACTCAATGTCTTCATCACTGGAAAAGATTCATGGTTTAGTTTTATATAATTTAAAAGCTTACAAATTGGGTTGTCAAACAATTTAATAATTTCTTAAAATTCTGAAATTTTTTATCCTTTAAAGGTGCTTCACCTAGAATTTCCCTGAATTGTGCCCGTGTGTGGAAGCTAGGTGAATTGCAACAGCACTAGGTTGCATTCAAAACAAATCTCCCCCTCCCTCACATACCATTTCCTGTAACATGGCTGAGACTTGCGCTTGAACCTTTTACTTTTGGTTTTGGTCCACCAGCTTCAAACAGCTTTAAAAATGATATTTTTTTGTTATTGAAAATATATTTCTCAACGATTTAGATGGTACAATGATTCCCTACACCATTCAGTGTTTGTTTTCTCACATAAACTGAAATTGAGCAAACAGTGTAGAATTTTAGCAACCAGGAAATGACAGAGCTATTTCTACATTGGCCACTTTACCTGATTTCCACTATATAACACTGGTACTGGTACTTGTTATCCAAGATGGTGTAGCAGTGCGGTCGTGTTTTTTCTGTGTCCTTGTGTAAATAGCCAGTTTTTTTTTTTCTTTATTTTTTCTATTTTGTATATATTTCTCAATTTTTACTTTTCATTCTTTAACTAAATATACTTTCCTGCAACCCGCCTCACCCAACGTGGAAAGGATTCTATTATTTCTTTATAACTTTTATCAAGAACCTTAAGCTGAAACTAGTCTAGCTGCAACCGAATGGCTACTTGCTATTAGCCACCGTTAGCATCTTCACCATTGTCCTTGGCCTGCACTACCCACCAGCCAGCTCTAGCTCTAGCCTCGACAATTTGTCGGCCAGTCTGCACAGCGTGCTATCGACCCAGAGCATATCTGATTTTCTGCCGGAATCACTGGACCCTAGCGCCGGATCGTCGCAACCAGCTAGCTGCAACCAAATGGCTGTTGTCGTTGGCTAATTACCATTGCCCCTTAGCAAGCACCAGTTAGCCTTGAGCTAGCCTCGAGCCAGGCCCATCTCCCGGCTATCTACCTCTCTGTCAACCGGACAGGACCTCCTAGTGTTGACACGGAGCCCCGCCGATCCAACACGACTGGTTTGCCGACGAAATCGTCTGATGTGGTTTCAACAGGCTTCCCGTTACGACGTCGACCACGAAAATCCATCTGCTAGCCCCGGCTCGCTAGCACACACAAGCCGGGCCTCTTGCTCGCCAGTGCTGTAGCAGCCCCCGAACTACTTCCGAACTCTCCTATTGCTGTTCACCGGACCTTATGATAACTCAGCTATACAGCTGATGCCTGATGGACTGTTCCTTTATATGGTACCGCTTCCTGTTTATGTTTAGCCTCAGCCCAAACTTTGTCGCCATTACCAGCTGTTGTCTTAGCTCTCTCGAATAACACCTGTGATTGCTTTATGCCTCTCTCCCATGTCAATATGCCTTGCTTATTGCTGTTTCGGTTATTTCTTATTGTACTATTTCACTGTAGAGCCCCCAGCCCAGCTCAACCTGTCTTAGACAACTCCTTTGTCCCACCCCCCATACCGACTCAATCGGTGCCTCCAGTGATGCGATCTCTTTCATCGTTACCCAATGCTTAGGTTTACCTCCACTGTACTCATATCCTTCCATATCCTTGTCTGTACATAATGCCCTGAATCTATTCTACAACGCCTGGAAATCTGCCCCTTTTTTTCTCTGTACCCAACGCACTAGAAGACCAGTTCTTAAAGCCTTTAGCCGTATCCTTATTCTACTCCTCCTCTGTTCCTCTGGTGATGTAGAGGTTAATCCAGGCCCTGTAGCCCCCAGTATCACTCCTACTCCCCAGGTGTTATCATTTGTTGACTTCTGTAACCGTAAAAGCCTTGGTTTCTTGCACGTTAACATCCGAAAGCCTCCTCCCTAAGTTTGAGTTATTCACTGCGTTAGCACACTCCGCCAACCCTGATGTTCTAGCAGTGTCTGAATCCTGGCTTAGGAAGGCCACAAAAATTCAGAAATGTCCATCCCCAACTACAACATTTTCCGTCTCGATAGAACTGCCAAAGGGGGTGGAGTTGCAATCTACTGTAGAGAAAGCCTGCAGAGCTCTATCATACCATCCAGGTCTGTGCCCAAACAGTTTGAGCTTCTACTTCTAAAAATCCACCTTTCCAGAAATAAGTCTCTCAATGTTGCCACTTGCTACAGACCCCCCTCAACCCCGAGCTGTGCCCTGGACACCATATGTGAACTGATTGCCCCCCATTTATCCTCAGAGTTCGTACTGCTTGGTGACCTAAACTGGGATATGCTTAACACCCCAGCCAACCTACAATCTAAACTAGATGCCCTCAATCTCACACAAATTATCAACGAACCTACCAGGTACAACCCAAAATCTGTAAACATGGGTATCCTCATAGATATCATCCTGACAAATTTACCCTCTAAATACACCTCCGCTGTGTTCAACCAGGATCTCAGCGATCACTGCTTTATTGCCTGCGTCCGTAATGGGTCCGCGGTCAAACGACCACCCCTCATCACTGTCAAACGCTCCCTAAAACACTTTAGCGAGCAGGCCTTTCTAATTGACCTGGCCTGGGTATCCTAGATGGATATTGACCTCATTCCGTCAGTAGAGGATGCCTGGTTGTTCTTTAAAAGTGCATCCTCTCAATCTTAAATAAGCATGCCCCATTCAAAAAATTCAGAACTAAGAACAGATACGTTTTTATTGAATTGAAATGTTAACATCTAATTACTACTGCAAAGATGGCCGCCGGTCCACCCACCTTCGAATGTCATCATAAACGGTCACGTCTGTTCTATTATCGATATTTCTATAATTTCAAAAGGTTTCCTATTATCTCAATAGTGAGAAAGTTACAGCGGCACAAAGATCATACCCCAAGACATGCTAACCTTCCACCATTACCAATAACAGGTGAGGTTAGCATTTTGGGGGGGGTATGATATTTATGCCTCTGACTTTCTCACTCATCATTATTCACTTCATTCAGGATTATCTGTAATCATGGTAGCATCCACATTCATGTAGAACTGTTCAGAAACATATTATATTCTTATTTACAATAAAAGTGACTCCAAATTGACACACATTATTTACCATTCATTTCTATAGTGCACAACATAATCTGAAACACAACCAAACAAACTGCAAATGCATCCAACAAGTTTGTAGTCACAATGATGTAGGCATTGTGTCCTAGGAATACGGGACCAAATACTAAACTTTTGACTACTTTAATACACATAAGTGAATTTCTCCAAATACTTGACACCTTCAAATGGGGGGACTAGATACATAAAGTGCTTTCATTTCTAAATGGTAAAACAGATACAGTGGGGAAAAAAAGTATTTAGTCAGCCATCAATTGTGCAAGTTCTCCCACTTAAAAAGATGAGAGAGGCCTGTAATTTTCATCATAGGTACACGTCAACTATGACAGACAAAATGAGAAAAAAATTCCAGAAAATCACATTGTAGGATTTTTTATGAATTTATTTGCTAATTATGGTGGAAAATAAGTATTTGGTCAATAACAAAAGTTTCTCAATACTTTGTTATATAGCCTTTGTTGGCAATGACACAGGTCAAACGTTTTCTGTAAGTCTTCACAAGGTTTTCACACACTGTTGCTGGTATTTTGGCCCATTCCTCCATGCAGATCTCCTCTAGAGCAGTGATGTTTTAGGGCTGTCGCTGGGCAACACGGACTTTCAACTCCCTCCAAAGATTTTCTATGGGGTTGAGATCTGGAGACTGGCTAGGCCACTCCAGGACCTTGAAATGCTTCTTACGAAGCCACTCCTTCGTTGCCCGGGCGGTGTGTTTGGGATCATTGTCATGCTGAAAGACCCAGCCACGTTTCATCTTCAATGCCCTTGCTGATGGAAGGAGGTTTTCACTCAAAATTTCACGATACATGGCCCCATTCATTCTTTCCTTTACACGGATCAGTCGTCCTGGTCCCAAAGCATGATGTTTCCACCCCCCATGCTTCACAGTAGGTATGGTGTTCTTTGGATGCAACTCAGCATTCTTTGTCCTCCAAACAGGACGAGTTGAGTTTTTACCAAAAAGTTCTATTTTGGTTTCATCTGACCATATGACATTCTCCCAATCCTCTTCAGATCATCCAAATGCACTCTAGCAAACTTCAGACGGGCCTGGACATGTACTGGCTTAAGCAGGGGGACACGTCTGGCACTGCAGGATTTGAGTCCCTGGCGGCGTAGTGTGTTACTCATGGTAGGCTTTGTTACTTTGGTCCCAGCTCTCTGCAGGTCATTCACTAGGTCCCCCTGTGTGGTTCTGGGATTTTTGCTCACCGTTCTTGTGATCATTTTGACCCCACGGGGTGAGATCTTGCGTGGAGCCCCAGATCGAGGGAGATTATCAGTGGTCTTGTATGTCTTCCATTTCCTAATAATTGCTCCCACAGTTGATTTCTTCAAACCAAGCTGCTTACCTATTGCAGATTCAGTCTTCCCAGCCTGGTGCAGGTCTACCATTTTGTTTCTGGTGTCCTTTGACAGCTCTTTGGTCTTGGCCATAGTGGAGTTTGGAGTGTGACTGTTTGAGGTTGTGGACAGGTGTCTTTTATACTGATAACAAGTTCAAACAGGTGCCATTAATACAGGTAACGAGTGGAGGACAGAGGAGCCTCTTAAAGAAGAAGTTACAGGTCTGTGAGAGCAAGAAATCTTGCTTGTTTGTAGGTGACCAAATACTTATTTTCCACCATAATTTGCAAATAAATTCATAAAAAATCCTACAATGTGATTTTCTGGATTTTTCCCCCCTCAATTTGTCTGTCATAGTTGACGTGTACCTATGATGAAAATTACAGGCCTCTCTCATCTTTTTAAGTGGGAGAACTTGCACAATTGGTGGCTGACTAAATACTTTTTCCCCCCACTGTATGTATGAAAATAGCTTCAAATAAAAGGTGACATTATGTACTTTTGCCTCATGAAACAGTTGATCTCAAATCCAAAGTGCTGGCGTTTTGAGACTAATTTTAAGCTTCACTGTCCAAATAAATACGTAAGGGACTCTGTATATCTGGTGTGTGTGTATTTGTGTGTGATCTGACTTGCTGCTCATGTGTGTCAGGTGCTAGATGTCAGGGGTGGTAGAGGAGTGGTCTTCTCCCTAAGGGGATGAATTCCTGAGTTGTTACGGGAACCCCTGGCCCATTAGTGGGTCTGGAGAAAGGGTGGGGGGTCACAGAGTTACTGGATGTATCAGGAATCTGGCAAACAACACCCCATCTTCTATTGTTAATCTTCTCATCTCTTCTGAGTCAAGGGGGTTCACAGAGGTCAGAATCCTCAGCAGACAGCAAACTCTGCTTGACTCATAATCAAACTACTAAAGGACAAACAACCAAGCTATCTTTTGCTGCTGTTTAGCTCTGTCGTAGCCGGCTGCGACCAGGAGACCCATGGGGCGGCGCGTAATTGGCCCAGCGTCGTCCAGGGTAGGGGAGGGAATGGCCGGAAGGGATGTAGCTCAGTTGGGAGAGCATGGCGTTTGCAACGCCAGGGTTGTGGGTTCGATTCCCATGGGGGGCCAGTATAATAAAAAAAAAAAAAATTATAATAAAAAATTATAACTGTAAGTCGCTCTGGATAAGAGCGTCTGCTAAATTACTAAAATGTAAATGTTTAGACCACATATTTGTAGACTTGGAGTATGGCGTAAAGACAATTCCTCTTGTAAAAGTCCTCATATTTCCATATTTCATAACCATGTCTCAAAATGACATTTTATACTCTTTTTATAGTGAGTTTGTTTGATATCTTTGCTTTGATATTGTGTGATAGCAGAAGAAGTCAGAGACACTTCCTCTTTGAAAGGACAGTGTGGTTTCTAGTCAGCCAACTGATTCTCTCAAGTTACTGATCCAATCTAATACACAGACTGGCCCATATAGGCGCTTCCACCCACACACACTGTGTCACACAGTGGCTGTATCAGGTTTTAATAGCGGGGCGACAGGGCCCACTTTCTCTGCCTCCCACTGATCTGAAATCAGAGAAACCACCGCCGCTGCTGATTGGCTACCTGCTCCGGCTGCCATGGAGACCCCGGTGAGGTGCAGGATATGTGGCGGCGGGATGCTGTGGTGGTTTGTGGAAGCTGGCTTGTGTGTCTCTACTCTGTGGGCTAGGCCCTCATAGAGCAGCTCATTCAGTCCTCTCCCCTCTATCTCTCTCTCTCGCTCTCTCTCTCTCACACACATACACACAGCTCTCAAATATCACTTCATTCATTTCCTCTTAATGACTCTGAGACAACTCTCACGGAGATGGTTATGAACTTGGTTCTACATAGAGAATTCATTTTATATGGAATTTGGAATTGGAATTCAACTGTGTAACTACGCTACTGTGCAACCTACTATCTATCCAACTATGAGGAAGTACTCGGAAGCACTCAGTCAGAACAGCATCACATCACTTATGTATAAAAGTGAAACGCAAACGTGAAATGTACTTCACAGGGCTCTACAGTGCGACCATTTTACTCGCATATGCTCCTAGATATTTTGCTGTGCGACTTGGAATTTTAATTTAGGAGCACCAGTGCGGCTAGAAAAATGAAGGATTCTAGTTTTATTACCTAAAATATTTTTAATTGTGGGCCTACATTTATTTGTGCGCCTACATTTTTCAACTTAGGCACACACATGCTCCTTGTAAAAAAAGGTCAGCGTAGAGCACTGCTTCAATATAATTACATTAATACATAAGGAAATGTTGAGTAAAGGAGAAGAATCTCCCGTGAACTTCGCTTGCAAAGTAACACTTGTTTGTTTAGTGTCAACATTTCTGCCTCACGAGTTACGACCTTTGATAGAGCATTCTGGTAGCTGGTTGTAGTGTATACAAAACATGGCACTTTTTTCACAGTAGCTACATGGCAAGAATATACAGTGCCTTCAGAAAGTATTCACACCCCTTGACTTTTTCCACATTTTGTTGTGTTACAGCCTGAATTTAAAATTGATTAAATTGAGATGTTTTGTCACTGGCCTACACAATACCCCATAGTGTCAAAGTGGAATTATGCTCATGTTCTCTCCCCTCTCCCCTCTCTCGCTCGCGCTCTCTCTCCCCTCTCTCGCTCGCGCTCTCTCTCCCCTCTCTCGCTCGCGCTCTCTCTCCCCTCTCTCGCTCACGCTCTCTCCCCGCGCTCGCTCGCTCTCTCTCCACTCGCTCGCGCTCGCTCGCTCGATGTAGGGCCAGATAGCACTGCATTTTGCTTTGTGCTTGTGTTTCCCAATAGGTAATGTAGTTTTGTTTTGACTGTGATGTAATTTGGTTTATTCTGATTGATTGGATGTTCTGGTCCTGAGGCTTCAGTGTGTTTAGTAGAACAGGTTTGTGAACTCAGGACCAGCTGGATGAGGGGACTCTTTTCTTTGCTCAGCTCTCCTCTCAAACCACCCCCTCCCCTCTTTCGTTCTCGCTCCCCTCCCTCATTTCTTTCTCTCTATCTCTCGCTCTGTGTTACCATGGTCACCAAATTGAATGTCAGCTGGCACCCATTTACCGTAGAGCTAAGATAAAACCGAGTTTATGAGTGTCTAGCAGGCCTTTATTAGGCCCTGTGGTTAGTGTCTGTCACTTGGGCCATGCCACCACTATAATGGTTCTCTCATTTGTCCACTTTGGGGTGTTAAAGGCAGTGGTGGAAAAAGTACCTAATTGTCATACTTGAGTAAAAGTAAAGATACCTTAATAGAAAACGACTCAAGTAAAAGTGAAAGTCACCCAGTAAAATCCTACTTGAGTAAACGTCTAAAAGTATTTGGTTTTAAATATACTTAAGTATCAAAAGTAAATGTAATTGCTAAAATATACTTAAGTATCAAAAGTAAAAGTATAAATCATTTCAAATTCCTTATATTAAGCAAACCAGACGGCCCCATTTTCTTGTTTTTTATATTTATGGATAGCCAGGGGTGCACTCCAACACTCCAACATAATTTACAAACGAAGCATGTGGGTTCAGTGAGTCCGCCAGATCAGAGGCAGTAGGGATGACCATGGATGGTCTCTTGATGAGTGCGTGAATTTGACCATTTTCCTGTCCTGCGAAGCATTCAAAATGTAATGAGTACTTTTGGGTGTCAAGGAAAATGAATGGAGTAAAAAGTACATTATTTTCTTTAAGAATGTAGTGAAGTAAAAGTTGTTAAATATATAAATAGTAAAGTACAGATACCCTAAAAAAACTACTTAAGTAGTACTAAAGTATTTTTTACTTAAGTACTTTACACCACTGGGTAAAGGTTTGATGGTATTAAATTGTCTAGTGATTTACTTATTGTATGGGACACCTTTAAATGTGCCTTTAGAGGCCATGCAATTCAGTTCTCATCGCGAAAAACAAAAGAAATTTAGGTCAAAAGAGTTTATACTAACAAAGGAAATAGAAAGTCTAACAGAACAGATAGATGGCAATAAAAACTGTAACATAAAGGCTCAGAATAAATTAGAGGAAAAACAAAAAGAAATGGAGAAACTTATTCAAGAAAGATCAAGTGTAATATATTATAAAAATAAAGCAAACTGGATGGAATATGGGGAAAAATGCACCAAATATTTTTTTTTATCTTCAACATAGGAATGCTACCAAAAAGAATATAATGAAACTGGTTACATTTACATTTACATTTTACATTTTAGTCATTTAGCAGACGCTCTTATCCAGAGCGACTCACAAATTGGTGCATTCACCCTATAGCCAGTGGGATAACCACTTTACAATTTTTTTTGGGGGGGGTAGAAGGATTACTTTATCCTATCCCAGGTATTCCTTAAAGAGGTGGGGTTTCAAATGTCTCCGGAAGGTGGTGAGTGACTCCGCTGTCCTGGCGTCGTGAGGGAGCTTGTTCCACCATTGGGGTGCCAGAGCAGCGAACAGTTTTGACTGGGCTGAGCGGGAACTATGCTTCCGCAGAGGAAGGGGAGCCAGCAGGCCAGAGGTGGATGAACGCAATGCCCTCGTTTGGGTGTAGGGACTGATCAGAGCCCGAAGGTACAGAGGTGCCGTTCCCCTCACTGCTCCATAGGCAAGCACCATGGTCTTGTAACGGATGCGAGCTTCAACTGGAAGCCAGTGGAGTGTGCGGAGGAGGGGGTGACGTGAGAGAACTTGGGAAGGTTGAACACCAGACGGGCTGCGGCATTCTGGATGAGTTGTAGGGGTTTAATGGCACAGGCAGGGAGGCCAGCCAACAGCGAGTTGCAGTAATCCAGACGGGAGATGACAAGTGCCTGGATTAGGACCTGTGCCGCTTCCTGTGTAAGGCAGGGTCGTACTCTCCGAATGTTGTAGAGCATGAACCTGCAGGAGCGGGTCACCGCCTTGATGTTAGCGGAGAACGACAGGGTGTTGTCCAGGGTCACGCCAAGGCTCTTCGCACTCTGGGAGGAGGACACAACGGAGTTGTCAACCGTGATGGCGAGATCATGGATTACAATTGATGGAGTCACCCATGATTCACCAAATTATATTTTGAAGGAGGAAACAAAGCATATGTTTTCGTTTCAGTCGCCTCCATCTCCTCTAACTGAAGCTAATTGTAGAGATTTTTTAAAAATTGATAATGTAAAATTAACAGCCATACAGAAAGACTCATGTGAAGGTGAAATTACAGAGGAGGAACTTCTGGATGCAATTAAATACTTTTAAGTCCGGGAAAACTCCAGGGTTGGATGGCATACCAGTCGAGGTATACCAAACCTTTTTTGATATACTAAGAGGACCGTTATTAGCATGTTTTAACCACTCCTATGTAAATAGTAGATTATCTGACACTCAAGAAGAAGATCTCATTATTACTGAAACAGGATACAAGTGGAAAATACAAAGATCCAGTCCGTTTAAAAAATTGGAGGCCCCTTACACTTCAGTGTTGTGATGCAAAAATTCTAGCAAAATGTATAGCGCATAGAATTAAAAAGGTATTGTCGGATATTATTCATTCTAATCAGACAGGTTTTTTACATTTTACATTTACATCATTTAGCAAACGCTCTTATCCGACTTACAAATCGGTGCATTCAACTTATTATAGCCAGTGGGACAACCACTTTTTTTTCTTTTATGGGGGGTAGAAGGATTACTTTATACTATTCCAGGTATTCCTTAAAGAGGTAGGGTTTCAAGTGTCTCCGGAAGGTGGTCAGTGACTCCGCTGTCCTGGCGTCGTGGGGGAGCTTGTTCCACCATTGGGGTGCCAGAGCAGCGAATAGCTTTGACTGGGCTGAGCGGGAACTGTGCTTCCTTAGAGGTAGGGGAGCTAGCAGGTCAGAGGTGGATGAACGTAGTTCCCTCTTTTGGGTGTAGGGTCTGATCAGAGCCTGAAGGTAAGGAGGTGCCGTTCTCCTCACAGCTCCGTAGGCAAGCACCATGGTCTTGTAGTAGTAGTGGAGTTTGCGGAGGAGCGGGGTGACATGAGAGAACTTGGGAAGGTCGAACACCAGACGGGCTGCAGCGTTCTGGATAAGTTGTAGGGGTTTAATGGCACAGGCAGGGAGCCCAGCCAACAGCGAGTTGCAGTAATCCAGACGGGAGATGACAAGTGCCTGGATTAGGACCTGTGCCGCTTTCTGTGTAAGGTAGGGTCGTACTCTGCAAATGTTGTAGAGCATGAACCTGCAGGATCGGGTCACCGCTTTGATGTTAGCGGAGAACGACAGGGTGTTGTCCAGGTTCACGCCAAGGTTCTTTGCTCTCTGGGAGGAGGACACAATGGAGTTGTCAACCGTGATGGCGAGATCATGGAGGGGGCAGTCCTTCCCCGGGAGGAAGAGCAGCTCCGTTTTGCCGAGGTTCAGCTTGAGGTGGTGATCTGACATCCACACTGATATGTTTGCCAGACATGCAGAGATGCGATTCGCCACCTGGTTATCAGAAGGGGGAAAGGAGAAAATTAATTGTGTGTCATCTGCATAGCAATGATAGGAGAGACCATGGGGGACACCAGTGGTGAGAGCACGTGGTACGGAGACAGATTCTCGCCACGCCACCTGGTAGGAGCGACCTGTCAGGTAGGACGCAATCCAAGAGTGAGCTGCGCCGGAGATGCCCAACTTGGAGAGGGTGGAGAGGAGGATCTGATGGTTCACAGTATCAAAGGCAGCAGACAGGTCTAGAAGGATAAAAGCAGAGGAGAGAGAGTTAGCTTTAGCAGTGCGGAGAGCCTCCGTGTCACAGAGAAGAGCAGTCTCGGTTGAATGACCAGTCTTGAAACCTTACTGGTTTGGATCGAGAAGGTCATTCTGAGAGAGATAGCAGGAGAGCTGGCTAGAGACGGCACGCTCAAGAGTTTTGGAGAGAAAAGAAAGAAGGGATACTGGTCTGTAGTTGTTGACATCGGAGGGATCGAGTGTATGTTTTTTGAGGAGGGGTGCAACTCTCGCTCTCTTGAAGATGGAAGGGACATGGCCAGCGGTCAAGGATGAGTTGATGAGCGAGGTGAGGTAAGGGAGAAGGTCTCCGGAAATGGTCTGGAGAAGAGAGGAGGGGATAGGGTCAAGCGGGCAGGTTGTTGGGCGGCCGGCCGTCACAAGTCGCAAGATTTCATCTGGAGAGAGAGGGGAGAAATAAGTCAAAGCATAGGGTAGGGCAGTGTGAGCAGGACCAGCGGTGTCATTTGACTTAATAAATGAGGATCGGATGTCGTCAACCTTCTTTTCAAAATGGTTGACGAAGTCATCCACAGAGAGGGAGGGGGAGGAGGAGGAGGATTCAGCAGGGAGGAGAAGGTGGCAAAGAGCTTCCTAGGGTTAGAGGCAGAGGCTTGAAATGTAGTGGTAGAAACTGGCTTTAGCAGTGGAAACAGAGGAAGAGAATGTAGAGAGGAGGGAGTAAAAAGATGCCAGATCCGCAGGGAGTCTAGTTTTCCTCCATTTCCGCTCGGCTGCCCGGAGCCCTCTTCTGTGAGCTCGCAATGAGTCGTCAAGCCACGGAGCAGGAGGGGAGGACCGAGCCGGCCAGGAGGATAGGGGACATAGAGAGTCAAAAGATGCAGAAAGGGAGGAGAGGAGGGTTGAGGAGGCAGAATCAGGAGATCGGAGGGAGAAGGATTTAGCAGAGGGAAGAGATGATAGGATGGAAGAGGAGAGAGTAGCGGGAGAGAGAGAGTGAAGGTTGCGACGGCACATTACCATCTGAGTAGGGGCAGAGTGAGTAGTGTTGGAGGAGAGCGAGAGAGAAAAGGATACAAAGTAGTGGTCGGAGACTTGGAGGGGAGTTGCAGAGAGATTAGTAGAAGAACAGCATCTAGTAAAGATGAGGTCAAGCGTATTGCCTGCCTTGTGAGTAGGGGGGGACGGTGAGAGGGTGAGGTCAAAAAAGGAAAGGAGTGGAAAGGAGACGGAGAGAAATGAGTCAAAGGCAGACATAGGGAGGTTAAAGTCACCCAGAACTGTGAGGGGTGAGCCATCCTCAGGAAAGGAAATTATCAAGGTGTCAAGCTCATCGATGAACTCTCCAAGGGAACCTGGAGGGCGATAAATGACAAGGATGTTAAGCTTGAATGGGCTAGTGACTGTGACAGCATGGAATTCAAATGAGGAGATGGACAGATGCGTCAGGGCAAAAAGAGAGAATGTCCACTTGGGAGAGATGAGGATTCCTCTGCCACTGCCGCGCTGACCAGATGCTCTCGGGGTATGCGAGAACACATGGTTAGATGAGGAAAGAGTAGTAGGAGTAGCAGTGTTTTCTGTGGTAATCCATGTTTCCGTCAGCGCCAAGAAGTCGAGGGACTGGAGGGTAGCGTAGGCTGAGATGAACTCTGCCTTGTTGGCTGCAGAACGGCAGTTCCAGAGGCTGCCAGAGACCTGGAACTCCACGTGGGTCGTGCACGCAGGGACCACCAGATTAGAGTGGCAACAGCCACATGGTGTGAAGCGTTTGTATGGCCTGTGCAGAGAGGAGAGAACAGGGATAGAAGATACATTGGAGATAATATAAGGCAAGTATTGGAAACAATAGAACACTATGGAAAATCTGGGAAACCAGGCATGCTATTCATAGCAGACTTCGAAAAGGCATTTGATAAAGTACGACTGTGTTTATATATAAATGCCTGGAGCATTTTGATTTTGGAGAATCTTTTTATAAAATGGGTCAAAATCATGTATAGTAACCCTAGGTGTAAAATAGTAAATAATGGCTATTTCTCAGAAGGTTTTAAACTGTCAAGAGGAGTGAAACAAGGTTGTCCACTATCGGCATACCTATTTATTGTGGCCATCGAGATGTTAGCTATTAAAATCAGATCGAACAATAATATCAGGGGATTAGAAATCCAGGGCTTAAAAACAAAGGTGTCATTGTACGCTGATGATTCATGTTTTCTTTTAAATCCACAACTAGAATCCCTCCACAGCCTCATAGAGGATCTAGATACATTTTCTAACCTTGTCACAACCAAATTATGACAAATGTACTATATTACATATTGGATCACTAAAAAATAGAAATTTTACATTACCATGTAGTTTACCAATAAAATGGTCTGATGGTGATGTGGATATACTCGGAATACATATCCCAAAGGAAATAAATGATCTCACTTTAATACATTTTAATAGAAAGTTAGCAAAAATAGATAAAATCTTACTACCATGGAAAGGTAAATACCTGTCAATTTGTGGAAAAATCACCCTGATGAACTCTTTTTAGTATTATCCCAGTTTACCTATTTGCTTATGGTCTTGCCTACGCCTAGCGAACAGTTTTATTTTTTATTATATGAGAAAAAAATATTCCATTTTATTTGGAACGGCAAGCCAGACAGAATTAAACGGGCCTATTTATATAATGAATATGAATTCGGAGGACAGAAATGATTAAATATTAAAGCATTAGACATATCACTAAAAGCTTCAGTCATACAAAAGTTATACTTAAATCCGAACTGGTTCTCTAGCAAATTAGTAAGATTGTCTCACCCAATGTTCAAGAATGGCCTTTTTCCCTTTATTCAGATTACAACCACTCACTTTCAGTTATTTGAAAAATAAATAATCTCCCAAATATCACTATTTCTAAAACAAGCCATAGAAAGTTGGTTGCAATTTCAATTTAAACCTCCAGAAACTACAGAACAAATTATGCAACAAATATTGTGGTTAAACTCAAATATACTAATTGACAAAAACCCTTTTTTTGACAAAATGTTTAAAAAAGGTATAGTCTTCGTAAATGATATCATCGGTAGGACTGGTGGAGTTATGTTGCACATGCAGCTAACAAAAACATATGGAAATGTCTGCTCTACCCAAAATTACAACCAAATAATTGCAGCCTTACCGCAAAAATGGAAGAGGAAAGTGGAAGGGGGAGAAAGTAAGGAACTTGTCTGTCGGCTTTGCATTAAAGAACATATAATTGGTTAAGAAAAACTGTGATAAATAAAAAAGTATATCAGTTTCACTTAAGGACCAAAGGATTGACAGCCGTCCCATATAGATTGCAAAATAGTTGGGAAGAGATGTTTGACGTACCGATCCCATGGCATAGTGTTTATGAACTGATACGCAAAACGACACCGGATTCAAAACATAGAATCTTTCAATTTAAATTATTATATAAAATTCTTGCTACCATTATAATGTTATTTACAGTGAGGGAAAAAAGTATTTGATCCCCTGCTGATTTTGTAAGTTTGCCCACTGACAAAGACATGATCAGTCTATAATTTTAATGGTAGGTTTGTTTGAACAGTGAGAGACAGAATAACAAAACAAAAATCCAGAAAAACGCGTGTCAAAAATGTTATACATTTATTTGCATTTTAATGAGGGAAATAAGTATTTGACCCCTCTGCAAAATATGACTTAGTACTTGATGGCAAAACCCTTGTTGGCAATCACAGAGGTCTGACGTTTCTTGTAGTTGGCCACCAGGTTTGCACACATCTCAGGAGGGATTTTGTCCCACTCCTCTTTGCAGATCTTCTCCAAGTCATTAAGGTTTCGAGCCTGACGTTTGGCAATCTGAACCTTCAGCTCCCTCCACAGATTTTCTATGGGATTAAGGTCTGGAGACTGGCTACGCCACTCCAGGACCTTAATGTGGTTCTTCTTGAGCCACTCCTTTGTTGCCTTGGCCGTGTGTTTTGTGTCATTGTCATGCTGGAATACCCATCCACGACCCATTTTCAATGCCCTGGCTGAGGGAAGGAGGTTCTCACCCATGATTTGACGGTACATGGCCCCGTCCATCGTCCCTTAGATGCGGTGAAGTTGTCCTGTCCCCTTAGCAGAAAAACACCCCCAAAGCATAATGTTTCCACCTACATGTTTGACGGTGGGGATGGTGTTCTTGGGGTCATAGGCAGCATTCCTCCTCCTCCAAACACGGCGAGTTGAGTTGATGCCAAAGAGCTCGATTTTGGTCTCATCTGACCACAACACTTTCACCCAGTTCTCCTCTGAATCATTCAGATGTTCATTGGCAAACTTCAGACGGGCCTGTATATGTGCTTTCTTGAGCAGGGGGACCTTGCAAGCGCTGCAGGATTTCAGTCCTTCAAGGCGTAGTGTGTTACCAATTGTTTTCTTGGTGACTATGGTCCCAACTGCCTTGAGATCATTGACAAGATCCTCCCGTGTAGTTCTGGGCTGATTCCTCACCGTTCTCATGATCATTGTAACTCCACGAGGTGAGATCTTGCATGGAGCCCCAGGCCGAGGGAGACTGACAGTTCTTTTGTGTTTCTTCCATTTGTGAATAATCGCACCAAGCTGCTTGGCGATGGTCTTGTAACCCATTCCAGCCTTGTGTAGGTCTACAATCTTGTCCCTAACATCCTTGGAGAGCTCTTTAGTCTTGGCCATGGTGGAGAGTTTGGAATCTGATTGATTGATTGCTTCTGTGGACAGGTGTCTTTTATACAGGTAACAAACTGAGATTAGAAGCACTCCCTTTAAGAGTGTGCTCCTAATCTCAGCTCATTACCTGTATAAAAGACACCTGGGAGCCAGAAATCTTTCTGATTGAGAGGGGGTCAAATACTTATTTCCCTCATTAAAATGCAAATCAATTTATAAAAATTTTGACATGCGTTTTTCTGGATTTTTTTGTTGTTATTCTGTCTCCACTGTTCAAATAAACCTACCATTGAAATTATAGACTGATCATTTCTTTGTCAGTGGGCAAACGTACAAAATCAGCAGGGGATCAAATACTTTATTCCCTCACTGTATATGGGGGATACAATCTTCCCAGCTCTGCAGGTTTTGCTGTGAAGACTGTCCATTTGTAGCTTGTTTTTGGACACAGGTCCAGGAATGGCTAAAGGATTGCAATATTTACCTGGCGCTAACCTTGCATTACTGGGTGATCTGAAAAGTCATAGTCAATCGATCAATAATATAATAATACTTTTAGCAAAAATGTTTATTTTCAATTCACAATCTGTAGAAACAATGAGAATAGAAAGGCTCAGAACTTTTGTAAGACATCACAGTACAGTTGAAATATATATGGCAAATAGAAATCCAATATGGATGGTGTTAAGAGATAGATTGGAGGTGTTGGATGGGACTAATACAACTAACAACAAATAATAACAAGATAACTAATAATGTAAGCATACTGTGTCCATAATAAGTATATAGGTTGTAGGTTGGGAGCTTTTGTGAAAGAGCACAGTTAGAAAGATATGGCATATAGAAGCAAACCGGATGGACATCATGAAAATGATCGGAGAGGTTGAGAGTAGAAGAAGTTCAGGAGAAAAAACAAACAAAATATAATTATTGTAAAATTGACTGTGTCTATAAAATGTAGATAGTAAGTATAAGCTGGAAGTAGAGGCCTAAGCATTGTTGTTCACTAGTTTACTCCAAGTAGGGAAAGGGTGGCGGGGTTGGAAAGTAATAAAGGGGAATATTTTTTTTAAAGGATATGTGTGTGTGTGTGTGTGTGTGTGTGTGTGTGTGTGTATATATACAGTGGGGAGAACAAGTATTTGATACACTGCCGATTTTTCAGGTTTTCCTACTTACAAAGCATGTAGAGGTCTGTAATTTTTATCATAGGTACACTTCAACTGTGAGAGACGGAATCTAAAACAAAAATCCAGAAATCACATTGTAGGATTTTTAATGAATTTATTTGCAAATTATGGTGGAAAATAAGTATTTGGTCACCTACAAACAAGCAAGATTTCTGGCTCTCACAGATCTGTAACTTCTTCTTTAAGAGGCTCCTCTGTCCTCCACTCATTACCTGTATTAATGGCACCTGTTTGAACTTGTTATCAGTATAAAAGACACCTGTCCACTACCTCAAACAGTCACACTCCAAACTCCACTATGGCCAAGACCAAAGAGCTGTCAAAGGACACCAGAAACAAAATGGTAGACCTGCACCAGGCTGGGAAGACTGAATCTGCAATAGGTAAGCAGCTTGGTTTGAAGAAATCAACTGTGGGAGCAATTATTAGGAAATGGAAGACATACAAGACCACTGATAATCTCCCTCGATCTGGGGCTCCACGCAAGATCTCACCCCGTGGGGTCAAAATGATCACAAGAACGGTGAGCAAAAATCCCAGAACCACACAGGGGGACCTAGTGAATGACCTGCAGAGAGCTGGGACCAAAGTAACAAAGCCTACCATCAGTAACACACTACGCCGCCAGGGACTCAAATCCTGCAGTGCCAGACGTGTCCCCCTGCTTAAGCCAGTACATGTCCAGGCCCGTCTGAAGTTAGCTAGAGTGCATTTGGATGATCCAGAAGAGGATTGGGAGAATGTCATATGGTCAGATGAAACCAAAATAGAACTTTTTGGTAAAAACTCAACTCGTCGTGTTTGGAGGACAAAGAATGCTGAGTTGCATCCAAAGAACACCATACCTACTGTGAAGCATGGGGGTGGAAACATCATGCTTTGGGGCTGTTTTTCTGCAAAGGGACCAGGACGACTGATCCGTGTAAAGGAAAGAATGAATGGGGCCATGTATCGTGAGATTTTGAGTGAAAACCTCCTTCCATCAGCAAGGGCATTGAAGATGAAACGTGGCTGGGTCTTTCAGCATGACAATGATCCCAAACACACCGCCCGGGCAACGAAGGAGTGGCTTCGTAAGAAGCATTTCAAGGTCCTGGAGTGGCCTAGCCAGTCTCCAGATCTAAACCCCATAGAAAATCTTTGGAGGGAGTTGAAAGTCCGTGTTGCCCAGCGACAGCCCCAAAACATCACTGCTCTAGAGGAGATCTGCATGGAGGAATGGGCCAAAATACCAGCAACAGTGTGTGAAAACCTTGTGAAGACTTACAGAAAACGTTTGACCTGTGTCATTGCCAACAAAGGGTATATAACAAAGTATTGAGAAACTTTTGTTATTGACCAAATACTTATTTTCCACCATAATTTGCAAATAAATTCATAAATCCTACAATGTGATTTTCTGGAAAAAAAATTCTCATTTTGTCTGTCATAGTTGACGTGTACCTATGATGAAAATTACAGGCCTCTCTCATCTTTTTAAGTGGGAGAACTTGCACAATTGGTGGCTGACTAAATACTTTTTTCCCCCACTGTATATGTTGCAAAGAAAAAGCCATATCTCAGACTGCCCATCTTAATCTTTTATTTTTATTGGCCAGTCTGAGATATGGCTTTTTCTTTGCTGCTCTGAAGGTCAGCATCCCGGAGTCGCCTCTTCACTGTTGACGTTGAGACTGGTGTTTTGCGGGTACTATTTAATGAAGCTGCCAGTTGAGAACCTGTGAGGCGCCTGTTTCTCAAACTAGACACTCATGCATATGTCCTCTTGCTCAGTTGTGCACCGGGCCTCCCACTCCTCTTTCTATTCTGGTTAGAGCCAGTTTGCGCTGTTCTGTGAAGGGAGTAGTACACAGCGCTGTACGAGATCTTCAGTTTCTTGGCAATTTCTCGCATGGAATAGCCTTCATTTCTTTGAACAAGAATAGACTGACGAGTTTCAGAATAAAGTTATTTTGTTTCTGGCCATTTTGAGCCTGTAATCGAACCCACAATTGCTGATGCTCCAGATACTCAACTAGTCTCAAGATGGCCAGTTTTATTGCTTCTTTAAATCAGCACAACAGTTTTCAGCTGTGCTAACATAAATTGCAAAAGGATTTTCTAATGATCAATTAGCCTTTTAAAATGATAAACTTGGATTAGGAAACACAACGTGCCATTGGAACACAGGACTGATGGTTGCTGATAATGGTCCTCTGTACGCCTATGTAGATATTCAATTAAAAATCTGCCGTTTCCAGCTACAATAGCCATTTACTACATTAACAATGTCTACACTGTATTTCTGATCAATTTTATGTTATTTTAATGGACAAAAAAATTGCTTTTCTTTCGAAAACAAGGAAAATTCTAAGTGACCCCACGGTAGTGTCATGCAATAAAATGCAAATTAATTACTTACAAATCATACAATGTGATTTTCTGGATTTTTGTTTTAGATTCAGTCTCTCACAGTTTGAAGTGTACCTATGATAAAAATTACAGACCTCTACATGCTTTGTAAGTAGGAAAACCTGCAAAATCGGCAGTGTATCAAATACTTGTTCTCCCCACTGTATGTGTGTGTGATTTTATATTTTTGATGAAAATGTGGGTTGATAAAACCTTTTCAGTGTGAACTTAAACGACTAAAACCAGATATAAAGTATGTAGAAAAGATAATGGAGCTATATATTTTTGAATAAGATCATCTTTGAGACCTAACAATCACCAAAATAAAAACTAGATAGTCAGGGAGAGTCTAAAATAAAATAAAATGGCATGGCATTGATTTTTTTCAATTATTTTTGAGTCACTCAGATAGCATAAGAACATGGCATAAGCCATGGCAAAATGTGTAGAATTGCAGGAAATTATCTTTAAAACACCAAGAGGAGGGCCTCTAAAAAATGTGGGACAGAAACCATGCCATAGGCCACACGCACCCCCCCTACCCTACCTATGCTAACTTTGCAACCGCTGCTGAAAATAATCCTAGGGGAACACTGATATTCTGTTCTTACTTGATTAGAATTACTTTGTAATTCTGTGCTTTAGGTCCTGAATCAGTGTTGGCATAGTCAGAACACTAGAGGGCATTAGATTATCTTTTAATATGAACATGACAAAGGGAATATTATGGGGGCACATTTCAATGCAGAACACCCCTTCTAGCAGCAGTGGCCATTAAGCCTGCAGCCATTGTGCCTGCAACCTCAGATAGTAATAACATTTCAGTGCTATGTGGAACTGGGTTAAACCTGTAGGGCTGTGTTATTGTGACTGATGAGTTTGACTCTCTCAGGAATGAGCAGTAGCCTCAGGTTCTGGTTCTGGATGATTTGATATTTCCTCAAAGCAGTTTGTGAGGTATTACGTCTGTGTTATGGATGGTTTTGTGGTGCTATAAGGCTCCTCTGCTGCACAAACTCTGGTTGTATCTCTCTCAGGTTTGTTAGACAGCACCACGCTTGGGTGTCCATTTCATTCCAATTGAAGATGTTTTGAAATCCCCTTTCAATAATGTAAAAAATATATATCATTGAAAGTAAATGGGACTTTCACATTTTTATAGGTGCCCTCCAGAGGAAGTTGCTGCCCCATTTCGACGTAGTTCCTATCCTAGAGCGGAAATGCTTATTTAGGTTCCACCTCCGAAGAATGACTTAGGCTCCTAATGCATTTTCACGAATTGGGGGGCTGGGAGCGTTGCAGGGAATTCCACGTGGAGTGGAGAAACAACAACAAATAGGGCACAGACAGCTGTCAGTGTAGCTAGCATGTTAACCTTACGTTATCTGTTGTTGCTGTTTTTTTTTTTTAAAGGTTCTACACATAGAATTTCTCCCCTATGTAGAAGTTAGTTGAATTGCAACAGCACTAGGCTGCATTCAAAACAAATCTCCCCCCACATCCCATTTCCCGTAGCATGGCTGAGACTCGCGCTTTGAGCGTTTTACTTTCGGTTTTGGTCTACCAGCTTCAAACAGCTGAAAAATAATTTTGTTGTTATTGAAAATATATTTCTCAACGATTTAGATGGTACAATGATTCCCTACACTATTCAGTGATTGTTTTCTCACATAAACTGAAATTGAGCAAACAGTGTAGAATTTTAGCAACCGGGAAATTAAAGAGCTCTTTCTATATTGGCCACTTGACCCGATTTCCACTAGATAACACAGCCACAAAGTCAAAACAGCTTTCCCATTTTGACAGATGCCGATCTGGCCGGAGTAATCAATAAATCAAATCAAATAGGCGAATATCACAGACAATCAAAACACTGGCGGGTAAGCAGTGCTTAATTTGTAAATCGGGAGGTGCCAGAACAAAAAGTGAGCGTAAGAGGGGGTGACCCGGGGAGCTCGGAGGTACCGGAACGCATGAGCAAAAAATGTATGCCTTTTTATAAACTCATTGTATGCAATTCTGCCTAATTTTACACGACAGGAGACTTAGGCAGAATCTTTTTTTATTACTGCACAAGTGATTAAAATGACAGGTGACTTTGACACTGAAAAACTGAGAATCTGAGATTAATTAAAATGACCTTGTCTTGAATCCATCAATAGCCTAGGCTACAATATGAGAAGGAAATTATGTTTTCCAGTTTCACTGACTCACACAATCATGCGCAGCTCACTCGCCAGTGATGGCTGATGTGGTCGTGGCAAAAGCCTATATCTCTCTTGTTTTAATTTGTAAAACAATATTTAGAAGTTGATCAAATATTTTGGTAACCTACAGCAGACAGATTAGTCTTCTCTTTTCAGCAGGAGCAATTTGCTTTCCCACCTGTGTTTTCCCGCGATTGTATTTGAGAATTAACGAGGAGGCAACTCGAATGAACTTTGATTGCAAAAAGTGAAAATGATTTTTCATGCCACAAGAGGTACCGGATCCGGCCAAATAGGTTCCGGAAAGAAACAGTCCAAAAGGGAGAGGTGCTGGATCTTGATCCAGCTCAAATTAAGCACTGCGGGTAAGTAATACTGTGAAACACTATCATTCCACTATTACTGCAGATATATTATAGACATTTTCAGAAATTACAAAGCAAAAAAAATAAAAAGAATCCTATGTGTAGCACCTTTAACTACACATATTCAAAAGATTAGCCAGCTGGCTAGGCTATGGCTGGTTCTGGAGCTGGATTTGTCATTAGCGTTTAGGGAAAATTTTGCAGCAGATGGATAGAGGAAACCAGTATCTTTGACTTCGCTATCTATTGTTATCTCAAGTTTTGGCATCTTCCATAAATTGCAGTCGCGAATCCGCCATAGAAAAAGTTAGAAAGAATAAGATGAAGCTCCGGTAATATAGATAACTATTGAAAGATTTGGGCTAGAGACATATTTTTCTGCATTGTAATGGACACGATGCTGACAGGGTATTCGGCTGCGGTACAGCAAAGCTAAGTCAGCCAGTGGTCATGGTTCTCACAGGGGAAGTTGCTGCAATGACTTTGCTCATGATGCACGCTGCAAATTATATCAACACCCTGAGCTCATCGGACACGAAACACCAATACAAATGAAATAACAGCACATCAAAATAGATAAACAATTTCCTTAAATTTTCTTTCGTGGGTGCCTTTTCATTATAGGATAGACACTTGTGGTTTCTAGCTGCACCAATCAAGCAGTGGAGCGTGTAGTGAAGCAAAACTTTTGTGGTCAAAACCATTCATCTTGGGACGACGGAGGGAGCGGGGTTGCAAAATGCAATCATATCACGCAATTACATGTACAGTTGAAGTCTGAAGTTTACATACACCTTAGCCAAATACATTTAAACTCAGTTTTTCACAATTCCTGACATTTAATCCTAGTAAAAATTCCCTGTCTTAGGTCAGTTAGGATCACCACTTTAATTTAGGAATGTAAAATGTCAGAATAATAATAGAGTGATTTATTTCAGCTTTTATTTATTTCATCACATTCCCAGTGGGTCAGAAGTTTACATACACTCTATTAGTGTTTGGTAGCATTGCCTTTAAATTGTTTAACTTGTGTCAAACGTTTCGGGTAGCCTTCCACAAGCTTCCCACAATAAGTTGGGTGAATTTTTGCCCATTCCTCCTGACAGAGCTGGTGTAACTGAGTCAGGTTTGTAGGCCTCCTTGCTCGCACACGCTTTTTCAGTTCTGCCCACACATTTTCTATAGGATTGAGGTCAGGGCTTTGTGATGGCCACTCCAATACCTTGACTTTGTTGTCCTTAAGCCATTTTGCCACAACTTTGGAAGTATGCTTGGGGTCATTGTCCATTTGGAAGACCCATTTGCGACCAAGCTTTAACTTCCTGACTGACGTCTTGAGATGTTGCTTCAATAATCCACATCATTTTCCTTCCTCATGATGCCATCTATTTTGTGAAGTGCACCAGTCCCTCCTGCAGCAAAGCACCACCACAGCATGATGCTGCACCACCACAGCATGATGCTGCCACCCCGTGCTTCACGGTTGGGATGGTGTTCTTCGGCTTGCAAGGTACCCCCTTTTTCCTCCAAACATAACGATGGTCATTATGGCCAAATAGTTCTATTTTTGTTTCATCAGACCAGAGGGCATTCCTCCAAAAAGTACGATCTTTGTCCCCATGTGCAGTTGCAAACTGTAGTCTGGCTTTTTGGAGCAGTGGCTTCTTCCTTGCTGAGCGGCCTTTCAGGTTATGTCGATATAGGACTCGTTTTATTGTGGATATAGATACTTTTGTACCTGTTTCCTCCAGCATCTTCACAAGGTCCTTTGCTGTTGTTCTGGGATTGATTTGCACTTTTCGCACCAAAGTACGTTCATCTCTAGGAGACAGAACGCGTCTCCTTCCTGAGCGGTATGAAGGCTGCGTGGTCCCATGGTGTTTATACTTGTGTACTATTGTTTGTACAGATGAACGTGGTACCTTCAGGCATTTGGAAATTGCTCCCAAGGATGAACCAGACTTGTGGAGGTCTACAAATTTTTTTCTGAGGTCTTGGCTGATTTCTTTTGATTTTCCCATGATGTCAAGCAAAGAGGCACTGAGTTTGAAGGTAGGCCTTGAAATACATCCACAGGTACACCTCCAATTGACTCAAATGATGTCAATTAGCCTATCAGAAGCTTCTGAAGCCATGACATAATTTTCTGGAATTTCCCAAGCTGTTTAAAGGCACAGTCAACCTAGTGTATGTAAACTTCTGACCCATTGGAATTGTGAAACAGTGAATTATAAGTGAAATAATCTGTCTGTAAAAAAAAAATTACTTGTCATGCACAAAGTAGATGTCCTAACCGACTTGCCAAAAACTATAGTTTGTTAACAAGAAATTTGTGGAGTGGTTGAAAAACTTGTTTTAATGAGTCCAACCTAAGTGTATGTAAACTTCCGACTTCAACTGTATACCATTTTTATAAAATGGTCTTTAAAAAAAAATTATACTGACTAGCTAAAAATTAAGTGAAACTTGACAAATTATCCAATGGATTATGATAATTTTCTGGGAAAGCCCAATAATTCAGTAAATCCTAAACCCCAGCCCCAGTGCCGACTAGTGTTATGTGAAAGTGTTGATAAAAGGTTAACCCAGTTAAAACACTGATGTGTTAGTAGGGTGACCCAGGAATCTGAAGGCAGTTTTAAATGATGCTCTGCTCTCAGTGTGGGACTCCCTGTGTGTGAGAGCAGAAATAGGTCAAACACAGCTTTATGCATGAAAACAAACACTAATGATAAAAAAACAGCATGAATATCACATGAGACATGTCAGCGGGCGGGCGTGTGTGTGTGTGTTTGGATTTCCACTGTCTGCCCAATCACAGCACAATTCAGGGGATGCTACATTTGACCTCAATAGATCAAAGTGATTGCAGCTGGCACGGAATGAACACAGATTCACACAGACATAGAGACAGACAAACATGTGGAGCTCTCTGAGCTTCCTCTCATTCTTCAATAGCTTGTGGTGGTGCTGCTGTGTTAAGGCAGATGTGTGCTGGTGATATCATAGGTTATCAGTAGATGGTCTGTCTCTCTCTTCTCTCTGTTAGGGATGAAAACACCAAACTGTCCTTTAGATCGGTATCTAGGGGCAACGCGCGTCCTCTTCCATCAATCACTACCAGCAATCAACCTGGTCTGCTATTACTAGCACCAGACTACACCCTAACATTCTCTTTAAATAATGCACACTCATTCCCCTCTCTCCACCCAATCCCCCCTAAACAAACACAACACAGATGCCTTTTGTCATTTTGGCAAATGACTGTCCTCTCTCCTCCGTGACCCGGAAACTGATAAGTGGTCGAGGAGAGTGTCAATTTGTTAGTAGGCGAATGGAAGAGTGTCCTCCCCTCCTCGATAGACACCTTTCATCGAGGGAAAGTAATGTGTATCCTACTAGAGTCCTTCGTGAAAGAGTTTTGATATCTGCCAAACCCCCTTTGAAGCAGTTGTTTTCTCGAAGGACATTTAAACGATATGCAAACATTTAAACAATATGCTATTCATCCTTTTATGTAGAAAATGTCTTGCACAACTAGCTACATTTGTTATGACTTTACACATTTATTTTGGGATTCCACCCGTCATTTGCCTGATGACACACGAGTGAGAGGAGAGTCTCATTTCATTGTGCTCCTCTGTAGCTCAGCTGGTAGAGCACGGCGCTTGTAACGCCAAGGTAGTGGGTTCGATCCCCGGGACCACCCATACACAAAAATGTATGCACGCATGACTGTAAGTGGCATTGGATAAAAGTGTCTGCTAAATGGCATATTATTTCATACAATCACATTTTCTTCCACGTTCCTTCTCCTCGATTACCTTGGAACTTGAAGGCGAGAGAGGGTGGAGGAGAAAGGATGCTGGAGTTGAGCAAATATAATTGAGAAAAGGCCAGAGACATGCAGTCAGAAACATTAGCCATCTAATGACTCCTTTTTGTAATGTGTAGTACACTGAACAAAAGTATAAACGCACCATGTAAAGTGCTGGTTTCATGAGCTGAAATAAAATATCCCAGAAATATTTCTGTCTGTAATAAAGCCCTTTTGTGTGGAAAAATTCATTCTGATTGGCTGGGCATGGCTCCCCATTGGGTCGGCCTGGCTCCCAAGTGGGTGGGCCTATGCGCTCCCAGGCCCACCCATGGCTGCGCCCCTGCCCAGGCATGTGAAATCTGTAGATTAGGGCCTAATGAATTTATTTCAATTGACTGATTTCCTTATATGAACTAACTCAGCAATCTTTAAAATTGTTGTACAAATCTCAGTAGAGAGGAGAGTGCTGATCTGAACCAGATGTTCCTTGCTTATATGCTAAAATGTATTTATGTCTAAGAGAGTACAATGCTGGCTGCGTCCAGAAAAGGTCTCCCCTGCTGAATAAACCCTGGGTGAATGCTTAACAGTTTTCTCGACCACGAGCAGATTTTTCTACATCACGATAACAGCTTAAAACTCCCGCGGGAGGTAGAAGGGTTGGCATTTGACCATCGGGTATTCCAAGACGGGTGAAAAATGGGTTAGCACACCAGTTTGTGTTGATGTAGAGGCAACCCCCCCCACCCCCCACCCCCCTCGATTTCCCCTACTTCACTGTCCTGTCTGCCCGGTGAATATAGAATCCATCGAGTTGGATAGCCATGTTTCAGAAAGCAAAGAATATTGCAGTTTTGAGAGTCCCGGTGGTAGTAAATCCACGATTGGAGCTCATCCATCTTATCGTGTGACTGTACATTGGCCAGTAGAATGGAGGGAAGAGGTGGCCGGTATTCCCTTTGCCTTAATCTCACCAGGATCCCCCCCCCCCCTCTTGCCTCTGTAATGCCGGCGTTTCCACTTGAGTAGCCTGAAAATTGGGTCGGATTTACAGCGAGAGCCCAGGGGTCGAAGTTGAAGCCGGAATTGGGGGAGGAACTGCCGATCTGATGTTCAAAGGATACATATCGTGAAAATGAAGTATAAATAAACAAACATAGGAAACATTTTCAATGTATTGGTATTTAGCTATATTTCCATCGATTGTAGTGCTGTAGCCACTGAATTCTGGTAGTTGTCACTTAAAAGGAAAAACATCAATCACTAAATTCGCCGCTGGCACAGCGCTGCTCACGCCCCAAGCGTTGCCTCAGTGAACGGTCCTTGCTATCACGGATCCTTGGGACGTCCTTACCCCATTAAAGTTGGAATTTAAAGGGTAGGAAGCAAGAGTTTTTACTCACCAATGTAACAACACAGTGTGGTCAAAGACTTTGTAACTTAGTTGTAGTCACGATCTGGTTATCTATAAGTACAAACATAGTTATGTTTTGGGGTTATTACATATTTATTATCTTATTTCCGGATATCTTCTAAATTACCTGCAATGCACTATTTCTCAACATCATATGGAGGATCTACTCTGTGCTACTGAGTTCGTATGCTAGCTCAAGCTGGCTAACGTTAGCCACTAGCCATGCTAGCATGTAATTACATTCCAGACCAAGTGTTGGAGGTGGTGAGATACAATCCAACAATCACATGAAGTGTGACGTAAACAAGGAGCACATGCGGCCATGCAGCATGCTCTTCACTGACTTTGTGGCTGTGCCATCTAGTTTGAACCCTTTACCACGTCAGGCTCTGGTGCCTTCTTGCCGTGGGCTCAAAACGAAAGATAAAGTTCTACCTGCTTGCTCTAATTTTGTAGTTACCATCAGATGGGCCCCAGCCATCAATCTGTAAGTCTCTACTCTCTCTTTGCTTTGATCTGTGGTTATGTTTTTAGGGTGTTTTCACATACAGTACCAGTCAAAAGTTTGGACACACCTACTCATTCCAGGGTTTTTCTTTATTTTTTACTATTTTCTACATTGTAGAATAATAGTGAAGACATCAAAACTATGAAATAACACATATGGAATCATGTTGTAACCAAAAAAGTGTTAAACAAATCAAAATATATTTTATATTTGAGATTCTTCAAATAGCCACCCTTTGCCTTGACAGCTTTGCACACTCTTGGCATTCTCTCAACCAGCTTCATGAGGTAGTCACCTGGAATGCATTTCAATTAACAGGTGTGCCTTCTTAAAAGTTAATTTGTGGAATTTCTTTCCTTCTTAATGCGTTTGAGCCAATCAGTTGTGTTGTGACAAGGAAGGGGGGCATACAGAAGATAGCCCTATTTGGTAAAAGACCAAGTCCATATTATGGCAAGAACAGCTCAAATAAGCAAAGAGAAATGACAGTCCATCATTACTTTAAGACATGAAGGTCAGTCAATCCGGAAAATGTCAAGAACTTTGAAAGTTTCTTCAAGTGCAGTCGCAAAAAACATCAAGCGCTATGATGAAACTGGCTCTCATGAGGACCGCCACAGGAAAGGAAGACCCAAAGTTACCTCTGCTGCAGAGGATAAGTTCATTAGAGTTAACTGCGCCTCAGAAATCTGCAATTAACTGCACTTCAGATTGCAGCCCAAATAAATGCTTCACCGAGTTCAAGTAACAGACACATCTCAACATCAACTATTCAAAGGAGACTGCGTAAATCAGGCCTTCATGGTCGAATTGCTGCAAAGAAACCACTGCTAAAGGACACCAGTAAGAAGAAGAGACTTGTTTGGGCCAAGAAACACTGATGAGATTTTTGTTTCTAACCGCCGTGTCTTTGTGAGACGCAGAGTAGGTGAACGGATGATCTCCTCTCCGCATGTGTGGTTCCCACCGTGAAGCATGGAGGAGGAGGTGTGATGGTGTGGGGGTGCTTTGCTGGTGACACTGTCTGGGATTTATTTAGAATTCAAGGCACACCTAACCAGCATGGCTACCACAGCATTCTGCAGCGATACGCCATCCCATCTGGTTTGCGCTTAGTCGGACTATCATTTGTTTTTCAATAGGCCAATAACCCAAAACACACCTCCAGGCTGTGTAAGGGCTATTTGACCAAGAAGGAGAGTGATGGAGTGCTGCATCAGATGACCTGGCCTCCACAATCACCCGACCTCAACCCAATTGAGATGGTTTGGGATGAGTTGGACCACAGAGTGAAGGAAAAGCAGCCAACAAGTGCTTAGCATATGTGGGAACTCCTTCAAGACTGTTGGAAAAGCATTCCAGGTAACTACCTCATGAAGCTGGTTGAGAGAATGCCAAGAGTGTGCAAAGCTGTCATCAAGGCAAAGGGTGACTACTTTGAAAAATATAAACTATATTTTGATTTGTTTAACACTTTCTTGGTTACTACATGATTTCATATGTGTTATTTCATAGTTTTGATGTCTTCACTATTATTCTGCAATGTAGAAAATAGTAAAAATAAAGAAAAACCCTTGAATGAGTAGGTGTGTCCAAACCTTTGACTGGTAGTGTATACAGTGGCTTGTGAAAGTATTCACCCCCCTTGGCATTTTTCCTATTTTGTTGCCTTACAACCTAATAATAATATGCCATTTAGCAGACGCTTTTTTCCAAAGCGACTTACAGTCATGTGTGCATACATTTTTACATATGGGTGGTCCCGGGGATCGAACCCACTACCCTGGCGTTTGCAAGCGCCATGCTCTACCAATTGAGCTACAGAGGACCACCCTCTGTAGAATTAATATGGATTTTGGGGGGGTTTGTATCATTTGATTTACACAACATGCCTATCAGTTTGAAGATGGAAAATATTTTTTCTTGTGAAACAAACAAGAAATAAGACAAATAAACAGAACTTGAGGGTGCATAACTATCCCCCCCCCCCCAAAGTCAATACTTAGTAGAGCCACCTTTTGCAGCAATTACAGCTGCAAGTCTCTTGGGGTATGTCTCGTTAAGCTTGGCACATCTAGCCACTGGGCTCCAGCTCCTTCAAGTTGGATGGGTTCCGCTGGTGTACAGCAATCTTTAAGTCATACCACAAATTCTCAATTGGATTGAGGTCTGGGCTTTGACTAGGCCATTCCAAGACATTTAAATGTTTCCCCTTAAACCACTCAAGTGTTACTTTAGCAGTATGCTTAGGGCCATTGTCCTACTGGAAGGTGAACCTCCGTCCCAGTCTCAAATCTCTGGAAGACTGAAACAGGTTTCCCTCAAGAATTTCCCTGTATTTAGCGCCATCCATCATTCCTTCAATTATGACCAGTTTCCCAGTCCCTGCCGATGGAAAAACATCGGATGGTGTTCTCGGGGTGATGAGAGGTTTTGGGTTTGCGCCAGACATTTTCCTTGATGGCCAAAAAGCTCAATTTTAGTCTCATCTGACCAGAGTACCTTCTTCCATATGTTTGGGGAGTCTCCCACATGGCTTTTGGCGAACACCAAACGTGTTTGCTTATTTTCTTCTTTAAGCAATGGCTTTTTTCTGGCCACTCTTCCGTAAAGCCCAGCTGTGTGGAGTGTATGGCTTAAAGTGGTCCTATGGACAGATACTCCAATCTCCGCTGTGGAGCTTTGCAGCTCCTTCAGGGTTATCTTTGGTATTTTTGTTGCCTCTCTGATTAATGCCCTCCTTGCCTGGTCTGTGAGTTTTGGGGGGCGGCCCTCTCTTGGATGGTTTGTTGTGGTGCCATATTCTTTCAATTTTTTTATAATGGATTTAATGGTGCTCCGTGGGATGTTAAAAGTTTCAGATATTTTTTTATAACCCAACCCTGATCTGTACTTCTCCACGACTTTGTCCCTGACCTGTTTGGAGAGCTCCTTGGTCTTCATGGTACCGCTTGCTTGGTGGTGCCCCTTGCTTAGTGGTGTTGCAGACTCTGGGGCCTTTCAGAACAGGTGTATATATACTGAGATCATGTGACACTTAGATTGCACACAGGTGGACTTCATTTCACTAATTATGTGACTTCTGAAGGTAATTGGTTGCACCAGATCTTATTTAGGGCCTTCATAGCAAAGGGGGTGAATACATATGCACGCACCACTTTTCCGTTATTTATTTGTTAGAATTTTTTGAAACAAGTTATTTTTTAAATTTCACTTCACCAATTTGGACTATTTTGTGTATGTCCATTACATGAAATCCAAATAAAAATCCATTTAAATTACAGGTTGTAATGCAACAATAAAGGAAAAACACCAAGGGGGATGAATACTTTTGCAAGGCACTGTATAGTCCTCTTTAAAGTGAACGGGGGGTAAAAAAAAATAGCTGAAGAACTTAGTTATCTTTGTATTCACACTGCCCTTGCCTTTGAATGAAGATTCAACTATTTTGCCAGTTCACTTCACCTATTTTGTGGACTGAGTCCTCTGCATTCACATTTCTATATTCAGAAAGGAACCAAGATATTTTTCCAACATGCACTCTTGGTTTTTACAATGTGCAGGACAAGCCATTCAATCAGAATGTATTATCGGACATTAGATATACCTACTTACATTTTGGAATCTAATAGATTGTATTTAATTAAAATACGAGACATAATAATTGTAATCAGAAGATACTTTTAACATGTACATTTTATTGCCAACAAAATAAATAGCAATAGAATAACTGCAGAATAAATAATGCTGAAGGTAGGCTACTACCCCTTTATGAGCTAGAATAGATTTTGTACTCTATGTTGTGATTCTCACCAAATAGGTTGTCTTCTCACACTATTCAAATCCCACAATTAATAAACAGTTTATGAAGCTTTCTTAGCCAATAGATCCCATATTGCAAACAAATAATCTGAACAAAAAACTCCACACATTTTGGAATTTCTGTGCGTCCTTGACAATCGCTAATCAATATCCAAAAACAGCACACATTTCTTCCTGCGAACCTGCACATCATCATCTTCTCTCTTTTGTGGCACCAATGTGGGGGTTTATGGCAGGGGAAACGGTGTTGCAGTAGTCTAGTGTGTGGTTCGGGGATAATGACAAGTGAACCTGGGGAGCTTTGCGTTCACATTGCCGTCAAAAAGAGAACCAGACCACGGAATTCAAGCAAACCGAACTCAGACCACCTTTCAAGATGGTCTCAGTTCGGTTCGATTCGGGGACACTTTAAAGGGGTCTGAGTTCCTTTTGGATTGATACAAGAATTGGCTGAAAGGGACCAAGTGTGAAAACACCCTTGTGTTCTAGCAGGTCTCCAGTAGTTGGGCTCTAGCTTGCCGACCATACCGTGATGGTTGACTAGGCTGGCTAGGGTAATAGCTAGTTGGCCAATTAGCTAACGTTAGCTAGCTGGCTACCTTGCTGGCTAAGATAACTACATATAGCTAACGTTCTTTAATAACTGGTTTGATGGCGTTATGTATTTCATAACTTTGGTTTACTTTAATGTAGCTGTAAGCTAGCTGTTGATTGCAACTGGCTTACTCATGTAGTGCTAATGTAACATTTAGCAGGCTGGTAGGGCAAATGTTAGCAGGCTAGTTGGCTAGCAAGCCTGCAAATTGATTTTTAATAATGCATTCATAAAGTATTTGCTTGAAAGTTGGCAGAACATTTTATTGAAACCAGTAGTCGATTTGTTTTCATTTTAAGTTATACATTTGAAGTTATTTCTGTTGGAGTTTACATTATAGGGAATAGGCTGGCTTGCTGGGTCCTACATCACCCTTTACATGTGGGCATAGCATCCATTTGTCACCACACCCAACACCCTACCGTGACACTTCACTTAACAGTAATGGCCAGTGTGCATTTTTGTCACTTTATTGAGCTGGCAAGCTTCTATCAACTCAGCACTCACAGTAGAAGCAGTAACAGTTAGTTCACAGTAGTTCACTCTCCTCTCCGACTGGTGTAGTTGCGTTTTGGGATCGTGTCCAGTCTTGCTGTAGCGCCAAGGCAAGATAGGCTTATAGCTATGTAAAGACAAATAATGAAATGCAAAAAGTGTAAGGGGTTAGTGGTCCCGAGTGTTTTCGCCGTATTTTATATTGGTCCTTTTCGGTAGATTAAACGCCAACACAAATACAGCCGTAAAAGGCTAATATCGGCCGACAACATCTGTCAACCGATAAATCGGTTGGGCTCTAATCAGAAGGATTCTAATGGCTTTTATGGATGAGTTTGCTTTTATCTTCTGGTTTTGAATTGAAAATATTATTTTTCGAAAGATAAGTTGTCATTATTGTAATCTGGAATGAGTTGACTGAAGTGCCATCACTATCACATCAGAACACAACACGACACACACACACTATTCATTCAAGAGCAGCTGTGCATCAGTGCCCCATTAATGGAGTGGCTTTTTGCCTCTCTCTCTGTCTCTCTGTCTGTCTCTCCATCCGTCCTGGTGATGGAGCTAGTCATGTGGAAACAGAGCTGTCTACCTCTTGTGTATGGAACTAAAGGGGCAGCACAACTCTCAATCACACACAGACACAACCCTCCCCAGTGCCAGTGGTGCGGTGGGGGAACGGAGGGAACATCAGCCCCGGGAATGGAGGGGGCGGAGGGCAGTGTGGCACCACATCCCACTGGTGTAGACTGACTGCCCCAGAGAGACTGAGGAGGAAGGGAGGCAGGGGGGATAACCTAAGTTGACTGGAGGAGAAGCACCTGCAGCCCCCCTCCTCCATTCTCCCTCCTTCCCTCTATCCTCCCTGTCTTTCCATAGGGAGACAAGGCCAAGGGCGGGGCTGGTGGGGTGACAGGAGTGAGGGGGAGGGGGTAAATGAGTGGGTAGAGGGGTTCAGGGTGTATCTGGGCAGAGTAGAGCTGGGGAGAACACAACCAGGTGATTGGCTGGTGGGCTTGCCTGCTAATTATGTACACACACATGCACATGCACCCTCCACCATCTTCCCATGCCGATAGGCTGTGTTTGCCATAACAAGCAGGATTAGTGAGTGCCATAGCCACATATCCTGTATTGAATAATGTAGGAAGGGGAGTAGTGTATGGGGGTCATACCCCCTGTGACAGCCAGCTAACCAGTCTGTCTTTGTCTGTTTGGGTGGTGTTGTGTATGGTTTGGTGCCTTGCCATTATTGCCATTCCTTTGTTAACCAGGTTCACTGCTCCACTGTTTGGGAGTGGAGTAGAGTAGGCTAATTTCCTCTCTGTACACATCACTTAGCCCATTGTTTGCCTAGGATCTACGATGAAGGGACTACTGTCTGAAATATCTCCCTCTACCCTCATCCATTAGGTAGTGTAATAATGAATTAATTTCAATGGTAATGTATTCCACTAACAGACATTGATGTTGATTATGACTGGGCCAATCAGATTTTCTGCGGCTGGTGCTCCAAGGCTTCTGTAAGGAGGTGAGAGGTCATATGTGGTAGCTTGGATCCCCAGAGAGGGTATTGATGGGGTCATGTTACCCGCTAGGACCGGACTGGGTTGGGGTGTCCAGTCTACCCCTACCATCTGGTCCCCTCTGCCATCACACAGAATGACCCGATAATGGAGAGAGACCTGAACTGGGTGGAACAACGGGATGCAGACGATCATCAGCTCAGCCCTGCTCACTTACAAGCACACACACACACGTTTTGTTTTAAGCTAAAATGTATTTCCATTCAAAATCCTATTTTCCTTTACCCTAACCTTAACCTTAACCCCTAAACCTAACTCCTAAACCTAACCACTAACCCCTTACCCTTAACCTAACCCTAATTCTAACCATAATTTTAAGCCCAACCCCTAAACTTAAAATAGCCTTTGTCCTCATGGAGACGTGGGGATTTTAGGTCCCCACAAGGATAGAAGAACACACACACAGCAGTTTTAGAAGTCAAGCATTGACTTTGTTGTGTTTGTCTGTCACATTACTGTAGAAACTGGGTTATGGCCTGTTTTACCCCACAACGTGATTGCCAATTGTGACGCAACGGGAAGGCTAAAACGCGGCACTGCGAATGTGTTCTCTTTGTTTGGCCCTGCCCACAGATGATGGGTGTTTAGTGTTCATGTGGGGGAGGTTGGTGTTGGCTCGCTTCCCAATGCCCTGTTAGATGGAGTGTGCCAGACACGCACACACACTTCGTCCTGGTTCTGTGACTGTGATGTGACAGAATGTGAGAGAGCGCCGCCCACCCCGTTGTCCCAGATTGAAGACAAAGGATGATGATCAGAGCTCTGCTGCTCATGAATCCATCATTGATGAAGAGCCACTTACCTCTGGAGTTTCTCTCTCTCTCTCTCTCTCTCTCTCTCTCTCTCTCTCTCTCTCTCTCTCTCTCTCTCTCTCTCTCTCTCTCTCTCTCTCTCTCTCTCTCTCTCTCTCTCTCTCTCTCTCTCTCTCTCTCTCTCTCTCTCTCTCTCTCTCTCTCTCTCTCTGATGGCTTTTTGTCTTTGTCTCTCTGTTTGTCTAAACCCACATTGCTAACTCTTGTTTATTTGTTTGTGTGTCAGTTTGAATCTTCCTACCTCTCTCGCCTCCATCTACTGTTCGATTTATAAAAACATACAATGATATACTTTAGTTTGAACGACACATCAGATACAATGTATGCAGGCGCGCGCGCACACACACACCCACACACACACACACACACACACACAAAAGAGCCAGCGGTGCAAATGAGGCAGCGAGGGGGTCTTAGAGGAAGTCTCCTCAGACGTGACCTCTGGCTAGATTAGACCTCCTATGTTTGGGTGTGTGCGTGTGTGTCTGCATGTGCGCGGGCACGTGTGTTTGTTTGTGTGTGTGTGGAGGCCCCACAGACTGGCCAATTCCAGCTGGCAGTGGCACATTGTGGAGAGACAAAGAGCAGCGCTCTAGGCCAACTGTGTCTCTAGGAGGGGATCCTCCCACAAGGCTCTGTGTTCTAATTGATGTTGTTCTGCCTCACATGTTCCCCCCCATCCTAAAGGAGAGAGAGAGAAGGGGAGATGTTTTGGGGGGGGTTAGATGTGGGTTGCAGGAAAGAAAGGAGGGGTTGATGGAGGTTGGAGGAGAGCACTTCCCTTATCTTCCCCAAATCTTGAAGGAGAGAGGAGGTTGTTTGGTGGTTGAAAGTAAAGGGGGGTGAGTAAGAAAAGGAGGGGTTGGAGGGAAGACGGAGCACTTCAGAGGGGCTTGCATGACTTTAAGATCTCTGTACACACACACTTAATCGGTTTGTTATTGCTAGGGAGGGGAGGTGCTTGTAAACAGTGATTCCTGAATGTTTTGTAATAAAGAGATGCTCTGCTCTCCAAAAAAGCAAGTTCTGCAGGCTCTAGTTTTGTCTAATCTTGATTCTTGTCCAGTCGTGTGGTCCAGTGCTGCAAGGAAAGACCTAGTTAAGCTGCAGCTAGCCCAGAACAGAGCGGCACGTCTTGCTCTTCATTGTAATCAGAGGGCTGATATAAATACTATGCATGCCAGTCTCTCTTGGCTAAGAGTTCAGGAGAGACTGACTGCATCACTTCTTATTTTTATAAGAAACATTAATGTGTTGAAAATCCCAAATTGTTTGCGTAGTCAACTTACACACAGCTCTGACACACACTTACCCCACCAGACATGCCACCAGGGGACTTTTCACCGTCCCCAAATCCAGAACAAATTCTAGAAAGCGTACAGTATTATATAGAGCCATTATTGCATGGAACTCCGTTCCATCTCATATTGCTCAAATAAAAAGCAAACCGGGTTTAAAAAAACAGATAAAGCAACACCTCACGGCACAACGCCTCTCCCCTATTTGACCTAGATAGTTTTTGTGTATTTATTGATATGTAGGCTACGTGTGCCTTTAAAAAAAATTTATGTAGTTCTGTCCTTGAGCTATTCTTGTCTATTAATGTTCTGTATTATGTCATGTTTTATGTTTTGTGTGGACCCCAGGAAGAGTAGCTGCTGCTTTTGCAACAGCTAATGGGGATCCTAGTAGAATACCAATATACCAGTTCTGACGCTGTCAGATTTATCTGCTGCTACAAGCCTGGACAACGGCAGTCTGTATCCGTGGCAAAGCTGAAGGACATTGGGTGGTGCGTTTTGGTGGTAAACTGAATTTCAGTTAATGTCAAGTTTGCGTTGTGTGTGTACTGCTGTTGTGATTCCCAGTTCCCTCTCTGCTGATCCCACTCAACTCTGTCTGTGTCTCTGAGAGATTTACCACCACCACTATTACTACTACAGAAGTGTCTGAGGGGCAGGGCCATGTAGTTATGCTCACTGGTCCACTAGGTTTACCGGGTGAAGAACAGAACGGAGAGAGAGAGAGAGAGAGAGGGAGGTCAGGAGGAGAGAGACAGTGAACCCAGACTGCTAACAGGAGTGTCTTTTTCATGTGATTCCGAAAGTGTGTGTTTCTTGTCTGTTTCTTGTGCGAAGGGGGTCGGCCAAACAGCGAGGAGGACCCGGCTCGTTGTCACGAGAACCGAGGAGAGAAAAGATGACCGAGCCCATCTGCCCCAGACATGCTTGTCTCCCTCCCTCTCTCTACCTCTTCTTCAATTTCTTCAGCACTACCCTTCTCTACACCCACATCTCTCTGGCCCTTTACTGTCATCTGTTGTAGACTTCCTTTTATTTTGATCTGTCTCTTTCATGCTCTCTCTCCTCTGATCTCTCTCCTCTTCAGCAGCGTCCCAGAGTCTGTCTGGAGGCACCACACACACACACACACACACACACACACACACACACACACACACACACACACACACACACACACACACACACACACACGCACACACAAACTAGTCTCTTTTGTCTCTGACACGAGCACAACAACCTCTCTGCCCCCATCACTCCCTAACTCCATCAGTCTCAGAAACTGAGAAAAACATATGATTCATCTGCATCGCTCCATATCACAGATTGGGTTGTGATGATACCAATATCGGGAGAAAAGAAAATCACTGCAAAAATGAAAATATGAAGCAGACCAAACTCTTTGGTCCTTTAAAAACCTGCTGTATGGAACATATTGTGTGGTATAGCTTGGAAAATAAATACATGTTACTCCGGATGACAACATAATTATGTTTGTTTCCAACATTACGGCTGTTTTCCTAAATAAGTTAAATCCGCTCAGTGTTTTGTTTCCTTGCCATGATACTAATGAGTATCACGATTCTTTTATTGTTCCGGCCCTAATCACAAACTGGTGTGGTAGTAGTGTGTACTGTGTCTTTAGTGCTGGCCAGTACTGTACAGCCAACAGCACTTGTCTTGTCCAGCCAGGAGAGAGGTGTATTTGTGGAGCCACTCAGAAACACATTAGGACACACAGGTTAGTCTTCCTAGTCCATTAGTACACAGGCTGAATGAGAATATTACAGTACAGCCCTTAAGAAAACTAGGCTAATGCAACCTCTGGAGAGAGAAAGAGAGTTCTATTTTTGTTTGACATCTCCCTGTCCCATACATACAAACATCACCTGGAGTTTCAGATTTTGATGTGCTCATACCAGAACAAGAGAGAGAAATGTAAAGGGAGAGAACTCAAGAGGAGAGAGAGTGGCTTGGAAGAGCGAGCGAGAGGAGCTGTGTGTGCACACTCGAGCGAGCGAAAGAGGGGGTGGGAGTGAGCGAGCGAGCAAAAGAGAGCGAGAGAGAGGGAGTGCTTTCCCTCTTCCCTAGCAACGGTTGGCTGTGGCTGTCTCTAGCCTGTTGTTTTCTCTCCGCCTGTCGTTGGAGCTCAGTCTGAGAGCAACCGCTAGAGCAGAGGGCTGCTACACACACACTCATTCATTCTCTCCGTCCGTCCGCCTGTTGGACCCCAGGTGATTATTGTGTCTTTTGTTGCCTGAGATGACGACTGCCTTTCACCTGTGAAAAAGAAGAAGAAAAAGAAGGAGAAGAACAGAAAGGGAAAGGAGTGTTTTTTTAACAGGAATCGTTGCTGGGAGGATGGAGCCCCTGAGCACTCGTGGCCTCCCCCGACTCTCTTGGATAGATACACTCTACAGCAGTATGTATCACTCTCTCTACTCCTCTCTTCCTCCATCCCTCCATCTCTCCTCACTCCCCTTCTAGACCTCATCCACCCTGTTCTCTGAGCTGAGATGTCTGATCACGTTAGGACCAGAGACTTGTGTGCACACACACACGGCAAGCACACTTAGTGTTTTGTCACGGCTCCCAATTAGTGTCCATCACTATAGCTACCCATAGCAAGACACCCCATTTCTACATTTATTATTTCAGCCTTCGAGGAGCACTGTTTTGGTCATTAATCTAAAGTGAGCGCTTGCGTGTGCGTGCACTTGTTCGTGCGTATGTACGTGTGTGTACAGAGCACCGTCAGGGGCTGTATATCACATTGAATTCATAAATTGAACTTTGTATTTCATGATTTGAAACTGAATTGAATGAATATTGCATTCAGTTTTAAAATTTGATTCCAATTGAATATTCAAATTCAATATTTATGTGTTCAGTTTCAATATGGTAAATATTGCATTCATTGTCTGTGTATCAAGTTTACAAATGATAATTTCAAGATCATCAGTCTCATATATTTAAAAATGAATGCGCAATATTCATTCAATTCAGTTTCAAATCATGAAATACAATTTCTATGTTACAAATTCAAAAGAATGGAATTCAAATACAATTTCTGTTGGCACTGAAATCGCTCCATAATCTTCCACCATTGAAGAGCTCAAATAGGAGCATATTTAACCAACCAGGACCTATAGACTCCATGTTGATTGCAGAGAGAACTCCATGTACTTTTCTAACCAGGACACAAGCAGTGATAGTGAGTTATTAATCCATTCCACTGTTTATTGTCCATGTAGATTTTTCACTGTGGTCAGTGTCTTTATTGTACAGTTTCTGTGAATGCTTGTGTTTTTATCCTGTAAGTAGGCTAAAGTAGTGCCTGTCAAAACACTGGTTTAGAAAATGACTGTGATCATGAATCATGATGATTCATGTATTTTTCAATTTAGGATTAGGATATTCTAGATGTGTACAAAGAATGTAGTTGTTTGTATTAACTCAGCATTCTATAGTGTGTTTGTGTGTTAGTATGTGTGATGTATACACTGACTGCACAGTGATGGGGCGTTGATACATGAAACGTGACATGGTGAGTTTTCATGCTGCCTGTAGAGCTACATTAACTGGGGAAAAGGAGTCGTGAACACACACACTGACATTTAGATGAGTTACCCTTACATGAGTGTGTCGTGATGTGATTCAGAGTGTTTTCTCAGAGAAGTAGAGATTTGGTTATGTAACAGCTTGTTGTTTGTTCTGCTGTGTAGCTATTGTTGTCAGTTAATCTGCCTGTTCTGGGGTTGAGAGAGAGGGTGGCAGCAGAGAGGTTGGCAGCAGAGAGGGAGGCGGGAGAGAGGGAGGGAGGCGTGAGGGAGGCAGGCAGGAGGGAGGCGGCAGAGAGGGAGGGAGGCAGGGGAGAGGGAGGAGGGAGGGTGGGAGGCGGGAGGGTGGAGAGAGGGAGGGAGGGTGGCGGCTGGAGAGAGAGAGGGAAGCTGGAGAGGGGGAGGAGGGGAGGTGGGAGGGAGGGGGAGGTGGGAGGAGGGAGGCGAGAGGGGGGGAGGGAGGCGAGGAGGAGGCGAGAGGCGAGGGAGGGGGGGGAGGCGGGAGAGGGAGGGGGATGGAGGCGAGAGAGGGAGGGAGGCAGGGTAGGGAGGCGAGAGGAGGGGAGGTGAGAGAGGAGGTGAGAGAGAGAGAGAGAGGGAGGGAGGGAGGGAGAGAGAGAGAGAGGGAGAGGGAGGGAGAGGGAGAGAGAGATGAGGAGAGAGAGGGGCAGGTGAGGGGGGGTGGTGAGGGGAGGGCAGGCAGGCAGGAGTGAGGAATGCAGGACAGAAAGAGGGAGGGAGGCAGGAGGGGGGGAGGGAGGCAGGAGGGGGGGAGGGAGGCAGGAGGGGGGAGGAGGCAGGAGGGGGGAGGAGGCAGGAGGGGGGAGGGAGGCAGGAGAGAGGGAGGAGGCAGGAGAGAGGGAGGGAGGTAGGGAGGCGGGAGAGAAAGAGGGAGGTGGGAGGGAGGCAGGAGAGAGAGAGGGAGCAGGGAGGGAGGCAGGAGGTAGGGAGGCAGGAGAGAAAGAGGGAGGGAGGGAGGGGGGAGAGAGGGAGGGAGGTGGGAGAGAGAGAGAGGGAGGCAGGAGGGAGGGAGGCAGGAGAGAGGGGGGTGGGAGAGAGAGAGAGGGAGGGAGGGAGGGAGGCAGGAGGGAGGGAGGCAGGCAGGAGGGAGGGAGGCAGGCAGGAGGGAGGGAGGCAGGCAGGAGGGAGGCAGGAGAGAGGGAGGCAGGAGAGAGGGAGGTGGGAGAGATGGAGGGAGGCGCGAGAGAGGGAGGGAGGCCGTGTTAGAGGGATGGCGGGAGAGAGAAGTGGAGAGAGGAGCTGTGGGAGCGATGGAGAAGAGGGGGGTTGGTGGAGGGGTTTTAGAGGTTGAAAGGCGATTGGGGGAGGCTAAGAGCATAAAGTACCATATTGTCAGGCCAAATGGGTTTACCAAGGTAAACATCTGTTGGCCCGGGTAATGCTTTGTCTGTGTTGATGACTTCATCTGAGAACCTGCCAAGCTGGACACAGAGCATCAAATACAATCACACACGCAGGGGGTCATTCTACCAGTTAGCTTGATAATTACAGTTATTCATCATTAGTCAGGATTATTCATGCGTGTTTATGTTATTTTTTTTTGCAAATTGTCATGCATTTCTTTCCCTGTAACTTGGGGCACGTTAGCCTACTTGTAAAAATAGATTCAACAAAAATAGACCACATTTAAAAGACATTATGAGACAGACAGACAGACGTTGGTCTAATATGAATATGGGCTGGTGTGAAGTACCTAGCAGCCAGACATGACTGTATCAATATATAGCCTAGGCTAGCATTAGCAGCTTGTCATTTGTTTTAACTACCTGAGGAGCTTGTTCTCGTAACGGTTTAATCTAATATGATATTTCCGTCCATATGAGCACTGGGATTGGTTTCAGTGTCTCGTCTCCAGTATTTTCACTTTAGCTCGATGCCCAAGCGAACCGTACAGTTCCAGTAGAATATATTTAGAGACATCTCCGGAAACATTCCCTAAACTGCTGTAACGTCATGTGACGCTGATGCTGAAGCAAAACATCAAAGGATAAAGATTATGTAAGAGCCTTCAATATGGCAGCAGAGGACACACGAACATCCGTAATCCTAGTCACTGCAGGGAAGGCTGACTTGGGTTTTCGGCAGCTTTCGGAGGGCCACGGTTTTAGCTCCACACACTTATCAAGAGGCAGAGGGAGCAGATTGCCTGGCAGTGCCACTGCTGTGCCAGTTGTACAGCTACAGCCAGCTGCCTGCAGTGTGTCTGCCCGGACTGCCCACTGTGATGCCAGTCATCATGCCACTGTGACAGGGTGCAGGCTGAATCAGAACATCCTGGGTGGCTGTGTAATAATGTCACCTATTAGAGTCCCCAGCACTTTACATGGTCATGGTGATTCAAGGTATTTTCAGATGTGAACATGCCACTGTTGAGGTTTAATCTCCTTGTTGTGGCTGCTGTTGAACTCTGATTCTGTACAATGATCCTATTGTCTTTGGCTGTAGAGATTTGAGTGGAGGTTTGGTTTATGAAGCAGGGTTTGGAGCCTATGTAGTATGAGAGAAGCTTTTGAGCTACTGTATGTAAAGCTAATCTTGGGTTCAGTTAATACACTCCCTATGGTGTCATTCCATGTGAAAGTGGAAGGAGTGCTGTGTGGCAATGAATTTGAGCGGGCGGTTAGTTGGGTGGTTGATTGGTTGGTTTCTGAAACAGGGCCTAAGTGGCCTTCCAGTATAGAGTATAGCTTAGCTTATGTCATGATACACCCTCAAACTGCTTTTGCTGCTGCATGTGTCTATCCTATGGAGGATGCAATACTAAGACTATTTGGTCTGAGTGCTTGGTTATTAAGCCAGTGTCCAGCCCACAGTAGAAGTGCTAACATCAGCAGCCTACCTAACGATGAGCTTGGTCTGTGGGTTGGTGCTATCATAGAGAGAATAGATCCTACTTCTATCTGTTCGCCAAGAAAAGAATGGAGTCTCTGTAGGCCTATTTACGCCAATGTGTGGATCCCATTGTGTTAGCAGCATACTAGCCCCTGATGCTTAAAGGGCCGAGTGTTTTTAATTATGTATCTCGGCATCAGGATGTGTGTGTTTGGCTCTCAGAGATCTGTTTCAGCAAATGGGGACAACAAAGTTATTTTGGAGAGCTTCCCAGAAACTAGAGAGAGGGAGTGTGTGAGGATAATATAATACTAGCTGAAGGCGTATAACCCATTCATCACATTCATCCCCGCTAAAACGATCTGAACGTATTTCTATTTCAGGAAGAGAACAGCCCCACTGCACATTGGGTTGTGGGGTGTGTGTCCCCAGATCAAATGGTCCACTGCAGATTGACTGTAGCCTGATTGTGTTTCCAAACACATCAATCAGGTCCCGACCACAGAACAGGTCCCTCGACTGGCTCACCACTCTGCCAATCCTGCTTTAGATTGGGCCTCCTCAGCCTTGAAAGGAAGCTACAGCTACCTCAGTGGCTCTGATTATGTCAAAGGGGGTGTGGTATATGGCCAATATACCACGGCTAAGGACTGTTCTTAAGCACGACACAACGTGGAGGGCCTGGATACAGCCCTTAGCCGTGGTATATTGGCCATATACCACAAACACCAGAGGTGCCTTATTGCTATTATAAACTGGTTACCATCATATTTAGAAGAGTAAAAATAAATGTTGTGTCATACCGGGGGTATATGGTCTGATATACCACAGCTTTCAGCCAATCAGCATTCGGAGCTCGAACCACCCAGTTTATAATGTCTGATTGTGAATTCCACCACTGTTTGTGTACAGTACATTGGCTCTTACATTGATTTAGATAGACATGATAATATGGGTTGGGTTAGATTTTGTATCTAAAAAAAGCCTGCTTCCCATACTTTCCTAGTCCCTACTGTACAAAGCACCTCCATTATCCAAAGACCCTCTGTTCCTGCTCTCCTTTCACCATTATTCTTTTTAAAATTCTTCAAGCTCTGTCAAGTTGGTGGTTGATCATTGCTAGACAGCCATTTTCAAGTCTTGCCATAGATTTTCAAGCTGGTTTCAGTCAAAACTGTAACTAGGCCACTCAGGAACATTTCAATGTCATCTTGGTAAGTAGCCTAACTCCAGTGTATATTTGACCTTGCATTTTAGGTTATTGTCCTGCTGAAAGGTGGATTTGTCTCCCAGTGTATGTTGGAAAGCAGACTGAACCAGGTTTTCTTCTAGGACTTTTCCTGTGCTTAGCTTTATTCCTTTTCTTTTTATCCTAAAAACCTCCCTAGTCCTTGCAGATGACAAGCACATAACATGATGCAGCCACCACCATGCTTGTATATATGAAGAGTGATACTCAGTGATGTGTTGGATTTGCCCCAAACATAATGCTTTGGATTCAGGACAAAAAGTTAATTTCTTTGCCAAATTTTTTGCATTTTTAGTGCCTTATTGCAAACATAATGCATGTTTTGGAATATTTGTATTCTGTACAGGCTTCCTTCTTTTCACTCTTTCATTTAGTTCCTTCCTCTCCTTCCAGAAACCGCTCAGGGATTTCACCATGAGGCCAATGGTGACTTTAATGGCAGAGTTTAATTACAGAGTTTAATGGCTGTGATAGGAGAAAACTGAGGATGGATCAACAACATTGTAGTTACTCCACAATACTAACCTAATTGACAGAGTGAAAAGAAGGAATACAAATATTCCAAAACGTGCATCCTGTTTACAACAAGGCACTAAAGTAATACTGCAAAGAATGTGGCAAAGCAATTCACTTTTTGTCCTGAATACAAAGTTTTATGTTTGGGGCAAATCTAATACAACACATTACTGAGTACCACTCTCCATATTTTCAAGCATAGTGGTGGTTGCGTCATGTTATGGGTATGATTCTAATCGTTAAGGATTGGGGAGTTTTTCAGTATAAAAAAGAAACCGAATGGAGCTAAGCACAGGCAAAATCCTAGAGGAAAACCTGGTTCAGTGTGCTTTCTACCAGCCACTGGGAGATGAATTCCCCTTTCCGCAGGACAATAACCTAAAACACAAGGCCAAATATACACTGGACTTACCAAGATGGCATTGAATGTTCCTGAGTGGCCGAGATACATTTTTGACTTAAATCTGCTTGAAAATCTATGGCAAGACCTGAAAATAGCTGTCTAGCAATGATCACCAACCAATGATTTCCAGGTGTGGAAAGCTCTTAGAGACCTACCCAGAAAGACTCACAGCTGTAGTCCCTGCCAAAGGTGCTTCTACAAAGTATTGACTTGGGTGTGAATACTTATGTAAATTCAATATTTCTGTATTTAATGTAAAAATGATTAACATTTCTAAAAACATGTCATTATGGGTTGATGGCTGAGATGGTCCTCTGTAGCTCAATTGGTAGAGCATGGCGCTTGTAACGCCAGGGTAGTGGGTTCGATCCCCGGGACCACCCATACGTAAAAATGTATGCACGCATGACTGTAAGTCGCTTTGGATAAAAGCGTCTGCTAAATGGCATATTATATTATATTATAAAATTCAGGCTCTAACACAACAAAATGTGGAATAAGTGAAGGGTTATGAATACTTTCCGAAGGCGCTGTAATTGTATGTATGGGGTACAGAGATGGGGTAGTCATTCAAAAATCATGTTAAACACCATTATTGCACACAGTTAGTCCATACAACTTATTATCTGACTTGTTAAGCACATTTTTACTCCTGAAGTTATTTAGGCTTGCCATAGCAAAGGGGTTGAATACTTATTGATTCAAGGCATTTTAGCTTTTCATTTTTTATTAATTTGTAAAAATGTATAAAAACATAATTCCACTGTGACATGGGGTATAGTGTGTAGATCAGTGACACAAAATGTAAATGTAATATATTTTAAATTCCGTCTGTAACACCCCAAAATGTGGAAAAAGTCAAGGGGTGTGAATACTTTCTGAAGGTACAGTAACTGTTAATTCGACTGAACAGAAAGCAATAAGCAGCAGTAGCAGTACTGTAGTCTTGTAGGTAATGACTGAGTGCGTCAGTGCATAGGGATAAGGAATAGGATGTGTTCTCCTCCAGTGTGCTGCTGCAGCATCAGTCTCTGTCTCTCTGTCTTGTCCTGGCTGTCTGTTTGGGCTAATGCTTGGTGAGGGATGGGGCTGGGGCTTATGTAATCAGTAGTACATCCATTCCCATACTAAATCAACTGAAACAACAGGGCTTGGGGTGCATGTGAGAAAGAAAATGAATGTGAGAGATTTTAAGGAGAGAGGGAGAGAGGTTGAGGGAGTGGGGGTTGTTGAGTGTGAGATAAAAGGAGAGATGAGGGGAAGAAGTGAGGGAGAGGGAGGCAGTGGAGAGAGATGGGAGTCAAATAGAGGGGGAGGGGTTACTGAGAGTGATGGGAAGGGAAACAATCTTGGAGAATGCGAGGGAAAGGGACACAGAGAGAGATATGGGCAGTTTTACGGTAACGGAATTGTTCTAAAACAGGTTTTTAACTTAACATGCAGTACCAGTCAAAAGTGTGGACACACCTACTCATTCCAGGGTCTTTCATTATATTTACTATTTTCTACATTGTAGAATAATAGTGAAGACATCAACTATGAAATAACACACATGGAATCATGTAGTAACCAAAAAAGTGTTAAACAAATCAAAATATATTTTATATATTTGAGATTCTTCAAAGTAGCCACCCTTTGCCTTGATGACAGCTTTGCACACTATTTTGCTTACTACATGATTCCATGTGTGTTATTTCATAGTTTTGATGTCTTCACTATTCTACAATGTAGAAAATAGTAAAAATATAGAAAAACCCTTTAATGAGTAGGTGTGTCCAAACCTTTGACTGGTACTGTATATGCCAAACAAAAAACATTTACTTAATGTACAAGGACTTCTTTTAAAAATGTACACTGACATTTTTACAAAAACATATTTACAGAAAGAACTGTGCAGATGCAAAGTTTGGTAACAGACTAAAATCTCCTTCAGTTAAATATCTGCTCTTAAATAGGTACACAAAGGTAGAAATATGTAATATTTTGCATATTTGGAAATGATTCTACACACTACTGTATAGTAGGGATGGGAGAGGGGGTCCAGACTGGTCACGTTCTTGCTTTGACCACCAGACGACAGAAAGAGAAACAAAACAGTTATGAGCTGAACATAACAGTAGCAGGTGACCTGTGGTTTGTGACTACTATGATTTCCCATTGTAGCCAATTCAATTGCCGAAATTCCGTTACTGATTTGGTAAAATAATTTTGAGTTTTAATAAATTTGTAATTCATAAACAAACTTGATATCAGTAAAAACACGAACTAATTGAAAGGTGTACTTGTTACTTCTGTGAACTTTCATAATCCTCCCTCATGAGAGAGAAAAATCAGAAAATATCTTAAAGATATGTGGGTTTTTTCAAGTCACAAGGCAATGTTTCTTAAACTTACAGAAGCAGAAAAAAATCTCCTAAACTAAATATGTGTTGATATTAGTTGGCAGGGGTCTTTACTTCAGCATTATTGTGTTTTGATGTATTTCTAATACCTTTTAAAGACCTTTTCTGATAGATGTCTTATAAGACCCCTTTTCCATCTGTTACAAAATAAGCTTAGGTTATTCCACATTTTAGGATGGAAAATGGTTGATCACACACTTCACACATCCAGTGCATTCCAGAGACAGACCTGTCAGTGGTTCCAGTCTAAACACACTGTGTGCTGCTGGGCATTCTTTCAACTGCCATGACCGGTGTGGGGTGAATAGATGGTGGGTTAACTGAACTGACAGAGGCCATGGACTGTAGACTGAAACTGTCTGGACATGATAAACAAGCATATAAGCAAGCTTTTGTAATATCTGAAATAAGATGTGATTTAGTAACCAAACAGATCTAATGTGACTGAATTATTTGTTTCTCTTTTTGTTTGTTTTCTTTATGTGAATAATTGAGGTTGCTAGCCCAGCTGAATGTTATGCTGTAACTCAAAACATTTTGACACAACCAACTGAGATTTCTCAGGTAAAGCACCATGGTGATATTTTTCTAAGATAATCCCAGTGAAATTGCACCAAACCTATGCTATAGGGCTGGGGGGTAGGGGGTAGTTGAGTGTATGAGTGGTGGACTGGGGCTGGGCTCTGACTGTGTTACTATGGCTAGTAGAGTAGCTAGTCTAACCCTCCTCAGGTGCTGTTAACCACAGCCTCCCACCCCTACCCATCACAGCCAGCCAGCCAATGACGCCACAGCAACACCACTCACTCAACCAATGTGCTGGCTGCCTTGTTTACATGCTCCCGGAAGGCAGGACACAAATAGGCATTCAGGGCAGCCGAGCGAAAGAGAGGAGAGGGGGATGAGAGAGGAGGAGTGGGGGGCTAGATAGCTCCTCCATTAAGACTTGAGGCCTGATGCACTCTGAATGGGAGCTGGGGCCAGCCAGACACAGGTGAACAAACACATAGACTATTCAATAGGGGAATAAACTATCCACTAAGCCCATTTTATTAGACACTAGATTCATTATGTGGAAAGCAAACTACCCATCTATCACTATTTGATTAGTTTGTTTGATCCCAGGTGTGAAACCTTTACACCTTTAAACCAAACACCAATTAAACCGCTAATTTGAGTTCCTTTTTTTGTTCTTCCGTGTGATTTAAAGATTGATGAAATGGTATGGAGTGCCCTTCCCTTTCCCCAGTAGGTACTCTCTCTCCCTCACCACTGGTCTCCCTGAGGTGTTCATCTCTTGGCTCCTCGCCAGGTAGTGTTACAGTATTTATGGAGGTAACAAAATGGCTTCTCGCATCCTCTACGGGTTTAAGAGAAAGTGTGTGTCTACTCTGGAAAGTTCAGCACTCTCACCTGGAGAGAGAAGCACTATTATTGTCCATATTAAGGCCAGCAAATGACTGGTATTTCTACTGTAGGGCAATTCCACGGTAAGGGAATTACACTTTGACTCAGATTTTTTTTGCTTAAAAATGTATGCCAAATAAAAAACATTGATTTAAAAGTTTAACAAACCATACAACTCTATGCACAAGGACTACTTTCAACAATTTATACAGAATATTTCACAAAAACATGTTTACTGTAAGAACTGTGCAGATACGACCACATTTTCCAAAAACTCTGTTACATATCTTCTCCGAATTAAGATTTCAAGATGTCTGCAGAAAGAATGTGGTGTCAGCTATGACATGACACCTTGAGTTTGAAAAAATTTATTTTGGTTATTGAAATACAGTAGGTGAAATGGATTTACATCCGGTAAAGGAATTACTGTAACGGAATTAGATCATGGGTCCCTGATCTGTACTATACAGAAATAGTACTATACTGAATAGGTACACAAAGGTAGAAATATGCAATATCCTTCTTTTGCATATTTGGGTATTATTCTACAAACTGGCTATTATAATGAGCACTTCCCCCAAACAAGACCACATTTGGTCGTCTATGTTTCACAAGTTTGGACAACACAGTAGCACACAGTAAAGAGTACATTACAGTAGAGTAGAGTAGAGTACAGTAAAGTAGATATGTAGAGGACAATACAGTACATTATACTGTACTCTACTCTAGTGCTCTACTGTACTGAACTCTACTGTACTCTACTTTTCTTTACTGTACAGTGCTCTACTGTACTGTGATATCTAAACTTGTGAAACATAGACGTCTATGATTGGTTCAGATTTGATCCAACCAGGATTGGACTGACCACATTTCAACTACTTTTCAACGTCGATGGACATCCGGTGTCGGTCGGTGCTCAGTGTGTGAGGATGCTTGTTACAGTAAATGGAAAGAGGGTAGGTGGTAGGTGTCAGTAAGAGCCGGGAGAAGTACAGAGAGAGAGGTAGAGAGAGGTACAGAGAGAGAGAGGGGTAGAGAGAGGTAGAGAGAGGTACAGAGAGAGAGGTACAGAGAGAGAGGGGTACAGAGAGAGAGGGGTACAGAGAGAGAGGGGTACAGAGAGAGAGAGGTACAGAGAGAGAGAGGGGTACAGAGAGAGAGAGGGGTAGAGAGAGGTACAGAGAGAGAGAGGGGTAGAGAGAGGTACAGAGAGAGAGAGAGGTAGAGAGAGGTACAGAGAGAGAGGTAGAGAGAGGTACAGAGAGAGAGGTAGAGAGAGGTACAGAGAGAGAGAGAGAGGTACAGAGAAAGAGAGAGGTACAGAGAGAGAGAGAGGTACAGAGAGAGAGAGGTACAGAGAGGTACAGAGAGAGAGAGGTAGAGAGAGGTACACAGAGAGAGAGGTACACAGAGAGAGAGAGAGGTACACAGAGAGAGAGAGAGGTACACAGAGAGAGAGAGAGGTACACAGAGAGAGAGAGAGGTACAGAGAGAGAGAGAGGTACAGAGAGAGAGAGAGAGGTACAGAGAGAGGTAGAGAGAGAGAGAGAGAGAGATATTTCAGTCTTGCTTTCACCACCAGATGACAGAAAGAGAAAAAAAACAGTTATGATCTGAACATAACAGTATGCCACTGGAAGGGAGAACAGTAGCAGGTGACACAACTGTGGTCTGTGACTACTATGATTTCCCATTGTAGCCATTTCAATTGCAGTAATTTTGTTAATGATTTGGTAACAGAATTACGATTTTTAATCACTTGATAATTCATAAACAAACTTGATATCAGTAAGAACACTAACTAATTGGTAGGTCTACTTTTACTTGTTACTTCTGTGAACTTTCATTGTCCTCCCTCATGAGGTAGAGAAATTAGAAAATATCTTAAAGATGTGAGTCTTTGGTAACAGAATTACAAGGCACAAGGCAATGTTTCTTAAACTTACAGAAGGCACATTATTTATCCAAAACTAAATATAAGTGTTGATATTAGTTGGCAGGGGTCTTTACTTTAACATTATTTGTGTTTTGATGTATTTCTAATAACTTTTAAGACTTTTTCTGGTAGATGTTTCCTGAGACCCCTTTTCCACAACCTTTGCTTATTCCAAATATTTAGTATGGAAAATGGTTGGAAAATGTATATATCCCTTAGGGCTGTCCCAGGAAAAAAAATAAAAAATCAACCATATATTCGTTGAGCTTGTCTGATGCTTTAAACTCACTGTTTGATGAAATAAGACACAAATGACTCAAGAGGGAAAACCTTAACTTGTCCCAACCATCCTCCTCCCGCTCATACTGGCTTTCGCAGATTCTGCCTGCCGTTACTCTCCTGAAGTTGCTGGATATAGTCTGCACGAGGAGTCGGCAAACTTTCTCATATGGAATGCCAATTTATCTTACCATTTCTACCGATCTGCGTGCCAGTTATGGTTTTCATAAGCACATCTTCGTCTCATCTTAAAATCATTGTCATGTGGTTAATCAAAATTCTATCTAAATGAAAATGATACAAACCTAAAAAGAAACTTATATTGCCAATTATGTAAAAATAGCCTATAAAGCCAACAAATAAAAACATTGCAGCCTGCAGGTAGAAAATATCCTGATAAAAATAAATATCCTATAAATCACATTGGCTACTCATGGCCTGTCTGCAATGAACTTGAAACATTGTATCAACTATTAACTTGGGTCAGGCCTGAAGCTCCTTGCAACATTGTATAAAATATTCTGGGCCCTCCAGAGTTTCCAGTGCCAGTGAGCTGTAGGCTATTTGCGCAAGGGATAAGAAGTAATCTGGTAGGCCTTTTTTATGACGTTTCCACTGGATCAGAGCATTACATTTTTCTCTTTCACGCTGAGTGCTTATCGAAAGGGAGCGAGCTGGAAAGATTTTTCAAATACATTGAGGAATTATTGTCATTCTCAATGGATGTAAAAACAGACTTTGTTTGCTTGCTGTTTGAGGGGAAGAACATTACTTTGAGAAGCTCCACAGCTCATTAGTGGTGGTGCATTAAGCCAATCAGAAATACTATCAAATCCCTAAATGGGCACATTTCCATGCCTACATTTGCGAGCAGGCCAGGTAGCCTATAGGCCTACTTCTATGCGTAATCAGGTGCACGTCCTTCCTCAACATTGACAGGAGCGCTCCAAACAAAAGACAATGACTAAATTGACAAAACTCGTAAAGGAATTAAATAAACTTTTTTCTCACAAGTGTAGCATAAGTTGTGCGCTCTGCAAACAACATGTCCACTCCGACAATGAGAAGGGTAAAAGACTGGAATAATAATATATTGAATGCATTAACAGAAATTACCGTAACCAAACAAACATTGTAGATTAGAAATTATAGGAATTAACAGTAAATGTACTACTGGTGATATATGTAATGGGGAATTGATAGACACTAACAATCAAATGCAAACAATTCACACTATGAAACAATGAATGTGCACAAATTGGCGGGAGAGAGCACATTCTGGAGAGAGACGTGCATTGTGCAGCCACACTCCTCTTCTTCTTGGACTGTGCCATCCCTGTGGTCTGCGCAATGGATTAGTTCACTGAGATGGGCGTGAAAAAGACAGGTGTCTCGTGTGCCTTACAAAATATATATATATATTTGTTACTGCTCAACAAAAAAAATATTGGTCGACCAACAGCCTATCAACCAAACAATCGACCAGTCGAATAGTTGGGGTCAGCCCTAATATGCCTTAAGTTCTCAAATATATAGACTCTTAGCTTTCATTTGACACCCAATTTGACACTTCACATGTTGGTGCTCATGGATCCTTTTAGATGGAAATGCCCTGCACTCACTTTAGGACTGCTGTTCAGTGTCTCTCTTTCTCTCTCACACACACACACATACTCGCACTCACTCTCTTCCAAGCACCTAGTTTTATGTCGTGACCTTTTCTAGGGGGATCCAAACTAAAATCAATGCTGCACAGCCCACAAGGTCTGCCTCGTGTGAGTGCTTTATGCCAAAGCCTGTCCCGTTACCTCAGTGACGGGGTATACATGTGCACACAGGAGTCAGGACCATATGGGAAGAGTAAATCTTGGATTTTACATCATGGCAACCCCCTCACTCCCTCTACCCCATATCTCTCTCCATCTCTGTCCGTCTCTTTCTTTCTCTCCCTCTTTTTCTGTCTGTCTCTGTTTCACTCTCTCTTTCTCCTCTTTCTGTCTCACCCCTCTCTCCTGGTGAGAATAATGTATAGTAGCAGTGATGCTTGACATGGCTCAAACTAGGAAGAGTCAAAGAGGTGGAGGAATCATTTCACTGTTGCACCTGATTCACCTACATCAGTATTCTGTACTGGAGAGCTTATGGAGAGATCGTTAGATATGTCACATTTTGGAGGGAGAGAGGAAGAGCAAGCGGGAGGGAGAGGGAGATGGTAAGGGTCACAGAATAATGAGATTTTCTCTGTTTGATTTGGAGTGTGCATGCGCGCGCTTGGTAGTCTCTGATTTGAATACAGAGAGAAGCAGCAATCTGTGAGGTTTTGTTCTGTCATGCCAAAATGTAGAGAGATTTCCATCTAACTTCATTGTCAGATTGTCAAGGTTGGGATGTTATAGCTGCTGTCAGAGCATTTGCTACAAACAAACAAACAAACGGCATACTATCCTCATAGTCTTGCTATAGACAGGATACATGCTGTTCCTCTACACCTGTTCAGCAGGCTAGCTAGTGTTCATTCTATCTGACTGAAAAATGGCCATACCGTAGCTTTAGCATCATTCTAATAGAAGCAAAGCTTCTTTTAAGGTACATTCTCAGCCTCATTTCCCTATCTGCTCACACCTGCACAGGTCATTAGCTTATGTGTTCAAATCCGGTCCTCCTCCTCTCCTCCAGTGCAGAGTGAGTGCAGTTCACTCTATTTTCTGTGGAGAATACTGTATGTGGATGTGGATGTGGTAGCTGGAAGGGCTCCTCTGTAAGAGCATTACATAACCCACACCCACACACTGTCTCCCTCCCTCCCGCTCTGTCTCCCTCCCTCCCTCTCTGTCTCCCTCCCTCTCTGTCTCCCTCCCTCTCTGTCTCCCTCCCTCTCTGTCTCCCTCCCTCCCTCTCTGTCTCCCTCCCTCTCTGTCTCCCTCCCTCTCTCTCTTCAAACTTTCTCTCTTCACACACACATGCCTCAGCTCAGGGCTTACATTAGAGAGGACAGTAAATGCCTCTTGCAGTAGCTCTGTCAGAGTCTGTCCTGTGGTGTGAGCTGCCCCTGTTATTGCTCATACCAGGGGCTTATTCAGTGGGATGCAATGTTACTCAACATTGTTATGAGCACACACACACTAGTGTACTGTACGTGGAAGTGTGTTGGCATGGAGTAGGCAGTGAAATATCACCCTCTAACCTGTGTAGGGCCAAAGGGGGAGAATGGGCGGTGGATGTTACCACGTGCTGGGACGTGGGGGAGGTGTGTGTAGGCCCAAGTGTGAGTATATGTTTGGCTTGGACGGTATACCGTATACCGGGGTATTTGGAAATAGCCACGGGATGGTTTTTCAATACAGTTTAAACTTAATTTTTTCAATAAATGTAAATATTTGTTGGTACTTTAAAGTAAATACAGTGAGGGAAAAAAGTATTTGATCCCCTGCTGATTTTGTAAGTTTGCCCACTGACAAAGACATGATCAGTCTATAATTTTAATGGTAGGTTTATTTGAACAGTGAGAGACAGAATAACAACAGAAAAATCCAGAAAAACGCATGTCAAAAATGTTAGAAATTGATTTGCAATTTAATGAGGGAAATAAGTATTTGACCCCTCTGCAAAACATGACTTAGTACTTGGTGGCAAAACCCTTGTTGGCAATCACAGAGGTCAGACGTTTCTTGTAGTTGGCCACCAGGTTTGCACACATCTCAGGAGGGATTTTGTCCCACTCCTCTTTGCAGATCTTCTCCAAGTCATTAAGGTTTCGAGGCTGACATTTGGCAACTCGAACATTCAGCTCCCTCCACAGATTTTCTATGGGATTAAGGTCTGGAGACTGGCTAGGCCACTCCAGGACCTTAATGTGCTTCTTCTTGAGCCACTCCTTTGTTGCCTTGGCCGTGTGTTTTGTGTCATTGTCATGCTGGAATACCCATCCACGACCCATTTTCAATGCCCTGGCTGAGGGAAGGAGGTTCTCACCCAAGATTTGATGGTACATGGCCCCGTCCATCGTCCCTTTGATGCGGTGAAGTTGTCCTTTCCCCTTAGCAGAAAAGCACCCCCAAAGCATAATGTTTCCACCTCCATGTTTGACGGTGGGGATGGTGTTCTTGGGGTCATAGGCAGCATTCCTCCTCCTCCAAACACGGCGAGTTGAGTTGATGCCAAAGAGCTTGATTCTGGTCTCATCTGACCACAACACTTTCACCCAGTTCTCCTCTGAATCATTCAGATGTTCATTGGCAAACTTCAGATGACCCTGTATATGTGCTTTCTTGAGCAGGGGGACCTTGCGGGCGCTGCAGGATTTCAGTCCGTAGTGTGTTACCAATTGTTTTCTTGGTGACTATGGTCCCAGCTGCCTTGAGAACATTGACAAGATCCTCCCGTGTAGTTCTGGGCTGATTCCTCACCATTCTCATGATCATTGCAACTCCACGAGGTGAGGTCTTGCAGTTATTTTGTGTTTCTTCCATTTGCGAATAATCGCACCAACTGTTGTCACCACCTCACCAAGCTGCTTGGTGATGGTCTTGTAGCCCATTCCAGCCTTGTGTAGGTCTACAATCTTGTCCCTGACATCCTTGGAGAGCTCTTTGGTCTTGGCCATGGTGGAGAGTTTGTAATCTGATTGATTGATTGCTTCTGTGGACAGGTGTCTTTTATACAGGTAACAAACTGAGATTAGGAGCACTCCCTTTAAGAGTGTGCTCCTAATCTCAGCTCGTTACCTGTATAAAAGACACCTGGGAGCCAGAAATCTTTCTGGTTTAGAGGGGGTCAAATACTTATTTCCCTCATTAAAACGCAAATCAATTTAAAACGTTTTTGACATGCGTTTTTCTGGATTTTGTTGTTGTTATTCTGTCTTTCACTGTTCAAATAAACCTACCATTAAAATTATAGACTGATCATGTCTTTGTCAGTGGGCAAACGTACAAAATCAGCAGGGGATCAAATACTTTTTTCCCTCACTGTACCTACAGTCAACTTGTGTAATACGTTTGTGTAAAGCTTCATTTCACCTGTCACATTATTTTACATTATGAATCTTACCCTAGTTCCCCAGAACAGTTGAGCCAGTCACGTGTTTGTTTGTAAATAGCACAATGGCAGAAAGCGGGAGAAGGTGAGTCCAGCTGTGCATTGACAGGGGTCGCGTTTTATATTGAAAGTCAACTGTATTTTTTTTTTGTTACTATAGAGTGATCAGGGATCTATAGTTTCCTTCACAGAAAATACATTAGAGCAACACATTCGGCAGAAAATAGCTTCATTTTTTCATCTATGCTATTTGGCTGGCAGCCACACAAGTAAAGGAGTTTACAATGAAAAAGCAAGGTCTTCTTTGCAAAAACGATGAATGACCATCATACAGTGGCTTGCAAAAGTATTCACCGCGCTTGGCATTTTTCCTATTTTGTTGCCTTACAACCTGGAATTAAAATGGATTTTTTGGGGGTTTGTATCATTTGATTTACACAACATGCCTACCACTTTGAAGATGCAAAATAATAAAACTTGAGCGTGCATAACTATTCCCCCCCCCCCCCCCCCCAAAGTCAATACTTTGTAGAGCCACCTTTTGCAGCAATTACAGCTGCAAGTCTCTTGGGGTATGTCTCTATAAGCTTGGCACATCTAGCCACTGGGATTTTTGCCCATTCCCTCAAGAATTTCCCTGTATTTAGCGCCATCCATCATTCCTTCAATTCTGACCAGTTTCCCAGTCCCTGCCGATTTAAAAACATCCCCACAGCATGATGCTGCCACCACCATGCTTCGGGGTGATGAGAGGTGTTGGGTTTGCGCAAGACATAGCGTTTTCCTTGATGGCCAAAAAGCTCAATTTTTGTCTCATCTGACGAGAGTACCTTCTTCCATATGTTTGGGGAGTCTCCCACATGGCTTTTGGTGAACACCAAACGTGTTTGCTTATTTTTTTCTTTAAGCAATGGCTTTTTTCTGGCCACTCTTCCATAAAGCCAAGCTCTGTGGAGTGTACGGCTTAAAGTGGTCCTATGGACAGATACTCCAATCTCCACTGTGGAGCTTTGCAGCTCCTTCAGGGTTATCTTTGGTCTCTTTGTTGCCTCTCTGATTAATTCCCTCCTTGCCTGGTCTGTGAGTTTTGGGGGGCGGCCCTCTCTTGGATGGTTTGTTGTGGTGCCATATTCTTTCAATTTTTTTATAATGGATTTAATGGTGCTCCGTGGGATGTTAAAAGTTTCTGATATTTTTTTAGAACCCAACCCTGATCTGTACTTCTCCACAACTTTGTCCCTGACCTGTTTGGAGAGCTTCTTGCTCTTCATGGTGCCACTTGCTTGGTGGTGCCCCTTGTTTAGTGTTGTTGCAGACTCTGGGGCCTTTCAGAACAGGTGTATATGTACTGAGATCATGTGACAGATCATGTGCCACTGAGATTGCACACAGGTGGACTTTATTTAACTAATTATGTGACTTCTGAAGGTAATTGGTTGCACCAGATCTTATTTAGGGGCTTCATAGCAAAGGGGGTGAACACATGCACGCACCACTTTTCCGTTATTTATTGTTTAGAATGTTTTGAAACAAGTTATTTTTTAAACTTCATTTCACTTCACCAATTTGAACTATTTTGTGGATGTCCATTACATGAAATCCAAATAAAAATCCATTTAAATTACAGGTTGTAATGCAACAAAATAGGAAAAACGCCAAGGGGGATGAATCCTTTTGCAAGGCACTGTATTTCTAATGTTTATTGTAGAAAGAATGTAGCTAGCTAGTATGAAAAATAATTAAAAATAATAATAATGTATGCACTCACTAACTGTATGTCGCTCTGGATAAGAGCGTCTGCTAAATGACTAAAATGTAAATGTAAAAATGTCCTACCGTTTTGCTTGAAGTTAATCTTGCATTTTACCAGTGAAAAGTAGGCTGGCTACACTGGAGAAAGTACTGGAGAAAAGTAGCTACACATCAGTCAGAGTGCTGTCTGCTGATAGAATGCATTGGTGAATTCTCATCCAAGTGGAGAAGTGCAACTAAAGCACAACATTAGTCTGATGCTGAGCAGAAATTACAATAAGAAGCATTTTAGATCTGCGTTTACAAAACACAGCAAGATATTTGTTATGCGTTTTATCTTTATTTCCTTTGTGAAATCGAAGAATTCTGCGTTAACGCGACACCTACGTTTTTAACTGGCTAGTTATCTACATAAGTGGCTGAATTAACAAGGTGACGGGTTATCATAATATTGTTGTTAGCTTTCTGCCGTGTTTGAGAAGTCAAAGCCCTTTGGATTAGTTATCTGTAAAGCTGCCACTGCTATCTTTTGATTTCCTTAAGTTTTTTCTCCTCTCCGTTCTCGGCCCGTCTGCTCCTCCCCCATCTTCTCAGAGCAGAGCAAATTTTGTTAGCATTCTGGTAATATATATTTTGGTGCCCCCTTGTGTACTAAGCCGGTAATACCGTAAATCCGGGGATGAGAGGACGGGTATGACGATATGATAATCTGGATACCGCCCAACCCTAGTGTGTGTGTGTGTGTGTGTGTGTGCGCATACTAATCTTTGCAACACTAATAACTGTAATCGCAGAGTACCTACCTCGCCAGTGTCCTGGGGTGGCCAGTTGATTAGCATGTACAGCGCTGGGTGCCATGGTAACAGCGGCGGTTGGTGGTGGTTGATGTATGCATGTGGCATTTGAGAGCGAGAGGGTCCTTATCTCTCTCTACAGGCATACGGCTGAACAGCCTCATCTGATGATGAGAAACCTGCGCCTGCTTCTGTCATTTCCTCTGTTTTGTTCCCTCGCTTCCATAAAACGCTGCACTTTACCTCCCTCTCTCTTCCTTTTAGCAGGCCATTCTGTGGTTGTCAAGCGCTTTGTGTGAGGAGTTGAACCATATGTGCCTGTGTGCACATGTGTGGTTGTGTGTGTGTGTTTATATTATGTGCCTGTCCAGCCCACAAATACTAAACGTGTGTTCAGTCCACTGTGAAAAACAACTCCGATAATTTGTAGATCAATTTGATTACTCGTGCCATTTTAGCTTTGTTCTCATTCTAGCCTCCTCATTTGATCTAGTGTGAACCCCTACTACTGTGCCCACAATATTATCTTAAGGCCTAATACCTACATGCACTTCACATCCTCTCTTAGATTTAGCCAGGTGATGGAACTTTCAGTTTTTCATAATCTTAGTTAGACTAGTTGACTTATTTGAAGTGAGGAGGGTCTTGCTCTATGAGGCTCAATGATGTGAACAAAGACGCTGGTTTAGACAGATTACTCACCAAGCCACTGCATCTCAGGCTGTATCACAACCGGCCGTGATTGGGAGTCCCATAGGGCGGCGTCGTCCGGGTTTGGCCGGTGTAGGCCGTCATTGTAAATAAGAATTTGTTCTTAACTGACTTGCCTAGTTAAATAAAGGTTAAATAAAAATAAAAAATATCCCTTTGGATGGTGTGTCAATACACCCAGTCACTACAAAGATACAGGGATATCAGCATGAGGCCAATGGTGACTTTAAAACAGTTACAGAGTTTAATGGCTGTGATAGGAGGAAACTGAGGATGGATCAACAACATTGTAGCTGCTCCACAATACTAACCTAATTGACGGAGTGAAAAGAAGCATGCACCCTGTCAAGGCACTAAAGTAATAATGCAAAAAATGTGGCAAAGCAATTAACTTTTTGTCCTGAATACAAAGTGCTATGTTTGGGGCAAATCCAATACAGCACATTACTGAGTACCTCTCTCCATATTTTCAAGCATAGGGGTGGCTGCATCATGTTATGGGTATGCTTGTAATCGTTAAGGACTGGAGAGTTTTTTTCAGTATAAAAAGAAACGGAATGGAGCTAAGCACAGGCAAATTCTTAGAGGAAAACCTGGTTCAGTGTGCTTGCCACCAGACACTGGAAGATGATTTCACCTTTCAGCAGGACAATAACCTAAAACACAAGGCCAAATCTACACTGGAGTTGCTTACCAAGAAGACAGTGGATGTTCCTGAGTGGCCAAGTTACAGTTTTGACTTAAAGCTGCTTGAAAATACCAGAAAATGGTTGTCTAGTAAAGATTAATAACCAATTTGACAGAGCTTGAAGAATTTTGAAAATAATAATGGGCAAATCTTGCACAATCCAGGTGTGGAAAGCTCTTAGAGACTTACCCAGAAAGACTCACAGCTTTAATCGCTGCCAAAGGTGATTCTAAAATGTATTGACTCAGGGGGTTGACTACTTATCTAATCAATATATATGACTGTTTTATTTAAAAATATATATATAAAAAAATATTTATATATTTTTACATTACAGATTATTTTGTGTAGATCGTTGACAAAAAAATTACAATTAAATAAATTTTTATCCCACTTTGTAACACAACAAAATGTGGAAAATGCCTAATGCACAGGTCTAGCGTACCCAGGTCTAATGCAAAAGGCTTCCATGTAAAATAATATTCAAATGTTATGCTCAGCCAGCGACGTAAACTGTAATCTCTCTCCTTTCTTGCGTGTCTCAACCGCTCTTCCAGGCACTTCCAGAGGATCTGTGCACAGCACGTGTGAGTGTGGTTGTCTCTGTGTGTATTGATTAATGCATCAGCTGGATTGATCCCTGTGGTCTCTCTCATGGGGGGGGAAAGGTACAGGTGAGTCTCACTACTGCAGCATCTCAGCTGCCTTTCTCACAGAACATAGTCTCTGTCTAGGTGTGGGAAATGAGCTGGAACAAAATACCTTACAACCCTCAAGTTGAGCTAATTACCACTGTGCCATAACTCTCAAATAAAATGTTATTGGTTACATACACATATTTAGAAGATGTTGTTGTGGGTGTAGCGAAATGCTTGTGTTTCTAGCTCCAACAGTGCAGTAGTATCTAACAATTCACAAAAATACACACAAATCTAAAAGTAAAAGAATGGAATTAAGAAATATTGACTAAAATACGGTATATACATATGAAATGAATAAAACATTATTCAAGTGACCAGTGATTCCATGTCGATGTACATAGGGCAGCAGCCTCTAAGGTGTTGAGTAACCGGGTGGTAGCTGGCTAGTAATGGCTATTTAACAGTCTGATGGCCTTGAGATAGAAGCTGTTTTACAGTCTCTCGGTCCCAGCTTTGATGCACCTGTACTGACCTCGCCTTCTGGATGAAAGCGGGGTGGACAGGCCATGTCTCGGGTGGTTGATGTCCTTGATGATCTTTTTGGCCTTCCTGTGACATCGGGTGCTGTAGGTGTCCTGGAGGGCAGGCAGTGTGCCCCCGGTGATGGATTGGGCAGACCGCACCACCCTCGGTTGCAGTCGGTGCAGTTGCCGTACCAGGCAGTGATACAGCCCGACAGGATGCTCTCACTTGTGGATTTGTAAAAGTTTGTGAGAGTCTTATGGGCCAAGCCGAATTTCTTCAGCCTCCTGAGGTTGAAGAGGCGCTGTTGTGCCTTCTTCACCAGATTGTCAGTGATGTGTACGCCGAGGAACTTGAAGATTTTCACCTTCTCCACTGTGGTCCCGTCAATGTGGATGGGGGAGTGCTCCCTCTGCTGTCTCCGGAAGTCCACGATCAGCTCCTTCGTTTTGTTGACGTTGAGGGAGAGGTTCTTTTCCTGCACTCCGCCAGGGCCCTCACCTCCTCACTGTAGGCTGTCTCGTCATTGTTTGTAATCAAGCCTACTACTGTTGTGTCGGTGTTGTTTCCTACCTTCACCACCTGGGGGTGGCCTGTCAGGAAGTCCAGGACCCAGTTGCACAAGGCGGGGTTCAGACAGCTGAGCTATAGTCAATGAACAGCATTCTTATATACTGTAGGTCATTCTCTTGTCCAGATGGGATAGGGCAGTGTGCAGTGCAATGGTGATTGCATCGTCTATGGATCTTTTGGGGCGGTATGCAAATTGAAGTGGGACTAGGGGGTCAGGTAAGGTGGAGGAGATATGATCCTTAACTAGCCTCTCAAAGCACTTCATGATGACAGAAGTAAGTGCTACGGGGCGATAGTCATTTAGTTCAGTTACCTTTTGCTTTCTTGGGTACAGGAACAATGGTGGACATCTTGAAGCAAGTGGGGACAGCAGACTGGGATAGGGAGACATTGAATATGTCCGTAAACACTCCAGCCAGCTGGTCTGCGCATGCTCTGAGGACGCGGCTAGGGATGCCGTCTGAACCGGCGGCTAGGGATGCCGTCTGAACCGGCAGGCTTGCGAGGGTTAACACGCTTAAATGTCTTACTCACGTCGGCCATGGAGAAGGAGAGCCCACAGTCCTTGGGAGCGGGTCACGTCTGTGGCACTGTGTTATCCTCAAAGCTGGCAAAGAAGGTTTTTAGCTTGTCTGGGAGCAAGACGTCCGCGACGTGGCTGGATTTCCCTTTGTAATCCGTGATTGTCTGTAGACCCTGTCACATACGTCTCGTGTCTGAGACGTTGAATTGCGACTCCACTTTGTCTCTGTACTGACATTTTGCCTGTTTGATTGCCTTACGGAGGGAATAACTACACTTTTTGTATTCAACCTTTCAGTTTTGCTCAAATGCTGCCATTTATCCACAGTTTTTGGTTTGGGTAGGTTTTAGTGGTCACAGTGGGAACAACATCCCCTATACACTTCTTGATGAACTCAGTCACCGTGTCTGTGTATACTTCAAGGTTTTTCTCAGAGGCTACCAGGAACATATCCCAGTCCGCGTGAGCAAAACATGGACTACGATTGGTCAGACCAGCGTTGAATAGACCTTAGCACAGGTACTTCCTGTTTGGTTTCAGCCTATAGGAAGGGAGGAGCAGAATGGAGTCGTGATCTGATTTGCGGAAGGGAGGGCGGGGGAGGGCCTTATAGCCATCCCGGAAGGGAGACCAACAATGGTAGAGAGTTTTTGAAGCGCAAGTACTACAGGCAATGTGTTGATAGAACTTCGGTAGCGTTTTCCTCAAATTTGCTTTGTTAAAATACCAAGCTACAATAAATGCGTCCTCAGGATATGTGGTTTCCAGTTTGTACAAAGTCCAGTGTTGTTCCTTTAGGGCCGTCGTGGTATCAACGGGGATTATACACGGCTGTGACTATAACCGAAGAGAATTCTCTTGGGAGGTAATACGGTCGGCATTTGATTGTGAGGTATTCTATGACGGATGAACAAAATGACTTGAGTTCCTGTACGTTATCACAATCACACCATGAGTGGTTAATCATGAAGATAACAACATTAGCCAACATATACAACATATAGCTACTAAACAGCAACAGCCCAAAGACTCCAGGCAATGGCACTCTATGGAGAAACATGTAGGCATACTGAGATCATTTGAACGTAATTTAATCAACTGATACACAGACAAGATCGCGCCGACAGACATGACAGCTCTGCTTCTAGCTCCTAAGCAACTGTGCAGTGTTTTTGTGTGTGTTATTTCTTACATTATTAAACACAGAATGTATTTTGTGTTATTACATAACTTTTGGATATCAGAGTGGCGCTAACTCACCCGCATTACGACCAGAAATACGACTTTCCCGAATTGGATCCTTTGTTCGTAACCCCCAGGGCAATTTTCACTTATCCCAGAGGCTGCTCCAAGACGCCACCGGTTGAGAAGAGGTATTCAGAGTGGACTTCTAGTCCACCATCCACCGCTTCCGAGTATATTACTCGCTAATCGCTCTGGATCAGAGCGTCTGCTAAATGACTAAAATGTAAATGTAAACTTCAGTCCCTGGACAATAAAGTAGACGAGGTCAGGGCAACGATCTCCTTCCAGAGAGACATCAGGGACTGTAACATAGTCAGTTTCACGGAAGCATGGCTCTCTCTCGATATACTGTCCCCGTCCATACAGCCAGCTGGGTTCTCAGTACATTGCGCAGACAGCAATAAAGAACTCTCCGGGAAGAAGAAAGGCGGGCTGGCCATGTTGTTTATGAACATCACTATTAGCGCCCTGCCTTGTACTGCACTGTATGGATCTAGGCCTTAATAAATACTTTAATTTCCCCAGTGTCATGTTGTGATTGACTGCCAGCCCAGCCCACTACAGTGGGAGGCTTAAAGGCCTGCTTGTACACAGTGACATGCACAAGGCACCACATAAATCCACTGTGGTATATTGTCATCATCGCTCACTGCTGTAAATGCTCTAATCTCATCTCACAGGGACCAGGATGTACATTGAGCCTGGCTCTCTCTCTCTCTCTCTCTCTCTCTCTCTCTCTCTCTCTCTCTCTATCTCTATCTCTCTCTCTCTCTCTCTCTCTCTAGTAGTGTGTTTCAGAAATGGCTCTGTTGTAGTGTAGGGCCCATTTTGAGAGAACTGTCCCCTTTTTGGAGAGGTGCACAGATGGTGCTCTGGAATATCTTGTCAACATTCCAGCAAAAACACACTCACACAGGCGAATGCACACTCACTCATATTTCTCTCTTTTAATGACCTCCCCAAAGAAAAACCAAGGTGCACTATGGCCACCTCAAGACGTCTTCTCCAGATGAGACCACACACACCCCACCTCTCCACCGGGGCACAGCGTGTGTGTCCTGTACTTACCTGTCGCTTTTGATGAAACTGAACAAAAAGCTCTACCATTATGTAACCACCTCCCACTGTAGAACACGGCAGAAAGGTGCTGAGACAGCCAGGCAGGAGAAACATTCTGATAGGATTTTTTTGCTCTGCTCACTGCCGCAGAATGTATCACATCTGTTATGTGGAAGTGAAACTTGCAGGAACGTTACTGCGCTGTAGTTGAGCAGATTTTCAATCATGAATACCTGCTGTTGATGTGGACATTGAGAGAGTAGGAGAAGTGTGTGCATGTGCGTGCGATATGAATGACCAATACATGTCAAAGCAGAGCTGAGTTAAAATAGCAGCGAGTCCATAGAGAGACTGACATTTAGAAAAAGAAAACAGACACACACAGCACACACACTTCTCCTGTCCTAGAACATCACACAACAACACACTCCACTGCTGATGGCTGACACCCACCCACACAGAATATCAAATACAAATCAGAGGAACCATGTGATGTATAGTAACATCCCTTTTTCTTTGTCAGTTCAAATGCAGTCTTTAGCTTTTCCTTCCTCACTGGGTTTTAGTCTGTGCGATGCAGTGTTGTCATTGATGGAGGTGATGTGCTTCAGATGTGCTCTGTCTTCTGTCTGTGTCTGTGTACTGGCTCTTCCTGTCACTCTGCATCATCCTGTGGAGAGCTGAGATGTGCGATGTTTGCATTAGTGGTCTCTCTGGTCCACTCACCCATCCTCATAACGCCACTACACAGCCACAACCCAGCTAGCCTCTCACATGGGTTCAATACCAGTGTCATGACTGTGTGTGGAGGGGGCTGACAAACCATTGAAGTGTAACACCATTATACGCCAACTGTTGTGCTCAAGGTGATGAAGTGACAGAATAGTGGTTCATACCAGCAATTTTGGCTCTAGTCTTGCTCCAATAGTGTCATCATGAGTTGTAGTCCTGCTTCGAGTTAGTGCTAGATGTCTATTCTGACCCTGATGCAGCTACAGAGCAGAGCTCACAGTCAGCAAGATGCCTACTTAGGTATGAATATAGGGGGGACGAGCCAACCCCATCGGTCAGCGTTTCACACCCTTTTAAAACTAGTCTGTCTCAGCTGCCTCCAGGGAAAGGGGTGATAAATCTTCTCTACAACCCAAAGGGCTAGCCCTAACTGCATCAATCTGCCATGTCTGCCCCCCCTAACTGCACAAGCTAAAATAATGAAAAAGCTCAAAAGACGTGGTCTATGTCGTAGAATGGCTGAGTGTCGTCAGGTATTGGGCAGGGCTTTGAGAGCTGTGTCCATATTCTGTAATTCTATCTCGCTTTCGCTCTCTCTCGCTTTCGCTCTCTCTCGCTTTCTCTCTCTCTTTCTCTCTGTCTCTCTCTCTCTCTCTCTCTCTATTCAAGGGGCTTTATTGGCATGGGTAACATATGTTTACATTGCCAAATCAAGTGAAATGGATAAAAGTAAAATAAACAATAAAAACAGTAAATACTACTCGCACAAGAATAAAGACATTTCGAATGTCTTATTATGTCTATACAGTGTTGTAACGATGTGCAAATAGTTAAAGTACAAAAGGGAAAATAAATAAACATAAATATGGGTTGTATTTACAATGGTGTTTGGTTCTTCACTGGTTGCCCTTTTCTTGTGGCAACAGGTCACAAATCTTGCTGCTGTGATGGCACACTGTGGTATTTCACTCAGTAGATATGGGAGTTTATCAAAATTGGATTTGTTTTTGAATTTTTTGGAGGTCTGTGTAATCTGAGGGAAATATGTGTCTCTAATATGGTCATACATTTGGCAGGAGGTTAGGACTATTACAGTATATCACACAGCGTGCTGCATCCCACTCAAATCACTTCCATCCCCAGAACGGTTCACCAATGAACCTCCAAATTACATTAGCAAAACATTTCCCTGCCTTAACGACAGCCATCATTCCATTCTTCCAGCCCACAGAGGACTAGGGGGACTGAGTGTGTGTGGTGTTTTTGTGTATGTTAAGGTTGCGTGCCAAACAGGTTTAACTCATCAGTCAGATCAGGCATACAATCAGTGGAGGCAGATTATACCATTTTAATTGTATTGATTGAATGTATGAGAGAGAAGCAGAGTAAAATAGTGTGAAATACATTCTCAGTCAGGCCACATTTAAGATGGACCTCGAGAATTTATTATCGGAAAAACATCCACATCTTTCATTCTCTCCTGGTAAACTCATTCGATAGTTTGTTTTCCATAATTGGGGCAGGTTCCAATAATAGAAAAACTAGGCCTAATTAGCTCAATAGTAACAATGAGCCAGTGAAAATAGGGAATATGTGGCCTGCAGTTACTGAAATAACTGCAATTATGCAGGTATGGATTTGGTATTTAGACTACGCAGTGAATCACAGCCTCACACAGTGTGTAGTTGCTGTGGCACTAACTCTGGCTAATGAGCTCGCCCACGGCTGTTTACTCTTTGCGCTGTGTGTGCGTGTGTTTGTGTGCGTGCGACATGTTGCTCTGTATGAAATCTCACTAGAAAGCCACAATCTGATGGAGCACCACTGAGACTAGTTAGTGACTCAAGCCTTTCCTTTCTAAACTTTCTCAGTGTTACCGTGGTATAAATAGGCTCATCCCCATCGGAAGCTCGCCTCCGACACATCTCATTCTCATTCAGGGAAGCACGAACGACGGTGGCGAGTTGTCATGGCAGCCTTTGCCCTCGCCATGGAGACGGGCCTGTGATTGACTGTGGCAAGCGGGCGGCGGAGGCTGGAGCATTGGGGAGCTGTCCATCAGGAGAGGTAAAGGGAATGATAGGAAGTGACAGAAGGAGAGGAGAGGGGTAGAGAGGAGAGGAGAGCGTGTTGAATCTGCAGACCCAGGGATCAGCATGCTTCAATGCTCCCTAAGGCCTCACTGGTTACGCAACACACATCAAAACACTGGGAAGGGGACAGAAATGGAAGTGTAGTGACACATTACTTTTGACCTCTGAGTTAGTGTTCAGTGCACAAGTACTGTGATATCTCTCCGAGTTAGAAGTGAAAAGTTATCATAAAAAAAACTATAGATTTTACCGGTAGGCTATACAGTGAGGGAAAAAAGTATTTGATCCCCTGCTGATTTTGTACGTTTGCCCACTGACAAAGAAATGATCAGTCTATAATTTTAATGGTAGGTTTATTTGAACAGTGAGAGACAGAATAACAACAACAAAATCCAGAAAAAAGCATGTCAAAAATGTTATAAATTGATTTGCATTTTAATGAGGGAAATATGTATTTGACCCCCTCTCAATCAGAAAGGTTTCTGGATCCCAGGTGTCTTTTACACAGGTAACGAGCTGAGATTAGGAGCACACTCTTAAAGGGAGTGCTCCTAATCTCAGTTTGTTACCTGTATAAAAGACACTTGTCCACAGAAGCAATCAATCAATTAGATTCCAAACTCTCCACCATGGCCAAGACCAAAGAGCTCTCCAAGGATGTCAGGGACAAGATTGTAGACCTACACAAGGCTGGAATGGGCTACAAGACCATCGCCAAGCAGCTTGGTGAGAAGGTGACAACAGTTGGTGCAATTATTCGCAAATGGAAGAAACACAAAATAACAGTCAATCTCCCTCGGCCTGAAACCAAAATCGAGCTCTTTGGCATCAACTCAACTCGCTGTGTTTGGAGGAGGAGGAATGCTGCCTATGACCCCAAGAACACCATCCCCACCGTCAAACATAGAGGTGGAAACATTATGCTTTGGGGGTGTTTTTCTGCTAAGGGGACAGGACAACTTCACCGCATCAAAGGGACGATGGACGGGGCCATGTACCGTCCAATCTTGGGTGAGAACCTCCTTCCCTCAGCCAGGGCATTGAAAATGGGTCGTGGATGGGTATTCCAGCATGACAATGACCCAAAACACACGGCCAAGGCAACAAAGGAGTGGCTCAAGAAGAGGCACATTAAGGTCCTGGAGTGGCATAGCCGGCTCGATTCGGTCTTATGTAATAGAGACTCAGAGCTAGAAAATGGTATATCGTACACTACAGTTGAGGAACAATGAGAAAGTAATTCTGCTTTGAAAGTTGATAAACTTGTAACCTCACTTTTGAGAAAATGACCTTTGAATGTTTTGGTACCTACTGTAGAGCTCTTCTTTGTCTACGCCAATTCAGCATCGTTCACACCCTCTTAAGCTTTAGTCCCACCCATCTCTTTAAGGGTTGATCCGAGCGTTCTGTCCTAACAACAGCAGTCAAGCACCCAAGCTAACTGGCTAACGTTGGCTAGCTACTTCCAGACACAAATGAGGGAACAGCTCACTGACCATTTTACTCATCCTAGCAGAGCTGGTTAGGCTGTTTTATGTTATCCAGAGTGTTGGTGACTGCAACTGTGCTGCTGACAACAATTTACGCTTTTTTGCCAACGTTTACTGACACCGGCCATATTCAATGGGTGTTGAGCGTTCGTAAATTCGTCAGTTATTCTGCGCTCTAGCGAATTTACCAGCTACGTCTATCAACAGTTGTCACAGTGACATTTCTATTGAAATGGTTACTTGCATAGTGGCTAGCTAGCTAGGTAAACAATGAACCATAATCCCAACTCATGACGTTACTACCCTGCATGAATCTGCAGGTAGCTAACCAACCAGGTTCAATATTAGCTAGCTAACATTAGGCTATAACTAGCAAAGCAAATGGCTCTGAGATACAAATAATATTACTACACAGATCATACACGTAACGTTAGCTAGCTGACCTAACAACAGAAGTCAAGCACCCAAGCTAACTAGCTAACGTTGGCTATCTTGCTAGCTACTTCCAGACAGAAATGAGAGAACCGCTCACTGACCATTTTACTCGCCCTATTGAAATGGATACTTGCATAGTGGCTAGCTAGCTAGCTAAACAATTAACCATAATCCCAACTCATGACGTTACTACCCTGCATGAGTTGCTAGCTAGCTAACATTAGGCTATAACTAGCAAAGCAAATGGCTGTGAGTCACGAATAATATTCCTACACAGATTATACACGTAACGTTAGCTAGCGAGCCAGGCAGCTAGCTAACAGTACACTTTAACTAGAAATGAAAACGACTTTCTGTCAAAATTAGAAACGTGTAAAATCTGAAAATGTAGCTAGCTAGACTATCTTAACCGTATACATCATGGATGGACGCTTCTCCCTGTCACGGATGCCATGGTTGCCCTTAGTTTGAAGATGTAATCCGGAGGCAGGTGTTTTCTCCATCTCCTTAGCTATCATACTCTAATTCCACTAATTTCAAGACTTGGTCCTCCAGAAAGTGGAGAGCAACACTTATGGTTTTTTTTTAAAAGCCAGATTAGACAGGATTATCTACACATACTGACCAGCTCAAATAGGCAGAAGTGTGCTACATGGCAGACCAATCCGAACTCCTCTCTCGGCATGTCCAGCCCAGTCATTATATCAGCCAATCATGGCTAGCGGGAAGTTTGCTGTCTTTTTCTGTGGCTAAACCAACTAGGCTCGTAATTTAACAATTGTATTCATATTTACAGATGGCATACACATATGTTATTAAGGCACATGAAAGTTCACATGTTCCAGAAGGCATTTCTGCCATAAAACGCATTTTGATTTAAAAAAAAGTTTAAGTTCAAATGGCTCTCCTGTGAAGTACCCGCGACATACGCCTAGTTTCCTGAAACTAGTCACATATTGCTCTTGTATCTCATATCTCTCTCTTAAATGTTTTCATGTTTCTTACTCAATATGTCAGAGTTCTACAGCAGCATCAAGATGAAGTGTGTTACAACACTGCCTTTATTAAAGTGCTGTGGGAGTCTAATGCTTGAGTTCCAAATGGACCCCTAATCCCTTCTCTCTCGCTCCTAATCCCTAGCCCCTGCTGTTGATATGTAACGATTGGATAGTTGTATCCAATATGCAAAACATTCCACCTAACCTATCAGAGGGCAGCATTTAGTTAATGGGTCTTTCTATAAATAAAGGGGTCAACATTTCAAAATGGTTTGGATATACATTTAAATATGATTTTCTTGCAGCTTCAGATGTGTAGTTACAAAAATAAAAGTATAGGTAGGCACAATGAGACCATAACTCCACCTAGCAACAACAAAACATCTACATGTCATTCAAAATGTCACACCGCATGTTTCTTTGTCATGCCTAGTTGCCAGGTCTTTTTGTGCTTTAGTCAACTTCTCTATCATTTATAGCCATGCTAAACATTCCTGAAGAACTAAAAAGATAAACAACAGCATTTCTGTATGTTTTAATAGTTGATATAATACTATAATACAATAACACTGTATAATGCAATGGGTTCTGTCAACAAAATCATTGACAATAATAACCAATAATGAAATCATTTATAATCAGTAAACTCTTCAAGCATTGTGTGTGTGTGAGTCTGTGTCTGAAAACTAGCCGTCTACTTCTTGCTTCTTCTGTCCTTGTTTCCTCCACTCCTTGTCTCCTTGAAAGTGCATTGTAGCTTGAGGGGAGGAACCTTCACTCCTTTGAGAGGGAGGGGAGGAATGGGAGAAACAAGTGGAGAATCTCAATTGCATTTCCTTGATTCCTCACATTCCTCACGTCCAGTTCATTAATAAGTCAATACACACTAAATCTTGTGCAGAAATGGATAAATCTTACTTTATTTTGTCACTATGGCACGGTATGGGCAGCTATTAATCGATTAATTAATCAATTCATAGAATGGAGTTAGAAGGGTGAACTCCTACTTTGAAAGGACAGGAAGTATTGGCTGTGCACTTAACCAATGACAGGCATTCCACATTTAACCCCAACCACATGTGAAAATTAAAATATCAAGTTGTTTTTTTGGTTTTATATGCAAAAACTATTATTTTTTCTATTTCTATCCAAAAACGAATAACCAAGCCTTTTTCACGTTCCTGATAGCTCAATTTTACCTGGGAAAACAAATTATCAAAACATAAATGAACGTAATCTTACCTCAGGAATCTTGACATAATGTCAATGACATAGCCTAATTATCTTGAGCGCCGTAACAACATAGACACCTAAATGTTCTGTCAATTCTCCAGATCAACATTAATTCCCGCACTTTGGCTGCTGTTCAATCGCGTGCAGTATCACACCAAAATCCTTTCCTGAATCAGCTGATGGTGCGCAATATTTTCCCCACCTAACTAAACAGCTAGACATTAAATGAGCATCAATCAACTATTCAGCATAATTATTATTGAAGAACCCTCTTAATGACAGTATCGATTTTTGTTTGATTCATCTTGGTAAACTCTTTCTTTTAGAAGCATTTGATTTTGCAATCCATACATTATTTTGGATATGTGTGCCCATAAACTGTTTTCACACCGTGACATAGAGAGAGGTTACAGTGCACTGCCGAGATCGCCATACAAAAGAGTGAATTTTACAGCATCAAGTTCAATGTGTAATTCAATAGTTAAATGCTTAGTATATTATATAATGACTAACAGCAGTATCATACATTTAAGGAAAGAAAGGTAGTGTTTTGTCACACAATCTTTGCCAAATCTGTGAAGACTCCAAGCATGAGAAAGGGTTTAAACATTTTTTGATTCAACTCATGAATTATATTGGTTTTATATGCAAAAACTCTTCACAGATTTCGCAAAAATCGTGTGACAAAACACTACCTTTCTTTCCTTAAATTCCTTTATATCTTAATGGATTCACATAAAGAAAAGGGAAATTATTATGAATGACTTTGTAACATCTCCAATACCATATTGCTCATACCCATCGGATTTACATGAAGTAGGTATTCTAGGGGGAAGAGACTAGGTTCCAGGGATTGGTTTGGAACAGTATGATTTGAAGCCTGACGGAGGGGGCCACAGTGTGAGGCTGTTGAGTATTACATTTACATTTTACATTTACGTCATTTAGCAGACGCTCTTATCCAGAGCGACTTACATTATTTAATTTTTTTGTATATATATATATTTTTTTTCATACCCCCTGTGGGAATGGAACCCACAACCCTGGCGTTGCAAACACCATGCTCTATCAACTGAGCTACATCCCTGCCGGCCATTCCCTCCCCTACCCTGGACGACGCTGGACCAATTGCGCGCCGCCCCATGGGTCTCCCGGTCACGGCCGGCTACGACAGAGGCTGGATTCGAACCAGGATCTCTAGTGGCACAGCTAGCACTGCGATGCAGTGCCTTAGACCACTGCGCCACTCAGGCGCAGTGATCTGAGAACACAGATAGGACATTGATTAGATTGATTAAAAGGCATTCTAATGAGTGACCTCTGAACTCCACCCACAGCTCTTATCTACTTGGTCTACGTCTATAGGCATTCTTCGGATACTACTGATTATGTAACCTGCGTGTGTTTTTGTGTTATCCAGTATGTGCGTATTCCATTCAGTCCCTGGCTTATTTCCCTAAACACTGCGTAAAACCGGAGCTACCTCAGAAAACCAACAGTGAAAGTGATTTAGAGCTAGAGAGTGAGTGTAACACACTATCACACAAATGACTGCCTGTTGGCTATTCAAAGCAGCACTGAGCCCCACAGATACTCCATAGTACACAGATAGTGTTTTTTGGGTCATCATAGTAGCCATTATATCTGACTGCAAAGGGAATGTAACTCCTCAATACGCTCTAAGTAATGACAAGATAACTTGGCTTTAAATCCAATAATCATCCATTGTTTGTGATCACCATGACACACATAAAATTGTGAGTCATTAAATCACATGAATAGAAGATGAATCCGTATGTATGATCATGCTGTGTCTGGATGACTTGGCATGTTTCCTATAGCAACATTGTCAATATCATTTACCATACTGTCACTGTTGTAAATCTTAGGTGTTTCCCTATCAGAGGCAGTCAGTGGAGGACCCTCCATAGTGGAGAGAAGAAACACTGTAACTTAATGTAATTCACTGACTGATTGAATGATTTACCATGGCCCTCTGACCTACATCACTGTAATAATGCTGCTAATATCAGGGCTATAGTGTGTGTTTGAGAGGTTATACCAGGTGACTGTTATGTTAGAGGAACTGACTGAGGCTGTGGTGGTTGCACATCAGAGCTGGGAAGACAACATTTTGGGTTGTGTGTGTTTCCTCCTGAGCTCAATGGTGGTGGGACTTTGACTATGGGAATTTGACTGTGTTTGAATGAGGGTCATTTGAAACAAACTACACTGGTTTTACTCGTATGCTGAGCCCTGTGCTGTGGATTTGTTTTCAACTGTGTGTGTTCTGAGTTCACTGCGAGGGAATGCCTATGTGGATTTGGTGAAGAGTGTTGAGAGTGATCAGATGATTTTGTTGGTGTTGAAGTGACAGTAGAAGTTCAGGACAGGGCACCTACACTCACATATGGCTTTCTTCTTCGAGGCTGTGTATGCCATTCGCTCGCTCATGTCACCCCATTATCATCATGGTAAGGTTGGTTCACTGTGTTTATCTGTATTTTGTCTGTCCATTTATACATGTAGTCTAGGTATTTGACGTGATTGATTCATGCCTTCCTGGCATTTGTATTGAAATTGTATTTTAACTTCTAGAATGGTGTTATTATTATGTGGTCATTCTGAAATGGTGAGATTTGTAACCCTGGTGTATGGTCAGGTCCATAATTACTGGCACCGTTGATAAAGATGAGCAAAAAAGACTGTATAAAATAAATAATGCAAATACTGAGCTATATTGTATGCAAAAAAAAAAAGAGGAAATTAGTAATATATATATTTTTTCAAAGATAAGAAGTCAAAATTATTGCCATCATTGTTTTCAATACTCTAGCACCCTCCCCTTGCGAGGATAACGACACTGAGCCTTTTTCTAAAATGTTTTATGAGATTGGAGAACACATTGGGAGGGATCTTGGACCATTATTCCTCCATAAAGAATCTTTCCAGATTCTTGATATCCGTCGTCTGCTCTTATGGACTGCCCTTTCAATTCAAACCATAGGTTTTCAATGGGGTTCAAGTCCGGAGATTGAGATAGTCATTGGAAAAATATAGATTTTGTGGTCAATTAACCATTTCTTTGTAGATTTTGATTAGTGCTTGGAGTTATTGTCTTGCTGGGGCCAAGTGTCAGCCTCCTGGCAGGGAAGCAGGTTTTGGGCTAAAATCTCTTGGTACTTGGTAAAGTTCATGATGCCGTTGACCTTAACAAGGCCCAGAGGACCAGTGGAAGCAAAATAGCTCCATAACATGAAAGATCCACCACCATATTTTACTGTAGGTATAAGGTACTTTTCTTCATATGCTTCTGTTTTCAACGCCAAACCCACCACTGGTGTGCGTGGCCAAGGAACTCTATTTTCATGTAATCTGACTATAGCACTGCCTGGAGTTTGATAAACGGCATTGGCATTTTAATTGGAACCGGTGCTATGGTCAGATGACATGAAAATTGAGCTCTTTGGCCACGCACAACAGTGGTGGATTTGGGTTTAGAAAAACAGAAGCATATGCTGTGTCCTTATCCTCGCAAGGGGAGGGTGCTAGAGTATTGAAAACAGAGGTGGCAATAATTTTGAGCCCTATCTTTGTTTTTTTGTGTTACTTGTTAAACAAAATCTATTTCTCTGGGCAATTGTATTAGTATAAAATAATATAATTTCCCAAACATTTTTGCGTACGATATTGATCAGTATTTGTATTATTTATTTTATACATTTTTGCTCATTTCCATCAAGGGTGCGAAAAATTATGGACCTGACTGATTTCTCTATAGAATTGGCATCTTCATTTGGAGAGTTGAAAGACTTACATGACGTTGTCATGTAATAACATGTATGTTGTGTGTCCTTCATGTTAAAGGTGGCCCATCTAAACCCATCAGTCTCAGGGGGAGTACTTATCTACTCCACTGAACAGTAATCCCAGGTTAGACTTGCCTGGGTATGTATGTAGCCGCTCAACTGGAGAATCCCTTATTGATTGACTGACTGACTGACTGACTGACTGACTGACTGACTGACTGACTGACTGACTGACTGACATAGGAGAGTATTGATTTTGTGCGTGTTGGCAATGGGGAGATTAGATTGTCAGAATGCATTAGATGATTGGAGTGTGTAGTCTGTGCGTGTGTGAGAGAGCGAGAGGACGTGTGTGTTCTCGTGTGTGTGTGTCCGTCCTATGGGAAGGCAGTTATTGCCACTGAGCGCTAGGGGAAGGGGCCAGGGCCTGTGTTAACTGAACTGACCTGTTTTCAGTTTTCACCACTCATTGCACAGCTGCCTACTGTAAATGGTGACTGGGCTAAAATGGAGGAAGGACCATTTCAAGGGCATGTAAGGGGAGAGAGGAGAGAGATGTAGGGAGAGAGAAAGAGAGAGGGAGTGTCTATAAGAAGTCCTCGTTGCGTAATTTTGCTCGTATAAAGTGCATAGGTAAGCTATAGGCTTATCACTTCTCCCTCTCTTCACGAGAAAGGTACTAATTCTACACGCTCCACCTGTCTTCCTCTTCCCTGTTTGCATTTGTCATTTGTTAACGCACACAGAGCGGTACAATTATTGACTCTCTTCCTCATCTCCTCCCTCCTCTTCCTGACTTTCACACATAGCCTCCTTGCTATGTTAGCCTACAGAGAATGGCCTCTCACTGTATATACACAATGGATTTATGAGGCTATTTCTCCCCTTGTGTTGAAATGAACTGTTGAAAATGAAATAACTGATATGCTTACACTTTCAGTCAGTCTTGTGAGGAATGTCTAGAATGAGGGATGCTAATTTTATGACGTTCTGAATACAATTGCTGTTACAAGATTATTCTAAATCAGAATAGTTGGAGAATGCCTCAGTAAGCTTTAGAGTAGATATTAATTTTGAGTAGACAACAGATCTATTGCTTGAGTAAACAGTAAGTACATTCTGCCTCAGTAATTACACAATGTGGGCACTCCAGCATCATTGGAACAGTTAGACCAGGATCTCATGGTCTTAAGGCGCGGACACACCGGTAGCGTTTGCCGGCGAAAATGTCGGCAGTCAGACGCCCACCGACAGGGTGGTCCCTAAAACACACCGATCTGTCAGCAAGCGAACGAACGTAGACAAACGGCTGACTGTAATTTGGTGCGATGTGTTTTCTCCTTTAGATAGTTGGACTCATGTCTCTGTTGACCATTAGAGCTCCTGAAGTAGTTTAACATGATGACTGCTCCAGAATGGGATTCTCTTTAGGAATAATACTGTAGTTCACTGAATTCGTTTTTATTAGTTAGCCTAGCTCTACAATGTGTGTTGGTTTCAGAGTTGGCACGTGTTTCAGAGTTGTCTCTTTCAGTGCAGGTTTTTTTTACCAGCTCTGTTTCTAGCACCTCTCTCTGCCCTGTTGTTTTAGTGCTCCCTCACTACAGATAAAGGCCAGTCTGTTTCTCTGTGGCCTTTTCCTCTGGCCTTTACCATACAATGAATTAGTGATGCACCAGCACAGTGTTTAGTGGAACTTTAATATGGTTGTATATGGCGGACATCTTTATCTGCTTGACCTACTACACAACTCTATGGGAGCCTGTGTGTTTTATCTGAATGCTAGAGCAGTGTCAGAAGCACGCACACACATACATACAGCCTTTCTGGGAACTGTTCACAGTTGTACGCTTCATTTTTCCTTGATGAAGAAGCCTCTTAATGAGCGTTTCCCAGTCAGTCAGGCAGACAGGCATTTCTAGGGTAGCCGTGTGTCTGTCTGTCTGTCCGTCACAGCTACACAGGCCAAATCAGGATAATCAGAGTTAATCAGGAAAGATGATGATGACCACACTCATACTCTAATGCACTCACACATCATGTACTCATACTGACTAACCCATTAAGACACATTTAAGAGACACACATACACACGCTAGTGCAGAGCGATTTTTTTAAATTTTGGTTTCAATAATTTTTTTACATGAAATGTACTATGCAGTATGTGGGTTGAATGCTGTAACAACACAGAATTAAACAATTAGTAAAAGTCCCATGATGGTAGTGACTGCCCATTACTGCTTATCACTTATTAACCATAATTGATTCACATTACTTTAATAAAATATTTCAGTTGTTGTGTAGGCTATATTACATTTGTTTTATTTGATGACTTTATTATTTCATTCCAAGTAATCATCTCATCTCTATAGAGCTGCTGCCTGACAAAATCACTATTACTTTTGACTGCTGAATACCATCTATCAATCACAGATCATGGGTTCCCAAGCTTTTTCACTCAGGCCCACCTTCCAGCATTGGGGAACATCCCGCGCCCCCCTTGTCTATTGCTATGACACAAACTGTTTACACCCCTCTTCTTGGCGGAGAGCAAATGTTGCAGGTTTAAAGCTTATTTCCTGCAATTCTACATATTTTGTCATGGGGTGCAGAGAAAACTTTGCAGTTCTAAAGCTAATTTTCTTGAAATTCTATACATTTTGCCATGTCGAATGTTTATTCATGTGATATTTGAATGACACAAACATTACAACTAAATCTATGGGCTAAAAAACCTAGCTAACAAATGTTAGCTGACATAGACTAGTTGATCTGGACATTTCTGACAAGTTATAAATAGGTCTCTAAGGTATGCAATGACTGACATGACGAGGACAACTGATGACGCACTATCCAATTTCGAAATTGCACCTTGTGCATTCTACTATTACAACTTTAGTAGACTGAGTTCTAAAAAATATACAGTATATGCAGTGCCTTTGGAAAGCATTCAGACCCCTTGACTTTTTCCACATTTTGTTACGTTACAGCCTTATTCTAACATTGATTGAATTGTTTTTCCCCCCCTCATCAATCTACACACAATACCTCATAATGACAAAGCAAAAACTGGTTTTTAGAAATTCTTGCAAATAAAAATAATAAAAATAATATCACATTTACATAAGTATTCAGACCTTTTACTCAGCACTTTGTTGAAGCACATTTGGCAGCGATTACAGCATCGAGTCTTCTTGGGGATGACGCTACAAGCTTGGCATACCTGTATTTGAGTTTCTCCCATTCTTCTCTGCAGATCCTCTCAAGCTCTGTCAGGTTGGATGGGGAGCGTTGCTGCATAGCGGTTTTCAGGTCTCTCCAGAGATGTTCGATTGGGTTCAAGTCCGGACTCAAGGACATTCAGAGACTTGTCCTGAAGCCACTCCTGCGTTGTCTTGGCTGTGTGCTTAGGGTCGTTGTTCTGTTGGAAGGTGAACCTTCGCCCCAGTCTGAGGTCCTGAGCGCTCTGGAGCAGGTTTTCATCAAGGATATCTCTGTACTTTGCTCCGTTAATCTTTGGCTCGGTCCTAACTAGTCTCCCAGTCCCTGCCGCTGAAAAACATCCCCACAGCATGATGCTGTCACCACCATGCTTCACCGTAGGGATGGTGCCAGGTTTCCTCCAGACGTGACACTTGGCATTCAGGCCAAAGAGTTCAATCTTGTTTTCATCAGACCCAGAGAATCTTGTTTCTCATGGTCTTGAGAGTCTTTAGGTGTCTTTTGGCAAACTCCAAGCGGGCTTTCATGTGCCTTTTACTGAGAAGTGGCTTCCGTCTGGACACTCTACCATAAAGGCCTGATTGGTGGAGCTGCAGAGATGGTTGTCCTTCCTTCCAAACTTCTTCCATCTAAGAATGATGGAGGGCACTGTGTTCTTGGGGACCTTTCATGCTGTAGAAATGTTTTGGTACCCTTCCCCAGATCTGTGCCTTCGACATAATCCTGTCTCGGAGCTCTACGGACAATCCCTTCGACCACATGGCTCGGTTTTTTCTCTGACGAGCACTGTCAACTGTGGGACCTTATATAGACAGGTGTGTGCCTTTCCAAATCATGTCCAATCAATTGAATTTACCACAGTTGGACTCCAATCAAGTTGTAGAAACATCTCAAGGATGATCAATGGAAACAGGATGCACCTGAGCTCAATTTTGAGTGTCATAGCAAAGGGTCTGAATACTTACGTAAATATGTTTTTTTTTTTTTTTTATACATTTGCAACAATTTCTAAACCTCTTTTCGCTTCGTCATTATGGGGTATTGTGTGTAGATTGCTGAGGAATTGTTTTTATTAAGTCCATTTTAGAATAAGGCTGTAACATAACAAAATGTGGAAAAAGTCAAGGGGTCTGAATACTTTCCTAAGTCACTGTGTGTGTGTGTGTGTGTGTGTGTGTGTGTGTGTGTGTGTGTGTGTGTGTGTGTGTGTGTGTGTGTGTGTGTGTGTGTGTGTGTGTGTGTGTGTGTGTGTGTGTGTGTGTGTGTGTGTGTATATGTATGTATATATATATATATATATATATATATATATATATATATATATATATATATATATATAGTTGTAGTCGGAAGTTTACATACACCTTAGCCAAATACATTTAAACTCAGTTTTTCACAATTCCTGACATTTAATCCTAGTAAAAATTCCCTGTCTTAGGTCAGTTAGGATCACCACTTTATTTTAAGAATGTGAAATGTCAGAATAATAGTAGAGAGAATGATTTATTTCAGCTTTTATTTCTTTCATCACATTCCCAGTGGGTCAGAAGTTTACATGCACTCAATTAGTATTTGGTAGCATCGCCATGCTCTACCAACTGAGCTACAGGGGACCAAGCTTTAACTTCCTGACTGATGTCTTGAGATGTTGCTTCAATATATCCACATAATTTTCCTTCCTCATGATGCCATCTATTTTGTGAAGTTCACCAGTCCCTCCTGCAGCAAAGCACCCCCACAGCATGATACTGCCACCCCCGTGATTCACGGTTGGGATGGTGTTCTTCGGCTTGCAAGGTACTCCCTTTTTCCTCCAAACATAACGATGGTCATTATGGCCAAACAGTTATATTTTTGTTTAATCAGACCAGAGGACATTTCTCCAAAAAGTACAATCTTTGTCCCCATGTGCAGTTGCAAACCGTAGTCTGGCTTTTTGATAGCGGTTTTGGAGCAGTGGCTTCTTCCTTGCTGAGCGGCCTTTCAGGTTATGTCGATATAGGACTCGTTTTACTGTGGATATAGATACTTTTGTACCTGTTTCCTCCAGCATCTTCACAAGGTCCTTTGCTGTTGTTCTGGGATTGATTTGTACTTTTCGCACCAAAGTACGTTCATCTCTAGGAGACAGAACGCGTCTCCTTCCTGAGCGGTATGACGGCTGTGTGGTCCCATGGTGTTTATACTTGCGTACTATTGTTTGTACAGATGAACGTGGTACCTTCAGGCGTTTGGAAATTTCTCCCAAGGATGAACCAGACTTGTGGAGGTCTACAATTTTTTTCTGAGGTCTTGGCTGATTTCTTTTGATTTTCCCATGATTTCAAGCAAAGAGGCACTGAGTTTGAAGGTAGGCCTTGAAATACATCCACAGGTACACCTCCAATTGACTCAAATGATGTCAATTAGCCTAAGTGTATGTAAACTTCCGACATCAACTGTGTGTGTGTGTGTATATATATATATATATATATATATATATATATATACATATACACATATACACATATACACATATACACATATATACATATACACATATACATATACATACAGTGAGGGGAAAAAAGTATTTGATCCCCTGCTGAGTTTGCCCACTGACAAAGAAATGATCAGTCTATAATTTTAATGGTAGGTTTATTTGAACAGTGAGAGACAGAATAACAACAAAAAAATCCAGAAAAACGCATGTCAAAAATGTTATAAATTGATTTGCATTTTAATGAGCGAAATAAGTATTTGACCCCCTCTCAATCAGAAAGATGTATTTCTCCCAGGTGTCTTTTATACAGGTAACGAGCTGAGATTAGGAGCACACTCTTAAAGGGAGTGCTCCTAATCTCACCTTGTTACTTGTATAAAAGACACCTGTCCACAGAAGCAATCAATCAATTAGATTCCAAACTCTCCACCATGGCCAAGACCAAAGAGCTATCCAAGGATGTCAGGGACAAGATTGTAGACCTATACAAAGCTGGAATGGGCTACAAGACCATCGCCAAGCAGCTTGGTGAGAAGGTGACAACAGTTGCGATTATTCCCAAATGTAAGAAACACAAAAGACTGTCAATCTCCCTCGGCCTGGGGCTCCATGCAAGATCTCACCTCGCGGAGTTGCAATGATCATGAGAACGGTGAGGAATCAGCCCAGAACTACACGGGAGGATCTTGTCAATGATGTCAAGGCAGCTGAGACCATAGTCACCAAGAAAACAATTGGTAACACACTACGCCGTGAAGGACTGAAATCCTGCAGTGCCCGCAAGGTCCCCCTGCTCAAGAAAGCACATATACAGGCCCGTCTGAAGTTTGCCAATGAACATCTGAATGATTCAGAGGAGAACTGGGTGAAAGTGTTGTGGTCAGATGAGACCAAAATTGAGCTCTTTGGCATCAACTCAACTCGCCATGTTTGGAGGAGGAGGAATGCTGCCTATGACCCCAAGAACACCATCCCCACCGTCAAACATGGAGGTGGAAACATTATGCTTTGGGGGTGTTTTTCTGATAATGGGACAGGACAACTTCACCACATCAAAGGGACGAGCGGCAGGTAGCTTAGTGGCTAAGAGCGTTGTGCCAGTAATCGAAAGGTCGCTGGTTCTAATCCCCGAGCCGACTAGGTGAAAAATCTGCCGATGTGCCCTTGAGCAAGGCACTTAACCCTAAATGCTTATGTAAGTCGCTCTGGATAAGAGCGTCTGCTAAATGACGTAAATGTAAAATGGACGATGGACAGGGCCATGTACCATCAAATCTTGGGTGAGAACCTCCTTCCCTCAGCCAGGGCATTGAAAATGGGTTGTGGATGGGTATTCCAGCATGACAATGACCCAAAAGACACGGCCAAGGCAACAAAGGAGTGGCTCAAGAAGAAGCACATTAAGGTCCTGGAGTGGCCTAGCCAGTCTCCAGACCTTAATCCCATAGAAAATCTGTGGAGGGAGCTGAAGGTTCGAGTTGCCAAACGTCAGCCTCGAAACCTTAATGACTTGGAGAAGATCTGCAAAGAGGAGTGGAATAAAATCCCTGGTGGCCAACTACAAGAAACGTCTGACATCTGTGATTGCCAACAAGGGTTTTGCCACCAAGTACTAAGTCATGTTTTGCATAGAGGTCAAATACTTATTTCCCTCATTAAAATGCAAATCAATTTATAACATTTTTGACATGCGTTTTTCTGGATTTTTTTGTTGTTATTCTGTCTCTCACTGTTCAAATAAACCTACCATTAAAATAATAGACTGATCATGTCTTTGTCAGTGGGCAAACGTACAAAATCAGCAGGGGATCAAATACTTTTTCCCTCACTGTGTATATGTATGTATATACAAGTAGATGCACAATGGATTATGGTCATTGTAGTTAATTACCATGTTTCATGTGCTAAACTATGTAGAATAATGGCCTGTTGGAAACTACAACTCCCTACTACATCGCAGAGTTCAGGCTGGATCTGATATATGTCTAGAGAAACAATGTGCGCATTGAGCTCACAGAAAAAAAACTAAACTAAATGGAATTCAAATAATTGAACCTTGTTCAATTATACTGAACAAAAATATATACACAACATGCAACAATTTCAAAGATTTTGTTCATATAAGGAAATCAGTCAATTAAAATGAATTAATTATGCCCAAATCATCTATGGATTTCACATGACTGGGCAGGGGCGCAGCCATGGGTGGGCCTGGGAGGGCATAGGCCTGCCCATTTGGGAGCCAGGCCGACCTCCTGGAGAGCCAGGCCCAGCCAATCAGGACCAGCCTATAAAAGGGCTTTATTATAGACGAATACCTTATGCCTGCCCATACCAAAACCCCACTGCCCCCATTGGGCATTCTGTTGACATCAGCAAACCACTCGTCTACACGACGCCATACCCATGGTCTGCGATTGTAAGGCTGGTTGGACGTACTGATACATTTTCTAAAATGACGCTTATGGTACAGAAATTAACATTAAAATCTCTGGCAACAGCTGTGGTGGGTATTCCTGCAGTCAGCATGCCAATTGCCCGCTCCCTCAAAACTTGTGACATTGTGTTGTGTGCACATTTTAGAGTGGCCTTTTATTGTCCCCAGCACAAGGCGTCTTGATATGCCACACCTGTCAGGTGGATGGATTATCTTGGCAAACGAGAAATGCTCACTAACAGGGATGTAAACAAATTTGAGAGAAATAGGCTTACTGTGCGTATTGTTAGAAATTGCGTAATTCAAATCTGGTATTGGAATAAGAATCAAGAGATCTTCAATCCAAGCTTAATTTATTATATGCAAAATGTATGTATGATAAGTATGAAGGTTCGTATATACGGGTCCGCTGAGATACCACGCAGGGCACTCTGAGAACTGATCCATTGTTCTAAGTTCTTCTTCAAATACTCTGACAGAAAGCCTCCACTTCTTCTGTTGGCCAACCAGAGCAAAGGACTGAGTGTGGTCCAGACTCCATTTCAGCCAATCCGTTCCATTTGTTGCCAGGCATAGTTGCTATGATAATAACCTGCGGAGTCAGCACCGAAAATACACAAATCCACTGTAGCCATGTTCAAGGACAGTTTCACAGACAACAAAGAGAGAGTGTTCTTATCAGCCTGTTATGTGAAACAATCCATATCAGTACAGTGCTCCTCATTAATGCATTCCTTCCAAGCTATTCATCACATACAGATCCAATTAAAAAATAAAACCCAACAGTATGGACATTTTCTAGGATATTTGATTTTAGCTCATGAAACATGGGACCAAGACTTTACATGTTGCATTTATATTTTTGTTCAGAGTAGTTGTTTAAAAACCAAAAATAACAGACATTTCGGTTAATTTCTCAGCACTAACACTCTTGCAGAAACTGCCACATACAAATAGAAACACAGATACGCAAGCACACACACACACACACACACACACACACACACACACACACACACACACACACACACACACACACACACACACACACACACACACAAACAAGCACACACGAATAGACACACACACATTTACCCTGGGCACACACACGGATAGACACACACACACAGTGTGCGCAAAGAACATGCAAATGGGAACATACCGGTAGAAACACAGACATACCGGCAAACATATAAACAGAGAGCAGTGGAGACAGACAGTAAAGGCCAGTGTGTGTGTGTTGGAGAGCTGCAGGCAGTGTAGTGATAGTGTAGAGACAGAGACAGAGCAGAGGCCCGCTGGCTGGCCTACATTCACCACATTCCCTGTATTAGACCGGAGGGCCTTTCCAGTCTGCACTGCGCTCACCCCCCCCTCAACCCCCTCACACTGGATACACCATAATGGGAGATGGGTAGGAGGTGGCAGTCCACTAGTTAGAGTGGATTTTCAGCTTATTCTGTGAATCTTCCAACTGGGATTTATGGAAAAGCAGGGAATGTTGGGACAGTTTGTTGGGAATGTTTGACTGTCTTAACCCTGGTGCTTTGCTGAGTTTTTTTTATGTCCATTGTGGTATGGGTCAGATTGACCCGCACAGTTTAAACACACTCAAGACAGTCAATTTTGATTACGTTGGATGATGACAGTCTACCTTGACTTCGTTGTGGTGACGGTGACCATTCTATATTACCAGCTTTAGACTTCCATGTCCTCTCTTCTCTGGATGATGGTTGTTGCATGCTCTCTCTCTCATCTGATGGAGGGAACAATTCACAATCTGGATCATCAACAGCATTGTCGTCTGAAATGTCCTCTGAAATGTCCTCTGTCTCTGAAACCTCTTCTTCTATTTCACTGTCACAGTCCAGAATTTGTGATAAGGCTTCATTGACTGAACATTTTTTGCAGCTCATTTTTGAGTGTCTGTGTCAGAGATCTGCTGCTCTGCACTGAGAAGGAGAAGCTTGGGAAATCTCCTTTTCACTCAAACATAATTATAAAAGTGCAACCAGAACCAGTCAAAACAAAATACATCAAAGACACTTGTTTATTTTGGATTTGTGCAAATATCTATACACATGAAAGCCTTTGGGTCAAAATGACCCAAAACATCATGTTTGTATACAAAATCTACACAGGCATTCCAATACATATCAGTGTGCCCACATTTTGCAGTTAGGTTCATGACCCCTAAACGAGGAAAAGTCATTTAATTTCATGGAGAAAAAGAGAGGTTAACTCAAAAGTGGAAATGGGTCAAATTGACCCGCAACATAATAGGAGTGTTAGGCTATTTATTTATCTTTGAGGGCGTTATCCATTCTCCATCTTCATGTAGATCTATCTGATGATATGGTGATTCTCTCCCAAGCATGCAGGCCTCTGTACCTCTGTAGATAATATAAGGAAAGATAATACATTTGGGCTATGTAATAAAAGCTTTAGACTAACAACGTAGCATGACAATAGAATTATGTACACTACATGACCAAATGCTCGTCGAACATCTCATTCCAAAATCATGGGCATTAATAATGAGTTGGTCCCCCCTTTGCTGCTTTTCTTCTGCGAAGGCTTTCCACTAGATTTTGGAACATTGCTGCGGGGACTTGCTTCCATTCAGCCACGAGCATTAGTGAGGTCAGGCACTGATGTTGGGTGATTAGACATGGCTCGCAGTCGGCGTTCCAATTCATCCCAAAGGTGTTCGATGGGGTTGAGGTCAGGGCTCTGTGGAGGCCAGTCAAGTTCTTCCACACCGATCTCGACAAACCATTTCTGTATGGACCTCGCTTTGTGCACTGGGGCATTGTCATGCTGAAACATGAGACGTTTCCACTTCACAATAACAGCACTTACAGTTGACTGGGGCAGCTCTAGCAGGGCAGAAATTTGACGAATTGACTTGTTGGAAAGGTGGCATCCTATGATGGTGCCACGTTGAAAGACACTGAGCTTTTCAGTACGGGCCATTCTACTGCCAATGTTTGTCTATGGATGGCTGTGTGTTCGATTTTATACACCTGTCAGCAATGTGTGTGGCTGAAATAGCTGAATACACTAATTTGAAGGGATGTCCACTTACTTTTGGCCATGTAGTGTATCACGTAATAAATAAATACTCTCTTGAAATTGGGTTGAATGGGTTCAAGTCTACATTTTGTATTTGAGTCTTTTAGCTCTAGCAGATGCTTTTATCGACAGACATAAATCCAGTCTTAAATCAAGCATTCAGAAGGCCGAAACAAATCACCTTATCCTCGAGTGACTGCCCTGCCAGACAATGTTTCCACAATTTAACCTCACCTCCCCATCATGTGATTTTCCTTGTCATATTTTACTTACCATACACCACAATGGCAATATTTTAATAGCCAATACCGGCAACGATGACACAGGCTGCTGGTCTCACGTTTTATTAAAAATCAATTATGCTGAAATGAGATTTACACAGTGGCATAAAAAGGGGTCCGTAGGGCGTCACGTGAGTCTCAATTACCAGTCATCTACAGAAGGTTTATATTTTAAATAAGCAGTGCTGAATAAAGCATATTAAGCCATATGGCTGCAGTTAGAATGGCTCTATAGCTCTGTGCTCAGTCAGCTGGCTCTCATGCCCAGATGGCATGACGCATTGCATAGCAACATAGACAAGCCCCTGTGGTGTATGGGGAGGACGTGGTAGTTGAGTGACAGGTGGGTGGTCCATTGGCTGTGTGTTGTCAGCCATGTCAGTGACTGACAGATGGGTTGGTCCCGCCTCTCTGGGTCCGGTTCATATTAGGGCTCTATTGTCTATGTAGGCCTATATGCCACTGAGGATTTCAGATTCTGTCTGATACCGCTTTAATTTTCAATTTGGGCATCACATCTAGATAATTTCAATGCTACTGTGTGTTATGGAGAGATGCTTTATAGCCAGAGTCATGGCTCTCATCTCTCTCTAGCTGAAGGTCCTAGACATTCATGGGTACACACAGGGTGTTTCTCAATATGCATACTACCGTGCTCCACACTCATGTTCCAAGTGCATTCTCCGAGGACATACTCTTGAGTACGTTCTTGTTAGGACGAGAGTGTAGAGAACGCATAAAACATCACATTTGAGAAGCAGTAGCACTCCCCCTACTGTATTACCTCACGCTGCATCTCCCCATTCAATGAACCTTCTTCCAGACAGGACAATGGCAGCAATAGAGAAGAAACAAGATATACATAAAGCAAATGTTTTACTTCATAATTATCAGCTAGATATATGTGAATCGGTGTTATCTAGCTTGCCAGGCAAAAATTACCTAAAACTAATGTTATGCAAGGTACAGTAGATGTCAATTATTCGTGGCCAGCTAGCCAGTAAGCCATATTGACTTACTATGGACATACCCATTCACTGAACCTTCCTCCTAGCCAGGACAATGACAATAGAGACGAAACAAGATATACACAAAGCAAATGTTTTACTTCATAACTATCAGCTAGCTATATGTGAATCGTAATAATGTAGCTAACCAGATAGATATAACAGGCAAAAATGAACTAAATCCAATGTTATCCAAGGTAGATGGCAATTCTTCATGGGTAGGTAGCTAACAATTATTTGTGGCTGTCTGGCTAGATAACAGTAGTTGCTAGCCAGTTAGCTCTATTGACTTACTATGGGCTTGCGACCTATGCACAGTGGGTATTCTAGGCAGGTAACCATGGCAAAATTAACACAGCATGTATTTATTAATGTATGAAGATAAAATATTGTAGTCAGGCAACATATAAGATGTGAATAGGCAACATTTCATTCCGAAGTCAGTGTTTTTTCTCTTGCTTCAGCTCAAATAATGTCCGCCATTGATTTCAAGAAAATGTGTCATTTTTTACTTGTTGCGTCAAATTAATTTGCATACTTTCCGTTGAAGCTTGCATCGATGCAGGCTTCAAAATATGTACAAAAGGAGTACGCATTTGAGAAGTGCCCTCCGTGCTCCATTTCCCATACTTTGATTTGGACTCATACTCCGACCCTCCTGTGCTCCAATTTGTGTGCTCGGAGCACGGTATTATGCATTTAGTTACATCTTACAATACAGTACATTGGTTATATACAATACCAGTCAAAAGTTTGGACACACCTACTCATTCAAGGGTTTTTCTTTATTTTTACTATTTTTTACATTGTAGAATAATAGTGAAGACATCAAAACTATGAAATAACACATATGGAATCATGTAGTAACCAAAAAAGTGTTAAACAAATACAAATATATTTTATATTTGAGATTCTTCAAATAGCCACCCTTTGCCTTGATGACAGCTTTGCACACTCTTGGCATTCTTGGCATTCTCCCAACCTCTTTTTCGCTTTCCCCCCCACGCTCTCTCTCGCTGTCCCCCAACTCTCTCTCCCGCTCCCCCCCACGCTCTCTCTTACTCTCTCACCCCACCCTCTCCATCTTGCACTCTCTCTCCAATGTGGGTTTGTATTGCCCATCATTCTTTATGCACTGTATCCTAACCCCTCTCCTTCTCTCTCTCCTTCAGATTTCAACTATAACACAGACGGGTATGACGGTGACGCAGCAGAGGATCGTAAGAGTCAGGACGGTTCAGAGACCATGCCCTTCATAGACGAGTCCCCCACCATCTCCCCCAGCCTGTGTGCATGCGGCCCCGATGGAGAGGCCATCTCCCCCGCCCCCCCAGAGGGCCTGCTACCCGGGGTGAGTCCTGCACACACATGTGCACACACACACTCACACACACACACACTGGAGTAAAGGACAGTATTGCAGAGGTGCACAGCTCCAGCTTGCAAGGTCTGGGGCCTGGGTTACTTCTTACTCCTGTCAGTGCTTTTGCTGCAAACACTTCTTATTCCTACTGTGAGAGTAATTCAGTGTGGTCACAACCAATGGTCCCTCTAATATTTTTCAGCAATGAGCAAATTTCTGCTGTCTGCTGAGTGCAAACTTGAACGTTGTGAAACCAATGTGCAACTTCCAGTGCCCGTTTACTGTGAACACTGAGGCGTTAACCGCTTTAAGTTACAGTTTTAACAGTGGCCAAGTAGGCTACTGTGGCTATTTAATCATAATGTAGGCCTATCAGAGTGGCCTACCATAAAAAAACAATGGAGAAAATGCATCCCATAACATTTTAACATGGAAATGGCTGTTCTATTATTCAGCCTACAGTAGCCACATTATTCAGCCTACAAAAAAGTGTTAAACAAATCAAAATATATTTTAGATTCTTCAAAGTAGCCACCCTTTGCCTTGATGACAGCTTTGCACACTCTTGGCATTCTCTCAACCAGCTTCATGAGGTAGTCACCTGGAATGCATTTCAATTAACAGGTTTGCCTTGTTAAAAGTTAATTTGTGGAATGTCTTTCCTTCTTAATGCATTTGAGCCAATCAGTTGTGTTGTGACAAGGTAGGGGTGGTATACAGAAGATAGCCCTATTTGGTAAAAGACCAAGTCCATATTATGGCAAGAAATTTCACAAATAACTTGTAACACTTTTTTTTGTTTACTACATGATTCCATATGTGTTATTTCATACTTTTGATGTCTTCACTATTATTCGACAATGTAGAAAATAGTAAAAATAAACAAAAGGCCACTGTGTTCTTGGGGACCTTCAATGCTGCAGAACTTTTTGGGTACCCTTCCACAGATCTGTGCCTTGACACAATCCTGTCTCGGAGCTCTACGGACAATTCCTTCGACCACATGGCTTGGTTTTGCTCTGACATGCACTGTCAACTGAGGGACCTTATATAGACAGGTGTGTGCCTTTGCAAATCATGTCCAATCAATTGAATGTATCACAGGTGGACTCTAATCAAGTTGTAGAAACATCTCAAGGATGATCAACGGAAACATGATGCACCTGAGCGCAATTTCGAGTCTCATAGCAAAGGGTCTGAATATTTATGTAAATAAGGTATTTCTGTTTTAGTTTTCTTTCGCAAATAATTCTAAAAACCTGTTTTCACTTTCATTATGGGGTATTGTGTGTAGATTGATTAGGATTTTTAAAAATGTAATCCATTTTACAATAAGGCTTTCGGTATGTTGCATTGAAATGGGCTAATATTGCGTTGATTCGATCACAATTGCCATAGTAAAGGGAAACGTTGATAGTGTTAACTAGATTGAATAATGGCGCCGGAGGGGATGGCAGCTCCTAACCAACTCTGCTATTTTGTTTGTTTTTTTGCATTGTTTGTAACTTATTTTGTACATAATGTTGCTGCTACCGTCTCTTATGACCGAAAAGAGCTTCTGGACATCAGAACAGTGATTACTCACCTCGAACTGGACTAAGATTTTTTCTTTAATGAGTCTGATGCAAAGGATATACTGCTTTCTCGAGACCAGGCCCAAATCCCCGTCATTCGCATGAAGAAAAGACAGAGAAAAAGGGGGTGGAGTTCAGGGTGCCTTGTGAGAATTCGTAGGTGAGTGGGTAGACCTCCATTACCATCCGTGCTATTGGCCAACGTGCAATCATTGGAAATTAAAATGGATGATCTGTGATTAAGACTATCCTACCAACGGGACATTATCTTATGTTTCACCAAGTCGTGGCTGAACGATGACACGTATAATATAGAGCTGGCTGGGTTTTACGTGCATCGGCCGGACAGAGCAGCCTCGTCTGGTAAGACAAGGGGCGGGGTATGTGTGTCTATTTGTCAATAACAGCTGGTGCACAATGTCTAATATTAAAGAAGTCTTGAGTTATTGCTCGCCTGAGGTAGAGTACCTCATGATAAGCTGTAGACCACACTATCTACCAAGAGAGTTCTCATCTATATTATTCGTAGCCATCTATTTACCAGCACAAACCGATGCTGGCACTAAGACCGCACTCAACGAGCTGTATAAGTCCATAAGCAAACAAGAAAATGCTCATCCAGAAGCGGCGCTCCTGGTGGCCGGGGAATTTAATGCAGGCAAACTTAAATCTGTTTTGCCAAATTTCTACCAGCATGTCACATGTGCAACCAGAGAAAAAAAACACTCTAGACCACCTTTACTCCACACACAGAGACTCATACAACGCTCTCCCTCGCCCTCCATTTGGCAAATCTGACCATAATTCTATCCTCCTGATTCCTGCTTACATGCAAAAACTAAAGCAGGAAGTACAAGTGACTCGCTCAATACGGAAGTGGTCAGATGACGCGGATGCTACGCTACAGGACTGTTTTTTGCTAGCATACTCTGGAATATGTTCCCGGGATTCATCCAATGGCATTGAGGAGTATACCACCTCAGTCACCGGCTTCATCAATAAGTGCATCGACGACATCGTCCCCACAGTGACTGTATGTACATATCCCAACCAGAAGCCATGGATTATTTTTTTATTTTTATTTAACCTTTATTTAACCAGGTAAGCCAGTTGAGAACAAGTTCTCATTTACAACTGCAACCTGGCCAAGATAAAGCAAAGCAGTGCGATTAAAAACAACAACACAGAGTTACATATGGGGTAAAACAAAACATAAAGTCAAAAAATACAACAGAAAATATATATACAGTGTGTGCAAATGTAGCAAGTTATGGAGGTAAGGCAATACATAGGCCATAGTGCAAAATAATTACAATTAGTATTAACACTGGAATGATAGATGTGCAAGAGATTATGTGCAAATAGAGATACTGGGGTGCAAATGAGCAAAATAAATAACAATATAGGGATGAGGTAGTTGGGTGGGCTAATTTCAGATGGGCTGTGTACAGGTGCAGTGATTGGTAAGGTGCTCTGACAACTGATGCTTAAAGTTAGTGAGGGAGATAAGTGTCTCCAGCTTCAGAGATTTTTGCAATTCGTTCCAGTCATTGGCAGCAGAGAACTGGAAGGAATGGCGGCCAAAGGAGGTGTTGGCTTTGGGGATGACCAGTGAGATATACCTGCTGGAGCGCATACTACGGGTGGGTGTTGAGCTAAGATAAGGTGGGGATTTGCCTAGCAGTGATTTATAGATGGCCTGGAGCCAGTGGGTTTGACGACGAACATGTAATGAGGACCAGCCAACAAGTGCGTACAGGTCACAGTGGTGGGTAGTGTATGGGGCTTTGGAGACAAAACGGATGGCACTGTGATAGACTACATCCAATTTGCTGAGTAGAGTGTTGGAGGCTATTTTGTAAATGACATCGCCGAAGTCAAGGATCGGTAGGATAGTCAGTTTTACGAGGGCATGTTTGGCAGCATGAGTGAAGGAGGCTTTGTTGCGAAATAGGAAGCCGATTCTGGATTTAACTTTGGATTGGAGATTCTTAATGTGAGTCTGGAAGGAGAGTTTACAGTCTAACCAGACACCTAGGTATTTGTAGTTGTCCACATACTCTAGGTCAGACCCGTCGAGAGTAGTGATTCTAGTCGGGTGGGCGGGTGCCAGCAGCGTTCGATTGAAGAGCATGCATTTAGTTTTACTAGTGTTTAAGAGCAGTTGGAGGCTACTGAAGTAGTGTTGTATGGCATTTAAGCTCGTTTGGAGGTTTGTTAACACAGTGTCCAATGAAGGGCCAGATGTATACAAAATGGTGTCGTCTGCGTAGAGGTGGATCTGAGAGTCACCAGCAGCAAGAGCGACATCATTGATATACACGGAGAAAAGAGTCGGCCCAAGAATTGAACCCTGTGGCACCCCCATAGACTGCCATAGGTCCAGACACAAGGCCTTCCGATTTGACACATTGAACTCTATCTGAGAAGTAGTTGGTGAACCAGGCGAGGCAGTCATTTGAGAAACCAAGGCTATTTAGTCTGCCAATAAGAATGCGGTGGTTGACAGAGTCGAAGCCTTGGCCAGGTCGATGAAGACGGCTGCACAGTACTGTGTATTATCGATCGCGGTTATAATATCGTTTAGGACCTTGAGCGTGGCTGAAGTGCACCCATGACCAGCTCGGAAACCGGATTGCATAGCGGAGAAGGTACGGTGGGATTCGAAATGGTCGGTGATCTGTTTGTTAACTTGGCTTTCAAAAACTTTCGAAAGGCAGGGCAGGATGGATATAGGTCAGGCAACATCTGCACCGAGCTAAAGGATAGAGCTGCCGCTTTCAAGGAGCGGGACACTAATCCGGACGCTTATAAGCAATCCCGCTACGCCCTCAGCCGAACCATCAAACAGGCAAAGTGCCAATACAGGACTAAGATTGAATCCTACCACACCGGCTCTGACGCTCGTCGGATGTGGCAGGGCTTGCAAACTATTACGGACTACAAAGGGAAACCCAGCCGCAAGCTGCCCAGTGACTCAAGCCTACCAGACAAGCTAAATGCCTTTTATGCTCGCTTCGAAGCAAGCAACACTGAAGCATGCATGAGAGCATCAGCTGTTCCGGACGACTGTGTGATCACGCTCTCGGTAGCCGATGTGAAAAATACCTTTTAAACAGGTCAACATTCACAAAGCCGCGGGGCCAGACAGATTACCAGGACGTGTGCTCAAAGCATGTGAGGACCAATTGGCAAATATCTTCACTGACATTTTCAACCTCTCCCTGACTGTGTCTGTAAAACCTACATGTTTCAAGCAGACCACCATAGTCCCTGTGCCCAAGAAAGCGAAGGTAACCTGCCTAAATGATTACCGCCCCGTAGCACTCACGTCGGTAGCCATGAAGTGCTTTGAAAGGCTGGACATGGCTCACATCAACACCATCACCCCGGAAACCCTAGACCCACTCCAATTCGCGTACCACCCCAACAGATCCACAGATGATGCAATCTCAATCTCAATTGCACTCCACACTGCCCTTTCCCACCTGGACAAAAGGAATGCCTACAGTACCAAAAAGGGACTCCGTCTTCCAGCTGATGGTGCTGCCTCGTACACAAATTCATGTTGTTACTCCTATGAACAGAGAAAGTGAAATATTCCTAGATATTAGAAAAACCCAAGCCGCTAATAATAACAGCAACGCAAGCCTATAGATATACTTTCCTACTCATTCATTATGGCTGCAGTACTTGTTGTAGTGCTGAGTGGAAATAGGAAGAACGCGCATTTTATGGCTTATAAAAGTGTTGAATACAAAGTGTTGACAGTGCTGAGTAAGAACTTAAACATGAACTCACTCATAAAAACAGCAGCTGTATTCGTTGACAGTCTCTCTCTAGTAATTTTTTTTAACGTTTTGAAATCTCACAGTATCAACTTTGCTGGAGCTTTCTTTTATGCCTGTTACGTTACGGCAGGCATGGTAATCTGAGCCATACGATTGGCCAGCGGTAGGCCTATAGGGCACTTGATTTGATCTCCGGGCCCGCCGGGAAGGCAGAGTTTGTACCTTAAGCCACATGAAATGGTTCAAAATGGCAACAATTCGCCTACCCGGCACGCAGGGCAGCTGAATCAGGTGCACCTACTGCCAACAGCCCCCAAAAAAAAAAAAAAAAGGAACACAAGGCTTTATCGTTGGGTTTTTTACAGAAATGTTTGGCGATTGACTAGGAATGACTTGGAGATCGACCAGTCAAAACACAGTTTGAGAAGAAAGCCACTATGCTTTGTGGGTAATGAAGTCCTCCACTACCCACTTCCTGTAGGCCCATGTAATTAACCACTAGAATTCTATCTTCACAATAACACTGCAGGTGCTGCATTCACAGCCTCGGAATGACATCGGCAGCTATTAGCATTAAGCTACAATCTGCTGTCCTCACACTGCATCGTTCTTAGCCCCAGGCTAAGACTGTCCCTGGGCTAGCTTATCCTGTGTTCACACAAGCATTTGTTAACCCTGGGCTAAGCTTTAGCCATGGGCTAAGGATTCACGTGTATTCCAATGCCCTGAGCTAACGGACAAACACAACATGCGACCAACAATCTATCTCGGCCACACAACCAATGTTATAAGTAAGGTATTTATTAAGACATTATTTCCTCTTGCTTCAAGCCTAGCATTTTGTTTCCAACAGTGATGGTTTATAAACTTTGCTGTCTGCCTGTCTGACCTCGGAAACAATGTTTCACTTTTGAAATGTGATCTCGCCCCTGTACAGAGAATGCTGTGCACGGTTGAGACAAACCTTTCTGATCCAGGCAAAATCATGCAATATTATTATTATTATTATTATTATTATTATTATTATTATTATTATTATTATTATGCATAGTAATATCGAATTAAATGTCAATAAAAAAGCTATGAAAAAAGATGGAAATTTAGTGTTTGTTGCCCTTCCAGCTGTAGAGTTCGGTTTTTTTTTTCAGAAGGAAGGATGAAATAGTAGAAATGTACTTATCAAAATAGCTGCAGAATGCGTCACAGGCATCACAAGAATATGCAAAATAAGTGTAGCTTTTGTGATTGGACAGTGAAAATACTATGCGTTGTTCTTTACCTTGTTTCCACTGGCTATTTTGGCACCGTGTTTCCGGGCTAGCCCCAAAAAGCCGGTGCTAACCCTGCTCCGGAGCAGGGCCAACTAGCCCTGGGCTAAGGTTGGTGCTTGCCCACTTTAGAATGTGCATGTGTGAACACTCGCTTAACCCCGGGCTAAAATCTCCCTTAGCCCAGGGCTAAGCAGGCTCTTAGCCCTGGACTAAGGTGCAGTGTGAATGTGCCTAGGATGTCAGAACTCAGCACAGCAGATAACCCATTTATGGCAGCATTGCTATCAGTTTAGTATAAGTAACCTGCATGACAAAGGGACAAGAAATAGGCCTGACTTTAATGACTGTCTGAATGGTAATACACTAACCCAGTTGTTGGGAATACCCCCTCAATGAGCAGGACCCAAGGGGTGCTGTACTAATGCCAGTGGTGGGAGTAGTGACAATAGGTCAGTAGCACTGTGTGTGTGCAGGTGTGTCTCTCGATCCTCACACACTGGGCTCTTGGCAGGGACAGAGCTGACCCCGTCCTGACCTCTCTTTAAACAAAGGCCTCAGGCTGACTGAAAGGTTGTGTGTGACAGCCATACAAAAATGGAATTTGTGTAAATAGTTAATGGAAAAAAGCTGATGCTTGGAGTGTGGTTTGTAGTGTTACTTCTCACTGTAGTGTGAACTAAGGAGAGACAGCTTTTAGTCAGAAACTGACTTATTTTATACACCTGAAATCTCTACTTCATGCTGAATAGAACAACAGTGTCAGTTGTTCCAACAGAGTAGCTAGCAATCATATGACCCAACAGGTTTCCTTCCTCTTGTACTATTGTACTGGACAGGCCACTGGTACAGCTCCTTCTCCACCTAGTGGTGGGAGAGAGACAGCGCACCAACAGACATTTCCTCTGCAGCAGTAACTTCTGCAGTGGGCTTACACAGCAAATTGATCTGCAAAAGGATGACTCATGAGAGGCAATGGTCAGAAGACATAAGCCTTGTTCACATTGGCAGTTTGAAGTGACTCAAATCCTATTTGTTTTGCATATCCGATTCGAATCTGTTATTTTTCCTGCAGTCTGTATAGCCAACAAATCTGATATTTCAAGCCACATGTCAAACCACCATCGTAGGTGGTTTGAAATCAGATACATTGATTCCTGGCCATGCGACTTGTGTCTGAATGGTGAGATCTGATTTATTTTCCTTCAAGGGCTTTTTAGACTGTTATTTGGCATATCTTGTTGCTTGCAAGCTACTCTGTTGACAGTTCGAGAAGAACATGTGGTAGCTAACTACTGAAACACCACTGAGGTGAGAGATGCTCACACACATACAGCTTATGTAGCTAAGTATACTGTAAAACTCACACCATATCACACACATTAATAGATTTCTTCAGTTGGATAAACGTTTTTAGTAATTGAAGAAGTCTACATATTGTGAAGTATAGGGAGAGAGACAGATGTTCACACACACAGTTTATGCAGCTAGGTCTACTACTGTACAACTCACACACATATGCATAGCAATGTATTTAGGCATGATCATTGATCATACTGACCTGAAGTATTGATTAAATTTGGACAGGGAACAGTCAATCTGATTTTGTTCATCTAAATGCAAATCATTAATCTCAGTGATTGACAGTATACAGGTATTATTTCATGTTGACTAACCAATCACAGTGAAATGAGGTTAAATCTAGTCATGATCAGTTTCATATATTTCATTCAGGTAAATATAGTAGATTGGATTGATAGCGGCGTTGACGTTGTTGGTTGGCTAGCAAGCAAAACTTGACGTTGCACCATCGTTCACTTTTGGGAAAACTGGTCCAGCCATTTGGTAGCTAGCTATCGTTACTTCAAATAAAGCAAAATTATGTACTAATATGAAAGTGCAATTGTAAACTATAACGTATAAACCCACCATAGTGATGTCGGTGAAGAAGTTACAAGACCATGATAGTTGCCTATGGAGCAGCAAGAGGAATTGCCCCTCCCTACCGTCAGGCTCTGCTCAAACCCTACATCCCAACCTGAGAACTCTGTTCTGCCACTGGTCTCTTGGCCCTCCCACCCCTACAGGAGGGCAACTCCCTCTCAGCCAAGTCCAAGCTCCTCTCTGTCCTGGCACCCCAATAGTGGAACCAGCTTCCCCCTGAAGCTAGGACAGCAGAGTCCCTGCCCATCTTCCGAATATATCTGAAACCCTACCTCTTCAAAGAATATCTTAAATAATCCCCCCCCCTCTCTTAATAGCTCTGGCTTTGCTGATAGCTACTTTGAGAGAAAATGTACTTACTATGACTGTGATATGTGTCCCACCTAGCTATCTTAAAATGAATGCTCTAACTGTAAGTCGCTCTGGACAAGAGCGTCTGCTTAATGACTTAAATGTAAATGAGGTCCCAGGCGGAGAGTTCTCGGTTGAATGTGGACATGCATTGGACAGTCCTTGCACTTTGAAACCCACACCCATGGTGACGTATAGCACCGCCCACTGGGCGAAATGGCGCAAAAAAGACTGTGTCCCCAATCAGCCTACACCACTGTGCACACACCCGGCGTTACTATGACAAATAGCGCAGCAGATGATTGCTATCTGAACACACACATTAGATTTGGTCACTTGTAACTTGCCGTATGGACAGTCAGTATTCCAAAACGGATTTGAGAAACTAAACTGATTTGAGAATTAAGGACTGCAGTGTGAACAAGGCTATAGTGGCTATTCATTCCTGCCAGGAAGACTGTCTAAAATCTGAATTTGCTGTTGATTGAGCAGTGATGAGTATCTAGTGTTGGGTTGAAAACTGAAGTGTCAATTAATTATGCAAATGTAGGCTAGTTACTGTATGAGTGTTGTTAAATGGAGACTTTCTATATTTACATTTACATTTACATTTTAGTCATTTAGCAGACGCTCTTATCCAGAGCGACTTACAGTTAGTGAATACATATTATTTTATTTTTTTATACTGGCCCCCCGTGGGAATCGAACCCACAACCCTGGCGTTGCAAACGCCATGCTCTATCAACTGAGCTACATCCCTGCCGGCCATTCCCTCCCCTACCCTGGACGATATGTAAAAATAGAGTGCATTGGGAAAGTATTCAGACCCCTTCCCCTTTTCCACATTTTGTTACGTTACAGCCTTATTCTATAATGGATAAAATAAACAATTATCATCAATCTACACACAATACCCCATAATGACGAAGCAAAAACAGGTTTTTAGAAATGTTTGCAAATGTATTAGAAATAAAAAACAGATACCTTATTTATGTAAGTATTCAGACCCTTTGCTATGAGACTTGAAATTGAGCTCAGGTGCATCCTGTTTCCATTGATCATCCTTGAGATGTTTCTACAACTTGATTGGAGTCCACCTGTGGTAAATTAAATTGATTGGACATGGTTTGGAAAGGCACACACCTGTCTATATAAGGTCCCGCCGTTGACAGTGCATGTCAGAGCAACAACCAAGCCATGAGGTCGAATGAATTGTCCGTAGAGCTCCGAGACAGCACTCCACCAATCAGGCCTTTATGGTAGAGTGGCCAGACGGAAGCCACTCCTCAGTAAAAGGCAGATGACAGCCCACTTGGAGTTTGCCAAAAGGCACCTAAAGGACTCTGACCATGAGAAACAAGATTATCTGGTCTGATGAAACCAAGATTGAACTCTTTGGCCTGAATGCCAAGCGTCACATCTGGAGGAAACCTGGCACCATCCCTACGGTTAAACATGGTGGTGGCAGCAGCATCATGCTGTGTGGATGTTATTCTGCTGCAGGGACTGGGAGACTAGTCAGGATCGAGGGAAAGATGAACGGAACAAAGTACAGAGAGATCATTGATTAAAACCTGCTCCAGAGCGCTCAGGACCTCAGAATGGGGCGAAGGTTCACCTTACAACAGAACAACGACCCTAAGCACACAGCCAAGACAACAAAGGAGTGGCTTCGGGACAAGTCTCTGAATGTCCTTGAGTGGCCCAGCAAGAGCCCGGACTTGAACCCGATCGAACATGTCTGGAGAGACCTGAAAAAAGCTATGCAGTGACGCGCCCCATCCAACATGACAGAGCTTGAGAGGATCTGCAGAGATGAATGGGAGAAACTCCCCAAATACAGGTGTGCCATTTTTACATTTTACATTTTAGTCATTTAGCAGACGCTCTTACAGGAGCAATTAGGGTTAAGTGCCTTGTTCAAGGGCACATCGACAGATTTTTCACCTAGTCGGCTCAGGGATTAGAACCAGCGACCTTTCGGTTACTGGCACAACGCTCTTAACCACTAAGCTACCTGCCGCCCATCTGTGCCATGCCAAGCTTGTAGCGTCATACCCAAGAAGACTCGAGGCTGTAATCGCTGCCAAAGGTGCTTCAACAAAGTACTGTGTAAAGGGTCTGAATACTTATGTAAATGTGATATAAAATATGTTTTATTTTTTTATACATTTGCAAAAAAATCAAAAAAACAGTTTTTGTTTTCTCATTAGGGGTTATTGTTGTTATATTGATGAGGTAAAAACAATATTTAATCAATTATAGAATAAGGCTGTAATGTAATAAAATGTGGAAAAGGTCAAGGGGTCTGAATACTTTCCGAATGCACTAAAAAAATATATACGCAACATGCAACAATTTCAATGATTTTACTGAGTTACAGTTCATATAAGGGAATCAGTCAATTGAAATACATTTATTAGGCCCTAATCTATGGATTTCACATGACTGGGAATACAGATATGCATCTGTTGGTCACAGATACCTTTAAAAAAATAAAAAGGTAGGGGCATGGATCAGAAAACCGGTCAGTGTCTGGTGTTACCACAATTTGCCTCGTGCAGCACGACAAATCTCCTTCACTATTGGTTGTGGCCTGTGGAATGTGTTCCCACTCATCTTCAATGGCTGGGCAAAGTTGCTGGATATTGGCGGGAACTGGAACATGCTGTCATACACGTCGATCCAGAGCATCCCAAACATGCTCAATGGGTGACATGTCTGGTGAGCATGCAGGCAATGGAAGAACTGGCACATTTTCAGCTTCCAGAAATTGTGTACAGATCCTTGCTACTTGTGGCTGTGCATTATCATGCTGAAACATGAGGTGATGGCGGCGGATGAATGGCACTTCAATCGGCCTCAGGATCACGTCACGGTATCTCTGTGCATTCAAATTGCCATCAAATGCAATTGTTCATTGTCCGTTGTCCGTACCAAAACCTCACCGCCACCATGGGGCACTCTGTTCACAACGTTGACATCCGCAAACCGCTCTTCCACACGACGCCATACCCGTGGTCTGTGGTTGTGAGGCCGGTTGGATGTACTGGCAAATTTTCTAAAATGACGTTGGAGGCAGCTTATGGTCGAGAAATTAACATTCAATTCTCTGGCAACCGCTCTGGTGGACATTCCTGCGGTCAGCATGCCAATTTCACGCTCCCTCAACTTGAAACATCTGTGGCATTGTGTTGTGTGGCAAAAAACTGCACGTTTTAGAGTGGACTTTTATTGTCCCCAGCACAAGATGCACCTGTGTAATGATCATGCTGTTTAATCAGCTTCTTGATATGCCACACCTTTCAGGTGGATGGATTATCGTGGCAAAGGAGAATTGGAACACAGGACTGATGGTTGCTGATAATGGGCCTCTGTACACCTATGTAGATATTCCATAAAAAATGTGCCGTTTCCACCTACAATAGCCATTTACAACATTAACCATGTCTACACTGTATTTATGATTAATTTGATGTTATTTTAATGGACAAAGAAATTGCTTTTCTTTCGAAAACAAGGACATTTCTAAGTGACCCCAAACTTTAGAACGGTAGTGTGCAGTGGGGAGAACAAGCATTTGATACACTGCTAATTTTGCAGGTTTTCCTACTTACAAAGCATGTAGAGGTCTGTAATTTTTATCATAGGTACACTTAAATTGTGAGAGATGGAATCTAAAACAAAAATCCAGAAAATCACATTGTATGATTTTTAAGTAATTAAAATGCATTTTATTGCATGACATGAGTATTTGATCACCTACCAGTAAGAATTCCAGCTCTCACAGACCTGTTAGTTTTTCTTTAAGAAGCCCTCCTGTTCTCCACTCATTACCTGTATTAACTGCACCTGTTTGAACTCGTTACCTGTATAAAAGACACCTGTCCACACACTCAATCAAACAGACTCCAACCTCTCCACAATCGCCAAGACCAGAGAGCTGTGTAAGGACATCAGGGATAAAATTGTAGACCTGCACAAGGCTGGGATGGGCTACAGGACAATAGGCAAGCAGCTTGGTGAGAAGGAAACAACTGTTGGCGCAATTATTAGAAAATGGAAGAAGTTCAAGATGACGGTCAATCACCCTCGGTCTGGGGCTCCATGCAAGATCTCACCTTGTGGGCCATCAATGATCATGAGGAAGGTGAGGGATCAGCCCAGAACTACACGGCAGGACCTGGTCAATGACCTGAAGAGAGCTGGGACCACAGTCTCAAAGAAAACCATTAGTAACACACTACGCCGTCATGGATTAAAATCCTGCAGCGCACGCAAGGTCTCCCTGCTCAAGCCAGCGCATATCCAGGCCCGTCTGAAGTTTGCCAATGACCATCTGGATGATCCAGAGGAGGAAACGGAGAAGGTCATGTGGTCTGATGAGACAAAAATAGAGCTTTTTGGTCTAAACTCCACTCGCCTTCTTTGGAGGAAGAAGAAGGATGAGTACAACCCCAAGAACACCATCCCAACCGTGAAGCATGGAGGTGGAAACATCATTCTTTGGGGATGCTTTTCTGCAAAGGGGACAGGACGACTGCACCGTATTGAGGGGAGGATGGATGGGGCCATGTATCGCGAGATCTTGGGCAACAACCTCCTTCCCTCAGTAAGAGCATTGAAGATGGGTCGTGGCTAGGTCTTCCAGCATGACAACGACCCGAAACACACAGCCAGGGCAACTAAGGAGTGGCTCCGTAAGAAGCATCTCAAGGTCCTGGAGTGGCCTAGCCAGTCTTCAGACCTGAACCCAATAGAAAATATTTGGATGGAGCTGAAAGTCCGTATTGCCCAGTGACAGCCCCGAAACCTGAAGGATCTGGAGAAGGTCTGTATGGAGGAGTGGGCCAAAATCCCTGCTGCAGTGTGTGCAAACCTGGTCAAGACCTACAGGAAACGTATGATCTCTGTAATTGCAAACAAAGGTTTCTGTACCAAATATTAAGTTCTGCTTTTCTGATGTATCAAATATTTATGTCATGCAATATTATGCAAATTAATTACTTAAAAATCATACAATGTGATTTTCTGGATTTTTGTTTTAGATTCCGTCTCTCACAGTTGAAGTGTACCTATGATAAAAAATTACAGACCTCTACATGCTTTGTAAGTAGGAAAACCTGCAAAATTGGCAAAGTATCAAATACTCTTTCTCCCCACTGTATATGAGAGGTAGTAGCAATAATTTCCCTGCGTGTCTCAGTCAGTTCCATCAGGATTTATCTTTCCTCTTTAAATCACGCAATCTGCTCTGCTTTATGTCAGCAATACTGCTGCCTCAGGAGAACTTCAAGGTTCTCCTTCCACCGACCACCATCCCTCTCTCTCATTGGTCACCTGATCAGCATGTTGACCACTGGTTGGTTGGCCGGCCTGCAGAGCTCTGAGGAAAGGGGAACCACTCAAACCCAAATTGACGCCTTTTTCTCCATGACTTGCAGGAAGCCATTTTCCTATTTTGAAGGTTGAAGAGATTGTGTTTTTAGATGTCTGTTTGCTGCTTCTTCAGTTAGGATCTCCCTCACTGTTTTCTCACATCCTGTTTTTTTAAATGTAATATCCTAAATTAATTTGATATAAAATGTAATGTGTCTGTACACTTGTAAGGTATGGTCAATAGAGGTGAAAATAAGACATTTAATTATTTCACCCTTACATTATTTGCAGAACTGAAAAGCTATAAATGCTTATCTCTTGTGAAATGCAGGTTAAAAGTTAGAGGTTCTAAAATTGTAAATAAAACCCCTAACAGAAAACCTCTGTTGTGGCAACAGTGTCCCTATGTCTAACAGGGTCACATACTACTTCTAATTGACTAGATCTTTTCATGGACACTATTTTAGACCCTCTCCATGGAGTCTGAAGGCTATTAGACAGTGGGAGGTCCATTCCACAGGCCTGTTATAAGTGTCTGTCTGTCCAGTCACTGACTCACTGTTTGGTTGTGCTGACCTCACAAGGGAGCATGGCCATGGGTCTATTAGGGGAAAACCAACACTGACACTTATTTTATTTGCTAAGTCACCACCCTGCTGGAAACATACCCTCAGCAATACTGAAGGGCACCCTGTGTGTGTATGTGTGTATGTGTATGTGTGTGTGTGTGTGTGTGTGTACTCATGCATGCGGACATAATAAGTAATGTCTTTTATGTTATGCACTCAGATCTTCATCACCAGATCACACTGGAATTTAGAAAGATCAGTTTGACTGCTGAAAATATGTATTTTTAAGTAATGCTTTAATTCCAAGTGCTGGCTGTCTTTTTTTATACATCATCAAATATAAACCATCTATTTCTGTTATGTCCATTTCTTTTCATTTATCTACTTTATATGTGGTAATGCGTTACTCACAAAGCCATTCTACTCCTCTCTTTGTATGTGGTGATGTTTCTTTGGTCCCGAAGCCATTCTACTATAGGCCTACTCTGTGGTTGTGCAGAAACCTCTATCTATTCAGGAAACAGCATCTGAACTCTGATCTATAATTACAAACACCTAGAACAGCATTCACTCAGAGAGAGAGAGAGACCCTGTGAGGAAGTGGTTGGGGGTTGTGCTCTCTGGCCGTTGCTGTGGAGAGAGGAGGAGAGGTGGTGGGAGGCCTCATCGACAGAGGCGGAACAGTGACAAACACCAGAAAGACAGACGGGGGAAGGGAATGAGGTAGGCGGGGCTCGCTCTCTCGTCATGTTCGTTTGTGTTACGAGGCGAGTGTGTATGTGTGTGTCTGCTGCGCACAACACCAGCAACAGCTGAATGAAGTGGAGCTCCAGCTAAAGGCTATCTGGCTCTTAACAGAAGGAACAAGAAGAGGAAGAAAATAAAGACAGACAGAGAAGGAACGCCAGAGAGACTAAACAGCAGAACGTTAAATATTTCAAGGAGGGCTGAGGAGGGTTGTGGGCCCTGAAGGAAGGACTAGACCGGCTTTCTGTACTGGAGGAAGGACTGATGTGCCAGGGCAGGCTGAGAGAAGCCTGAAGAAGGAAGGGACAGAACAAAACGGAGAGAAGGAGCAAGAGCGCAAGCAGGCCTTGTTAGGAGGACCATGGAGGTAGATGAAGAGAAGGTGTTGTGCTACTTGGACAAAGTGTTGGAGGATGAGGATGTGTTTGAGTATGGAGACATGGACCTGGAGAGTCTACTAACACCAGGAGACATGCTGATGACTCCTGTCCACAGGCAGTTCAGGGTGAGTCTCAGGCTGCATCCACAATGGCACCCTATCCCCTATAAAGTGCACTTATTTTGACCAGATAGGGCTTGACAACATAGGGCTTTGGCCAAAAGTAGTGCAATATGTAGGGAATATGGTGCCATTTCAGATTTGTCCTCAGCCTACCACTAAAACAGCAGGAAGAAACTGCCAACGCACCACTGCTTGCTCACTCATACACAGGCTAGGTCTGTACTGTGTGCCTGGCTAAAAATAACCAAGTGGAAAGTCTTATTGGTGTCTTTTCACAATGTGGCGTCACTGCGTGCTGTGCGTGTGTGTGTATGTGTTTGTAGACCTCCGCTGTGAAAGGGTTGTGTGTGTGTGTGTTGGCCAGAGCGCTCCTATTGACACCTCAACCTGATGGGTGGAGACATGGTCCAGTCTGAACCAGATTTACTCTCCTCCTGTCACATTGTATTTATCTCTGGGGAGAGGAGAGATGGAATGAAGGAGAAAGAGAGAGAGAAGAAGTTAATGCTGTCAGAATAAAACTTTCGGTGACATCACTTGCACTGACTGACGTGTGTGTGACAGGGAGACCATGAAGTGGGTGTGTGTTCCTACAGGTAGGGCTTAACCACATAGTGCTTTGGCCAAAAGTAGTGCACTATGTAGGGGATAGGGTGCCATTTCAGATTTGTACTCAGCCTACCACTGCCCCTCTACAAGGAGGGAAACCGGATTTGACAGGGAGAAGAAACTGCCAACGTGCAGGCTAGGTCTGTACTGTGTGCCATCAGTATAAAACTTTCAGTGACGTACCTCGCGCTGACTACCGTGTGTGTGACAGGGAGCCCATGATGTGTGTGTGTTCCTAACGGTTGAGTTGGAATGATAAAGAAAGTCAGTGCTGTTCTTAGCCAGCCTCTTACCAACTGAGTCACCTGGTTAGAACACAATAACCAGTGCACCACTGTGATTGGGAAAAGAACATTGAACTCAGCTTGGTTGAGTACTGTACAGTACAGGCAAAGTCATAAACTAGGCAGGTTTCTTAGAAAAGGTGCGGCAAACTCCTAGGTCACGTTTAGTACGCAAACGTTGTGGACCGTTGCAGATAGAAATGTCATCAGTAGAGCTGATGTAGTTCCTTATTATACATGTCAGAAAGGCATGTTTGTTGTTCTACAGAATATACAGTCATGTGAAAAAGTAAGTACATCCCCTGGAAAGTTGTCCGTCTGTCCATCCGTCCGTCTGTCCCGTCTGTCCCGTCTGTCCGTCTGTCCGTCCGTCCATACATACATACATACATATTTGGATACATACATACATATTTGGATACATACATACATATTTGGATACATACATACATACATATTTGGATACATACATACATACTTATTTGGATAAAGGTTACCCAATTAAAATAAACAAAAATGCTTTTTCCTTATGCAGAAAAAGTTAGTACACCCGTACCTTTACCATCACATAAAATGGCTAAATTAGAATCAGGTGCATCAAAACAGGTGCAAATGATTAGAAAGTCATTAGAGAGAAACTTAGGAGGGTCCAGCCTGCCATAAAGATTAGAAACTTGGTCTTGTTTGGTCTTAACCATATGGGTGTGTGGTAACACATCATGCCAAGATCAAAAGACCTATCCGAGGCCCTCAGAAGAAAGGTTATTGATGCCCATGAGTCTGGGAGGGGTTACAAATCCATTTCCAAGCAATTCGAAGTACAGTTGAAGTCTGAAGTTTACATACACCTTAGCCAAATACATTTAAACTCTGTTTTTCACAATTCCTGACATTTAATCCTAGTACATAGTCTTAGGTCAGTTAGGATCACCACTTTATTTTAAGAATGTGAAATTTCAGAATAATAGTAGAGAGAATGATTTATTTCAGCTTTTATTTCTTTCATCACATTCCCAGTGGGTCAGACGTTTACATACACTCAATTAGTATTTGGTAGCATTGCCTTTAAATAGTTTAACTTGGGTCAAACGTTTCGGGTAGCCTTCCACAAGCTTCCCACAATAAGTTGGGTGAATTTTGGCCCATTCCTCCTGACAGAGCTGGTGTAACTGAGTCAGGTTTGTAGGCATCCTTGCTCGCACACGGTTTTTCAGTTCTGCCCACACATTTTCTATAGGATTGAGGTCAGGGCTTTGTGATGGCCACTCCAATACCTTGACTTTGTTGTCCTTAAGCCATTTTGCCACAACTTTGGAAGTATGCTTGGGGTCATTGTCCATTTGGAAGACCGATTTTGCGACCAAGCTTTAACTTCCTGACAGATGTCTTGAGATGTTGCTTCAATATATCCACATAATTTTCCTTTCTCATGATGCCATCTATTTTGGGAAGTGCACCAGTCCCTCCTGCAGCAAAGCACCCCCACAGCATGATGCTGCTACCCCTGTGCTTCACGGTTGGGATGGTGTTCTTCGGCTTGCAAGGTACCCCCTTTTTCCTCCAAACATAACGATGGTCATTATGGCCAAATAGTTCTATTTTTGTTTAATCAGACCAGAGGACATTTCTCCAAAAAGTACGATCTTTGTCCCCATGTGCAGTTGCAAACCGTAGTCTGGCTTTTTTATGGCGGTTTTGGAGCAGTGGCTTCTTCCTTGCTGAGCGGCCTTTCAGGTTATGTCGGTATAGGACTTGTTTAACTGTGGATATAGATACTTTTGTACCTGTTTCCTCCAGCATCTTCACAAGGTCCTTTGCTGTTGTTCTGGGATTTATTTGTACTTTTCGCACCAAAGTACGTTGATCTCTAGGAGACAGAACGCGTCTCCTTCCTGAGCGGTATGACGGCTGCGTGGTCCCATGGTGTTTATACTTGCGTACTATTGTTTGTACAGATGAACGTGGTACCTTCAGGCGTTTGGAAATTGCTCCCAAGGATGAACCAGACTTGTGGAGGTCTACACATATTCTTCTGAGGTCTTGGCTGATTTATTTTGATTTTCCCATGATGTCAAGCAAAGAGGCACTGAGTTTGAAGGTAGGCCTTGAAATACATCCACAGGTACACCTCCAATTGACTCAAATGATGTCAATTAGCCTATCAGAAGCTTCTAAAGCCGTGACATCATTTTCTGGAATTTTCCAAGCTGTTTAAAAGCACAGTCAACTTAGTGTATGTAAACTTCTGACCCACTGGAATTGTGATACAGTGAATTATAAGTGAAATAATCTGTCTGTAAACAATTGTCCTAACCGACTTGCCCGACTTGCCAAAACTATAGTTTGTTAACAAGAAATTTGTGGAGTGGTTGAAAAATGAGTTTTAATGACTCAAACCTAAGTGTATGTAAACCTCCGACTTCAACTGTACATCATTCCACTGTCCGACGGCTCATCTACAAATGGAGAAAATTCCACACCACTGGCAATCTACCTAGGACAGGCCGTCCCACCAAATTCAGCCCAAGAGCTGACCGAAAGATGCTCATAGAAGTCTCTAAGATCCCCAGGGTAACATCAAGGGATCTACAGGCCTCTCTTGCCACAATCAATGTCAACTGTCAGAAAGAGACTGCACAAACGTGGCCTACATGGGAGGTCAGGAAGGAAGAAGCCTCAAAAAAGAATATCAAGACATAACTGACATTTGCCAGACAACACCTGGGTAAAGACCAAAACTACTGGAACAATGTGCTATGGACAGATGAGTCATAGGTGGAGTTGTTTGGCCGCAATGCCAGACCTATTGGCGAAAACCAAACACTGCCTTTGAACAGAAGAACCTCATACCAACCGTAAAGCATGGAGGCGGTGTCATTATGGTTTGGGGCTGCTTTGCTGCCTCAGGGCTTGGCCAACTTGCCATCCATTGAGTCAACAATGAATTCTGTATTGTACCAGAGAATTCTTAAGGAGAATGTGAGGCCATCTGTTAAAAAGCTGAAGCTGAACCGAACATGGATCTTGCAACAGGACAATTATCCAAAACACAAAAGCAAACCTACAACAGAATGGCTCAAAAATAAGAAATGGAGGGTAATGGAATGACCGAGTCAAAGCCCAGATCTCAATCCTATCGAAATGCTGTGGGGGGACTTGAAGCTGGCTATGCATGCAAGAAAGCCATCGAACAGGACACAGTTGAAGCAGTACTGTAAAGAACAGTGGGCAAAAATTCCTTCCAGTCGATGTAAGAGCCTAAAGGCACAGATTCACATTTTAGTCATTTAGCAGACGCTCTTATCCAGAGCGACTTACAGTTAATGTATTCATCTTAAGATAGCTAGGTGGGACAACCACATATCACAGTCATAGTAAGTAAATTTTTCCTCAGTAAAGTACAGTGAGGGAAAAAAGTATTTGATCCCCTGCTGATTTTGTACATTTGCCCACTGACAAAGAAATGATCAGTCTATAATTTTTATGGTAGGTTTATTTGAACAGTGAGAGACAAAATAACAACAAAAAAATCCAGAAAAACGCATGTCAAAAATGTTATAAATTTATTTGCATTTTAATGAGGGAAATAAGTATTTGACCCCCTCTCAATCGGAAAGGTTTCTGGCTCCCAGGTGTATTTTATACTGGTAACGTGCTGAGATTAGGAGCACACTCTTAAAGGGAGTACTCCTAATCTCAGTTTGTTACCTGTATAAAAGACACCTGTCCACAGAAGCAATCAATCAATCAGATTCCAAACTCTCCACCATGGCCAAGACCAAAGAGCTCTCCAAGGATGTCAGGGACAAGATTGTAGACCTACACAAGGCTGGAATGGGGTACCAGACCATCGCCAAGCAGCTTGATGAGAAGGTGACAACAGTTGGTGCGATTATTCGCAAATGGAATAAACAAAAGACCTGTCAATCTCCCTCGGCCTGGGGCTCCATGCAAGATCTCACCTCGTGGAGTTGCAATGATCATGAGAACGGTGAGGAATCAGCCCAGAACTACACGGGAGGATCTTGTCAATGATCTCAAGGCAGCTGGGACCATAGTCACCAAGAAAACAATTGGTAACACACTACGCCGTGAAGGACTGGAATCCTGCAGCGCCCGCAAGGTCCCCCTGCTCAAGAAAGCACATATACATGCCCGTCTGAAGTTTGCCAATGAACATCTGAATGATTCAGAGGAGAACTGGGTGAAAGTATTGTGGTCAGATGAGACCAAAATGGAGCTCTTTGGCATCAACTCAACTCGCCTTGTTTGGAGGAGGAGGAATGCTGCCTATGACCCCAAGAACACCATCCCCACCGTCAAACATGGAGGTGGAAACATTATGCTTTGGGGGTGTTTTTCTGGAAAGGGGACAGGACAACTTCACTGCATCAAAGGGACGATGGACGGGGCCATGTACCGTCAAATCTTGGGTGAGAACCTCCTTCCCTCAGCCAGGGCATTGAAAATGGGTCGTGGATGGGTATTCCAGCATGACAATGACCCAAAACACATGGCCAAGGCAACAAAGGAGTGGCTCAAGAAGCAGCACATTAAGGTCCTGGAGTGGCCTAGCCAGTCTCCAGACCTTAATCCCATAGAAAATCTGTGGAGGGAGCTGAAGGTTCGAGTTGCCAAACGTCAGCCTCAAAACCTTAATGACTTGGAGAAGATCTGCAAAGAGAAGTGGGACAAAATCCCACCTGAGATGTGTGCAAACCTGGTGGCCAACTACAAGAAACATCTGACCTCTGTGATTGCCAACAAGGGTTTTGCCACCAAGTACTAAGTCATGTTTTGCAGAGGGGTCAAATACTTATTTCCCTCATTAAAAATGCAAATCAATTTATAACATTTTTGACATGCGTTTTTCTGGATTTTTTTGTTGTTATTCTGTCTCTCACTGTTCAAATAAACCTACCATTAAAATTATAGACTGATCATTTCTTTGTCAGTGGGCAAACGTACAAAATCAGCAGGGGATCAAATAATTTTTTCCCTCACTGTAGCTATCAGCAGTCAGAGCTAGATGAATGTTTTGTTTAGCATAATTTATCCAGGTTATTTCATTTGAGATGAAATGTCTTAAGCAACGGACACCTGGTAGGACCTGGTAAGAGAGAGACTGTACTCAGTTCTGGTGGTTCAGTCTCATGCCACTAACCAGTAAGACCTCTTACCCTTGACAGTGGAAGTGGAACCTCCCATGTCCAATCACTGTGATGACATTGGTGTTAGTCGGATCCGTGAGGTCATTGGGGTTAATAAGGGGAGGTCCCTGTTCCTCCGTCTTCCTGCCTGTCTCTCATCATTACTTTAGAATTCCAAAAACGGATGTACAAATTGCAGATTGCCACTGTAAGTCTTAGTGTGAATACATTTAATTTAAAGCATATAAATGGGAGTGCTCAAAAAGCCTCTAAATTTGGTTTACAGGCTGTTAGTCTTCTGGGTGGGACTTCCCCAAGACTGAGTAATACAACAACTGTACCATTTATGTAATGTTTCCAAAAGGGTATTAAACCCTTGTTGTATTTTCCAGATGTGTTTGGTATTAAAATAAACAGCCAGTATTTTATTAATACATGTGATCTGACTGTTGAGTCTTCTCCTATTCTCCTTTCACATGAAATAGTATTCATACTGAAATCCATACTGACTACTTTTAAGGAACTGGATGGACAAAACGGGTTAATTCAACCCTGAGAGCCACATGAGTGGGAAGGAAATGTGATATGGGTTTGCATTGTCAGAACCGAGCCCTTTGATCACACAAAAGCACCTGTCTAGGGCTGTAGCTTACATTGTGCTCTCTGGGTGGACACTGTATGTGTGTCACCTATTGAAGGCTAGTGTGTGTCGTTTTGAAAGGCACCCCTGGTGTGTGTGTGTGTGTGTGTGTGTGTGTGTGTGTGTTTGTTTTAGTAGGACAGCAGACAGGGTGAGCTCATGGTCCTGCTTTAACAAGGAGTGTCTGAGCCTGCCCAGCCTTGTCCACACACACCACAGGCACTCGTGCTCTCTCTCTCACAACACATGCACGATTCTCTCTCAACCCACACACACACACACACACACACTCCCTCACACTCTCTTTCTACCTCCTCCCTCACTGTCTCTCAGGGCCAAAACAAACACCTCCACTTGGACTCGACTGCCCTATGCCTGCCTAGTACCCATGACTCATCGTGAGAAGAGAGGGCACCAGGAAAATGGCCTCTCTTGTACAAATACAAACATATGTGCACTCGTGCAAGCTATGTACACAGTACACAACAATTCCCATCAAGACTTGAATCCTTTCCTTTCCAGTGAGAGGCCTCACTTAAAGGTATGAGCCAGTCCATAGTGTTTGTTGACGTGGCTGTGACTCTACTGACAGATCCAATGTGTTTACTACAGTATTGTGTTGAACACCACCATGCCCGGCCACCGCTGATTTGACATACTGTAGTATCATAGTAGTGTATAGTAGCATGTATGACTGATGTCCTTTTCTTTCTGTCTCTGCAGGGTGACATAGAAAAGGGTATGGAGATGAAGAAACTGGTTCTGTCTGGCTTCCTGGCCAGTGAGGAGATCTACATCAACCAGCTGGAGGCTTTGCTACTGGTGAGACGCACACACACACACTCACTATCAAGGACACGATATGGCGGCCTTTCCCCCGCTCTTCCCTTTCCTTTATGTAGTGCTGTCTGTGTGGGACTGTGCTGGACAGCATTAGCCCTCAGGCCAGTGTGTCAGCACCATGGTGGCTCCAAGTAGAGCCGCATGGGAGACTGGGTTTCTAAAAGCATTATGCCTTTTCGAGAAGCTGTGCTCTCATCTCTGTGAGTGATATTAGTGGATAGTGGTCGGTCATATTTAGAACAGAAAAAAAGGCCAAGTGTTTCCTGAACCAGAGAACACATTGACTGTGTCCCCCCTGCAACTGCAGCGTGATGTCACATCCTGTCTCTCTCTGCACTACTGCAATATGTTCAAAGTACAGTTTGTTCATGAGCAAACCATGAGATGTAGCACTTAACAGGGTTCAATTTTACACACCAGTGTCTTAAACAGAAACAGCAGTTAGAAGTGCGGCAGGTAGCCTAGCGGTTAGTGTTGGGCCAGTAACCGAAAGGTTACTGGTTCAAATACCTGAGCCGTCAAGGTGAAAAATCTGTGCCCTTGAGCAAGGCACTTAACCCTAATTTGTAAAACAACACATTTCGCTGCACCTCTCCGGTGTATGTGACAATAAAACATATTTGTAAAAAAAATTATATAACTACAGTGGGGAAAAATTTATTTAGTCAGCCACTAATTGTGCAAGTTCTCCCACTTAAAAAGATGAGAGAGGCCTGTAATTTTCATCATAGGTACACGTCAACTATGACAGACAAATTGAGAAAAAAATTCCAGAAAATCACATTGTAGGATTTTTAATGAATTTATTTGCAAATTATGGTGGAAAATAAGTATTTGGTCACCTACAAACAAGCAAGATTTCTGGCTCTCACAGACCTGTAACTTCTTCTTTAAGAGGCTCCTCTGTCCTCCACTCGTTACCTGTATTAATGGCACCTGTTTGAACTTGTTATCAGTATAAAAGACACCTGTCCACAACCTCAAACAGTCACACTCCAAACTCCACTATGGCCAAGACCAAAGAGCTGTCAAAGGACACCAGAAACAAAATGGTAGACCTGCACCTGGCTGGGAAGACTGAATCTGCAATAGGTAAGCAGCTTGGTTTGAAGAAATCAACTGTGGGAGCAATTATTAGGAAATGGAAGACATACAAGACCACTGATAATCTCCCTCGATCTGGGGCTCCACGCAAGATCTCACCCCGTGGGGTCAAAATGATCACAAGAACGGTGAGCAAAAATCCCAGAACCACACGGGGGGACCTAGTGAATGACCTGCAGAGAGCTGGGACCAAAGTAACAAAGCCTACCATCAGTAACACACTACGCTGCCAGGGACTGCATGTTATCAGATCTTCAACCAAAACTTAATATAAAGGGAACCTGAGTGAACAAATAACACAACAATTACATACTTACTTCATTTCCTTAACAAAGTTATGCAACACCCAATGCCCCTGTGTGAAAAAGTAATTGCCCCCTTACACTCTCAATAACTTTAGCTGCAATGACTCCAACCAAATGCTTCCTGTAGTTGTTGATCAGTCTCACACGTCGCTGTGGAGTGCACTCCACAGTAAGAACCTCATACCAACAGTCAAGCATGGTGGTGGAAGTGTCCCTTAATAGAAGGGACCATGAATTCTGCTCTGTATCAGATAATTCTACAGGAGAATGTCAGGCCATCCGTCAGTGAGCTGAAGCTGAAGCGCAGCAAGGTCATGCAGCAAGACAATCAAGTCTACATGAAAATGGCTAAAAAGCAACACATTTGAAGTTTTATAACGGCCTAGTCAAAGTCCAGACCTAATCGCAATTGAGATGTTGTGGCAAGAGTTGAAACGAGCAGTTCATGCTTGAAGACCCACAGATGTTGCTGAGTTAAAGCAGTTCTGCATGCAAGAGTGGGCGCAAATTCCTCCACAGCGATGTGAAAGAGGGGCGGCAGGTAGCTTAGTGGGTAAGAGCGTTGTGCCAGTAACCGAAAGGTCGCTGGTTCTAATCCCCAAGCCGACTAGGTGAAAAATCTGTCGATGTGCCCTTGAGCAAGGCACTTAACCCTAATTGCTCCTGTAAGTCGCTCTGGATAAGAGCGTCTGCTAAATGACTAAAATGTAAATGTAAATGAAAGACTGAACAACAACTACAGGAAGCATTTGGTTGTGGTCATTATAGCTAAAGGTGGCACAACCAGTTATTGAGTGTAAGGGGACAATTACTTTTTCACACAGGGGAATTGGGTGTTGCATAACTTTGTTAATTAAATAAATAAAATAAGTATCAATTTTTTGGTTATTTGTGAACTCAGATTCCCTTTATCTAATATTAGATTTTGGTTGAAGATCTGAAATATGCAAAAATTGAGAAAATCAGAAAGCGGGCAAATACTTTATCATGGCACTGTATGTTGTTACAGCCTGAATTAAAAATTGATTAAATATATTTTTTTTCTCCATCCATCTACACACAATACCCCATAATGACAATGAAAACATGTTATTAGAAATGTTTGCAAATTTATTGAAAATGACATACAGAAATATCTTCATTTACATAAGTATTCACACCCCTTTGCTATGACACTCCAAATTGAGCTCAGGTGCATCCATTTACCTTTGATCATCCTTGATGTCACTTCAACTTGATTGGAGTCCACCTGTGGCCAATTCAATTGTTTGGACATGATTTAGAAAGAACCACACCTGTCTATATAAGGTCCCACTGTTGACAGTGCATGTCAGAGCAGGAACTATACCATGAACAGTCTCACAGTCCCTGCTTTAGATCAATCAATCAATCAAATGTATTTATAAAGCCCTTTTTACAACAGCAGATGTCACAAAATGCTATACAGAAACCCAGCCTAAAACCCCAAACAGCAAGCAATGCAGATGTAGAAGCACGGTGGCTAGGAAAATCTCCCTAGAAATGCAAAAACCTAAGAAGAAACCTAGAGAGGAACCAGGTTCTGAGGGGTGGCCAGTCCCCTTCTGGCTGTGGCAGGTGGAGATTATAACAGTACATGGCCATTAAGGCCAGATATTTCTCCAAGATGTTCATAGATGACCAGCAGGGTCAAATAATAATCACAGTGTTTGTAGAGGCTGCAACAGGTCAGTACATCAGGAGTAAATGTCACTTGGCTTTTCATAGCCGGGCATTTAGAGGTTGAGATAGCAGGTGCGGTAGAGAGAGAGAGTTGAAAACAGCAGGTCTGGGACAAGGTAGCATGTCCGGTGAACAGGTCAGGGATCCATAGCCACAGGCAGAGGAGTTGAAACTGGAGCAGCAGCACGACCAGGTGGACTGGGGACAGCAAGGAGTCATCAGACTAGGTAGTCATGGGGCTCAGGTCCTCCGGGAGGGGAGGGAGAGAGAGAATTAGAGGGAGCATACTTACATTCACACAGGACACCGGGTAAGACAGGAGAATAACACCAGATATAACAGACTGACCCTAGCCCCCCGGCACATGGTCAGCAGTGGGTGAGAAAATAAATACATTTAATACATTTTCAGTTCAGGCTGTAACACAACAAAATGTGGAATAAGTGAAGGGGTATGCATACTCTCTGAAGGCACTGTAAGCCTATGAATCATTTGAAAAACTGATGTTTATTACAATGGGTCAACACAAGGGCATTTAGCCCATAGCATTGCTTATGAAAGCTAACATGCTGTAAGCTTATTAATCATTTTTGAATTGTAGCACTTATTATGACACTGATTTTCAACCTGGATGTGGAGATGGATGACCTTAGCAACACATGAATGATGTTTTGGTGTGATTCTGTTTTATTTGGAGGGAAGATGATGATAGTGATATCACTGCTCTTCTTTTTTGGATTTCCCTCAGGATATCTAAACTCTTATCTGTACTTGATAAGCCTGGGATCATCCGCCAATCCCAGGCTTATCAAGTACAGATAAGAGTTTAGCTATCTGGAGGGAAATCCAAAAAAGAAGAGCAGTGATATCAGTGTAGTGCACAGGCTTGATGCCTGTGCAAGCATATTTTTACTAACATTGTGGTATGTTTGGTCCGATTTGTAATCGTGGTGTGTTCAGAACTGTGTTTCCCTCCCTACTAAATGGAACAGCTCAGCTCTACTCTGTTCTCTAGTCTTTGGTCATGCTGCAGCGCCCGCCCCTAATAATAAAGCACTGCTGACCACCGCCCAGGATCATGATTATTTATGTTTTGAAAGTGTCAGTGCATGTATACACACATACCAGTACACACATAAACACACACTAACTCTCTTCTGAATGTGTGTGTGTGTGCAGCCCATGCGCCCCCTGAAGGCCACAGCCACCACGTCCCAGCCGGTGCTGACCATACAGCAGGTAGAGACCATCTTCTATAAGATCCAGGACATCTTTGAGATCCACAAGGAGTTCTACGACGCCCTCTTCCCTCACATCCAGCAGTGGGATGAGAAGGTCGCCGTCGGACACCTCTTCCAGAAACTGGTAAGGGTGACAATCAACCAGTCAGTCAGTCTGTCAATCAATCAGTCAATTATTCAACCAATCAATCTATCAACTTATCATCAAGCTCTTGATTTAGTTGAATTAGGTGTGTTAGTAGTACTGGGTTGGAGGACAACTTGGAAGTCTAGTTCAAATAAAATGTATTCCAGTGTCTGCCTGCCTGCCAGATGAAAATCTTTGCCAGTGCGTGTAGGCTTCCTGCCCCTCCCCCTCCGAAGCATAGTCTACTAGCCTACTGACGTTACAAGCGTTATTCAGAAATTAGGGAGAGAGATTTCTTATTAGAGAAAAATAGACTATAGTATCCTTATCACGTTTGACATTGGATTTATTAACTACAAAAAGGTAAGACGTTTTTATTTATATTCTGGTGCCGCTCTGCACTCGCAAGCTTGTTAGCTAGCTAGCTAGTTTTGGTATAACGTTATGCCAACTCTCTGAAGTTCAACTTCAAATACATTCAAAGTTCCTTCATAGAAGCCGGTCCTCCGTGTGTATAATTCTGTGGGCCTAATTTAGATAATGCATGTCATAACAACAAGATGCCCAGCGCTTCCTCCTCCGTCTCTCTCTCTCTCCCCACACGCAAAATTTGTCGCAAATCGCGCCCTACACTTGTCTGTCCAATGAATGTAATTAGCTTGCCCACTCCATAGCAAGTTGCTCTATCTGCTAAATGTCTAAAAATATATATATATTTCTGAGTTTTAAAAATGAACAAAAAGGAACGATATAAACAGTTTTTGGGGTTCGAACCGGTTCATAACTTTATTTTGCTGGTCAGAACAATGGAACGGAACAGAAAAAAGAATGGTTCTGTTCAGAACTAAACGATTAAAAAATAATTTTGGTTCAAACCCCTGATTGTAACAGCATAGATTTCACCTCCCTCTGTTCAATCTATACCCCTCTAGGATAAACATTAAATTACACTGGGGCCTGCCCAGACATTAGTCCCTATCCTGCTCCTACTCCCCTATCCATCTCTCTTCCTTCCAGCTGTCCTTTTAAACCGCAAACTTCAGTTTCTCTAACAGGCTGGTTTCTGAGAATTGAATGTTCATGTACTGTAGGGTCTTGACTCTTGACCCAATAAAGGGGATTTTTAAATGTAAAAATTCTCTCTCTCTCTCTCTCTCTATTCCTCCTCTTCCTCTCATCTGTCTCTCCTTTGTGTTATTTTCCCCCCATCTCTCTCTCTTCCCGTCTCCCTTTTTCTCTCTCCCCCACTCCGCCCCCCTACTCCCTCTCAGTAAGCAGACAGTGCAGTATCAGTAAGTGAATGTTAAAGTGATGCTCCAGAACCTTTTGTATCATTTTAGCCAGTAGTTTTGAAAGTGGTGCTCAAGAGCCAAAACGGGTCCCCGTTTTTGGTGTCCTACGTCATCCAATTGTGTACTACGTCATCCATTTGGTATGTCCTGCACATTTTTGTAATTTTTTTATAATGTGTTATGAATCCAATTCGTACAATATGTTAGAAATTAGTTTTGCTTAAGATCCTGGACTGCATCTCTAATGGGATGTAATGTCTCACATTAGGCCCTGTCTCTTTCCTGCATTACACTGCTCATTAAACCCCAGAGTGTGGAGCCTGATTGGTTTAGGGAATGGTTCCATGAATCTGATTGGGTTAGGAGTGTTCTGTCTCTCATAAGGAAGGTCTCTAAAGGAGTTAGGTCTCCCATGTGATACAACACCACACTGACAGAGCAGACTGATGTGATTAGCAGTTAGTACAGTGTTCCACTTAGTATGGTGCTCTGCATTTGTGACTGTGTATTGTTTTGTCGTAGAAGCAAAGTTTTAACCTCTATTTTCAATTGGATAGAAAAGTTTCTAATCGTTCATTATACTTACGTAACTTTATATTAGGTTAACTCATTTAGTACATTGTGAGTGGAAGGACATTAAGCAGGAGTCAAATTACGCACGTGCATGCGCACACACACACACACCACAGATGTCTCGCCGACATCCATTAGCAGAATCATCCAGTTCCATCTGGGAGGTGTGTGTGTGCGAGTGTGTCGCGTGGCAACTAAACATTTAGACAGGCCTGTCTGTGAGGGAGCCACCAAACAGTGTACAGATGGTGTCATAATTACACCGCACACTCCCCACTGCTCCCTGTGTGGGGCGCTGGAAACACTACAGTAGAAACAGAGAGCGAGATAGGGAGATGGAGGGGTGAGGAGAGGGGGATCAAAGGAAAGAAGGAAGGGAAGGAGAGAGAGAAGGGGAAAGAGAGGGGTGAAAAATAAAGGGAAAGAGAGCAAGAAGGATGGAAAACTCTTATTTTCCATCTCTTGCTCTCTCTCTCTCTCCTCTCCTATATATTTCTCACCCTCTCCTCTGTCTCAGGGTGTTGTTTTCTAGTACCTGTGATGCTCTTGGTGAGAGACCAAAGTGTGTCTGCCAACGATGTAAATGTTGCTAGGAGAGAGCCTTTGCCATGATGACTGATTGGGTCAGAAGGTTCTCCAAATCTGCAGGGAAAGATGGGTACAGGGGAACATAATGGAAGATGTGCCAGAAGGGGAGAGAGGAGAAGGGAAAGAATATTGATCTCTGCTTTGAAGTGTCCTCAGAGACCTCATGGTTCCTCCACTTCTCCCCTCCAACAGTGATGATGCGTCACACCACATGAGTAGAGGAGGAGAAAGGGAGGGAGGGAGAGAGAGAGCGAAAGGGGGATGGAGGGCAGAGCACACATACAGTAGCTTAACAAGTTCTAATTCATTTAACCTCTCATTTATTTCTCAGCCCCATACCTTTCTCATTCCCTCTATCAATGTCTTGACTAGCTCTCCCTAGTCCCTTCACCGGAGCTGTTTAAGTATGCATATTCATTTCCTGGTCCAATTGCCTTCATTAGCAGGCACAGAGAGGCCCGAGCGATGCGACTGGCTGATTGACTGGGCTCCAATCAGGAACGTGGGACCCGCAGCAGGGAAGGGCTTTGTGGAGATGTGATAAGAAGGCGTCCAAGGGAGAGATAGCTGCTAGCCAGCGGAGCCGCGGCCCTGTTAACTCTGGCAGTGTGATGGAGTTGATTAAAATCACTCCTGGACTGGATGGAATTTATAGAGTCTGCATCGTTCACAATAGATGTTCTTCACGCCTCTCAGGAGTGATAATTTGAATGGGAATTAATTTGGTGCAAAACAGAGGTGTCAAACTCCCTTTGCCCCTGGGGCCACATAATAGTCCTCTATCCATCATTTTTTGAATTTTCTATGCTCCCTGACTGTCTAGCTTTCATTTCGGTGATTATTAGTGAGCTGGACACAGTCAAGAAACTGTATAAATGTAGGTCCATTATCATTTCTACACAGTTTCCATTTGGTTTTAGTCATTTTAAAGTATATTGAATTACATTTTTATACAGTGCATTCAGAAAGTATTCAGACCCCTTCCCTTTTTCCATATTTTGTTACGTTACAGCCTTATTCTAAAATTGATTAAATATTTATTTTTCTCATCAATCTACACACAATACCCCATAATGACAAAGCGAAAACAGGTTTTTAGAAATGTTTATAAAATATATATTAAAAAAAGTACATAAGTATTCAGACCCGAAATTGAGCTCAGGTGCATCCTGTTTCCATTTATCATCCTTGAGATGTTTCTACAACTTGATTGGAGTCCACCTGTGGTGAATTCAATTGATTGGACATGATTTGGAATGGCACACACTTGTCTATAATAAGGTCCCTCAGTTGACAGTGCATGTCAGAGCAAAAACCAAGCCATGAGGTCGAAGGAATTGTCCGTAGAGCTCCGAGACAGGATTGTGTCGGCACAGATCTGGGGAAGGGTACCAAAACAATTCTGCAGGTCCCCAAGAACACAGTGGCATCTATCATTCTTAAATGGAAGAAATTTGGAACCACCAAGACTCTTCCTAGAGCTGGCCACTCGCCCAAATTGAGCAATCGGGGGAGAAGGGCCCTGGTCAGAGAGGTGACCAAGAACCCGATGGTCACTCTGACAGAGCTCCAGAGTTCCTCTGTGGAGATGGGAGAACCTTCCAGAAGAACAACCATCTCTGCAGCACTCCACCAATCAGGCCTTTATGGTAGAGTGGCCAGATGGAAGCCACTCCTCAGTAAAAGGCCTGTGATAGCCCGCTTGGAGTTTGCCAAAAGGCACCTAAAGGACTCTGACCATGAGAAACAAGATTCTCTGATAAAACCAAGATTGAACTCTTTGGCCTGATGCCAAGCGTCACGTCTGGAGGAAACCTGGCACCATCCCTACGGTGAAGCATGGTGGTGGCAGCATCATGCTGTGGGGATGTTTTTCAGTGGCAGGGACTGGGAGTCAGGATCGAGGGAAAGATGAACGGAGTAAAGTACAGAGAGATCCTTGATAAAAACCTGCTCCAGAGCGCTCAAGACCTCAGACTGGGGTGAAGGTTCACCTTCCAACAGGACAATGACCCTAAGCACACAGCCAAGACAACACAAGAGTGGCTTCGGGACAAGTCTCTGAATGTCCTTGAGTGGCCCAGCCAGAGCCCGGATTGAACACGATCTTAAACATTTTCTGGAGAGACCTGAAAATAGCTGTGCAGCGACGCTCCCCATCCAATCTGACAGAGCTTGAGAGGATCTGCAGAGAAGAATGTGAGAAACTCCCCAAATACAGGTGTGCCAAGCTTGTAGCGTCATACCCAAGAAGACTCAATGCTGTAATTGCTGCCAAAGTTTTGTATTTTGAATACATTTGAAAAAAGTTATAAAAACCTGTTTTTGCTTTGTCATTATGGAGTATTGTATGTAGATTGATGAGGGGGAAAAAACTATTTAATCCATTTTAGAATAAGGCTGTAATGTAACAAAATGTGGAAAAAATCAAGAGGTCTGAATACTTTCTGAATGCATTGTATATATATTTATTTATTTAACTTTATTTATTTATTTGATACCCCTGCTCTAAAGCTTTACACTGTATGGAAATCTGATTGGTTTCCTCTGAGGGACTTGGATTGCGTCATCCAATACCCCTCTCCAGTCTTGGGTGTAGGATAGGGAGTTCTAAACATAAAAGAAAAGAAAGGAAGGTTCATTTAGGAGTCTTAGTTTTCATCCAGACGCCATCTTTTTCTTTCTTTCTCCTCTTCATCCTCCTTCTCCTCATCCTCCTCCTCTTCCTCCTACTTTTCCTCTGTCCACTGTGTTAATTTTTTGTCCTCTCCTCTGTGGTCCAGGCCAGCCAGCTGGGGGTGTACAAGGCCTTTGTTGACAACTACAAGACAGCGGTGGAGACAGCAGAGAAATGCAGCCAGGCCAACACCCAGTTCCAGAAGATCTCTGAGGTAGGTGTTGGTTACACACACAAGACACACACACACATACATTCACACTCACACCCTGCACATCAGTTGTGAGGGCTGCTATTTGTACTAATATATGGAGTTGTGTTTCCCCAGCCCTACAGTCTGCTGCAGCAGCTCCATTCCTCTTCATTAGTCCTCTCAGCACCACTCAGCCTCAACCAGGCTGTGTGTGTGTGTCTCTGGTTGTGTGTGTCTCTGGTTGTGTGTGTGTGTCTCTGGTTGTGTGTGTGTGTCTCTGTTTGTGTGTGTGTCTCTGTTTGTGTGCGTGTGTATCTCTGTTTGTGTGCGTCCTGCTTCTATACAACAGGAGGTTGGTGGCACCTTAATTGGGTAGAACGTGCCCGTGGTAATGAATGGAGCGGAATGAGCGGAATGGTATCAAACACATGGTTTCCAGGTGTTTGGTGCCATTCCAAAGGTTCAGTTCCGGCCATTATTATGAGCCGTTCTCCCCTCAGCAGCCTCCTGTGTTCTATACCCTGTTCCTATACCGCTAAATTCTTATACCGCTAAACCTGTAATACACCAGCAATCACAAATCATTCATTTTCTTCCAGAACCTGAAAGTAAAGGGACCCAAGGACTCGAAGGACTGTAACACAAATGTCACTATGGAAGGTAAGAAATGAGTTCTGATCTAGATGTGTGTCTGAAGGTACTGAAGCTGCTATGGCTCTTTAAGACTCTGTAGCCTTGTCTCTTCTGCTTGTGTATGCAGCGGCAGGCTTAGGGAGGCAAGGCTCCCTCCTGTGCGTGCGTGCGTGCGCGGCGCTCTCTCTGCTCCGCTCCCCCCTCTCTCTCTCTCTCTCTCTCTCTCATCCCTCTCTGCCTTTCCCACTCCTCTCTCCTCTTCCGCTCTCTCTTCTCTCTCTCTCTCTCTCGCTCTCTCTTCTCTCTCTCTCTCTCTCTGACTATGGGTGTTGGAGATGGACAGAGAGTGGAGGCAGAGAGAACAGAGGAGGAAGTGTGAGATGGAGATCCTACTGGTACTCAGACTGTGTTGTAACTGCACATACGGTAACGTGTGTGTGTGTGTGTGTATGGGAGAGCATGTGTGTGTGACAGTACATTTGAAGTAACTTGTGTGTATAGAAAAGCCTTTGTAATCTGTCTTTATTCCTTTATTGTACGTAAAGGGTGTTTGCTGGTTCTATAGTGTGTTGTGTAGCGTTAACAATTGCACTTGCCTATATGTCTATACGAGTATATGTAAGGTTCTTTCTTGGCTGGTGCTGTGAATACGTTAGTGTGGATGCTGTATGGTAAAGTTACTGGTTTGTGGCAGTGTCTTAGATGTAGCCGGGTGCCCATTAGTTAATGAGCTGTTTTGTATTCTGGGTGAAGACAGTCGCTACTCTCGTCTCTCGCCAGGTTCTCTCTATCCTCTCGTTTTTGCTGAGAGAGAGGGAGACAGTCTTTGTGCTTTTTCGCTCCTGGCTGTAGACGTGTGTACATATCTGTGTGTGTTTGGTTTTGCATGTATGTGGTTGTGCTCACACCTTTCTCTTTTGCATGGTAGAAGGTTGGTGTGTGGGTGTGTGAGCCTGTTCAGAAGTGTACCTGTGTTACATATATTATATGTGTTTGTGTGTGTGTGAGGGTTTAGTGTTTGAAGTTGCGGTGAGATTATCCTCCCTGGCTGGTCTGCTGTCAGTCTGTCATATCAGCAGACAGACAGCACTCACCTTTAAGGTGAAACACTAGAGAAAGTCAGAGGGAAAGAGAAGGGGACGCGCAGAGAGAAAGATGAACAAGATGGGGAAAATATAGAGGAAAAGATAATGGTGGAAAAAGGAGGAGGAACCCACTGGGCACAGACGTCAATTCAATGTCTATTCCACGTTGGGTCAACATAATTTCATTGAAATGACATGGAAACTACGTTGATTCAACCAGTGTGTGCCCAGTGGGAAGAGAGGGGGAAGAGGCTGTGGATGTGTGGATGATTTCTCAAGTAGATCGTGGATGGATCTCTTTATAAGCAGAGCACATTAGCCCATGTCAGGACTGACTGTTCCAGACTACCCCTCCTCAGACACACCATACTTATCTACTGAGTACCATCACCACGCCACTTCAATCAGTGTGTGTATGTGTGGTAAGCACTCATGTTTTGAGTGTGTATGCATGTGTGCATTTGAGTAATGTCATACTGCTCTGGCCGGATTTTGTAAACTTCAGGGGGATTGGGTTAAACCTGGCAGCAGATCAAAGTAGAGAAAGATTGAGAGAGAGAGAACAACAGAGCAGTAAAAAGACAGAAATATATGCAGAAATATTTGCAGTATGTGTGGTACAGCCAGACAGTAACAGAGTTCAAGTAGAGGTAGGCTTTAGAATAGAATGTTATGAAGTGCTAATGGTTGTTTGTGAAGAATACACTCTGTTTGTCCTGATGATCACAGTTATACCTGGTTGAGTTCAACTTCACACCTTTCCATCCCGAAACATCATGTTTTTAATAGATGTATAAATAAAGAAGTTTAAGCACGTTTTTAATTGTGAGCGAGAGTTGTCAAGAGTTGTCTTTTTCCTCAATGCTCATCCCCGAACCCACAGCATTTCACACACTGTCCAATCTCCCAGTCTCATTTCACACACTGTCCAATCTCCCAGTCTCATTTCACACACTGTCCAATCTCCCAGTCTCATTTCACACACTGTCCAATCTCCCAGTCTCATTTGGCACACTGTCTAGTGGCTACTGATGAAGCCAGTTAAACTGAGCAGGTAGTCCGTTTCAATCTATTTAACACAACACAAATGTATTACTGCATATTGAGGACTGCTGTCCTTCCTCCCTCTCTCTCTCTCTCTCTCTCTCTCTCTCTCTCTCTCTCTCTCTCTCTCTCTCTCTCTCTCTCTCTCTCTCTCTCTCTCTCTCTCTCTCTCTCTCTCTCTCTCTCTCTCTCTCTCTCTCTCTCTCTCTCTCTCTCTCTCTCTCTCTCTCTCTCTCTCTCTCTCTCTCTCTCTCTCTCTCTCTCTCTCTCTCTCTCTCTCTCTCTCTGAGATGTGTTAAGATACAGACCCATTTCCATATCTGCTCTATTGTTTCAGCACTGGGCTGTTTTCAGAGCTGTAACATGTGGATAAGAATATAGCTGTCTGCTGAGATGCTCTGCTCCACCCATCTCTCTGTCCCCCTCCCACTCTCACTCTGCTCTCTCTCCCTCTCTGTCCATCCGTCTCTCGGTCCCTCACATTTGTAGTGGTTGACTAGAGCAAAGGCACTGATTTGTGGTCCAACAGCAATGTATTGGAATTTCTCTAAAAACCCTTAACCCCATAGGGATATCACTAACGGGCATCAGCTCCAAACCTTTAGGTAGAAACATAATAATTCCATTACACTAGGTCAGGGATGTGCAACTCCAGTCATCGGGGGCCGGAGTGGTGTCTCACTTTTCCCCCATCCCTAGCAAACACAGCTGATTAAACTAATTGCATTCTAAACTAAAGATCATGATTAGGTGATTATTGGAGTCAGGTGTGTTAGCTGGGGCTGGGGCAAAAGTGTGACACCAATCAGGCCCCCGAGGACTGGAGTTGCCCATCCCTGCACTAGGTGGCGCTCCGCTATCCACTCTATATGTTCTACAAGTCCTTTTAGTCTGACAGCCATGCCTGTCCCTCCCATCCCTGTTGGACTGACCAGACCACAGCCTAGACCACTGGCTTTATTAACAAGACAAGTAGAGATCATCATGCTACCATCACTTCATTTTATCTTTTCATATTCACTAAGAACAACACCTACTTCAGGGTTTCCCAACCCTCTCCTCGGCCCCCTAAACTGGCACACCTGATTCAATTAGTCAAAGCCTTGATGATTAGTTGACTAATTGAATCAGGTGTTCCAGTTTAGGATAAGAAAAAATGTCTGGGGGGGGCCGAGAAACCTTGATTACTGTATTATACATATGTTAGACATGACTATATTCACAATTAGTCATATGTTTATTAAAAATATATTCTAATCCTGCCTCCTCCTCTGTCTGTCCCCTTCTCACTGTCACTCCTCACACTTCTCTCTCCCCCCCATACTTGATCTTGTCCTTCCTCTCTCCCCCTCTCTCTGTCTCTCTCTCACTCACTCACTCACTCGGCACAGTCGGTGAGGGCTGGGGTTGGCATTGATCAGTATAACCAAGTCTAGATGCCAGTCAGGGAGCTGGGCTGGCATATGTCTATCTATCTATCTAAGTCATGTCTCAGTGTTGTAGATCCAGGACTGTTGATTGGCTGTGACCCACATTGACACCCTGGTTACCGAGAAGGAGCTGTCCGTCAGGTTGTCACGGTGACCTTGAGGAGGGTTCCATCAGAGGCGCCCGCTGTGAAGCTCTATCTGTTTTCTATAATCAGCAACTCCTCCATCACTCCTCTCATCAACATCCCTCACTCCACTCCTCTTCTCTCATCTTCTATGGCCCTTCTGTTCCCCTCTCTTCCCTCTCGTTGCTACTGAACTTTGAACTGTACATCTGTCTGCACTGCAGAGTCCCTGACTGACTGTGTCCTTGGAGATGAAGGGACTGAGACGAGGGGTGTTCAATCAGAAGTCAGTTCAAAGCATGGGGTGGTACTTTTAATTAGCTCCAGTGAAGGACAGTGAGGTTGAGTCTATTGGCCTGAGGCTTTGTCATGGAGAGAGAAGTATGTTTAAATTCATAAAGAAAGAAACATTTTAACTTGAACAATTACCACTGTTTTGTATGTAGGTCCCCCCAAAGCCTATGAGCTGGAGTGTTAACTCACATTCACATATCCACACAGGAACTGGTAGTGATAAAAGAGAGACAGCAGAAATTCACTGGGATCCTGTTCAGATGTGCTGATGGGGCTTCATAAAACACACACACGCACTCTCACACACACCTAGACTCTCCTCGCCATTGACACCATTCATTTCCATTGTAATGAATGTAGATTCTGCAGTTAATTCACACAAAAGGCAGCAGAGTTTATTAATCCACGATGGAGGATGGAGGGAATACAGGGAGCATTATTAAGGGAGGGAGGGAACATGAAAGAGAATCAATGCTTTTTCATAAGCACCGCTCCAGTTGAGGCTCTGTTGACAGTCTGTGACACAGTGTGTGTGTTATAGAATATAAAGCCCCATCAGTAGTACATCTGAACAGGATCCCAGTGGATTTCTGCTGTCTTTCTTTTATCACTACCAGTTGAATCAGAGGCGAGAATAGGAGGAGGGAGATGGAGAAAGAGGGATCATTTCAACAGCTGTACTGCAGATGAGAGCGAGAGAGACATTGAGATGCCTCTACTATAGATGTACAGAGTGATGTTCAACCAGATAATGAGTGAGTGAAGTGTAATGTATATTCAGAGATCACAAGGAGCTCATTACCAAAGCCCAAAGCTTTGGATGTTCAGTGGAGATGGTAGACATGTCAACAGGAGCCTGTACCCTACAGCTAAGCTGCCTTACCCCTTCACCCTCTCTCTTCCCCTCTCTCTTCCCTCTTTTCGTTTTCTTTCGTTTTCTTTCGTTTCTTTCGTTTTCTTTCGTTTTCTTTCTTTTTCTTTCTTTCTTTCTTTCTTTCTTTCTTTCTTTCTTTCTTTCTTTCTTTCTTTCTTTCTTTCTTTCTTTCTTTCTTTCTTTCTTTCTTTCTTTCTTTCTTTCTTTCTTTCTTTCTTTCTTTCTTTCTTTCTTTCTTTCTTTCTTTCTTTCTTTCTTTCTTTCTTTCTTTCTTTCTTTCTTTCGTTCGTTCGTTCGTTCGTTCGTTCGTTCGTTCGTTCGTTCGTTCGTTCGTTCGTTCGTTCGTTCGTTCGTTCGTTCGTTCGTTCGTTCGTTCGTTCGTTCGTTCGTTTCGTTCGTTCGTTCGTTCGTTCGTTCGTTCGTTCGTTCGTCGTTTTCTTTCTTTCGTTTCTTTCGTTCTTTCTTTCTTTCTTTCTTTCTTTCTTTCTTTCTTTCTTTCTTTCTTTCTTTCTTTCTTTCTTTCTTTCTTTCTTTCTTTCTTTCTTTCTTTCTTTCTTTCTTTCTTTCTTTCTTTCTTTCTTTCTTTCTTTCTTTCTTTCTTTCTTTCTTTCTTTCTTTCTTTCTTTCTTTCTTTCTTTCTTTCTTTCTTTCTTTCTTTCTTTCTTTCTTTCTTTCTTTCTTTCTTTCTTTCTTTCTTTCTTTCTTTCTTTCTTTCTTTCTTTCTTTCTTTCTTTCTTTCTTTCTTTCTTTCTTTCTTTCTTTCTTTCTTTCTTTCTTTCTTTCTTTCTTTCTTTCTTTCTTTCTTTCTTTCTTTCTTTCTTTCTTTCTTTCTTTCTTTCTTTCTTTCTCTTTCTTTCTTTCTTTCTTTCTTTCTTTCTTTCTTCTTTCTTTCTTTCGTCCTTTTCTCTTCTCTGTTCGTTCTTTCTTTCTTCTTTCCGTTCGTTCTGTTCGTTCGTTCGTTCGTTCGTTCTTCTTCGTTTCTTCGTTCTTTCGTCTTTCGTTCTTTCGTTCTTTCGTTCTTTCGTTCTTTCGTTCTTTCGTTCTTTCTTTCTTTCTTTCTTTCTTTCTTTCTTTCTTTCTTTCTTTCTTTCTTTCTTTCTTTCTTTCTTTCTTTCTTTCTAGCTGTCAGCCCCGCAGGTGCTCTGTCTCTCAGCTGCAAAGCCTCCTGGGAAATCAGCCTAGTGTGACAGATCTGGTTTGTAACTGGATTGGCTCCTGAGCTGTGAGTTCAACCGGGAGAGAGATGGAAAGAGGGAGAGACAGATTAAGAGAAGTTTAGAATAGAAAATTAGTTTTGAGGCCAAAGGAAAATTGTGTGTGTGTGTGAACACGGCTTGGCATAGTTTCCCTAGTAGCAGAGATCTGCAATGGAATCAAAGTGCTATGTAACCAATAAGGATGCTGCGAGGCTGGAGCTTCACTGCATGTTAAACAGGCTGTCTTTGGAGACGTTGTAAGTGTTTGTATAGTGTGCACAACCTGACAAGGAATTACGTAAACCCTGTTACAGAGTCTGGTGATGCTGAGCTAAATGGCTGTGTGTGTGTGTCAGTATTGGGGAAGCTACTCTGAAAATATAGTTGGGGAAGCTACTCTGAAAGTTAAGCTACACTAAAGCTACCCTTACGAAAAATAGTTTACTTAACTAAAGTTACTTTGAAAAAGTAGTTCACTACATAAAAACTACTTTGTGAAAAAAATTAACATATCTAAATCTCTAATGTCATAGACAAAACACCCTCTGCCAGACAGATCCCTCTGGAGTCAGATGTTAACAGAATATGTAATTTAACCTATTAAATACAAAAACTGGTCTAATGCCCCAAAAATTGTGTGTAGTTCCAGTAGTTAGCTACACCGCTACATGGCAAAACAAGTTAACTACTGAAAATACTACCTAGATTATAATTTAGTTCAATTACCACCAATATACTGCAAAATGTCGTTAAACTATATGTAGTTCACTACTCCCCAACACTGGTGTGTGTGAGAGAGAGAAATGACAGAATGAAACAATAAAGGAAGTGTTAGAAAAAGGGGGACATCAAACAACCCTGCACTGCATGCTGGGAGAGAGAGGGCCAAGACCTTGACTCAACCACTCACACATTGTATGGATAGATTCACCCTCCTCTGCAGTATAGAAATACTGCATTCCCCTTGGCTCGCTTGTCATCTATATGATATAAGATATGAGAGGCGCACTGTGAGAACGAGAAATGTAGACAGGGTCAGGAAGTTAATCCTGATGTGAATTGAGTGGGAAGGTTTCTGAAAACAACCTTATTCAGCAGAGAAGGAATAACAGAGCTTAGAAAGAATGAGGTGTGTGTGTGTCCCCGTCTCTGCAGGGAGCAGACACCTGAGGTTCTGGATGATAGAAATGTCTGCCCCTTACCCCAGGAAACCTACGCCCAGTCAAGTGTGAAATAGGCTTTTTGAGTCGTGTTTTTCTGCATTGTGTGTGTGTGTGTGTGTCAAACCAAACTGAGTGCCCTCTTCTTGTCCTTTCCCACAGCTCTCCTGTACAAGCCGATTGACCGTGTGACCAGAAGCACGCTGGTTCTTCATGTGAGTACACACACACACCAGTACATTCACCGTCACGACTAGCATGAGGTAGATCCATGAAGGATTCCTGATCTCACCCAGAGACAAATGACAAGATTGAAGAGATAGATTGAATAGATATGACAGGATCGATACTCATCAAGGATTAAGAGTTACTGCTGTCACGTTGTGTAGTCATGAGAAACATAGTGATGGGGCTGGGTAGAATCTCTCTAGAAAGCCCCGCAGGTCATTAAAATTCAGCTTGGTTCTGTATCCACCTGCGAAGACAAACCCTGCCTGCTGCTGTTTATAGTAAGTGTTGCATTTGCCAAGCCTATACTTTTCCTCTGCGCTGTCCATCGAAATGACATGCTGTTAGAAACAATAGGCTCTAATTTGATGGGCTACAACCAAGTGGAAAGTGAAACCGCAAGCAGAAATGCCTAGACGTCTCCACAAGTCCAGCTTCCAGTGCATTTCATGAATATGTTTGACATAAAGCTAGTGGAGCCGTGACCAAACAAAGACCAGTTGGTTTGCTAAAAACAAAGGTGGGAGCAGATCACGCAAACACACTGGCTGAGTCCCAAATGGCACCATATTCCAAATTTAGTGCACTACTTCTTCCATAGTGTTTGACCAGGGCCCATAGTGCACAATATAGGGAATAGGGTGCCATTTGGGACACAGACACGGACAAACAGTGAAAGTTACTGTATTATTATCTCTTAATGCCGTACAAAGACTGGTACTGTACTGTACCGCTGACATCAGCTCAAGCCTTCTAGAGCTTGTCGGAATACATTTACGGTAGTGTGCTGACAAGGCATAAATCAGGCAATGGAAAAGAGATGGGCTTTTCTTTCACACACTCCTCTGAAAAAAGGAACTTCGTTACGCTGAGAATAAGGTATTTGCGATGTGGAAGCAGGCTGTCTCAGCCATTTCTTAGGTAGCACTTTAAAAAATAAAGTAATTAGTTACGCCCACAGTTCAATAAAGGAGAGACTCTCGTATGCTTTTATTAGAGGAAAATATGTGGAACAAAACTCAGCCATGCATCCAAATAGTCCAATTCATCAACATAGGTTTAAAAACACATGCACAGTGACTGTCCAAAGACATTTCATTTTAATGGATGTGGGTCTCTATGTTTTTGGATGGGGGTCCCTGTGACCATTTGAGAGTTGCATTCCCAGTGTGTGTAAAATCTAATGGTCTTTCTCTCTCTCTCTCTCTGTGTTATTTTAGGACCTGCTGAAGCACACCCCTAAGGACCACCCAGACTTCCCCCTGCTGCAGGATGCTTTGAGGATCTCCCAGAACTTCCTGTCCTCCATCAATGAAGAGATTGACCCCCGCAGGACCGCCGTCACCACGCCTAAGGGAGAGGTGGGGTCACACACAGACACACACACCATTGTAATAGACTACCTTATACTTCTTAGCACTTCTTGTTGAAACCTTTGGGAAGTGTGCCAATGTATTTGTGAAATGTGTTTTGGGGTCAGAGAGAAACCCACAGTCTCTCTCCTCTCCTCCTGCCCCCACATCCTCAATCTCTTCATTACCAGCTTCCTCTCTCTCCCTCCTCTCTCTTCATCTCTCTCTATCTCCCTCCTCTCTCTTCATCTCTCTCTATCTCCCTCCTCTCTCTTCATCTCTCTCTATCTCCCTCTCTCTCTCTCGCATCTTTTGATCTTTTCCCTCTCTCTCTCTCCCAGCATGCAGTGCCGGGTTGTTTGATGTCCCCCTCTTTCTAACACTGCCTTTATTGTTTCATTCTGTCGTTTTTTTCTGCCTGTCAGCCTTTTCTCCTCTTACTGCCTCTCTCTCTCTCTCTCTCTCTCTCTCTCTCTCTCTCTCTCTCTCTCTCTCTCTCTCTCTCTGAGTATATGGTTTTTACAGTCTCTGCCTGCTGAGTCCTTCCTCTCTTCCTTCCTTCCTTCCTTCCTCTATCCCGCCATCTCTCCCTCGCGCTTTACCTCTCCTCCTTTCTCCCTCCATCTCTCTTCAGCTCACCTCCCTCCATATCTCTCTCCCCCCATCTCTCTCCCCCCATCTCTTCCTCTCTCTCCCTCTATCCCTCTTCCATTCAGTCAGCTCAGTTCTTAACCTCCCAGTCAGCTCTCCATTCGTTACATGTCTGTCTGCTACCAGTTCAATGGAAAACTCTCGCTGCCCTCTTTGGCTCAGACTTTCCTGATTACTCCAGTTCTGGTTTAGCGCTGCCTTATTTTAGCTTTCCTAGTTGGCTTGCTAGAGATGGACAGATGCAGAGAGAGAGAGAGAGGGGGAGTGTTTTAAGTTCTGAGTGGCTTACTTTAGCTGATGATTCTCTTGCTGTAACACAGCCATCATTGATAATGCAATAGACACATATAAAATATAGACAACAAGTGAATTCTTTCATATTGCTGAACCTTGACATGTACCTCCTACAGTATATCCTGTCAGGAAGTGAATGTTTACGACTAGGCTAGTTGCCCCGTGCTGGGCGTGCCACATGAAATGATGCTGTTTCTCTCCCTGGTAGGCTCGTCAGCTGGTGAAGGATGGTTTCCTGGTGGAGGTGTCAGAGGGTTCCAGGAAGCTGCGTCACGTCTTCCTCTTCACAGACCTGCTGCTCTGTGCCAAGATGAAGAAGACCTCCGCAGGGTAGGTTAACGCTCACAGAGCATCAACACAAACCCATGCACATTCAGGTATATACATACCCACTGTGCTATTCACTGTGCATAAACTTAGATTATACACTCTTGAGTGGTCTCCAGTGTGAGTTAATTATCCTAAGTCTGTTGAGAGGTGGGTGTGGTAGTTGTGCGCGCGAGCAGAGCACCAGGTGTCTGGTTAGCAGAGAGGCTGATGGAGGCCACAGCCCATCAGTGTGTGTGTGACTGGAGAGAGAATAGACTAGTCTGTCACCCGAGACTAGACCAGTCATCCATATTAACACTTAGACACTATTTTCCTCCACCTCACCTTACCTCCCCGCTCACTGAGAGACTGTGAGAGAATACGCTGCCCATAACAATGTATCTCCCTCTATCCCTCTCTCTATCTCCTGTGAATCTATTAAACATTTTTTACATTCTTATTAAAGGTGCGTTCGATAGGAGAGAGATGGCGAGAAAGAGAGAAGAAAGAGAGACCGAGTGATACAGGGAACATACTCCAATAGCCTCTCCTTCTATGAGCCAGACTGATAGCTTGTCCCGTATTCCTACAGAGTTCTAATGGAATTGAGTAGTTTTCTGTGATCTGGAACAGTGTATCAGGATGGATGACAGCCCTGCTCAAAAGGGATTCTCTCTTTCACTGCTGTTATTATTTCCTCCATTTTAAAACTCCAAAGTATTCTCTGATGTTATAATTAAAAAGGAAGACTATTAATTGAAAATTAGAATGTAGTCATACATGATGGCTTTGGTGCTGTAGACCAGGGGTTGGCAAACTTTTTGGCTCGAGGACCACTGCGGGATTTTGAAATTCAACGGAGGACCGCACAGATTTTTTGGGGGACTGATTTGTTTGTCAAAGTCAATTTGCGTGCCAGAAAAAGGGCAGTTATTTAAAAAAAACACATAGGTCCATTATAATTTGTACATACTTTTATATCTAGTTTTAGATGTTCAAGAGTGAGTGGCCTGGAGTGGGTTAAAAAAAATATATACATTTACTCAAGCCTCTCGGGGTTGGATGTTTGCCCTTCTGTAGACTATTGGGGAGAAATGGTTTAGAATAGTGATTACAGGGCTCGTATAGGGCTGAATATTAAGAAATTGCCGTTATGGATGTTGGGAAATGGATAGAATACAGCAAGGTATGTATTACAATCTGGTCTCAATCTGGTACTTGGGCCTGAGGCGAAGTGTTTGTGTGTGTGTGTTTGTGTGTGTGTGTGTGTGTGTGTGTGTGCGTGCGTGTCTAAATTGGGAATGACAGCATACACAGCCGTAGATTAAGTGTTTAATTTACAGGATTGCCTCCCATGGCATGGTTACCGATGTTAGCGTGATTGGGGCTTATTGTGATTGACAGTCGTTGCTGCCGCTGTCCTGCTACCTCACCGTGTGAAGGACATACAGACAACTACCGCTGTCATGGTTACCACCAGTCTGTAAATCACTCTGTTATGGTCTGTAGCTTTAGCTATCTGTCGCTGTGTCCCAAATGGCACCTTATTCTCTATATAGTGCACTATGGGGTCAAAAGTAGTGCGCTACATGGGGAATAGGGTGACATTTCAAATCAAATCAAATTTTATTGGTCACATACAAATGTTTAGCAGATGTTATTGCGGGTGTAGCGAAATGCTTGTGTTCCTAGCTCCAACAGTGTAGTCGTATCTAACAGTTCACAACAATACACACAAATCTAAAAGTAAAAGAATGGAATTAAGAAATATATAAATATTAGGATGAGCAATGTCGGACTGGCATTGACTAAAATACAGTAGAATACAATATATACATATGAAATGGGTAAAGCAGTATGGAAACATTATTAAAGTGACTAGTATTCCGTTATTAAATTGACCAGTGATTCCATGTCTATGTACATAGGGCAGCAGCCTCTAAGGTGCAGGGTTGAGTAACCTGGTGGTAGCCGGCTAGTGAAGGCTATTTAACAGTCTGATGGCCATGAGATAGAAGCTGTTTTTCAGTGTCTCTGTCCCAGTTTTGATGCACCTGTACTGTATGTGAGACGCAGCCTACTGTATGTGTCCTCTGATCTGGACTATAACACTATAGGATTAGGCCAACAGCCAATTAAAACACGCTATCCAGTTGATATCTAATCATCAGTATTAACTCACTGAGAAACCTTAATCCCATTCAATCCCTCTATATCTACTCAATCATCATGGATTATTAATGTTTATATTGACTCCACAGCCATATTTATTTTCCTACAGAATTGGTGTATAATATACCACCTTTTCCCAATGTAGAGATATAAATTAAGATGTAATCTATGTGATTATGGTGAACAAGGGCTGTGAAAAGCTAATTGGGGAGCGTGAAAGTGCTGTGGACGGACGGGAGGAGATTAGATATGCAGATTGTATTCAACAGCAGCGGAGCCAATCTTGGTCCCCCTAATCAGCTCTACCTCAGTCTGTAATAGAGAGAGTGTTTATTAAGTAGACACTAGATCATCTTAAACACTTCTTGGGCATTTAAACAGCGCATGAATACAGATACACACCTTAGAGACAACAACAATAACACTCCATGGACCACTCTGAGACAAAGGGTTTGCTTACAAGGGGGAGGGGGCCGCATCTCACCCCGTATTAAGGAGGAGAGGAGGACTCATAAAAAATTGAGGGATATCTGCAGGCGAAGGAGGGGGTGGGGGTGAGGGTACATATTGGGATGAAGAGACAAAACAAGAGAGAGATATTTGCTGTCTCCATCCTCTGTAGCTCAATTGGTAGAGCATGGCGCTTGTAACGCCAGGGTAGTGAGTTCGATCCCCGGGACCACCCATAAGTAAAAATGTATGCACACATGACTGTAAGTCGCTTTGGATAAAAGCGTCTGCTAAATGGCATATTATATTATATTATATATTATATTATATTATATTATATTATATTATATATTATATTATATTATATTATACAATACAGCCAAAACACTCAGGTTATTTAACTAGCCAAAGAAAAATGCTAATCTAAAACGTGAAAGAGTCATACTACTATTTGTTTGTTGTGCAGTATTTTACTTTGGGGGTAAAATCAGGACATGTTATTTATTTTTGCTGTCATATTTCCCGTCCCATCATTTTAGATGAGGTTTGCACACATTGGAGTTCTGATTAATGTATTCCTGTGTTAATGAGTGTACGGTCCTGCCTCCAGGAATGATAATGAAAGCTCGTTAGGGGAATACAAAAACATCTCCAACAACATTAGTGAGCATCTGTATAACCTGATGGATGTGCTGAACACGCATTTAGTCTTTCTGTGTCTGAGTGTTTACTATGAGATCTCCTCAAGTCAAGCAATCTTTTCAAACTACTAAACATAAGGAGATATAGTAGTAGGGGAGATATGTCTAAGTTATGAGCAAAATTGAATATGGCTCAACAAAGACAGATGATATTGCATAAAGCAAAACAAATGGAAGACAATTAATTATATGGTTGGTGTTGCCCCCTCCTTTACAGGGCCAATAGAAATATCTAATAATAGCTGCGAGCAGCAATGAACGGGGTTCACAGGATGACAGAAAGGACACAAGATTTGTCACATGCTTCGTAAACAACAGGTGTAGACTAACAGTGAAATGCTTACTTACAGGCCCTTCCCAACAATGCAGAGAGAGAAAAAAGAGAAATAATAGAAAAAGAATAACACAAAGAATAAATATACAATGAGTAATGATAACTTGGCTATATACATGGGGTACCAGTACCGAGTCGATGTGCAGGGGTACGAGGTAATTGAGGTAGATAGATGGGTAACAATGCGAGCACTCTATCATGTAGGAATGATCTTCCTTTATACAATGGGTGGGTCTAATCCTGAATGCTGATTGGTTAAAACCGCATTCCAGCCAGTGTCTATTCCACAAGTTGCCACCGGCTAAATCTATCACGTTAAAATGCCTATTTACTATGTTCCATCTGACTGCGCAATCCACTGTCTCATCAGCCCAGCCAGGCAACTTATAAACTTGATCTCCACTATAAAAAGCATCATCTCAAATATATTTTAAACTAACATTTCGTTTTCAACAGCGGAGATTTGTATAAACCTTGCTGTCTGTCTCTCTGACATTTGCGACATTGTTTCAATATTCAAATTCGATCTCCTGCTGTCCCATAGTAATGAACGTGTCGGGACGAGACAGACAGACAGACAGACAGGCAGGCAACGTTTCTCAGCCAGTCGAAATCATGAAACAGCTGGCATAATTTTTATGGATATATACAAAAAAATGTCAATTGAAAAAAGGTAAAAAGAAAAGCAGTCTTTCCAGCTTCAGTTTGAAGTGATTATGTTACTATAGCTGTGTTGTTGGCTAGCTCCTCTGAACAACAGAGTGAGTACATTTTCTATGCCAGGCGAAATCGCGCCTCATTAGCTCATTGTTATGGATGTATCCAAATAAATGTCACTAGAAAACAGCTTAAACAAATGCAAATGCAGCTACTTTGCTGTTATTCTGGCTGGACTTTGACATGACTGTAAATTAGCCGTAGTTGGCTAGCTAGCAGGCAAAGGATAAGAACTTTGCCAGCCAGTATGGCAATGGAACATTTAGAACGAATGACTGGGTCACGTCCATAGATACAGAACAAAAAGACTGAACGACTGGGTCGCGTCTCTAGCAACTGCAAGAACATTTGAAGATAAATACACAACGCAGGGAATTAACGATCATACTATCCAGGTCTGTGCCCAAACAGTTTGAGCTTCTACTTCTAAAAATCCAGAAATAAGTCTCTCACTGTTGCTGCTTGCTACAGACCCCCCTCAGCCCCCAGCTGTGCCCTGGACACCATATGTGAATTGATTGCCCCCCATTTATCCTCAGAGTTCGTACTGCTTGGTGACCTAAATTGGGATATGCTTAACACCCCGGCCATCCTACAATCCAAACTAGATGCCCTCAATCTCACACAAATTATCAAAGAACCTACCAGGTTCAACCCTAAATCCGTAAACATGGGCACCCTCATAGATATCATCCTGACTAATTTACCCTCTAAATACACCCCCGCTGTCTTCAACCAGGATCTCAGCGATCACTGCCTTATTGCCTGCGTCCGTAACGGGTCCACGGTCAAATGACCACCCCTCATCACTGTCAAACGCTCCCTAAAACACTTTAGCGATCTCATTCCGTCAGTAGAGGATGCCTGGTTGTTCTTTAAAAGTAATTTCCTCTCAATCTTAAATAAACATGCCCCATTCAAAAAAGACAGAACTAAGAACAGATATAGCCCCTGGTTCTCCTCAGACTTGACTGCCCTTGACCAGCACAAAAACATCCTGTGGCGTACTGCATTAGCATCGAATAGCCCCCGCGATATGCAACTTTTCAGGGAAGTTAGGAACCAATATACATAAGCAGTTAGGAAAGCAAAGGTTAGCTTTTTCAAACAGAAATTTGCATCCTGTAGCACTAACTCCAAAAATTTTGGGACACTGTAAAGTCCATGGAGAATAAGAGCACCTCCTCCCAGCTGCCCACTGCACTGAGGCTAGGAAACACTATCACCACCGATAAATCTACAATAATCGAGAATTTCAACAAGCATTTTGCTACGGCTGGCCATGCTTTCCACCTGGCTACCACTACCCGGCCACCAGCTCTGCACCCTCCGCTGCAACTTGCCCATGCCCCCCCTTGCTTCTCCTTCACACAAATTCAGACAGCTGATGTTCTGAAAGAGCTGCAAAATCTGGACCCCTACAAATCATCTGGGCTAGACAATCTGGACCCTTTCTTTCTAAAAACTAGCCGCTGAAATTGTCGCAACCCCTATTACTAGCCTCTTCAACCTCTCTTTCGTAACGTCTGAGATCCCCAGAGATTGGAAAGCTACCGCGGTCATCCCCCTCTTCAAAGGGGGTGACACTCTAGATCCAAACTGTTACAGACTTATATCCATCCTGCCTGCCTTTCGAAAGTTTTTGAAAGCCAAGTTAACAAACAGATCACCGACCATTTCGAATCCCACCGTACCTTCTCCGCTATGCAATCCGGTTTCCGAGCTGGTCATGGGTGCACCTCAGCCACGCTCAAGGTCCTAAACGATATTATAACCGCGATCGATAATAGACAGTACTGTGCAGCAGTCTTCATCGACCTGGCCAAGGCTTTCGACTCTGTCAACCACCGCATTCTTATTGGCAGACTAAATAGCCTTGATTTCTCAAATGACTGCCTCGCCTGGTTCACCAACTACTAAATCTAGAATCGGCTTCCTATTTCGCAACAAAGCCTCCTTCACTCATGCTGCCAAACATGCCCTCGTAAAACTGACTATCCTACCGATCCTTGACTTCGGCGATGTCATTTACAAAATAGCCTCCAACACTCTACTCAGCAAATTGGATGTAGTCTATCACAGTGCCATCCGTTTTGTCACCAAAGCCCCATATACTACCCACCACTGTGACCTGTACGCTCTTGTTGGCTGGTCCTCACTACATATTCGGTCGCCAAACCCACTGGCTCCAGGCCATCTATAAATCACTGCTAGGCAAATCCCTGCCTTATCCTAGCTCATTGGTCACCATAGCAACACCCACCCGTAGTATGCGCTCCAGCAGGTATATCTCACTGGTCATCCCCAAAGCTAACACCTCCTTTGGCCGCCATTCCTTCCAGTTCTCTGCTGCCAATGACTGGAACGAATTGCAAAAATCTCTGAAGCTGGAGACACTTATCTCCCTCACTAACTTTAAGCATCAGTTGTCAGAGCACCTTACCGATCACTGCACCTGTACACAGCCCATCTGAAATTAGCCCACCCAACTACCTCATCCCCATATTGTTATTTATTTTGCTCATTTGCACCCCAGTATCTCTATTTGCACATCATCTCTTGCACATCTATCATTCCAGTGTTAATACTAATTGTAATTATTTTGCACTATGGCCTATTTATTGCCTTACCTCCATAACTTGCTACATTTGAACACACTGAATATATATGTTCTGTTGTATTTTTGACTTTATGTTTTGTTTTACCCCATATGTAACTCTGTGTTGTTGTTTTTATCGCACTGCTTTGCTTTATCTTGGCCAGGTCGCAGTTGTAAATGAGAACTTGTTCTCAACTGGCTTACCTGGTTAAATAAAGGTGAATGATCAATGGAAATATTTGTTTTTCTGTAATAAGGAATTAACGACCAATGGAAATAGTTTTTTTTCTGTAATGGGGAACTGAAGATTAATGGGTCAGGGACATGGGTTGTTCTTCAGTTCAACATCTGTTTAGAATCTGTCCAGTCCAGGGCTCATAGCTATGTGGCAAGTTCTCATTGGTCCAAATTGTCTATACATTGAGCCTGAAACGGGATACTTGGTATTTGGCCATTGGCCCAATTTTATTACAAGGAATTCTAATTGGTCAACCACAGGCTAGGCTTGGGTATAAACTACACCCTCTCTCTTTGTTCAGTGGAGAAACATTGAGGACAGGGAAGAATGAACATCTACCATCTACTTTCCAGCATAACAATGATTTGTTCTCTTTGAATAAATATATTTTTCTCCCTCTGATTTGCTTTGGGGTCTGTGTTATTGAAGAATAACATCAACTGCTAACACAACCCTAGATTTGTGTCGGGACTATTATCTTGTGGAAGGATGAAATAGAATGAATAAATTAATCAAAATAATGTTTTTAATGAAAATATGTCAATCATTATTTGAATATGTCTCGGGCCTAACAACACCCGTGCCAATATATCCTCCAAACGCCGGCTTCTCTGGCATTATCACTTAATTATGTGCAATCAGTGAAAGCGTTACCATGTTCATCTCTCAATACCACAAGGATGGTGCAAGTGAGGTTTAGTCTAGTGCTGTAGGTTGGTGCCGTGGCCAACTTTGAATGCAGAAACGAATCATTCTCAAATTCTTTAGAGGCTAATTTATTGAGTCTATAGTCAATCTGATTTATGGTTCATGAGAATATATATTTTTAAAGATTTACAAAATTGTATAAAGATGGGGGAAAATCTATCCTGATGGACGTTATGGGTCCTTGAAGCAAATTTGTTCAGCATGATTAAAGGCGCCTACATACAACGTTTCAAGTCTTTAGGTCAAACGTGGCGGCGGATATGAGGGTTTAAGTGAGACGGCTTATAACAGTGCCACCTATAGGCCAATCGGTGCCATTATTTTTTACCAAGTTACGCATGGCCTCTAGTTTCTGTGTGCCAAATTTAAAAAGTACTTACTAATCTATGCTTGAGTTATTTGACCATATCAAGAACATTTTAAATAGAAGAATAACAATAGTTTTCACAACTTCGCTGTGAACCGTATTTACAGTAGTTCCTCATTGCCTTTGTCCCTCCAGACTCTAAAATATATGAAAGATATTGAGCTCTCTCTCTCTCTCTCCACCCCTCCCTTTCTCTAGGAGACACCAGCAGTATGAGTGTAAGTGGTACATCCCTCTTGCAGACCTGACCTTCCAGTTGCTGGATGACTCGGACGTCTGCCCCCACATCCAGGTGCTGCCGGAACACGAGATCGAGGAGATGAAGACCAAGATCTCTGTCATCAAGAGTGAGATCCAGAAGGAGAAGGTGATATATTATGTTAATTAAAAATAATATATATTTAGCCAGGTAAATCTACATGAACAGATTATCTTTTGAGGTTGTATCTAGCACTGCTTTGTTTTAGACCCAAACTAAACCCAGTTGTTATTAATTGAGCCAAAATGGTGGTGATGCGGCCCTTCCTTTGCCTCCCACTCAGTGTCAAGCCAGGTCATGGTCAGCTGGCCATTAAGGCACTGTGGAGGAAGTGTCCTGCCCAGCCTGGCCCCCCATTCTGGGCTGGGTTCCCTGGGTGTGTCCCTCCCTCCCTGGAGCCCTATGGTCTGTGTTTGTCTTACTCTCTCTCTATCAGAGGCTAGAACCAGCCTGCCTGGCTGGGTGATTAGGCTGGGTTCTTCTAGCTTTATTACTACTGTTGTTGTTATTGGAACACTTCCCCTCACCGCTTCCACTCTTAGACAGGTCGACTGGGGACTAGAGATCTGTGTGCCACACACACACACACAAAGAGAAGGGGTCAACTTCCAGGTCATCTGGACAGAGTCAGCACGTCAGTGTGTGAATCACTTATACAGTACACTCATATGTATATACACAATCCACCCCCTCACTGTATCTACACTCACAAACAGTAGGCCTACACTCAAGCTATCCCGTGGGAAGTTTGTTTATTCTGATGAACTTGAGTACAGTGGAACAGCGATAGCCATCTAATTGTAGTTGTCAAATAAACACAGGTCCTTAGAGGATGACTGTGTTCCCGGAGATCACCTTGCCCAGTTTCCCTTCAACTCTTTACCTCTTCAACACAATAGACTTATTTATGTCAGCCCTTTGTTGTCATTTTACTGTGGAAAGCCTTGGGAGTCTATAACCTTGAAACTGCATAGGTTTACAATTGATTTACAACCTTGGCTTTAGCTGCACACTGCTTTTTTATTTCATCCATCACACACATCATCCAGCAACCTCTACTTATTCTAATGGTTACTATACAGGACGGTATTTATTTCAACTTCCAGTGATTCCTTCCTTAGTAAATACCTGTTTAGGAGGTTTTGGAGAGCATAGTGTGAGTTCAAATCAAATGTAATCAATCAAATCAAATTGTATTTGTCACATGCGCTGAATAGAACAAGTGTAGACTTTACTGTGAAATGCTTACGTACGAGCCCTCTCCCAGCAATGCAGAGTTATAAAGTACGAAAAATGTGTGAATAAAAAAGGAAATAGTAACACAATAAAAGAACAACTAGGCTGTATACAAGGAGTACCGCTACCGAGTCAATGTGCAGGGGTATGAGGTAGGTGAGGTAATATGTTGGTAGGGGTAAAAGTGACTAGGCATAGATAATCAGGATAGATAATAAACAGAGTAGTAGCAGCGTGTGTGAAAGTATGTCTGTGTAAGTGTGTGTGTGTGGCGGCAATATGCATGTGTGTTGTGTGTGAGCGTATGTAACGTGTGTGTGTTGGAGTGTCAGTGTAGTATGTGGTGAGTGGGTATAGTCCAGTGAGTGTGCATAGAGCCAGTGCAAGAGAGTCATTGCAACAACAATAAAAGTGGGTCAATGCAAATAGTCCAGGTAGCCATTTCATTAACTGTTTAGCAGTCATGGCTTGGGGGTAGAAGCTGTTTAGGAGCCTTTTGGTCCCAGACTTGGTGCTCCGGTACTGCTTTCAGTGTATTAGCAGAGAGAATAGTCTATGACTTGGGTGGCTGGAGCCTTTGACAATTTTTAGGGCCTTCCTCTGACACTGCCTGGTATAGAGGTCCTGGACTTGGAGACCTAGGCCTGTATTCACAAAGCGTCTCAGAGTAGAAGTGCTGACATTGGATCAATTTAGCCTTTTAGATTATAATGAATACGGTTATGGTAAAGGGACCTGATCCTAGATCAGCACTACTACTCTGAGAGGTTTATGAATACAGACCCTGTGCTTCCAGGTTGATACCAGACTGCTACAATGGGTCATACAGTAGGGGCAGACTGACTGACTGCACTAATCAGAGCCGGAAAAGGCTGATTGAACTGATTACAGCCAGAGCATGGCCTGACTCTGCTTCCTGGCAAGGGATGGGTTGGAGGAGGTTGTGTAGGGAATGGAGATTCTGGAGGGCAAGGACATGGACATTCCTTGGAATAGTTATCAAGCATCACACTGTAAATTCTAGTGAACAAAATGTAGCCAAATCATTTCCCCTGTTTACAAATGTCTCAGGAATACAAAATGCGTATTCATGGTCAAACACACACGATACAATTCAGGTTTAGTAGATGGTACAGTGTGTTGGATTTCATTGGGATTACAGTATAACAGGGCTATTCAACTATATTCTTACAGGGGCCAGATGTAAAGAAGGTTAATTGCAGGGGGCCGGACATTTTCCACATGCAATTATTCTTTGGAAGAACTGTATAAAAAAGTTACGCACACACACCAATAAAGCACTTTTCTTAAAATGTAATGTTGCTAAAAGTAATAAGGAAAGAAGTGGAGGGTGCTCAACCAACGGGAGTCGAGGTGCAACCCACAAATGGGATAATCATTAAACGCTCACCATTATTATTATTTTTATTTATTTTTTTACAACTATTGAAAGCTTCTTAAAAGTAATTAGGTCATTTTATTTTCTGAGATATGTCAAATCAGTTATTGACAAATTCCAGTCTGAAGGAAGTATGCTTTGAATTCATTTCCCTCAGTCCTTCTTTTATTTTCTTCCTGAGAGTTGTAGCTTTCAGAAATGGGGTCATAATATTTTGTAGCTTTAACCGTTGAAACGCTAGAGCCAAATTCATATGAAGAAAAAAGAATCAACATGCCACATAGGCGCTAGAAACTGCTAGAAACCACACAATAGACAACCACATTAGTGCTTATCATTTTTTTTTTTGCATATCTTTTATTAATGTTCAGAATTGATCAAAGGGCCAATCTAAATTAATAAACGGCCCGGATCTGGCTCGTGGGTCGCCAGTTGAATAGCCCTGCAGTATAACAAACTGTATGTTAACATACTGCGTGCCCTGTTTGTTTCTGTGTGTGTAGAAAGCGCTGAAGGGCCAGAGTCGTAATGTGGAGCGTCTGAGGAAGAAGATGAACGAGCAGGAGTCCTGGCTGCTGTTACACTCTCCCACCATCCCTTTCCGCATACACAACAAACACGGCAAGGTAAGCTGCTACTGCGTAACCACTGGCCCTGGATCAGATATATTTTCACCCTCTAATGGTTTGGGTGAAGACTGGGGGTTGGGTAATCTGATTCTAGATCTGTGTTGATGTCCCACTGCTGGCTTGCCTGTGAAGCTAAGCAGGGTCGGTCCTTGGATGGGAGACCAGATGCTGCTGGAAGTAGTGTTGGAGGGCCAGTAGGGGGCACTCCAGGGCAGTGAAGGAGAGATTGCCCTGCGCAGGTTGTCGTTTTTCGGATGAGACGTTAAACGGGTGTCCTGACTGTGGTTATTAAAATCCCATGACACTTATTGTATGAGTAGGGGTGTTAACCCCGGTGTCCTGGTTAAATTTCCAACCTGGCCCCATTCCATCATGGCCACCTAATCATCCCCCTCATTCCTAATTGGTGTATATCACTCCTCACCTCTCCACCATGCTAGCTGATGTGTGGTGGGCGTTCTGGCACAAAAATGGTTGCCGTGCATCTCCCAGGTGGGTGCTACACATTGGTGGTGGATGAGGTGAGTTTCCCCTTACTATGTAAAGCACTTTTAAAATCTCAGTTGGTAGAAAGGCACTATATACACTGCTCGAAAAAATAAAGGGAACACTAAAATAACACATCCTAGATCTGAATGAATGAAATAATCTTATTAAATACTTTTTTCTTTACATAGTTGAATGTGCTGACAACAAAATCACACCAAAATGATCAATGGAAATCTAATTTATCAACCCATGGAGGTCTGGATTTGGAGTCACACTCAAAATTAAAGTGGAAAACCACACTACAGGCTGATCCAACTTTGATGTAATGTCCTTAAAACAAGTCAAAATGAGGCTCAGTAGTGTGTGTGGCCTCCACGTGCCTGTATGACCTCCCTACAACGCCTGGGCATGCTCCTGATGAGGTGGCGGATGGTCTCCTGAGGGATCTCCTCCCAGACCTGGACTAAAGCATCCGCCAACTCTTGGACAGTCTGTGGTGCAACATGGCGTTGGTGGATGGAGCGAGACATGATGTCCCAGATGTGCTCAATTGGATTCAGGTCTGGGGAACGGGCGGGCCAGTCCATAGCATCAATGCCTTCCTCTTGCAGGAACTGCTGACACACTCCAGCCACATGAGGTCTAGCATTGTCTTGCATTAGGAGGAACCCAGGGCCAACAGCACCAGCATATGGTCTCACAAGGGGTCTGAGGATCTCATCTCGGTACCTAATGGCAGTCAGGCTACCTCTGGCGAGCACATGGAGGGCTGTGCGGCCCCCCAAAGAAATGCCACCCCACACCATGACTGACCCACCGCCAAACATGCTGGAGGATGTTGCAGGTAGCAGAACGTTCTCCACGGCGTCTCCAGACTCTGTCACATGTGCTCAGTGTGAACCTGCTTTCATCTGTGAAGAGCACAGGGCGCCAGTGGCGAATTTGCCAATCTTGGTGTTCTCTGGCAAATGCCAAACGTCCTGCACGGTGTTGGGCTGTAAGCACAACCCCCACCTGTGGACGTCGGGCCCTCATACCACCCTCATGGAGTCTGTTTCTGACCGTTTGAGCAGACACATGCACATTTGTGGCCTGCTGGAGGTCATTTTGCAGGGCTCTGGCAGTGCTCCTCCTGCTCCTCCTTGCACAAAGGCGGAGGTAGCAGTCCTGCTGCTGGGTTGTTGCCCTCCTACGGCCTCCTCCACGTCTCCTGATGTACTGGCCTGTCTCCTGGTAGGGCCTCCATGCTCTGGACACTACGCTGACAGACACAGCAAACCTTCTTGCCACACCTCGCATTGATGTGCCATCCTGGATGAGCTGCACTACCTGAGCCACTTGTGTGGGTTGTAGACTCCGTCTCATGCTACTACTAGAGTGAAAGCACCGCCAGCATTCAAAAGTGACCAAAACATCAGCCAGGAAGCATAGGAACTGAGAAGTGGTCTGTGGTCACCACCTGCAAAACCAGTCCTTTATTGGGGGTGTCTTGCTAATTGCCTATAATTTCCACCTGTTGTCTATTCCATTTGCACAACAGCATGTGACATTTGTCAATCAGTGTTGCTTCCTAAGTGGACAGTTTGATTTCACAGAAGTTTGATTGACTTGGAGTTACATTGTGTTGTTTAAGTGTTCCCTTTATTTTTTTGAGCAGTGTAAATCCAATATATTATTATTTACTTTTCCACCACTGGAGGGAGCTGTTGTCCTATAACATTTGATTTCCCCCTGTTTTGTCCTCAGAGCTACCTGTTCCTCCTGTCTTCAGATTATGAGAGGTCAGAGTGGAGGGAGAGCATCCAGAAACTACAGAAGAAAGGTACAGGAGTCAGGAGAGTGAGAGGACAGGCTGATATAGTTTTTTAAAACAACTATGCCATGGATTCAATGCCTTCAATGCAATTGCACATTTAAAGAACCTATAGCCTGGCTGTATGTTCAGGTTTATTAACGGTGTGTTTCTGTGTTGGTCTTCAGATCTGCAGACGTGTCAGTTGAGCTCTTTAGAGCTGCAGGTCCTCACCAGCTCCTGCTTCAAACTCCGAACTGTCCACAACATCCCTGTCACCAGTTATAAAGATGGTAGGTCACACACACACACACACACACACACACACACACACACACACACACACACACACAGCACACACACACACACACACACACACGTATGTGTGTACAAACACATGCACAGACACAAACACGTTCACCTCTCCTTCCTTTCCCCTCTGTTTTGAGTTAAAACCCACAAACACATCTACTTTCTCAGCACAAAAATAGAAATGGGTTGGTAAGGAATCTAGGTTACAATGTGTTTCTCATCTAGTGATATGTGCCATGTGTGTGTGTTGTGTGTGTGTGTGTGTGTGTGTGTGTGTGTGTGTGTGTGTGTGTGTGTGTGTGTGTTGCAGCAGGGTTCAGATGGAATGTTTGGATTGGGGTGACATTAAAGCCAGCTGGGAGGCCTGCTGTGAGCTCCCAGGATGCACTGGGGGACAGGAAATGGCAGGGAGACACACACTCATACACAACACTGTTATACCATTACACTCGGTCCCACATTAAACAAACAAGAAAGCGTTCATAAAGTCTTCATAAGTCACTTTTTACTTTTACGTCAGTAAGCAGACGCTCGTGGGAATCGCACCCACAACCCTGCCGTTGCAAGCGCCATGCTCTACCAACTAAGCCACATGGGACCCCACTATGCACCACAAATCCCACACTCATGGTTTTCATGGTTGCTTCTACAGTCCTTAGAGATGTAATATCTTCATCAAAAGACAAACATGTTTTCTTGCAAGGCAAGGGTGTTTCTCCTCCTGTGCTTTTGCTTACACTGAATGATACATTGTTATCTTGCTAGATTTCTGCTAGACTTAGTTTAGTAAGTTGGATATCATGTACAGTAGTATAAATCTAAATTGGCCACAATATTTGCAAGTCACATTAGGATTATCTGAGTCTGGCCACAGCATTGTAAACCCATGATTACAGACAGTGATATACACTGAGTTTACAAAACATTAGGAGTGTTCAAAACACTAATATTGAGTTGCACCCCCTTTTGCCCTCAGAACAGCCTCCGCCTTCTGCCCTCAGAACAGTCGAAAGTGTTCCACAGGGATGCTGGCCCATGTTGACTCCAATGCTTCCCACAGTTGTGTCAAGTTGGCTGGATGTCCTTTGGGTGTTGGAGCATTCTTGATACACAAGGGAAACTGTTGCGCATTCAAAGGAACTTAAATATTTTGTCTTGCCAATTCACCCTCTGAATGGCACACATACACAATCCATGTCTCAAGGCTTAAAAATCATTCTTTAACTTGTCTCCTCCCCTTTATCTACACTGATTGAAGTGGATTTAACAGGTGACATCAATAAGGGATCATAGCTTTCATCTGGATTCACCTGGTCAGTTTATGTCATGGAAAGAGCTAATGTTCCTAATGTTTTGTACACTCAGTGTATTTTGATAGTACAGTGCTTCCCCTTGTGGTGACCTGAAGTACAGCTCCTGGCTGGCACAGACGGTCAGTTTGTCAAAGCAACTCCCTTTATACTCACATCAAACACTTCTGTTTGCTCTCCAGTTTAGAGGGGATCTGACATGTGATTAAGCAAAGCAAAGCATTCTTTCTCCTCGATAGTCACTATACAGCACAGTATGGCAAAACAAAGGCTCCAGTTCAGTTCATTGGCATTTGACATATGTTCTACCACTAAAACAGACACACACACCATGCTATGAAATTATTAAATGTAGGGAGTAGCAGAGTAGCTGAGGGGGTGAAATAAAGACCAGCTGGAGGAGGAATGTGATCCCCTAGATACCATCACTCTGTCTGACACAACACTCAGGCCATTATAGGGACCAGGTAGAAGAAACTAGCTACACATCTAGGATCAGATTACTCTAACCCTGATCCTGACCTTAAACATTAGGGGGTTATAGGAATACACATTGACATGTTATTACTACCATCTTCTTTGAGTATTTTTGTTGTGGTTATGATAGAGACAGAATACCATCTTTTAAAAAGAGCAGTGGAGGGGGGAAACGAAAGTTTAGAGTCTAGAGTAGATCTTCTCTTGGCTTCTCCCTCTCTCTTGGTGGCATGACCTGTCTCTGACTGAACACATACAGTCCATAGCACCATACATACACATGACATATTGTTTTTCCAGGACTCAGTTTTTCGCCTCTCATCTCAGTAGTGGTCCAGAGCATAACCCGATGGGCCTGCAGGGATCTCCAAACAGGCCTCCTCCAGTTTCAAACCCCTGTTTATTTACCAGGAAGCGCGCAGGCCTCACAGGCCTCCGCAACATAATCATACAGGGGACAAGAGAGGGAGAGGGGAAGCATAGGTGTGTGTATTGGATTGTGTGTGTGTAGGCTGGCGTGTGTGTGTTTTCAAGGCCCACCCAAGAACATGCTTGTGAATATTTATCTGTCTAAGGCTTAGATACATACACATATACCATGGGGCAAAATGATTCCTCCTGTTTTCCTGCTAATGTCAGAGAGAAATGAGGGAGTTGTGGGACAGCTGTATGGGATGCCTTGGTGTTGAGGTCACACACTAAGATGAATGAAGCAGAGTGTGTGATTGAACCTGATCTCCTCCATCTACCACAGCTCAGTGTGTGTGTGTGTGTGTGTGTGTGTGTGTGTGTGTGGACCCAGTCCTCTTCATCGTCTTTGCTTCCTGCTCCAACATGGGGCTTCAGTTAGTCTACCTGAAAGAATACCTCACACAAGCACACTGACACACACACACACACAAGCAATGTCACTAAAATATATACTACTACACTGTTCATTGCAAATGAAATGTACCCTCGGCTATGAGGTAACGGGATACGTCCCAAATGGCACCCTGTTCCCTATATAGTGCACTACTTTTGACCAGAGCCCTACGGACCAAAAGTAGTGCACTATATAGGGAATAGGGTGCCATTTGGGACGCAGCCTCTGGGTTATGAGAATGAATTTTCCCAGGTCACATCCAGGTCACTGATAATGAGTGTGACTAACTGCGTTGTGTTGTTTTGTGCTGTGTGTTCCAGATGAGGAAACCCCAGGCCTGTATGGATTCCTCCATGTGATCGTCAACTCTGCCAAAGGCTTCAAAGAGTCAGCCAGTAAGTCTCTCTGTCATACTGGGCTTATACTGCACTGTGCTCAGCATCTGCTCTGTGTCTGTGTCTGTGTCTGTGTCTGTGTCTGTGTCTGTGTCTGTGTCTGTGTCTGTGTCTGTGTGTGTGTGTGTGTGTGTGTGTGTGTGTGTGCATGTGCATGGATGCACACACGTGTCCATCAGCATCTTTCAGCTTTTGTATGTGTGCTCGACACAAGGACGTTCATTTTATGGATCAGCACATCTTGATGGTTATAGCATATCATTTACAGCTTGTGCCACAACCCAACAAAGAGGACAGAGGTTACAGGGAGAAAGGGTTCAGGGTTACCATGTCTGTCCCTGCACACTGGTTCTCTTCTCCACAGTAAATCATTTTACAAGGCCACAACACAGACCCCCAGCACAGAGGTAGAAGTTACCACTGAAACCGGGTCAGGTATTATTTAATCCCCCTAATGGTTAAGGATTTGAAGTAATGGACTATCTGATCCAAAATCTGTGGTTAGGTGCAACTGCTACCTCGTGCTATTACTGACTTGTGGCCGGGGTTCTCCTGGTAAAAGAGAGAGCGGGATGGAGAGGAAGAGATAGAGGTGGAGAGAGAGCGCGAGAGAAAGAGAAAGAAAGCCACAGGGCCAGTCCCTGAGGAGCAGCTCTGGACCACAGTCACATTCCTGTGGCTCCTTTGATGCTAGGGTCCGTCAGGGACACAACTACTCCATAAAGAGAGCTGACAGGAACAAAGTGGCCCCTACACAGCCACAGCCGAGCCCTCAACGGACACACACACACACACACTCACGGACAGTGAAGGCCAGGAGAAGCTTTTTCTCTCTATCCCTATCTCTCTCCCTCTCTTTCTCTCTCTCCCCCCTCTCTCTCTCAGCCGACAGACACACCCTGGCCTCACCCCGCCTGGTGTGTGCATGATAGCCCTAGCCCTGACTGCCTGTATGTGTTATCAGGGGGATATGATGTCAGAGAGCCCTAGAGTGTCTCACATATGTCTGTACCAGACAGCTGGCGCTCCACTGAACACTCTCCACTGTCTGTTACCCTGTTACACAAGAAGCACCAGTTCAAATATTACCACAGCAGGAAAAAAAAGACCCAACGAAATACGCCTCCGCCTCAGTTACTATGACAGCCTGTACTGTAGTATACTTTATGAAAGCTTCAGAGATAGATTTTCTTGTGTAATGGGTTGGGGAAAAATTGGAAAGCTGTCTCCACTGGAAGCCTGTTTGATCCTCACCGGAGCAGTGGGCATAATTGTTTAAAAATGAAGAAGCATGTTGAAGTGGTTTGGTTTTACTTTCCCTCAATTTTCTCATGGACCGTACCATTGTCATGCCCCTCTGATATGCGGGGGGGAGTATGTAAGAAATGTAAAAGGTGCTGTTTTAGTCTAAACACCCCTTCATGGGTACATAGTGTCTCCTATGTCTATGTAGCGGGTCGTAGCTAGCATAATGATGCAGTTAAGCCACCTACCTACCTGAGACCAAGTCACCTCTGAACCCCAACAACCTGGTTCAACAGTATGATACAGTATAGTTGGCTTGGAGTGTGTGGAGTATTGTTGGGAGAGTGGAGTTAAATCTCAGAGGGAGTTGGTAGATGTTTCATCTATCCTGGGTCTTGTCCTCTGTGGCGTTTGGATGACATTTCCTCTAATATCTCACCACCAGGCATGCTGGCCATCGTCATCATAGACCATTGATGAGACACATTGTCACCGTCACCCCCCTCCAGACCACTGTTAATCAGGGAGATGTCATCTGCCTCCGTCCCATTATAAAGTACACAATTATGGATCTGTCCCAAATGGCGCGCTATTCCTTATGTAGAGCACTACTTGTCAAAAGTAGTACACTACACTGAGTGTACAAAACATTAGGAACACCTGCTCTTTCCATGACTTAGACTGACCAGGTGAATCCAGGTGAAAGCTATGATCCCTTATTGATGTCACCTGTTAAATCTACTTCAATCAGTGTAGATGAAGGGGAGGAGACAGGTTAAATAATTATTTTTAAGCCTTGAGAAAATTGAGACATGGATTGTGTATGTGTGCCATTCAGAGGGTGAATGGGCAAGACAAAATATTTAAGTGCCTTTGAACGGGGTATGGTAGTAGGTGCCAGGCGCACCGGTTTGAGTGTGTCAAGACCTGCAACGCTGCTGGTTTTTCACGCTCAACAGTTTCCCGTGTGAATCTAAGAATGGTCCACTACCCAAAGATCATCCAGACAACTTGACACAACTGTGGGAAGCTTTTGGCGTCAACATGGGCCAGCATCCCTGTGGAAGGCTTTCGATACCTTGTAGAGTCTATACCCTGACGAATTGAGGCTGTTCTGAGGGCAAATGGGGGTGGTGCAACTCAATAGTAGGAAGGTGTTCCTAATGGTTTGTCCACTCAGTGTATATAGGGATGCTGTTTGGAATGCAAGTCTGATAGAGATGTCTTAGTTTGTTAGGACATTTCTTTGAGAAGGGACATTATGGAGACTGTAGAGTAGACTGTAGAGTAGACTGTAGAGTAGACTGTAGAGTAGACTGTAGAGTAGACTGTAGAGTAGACTGTAGAGTAGACTGTAGAGTAGACTGTAGAGTAGACTGTAGAGTAGACCGTAGAGTAGACCGTAGAGTAGACTGTAGAGTAGACCGTAGAGTAGACTGTAGAGTAGACTGTAGAGTAGACCGTAGAGTAGACCGTGGGAGTAGACTGTAGAGTAGACTGTAGAGTAGACCGTAGAGTAGACCGTGGGAGTAGACTGTAGAGTAGACTGTAGAGTAGACTGTAGAGTAGACTGTAGAGTAGACTGTAGAGTAGACTGTAGAGTAGACCGTAGAGTAGACTGTAGAGTAGACTGTAGAGTAGACTGTAGAGTAGACCGTAGAGTAGACCGTAGAGTAGACCGTAGAGTAGACTGTAGAGTAGACTGTAGAGTAGACTGTAGAGTAGACTGTAGAGTAGACTGTAGAGTAGACTGTAGAGTAGACCGTAGAGTAGACTGTAGAGTAGACCGTATGTGGATCTGATATTTCATGTGTTTAGTTTTATTGTCGGCTTCCCCTGTCTCTGCCCTTAAATTTTGCATTGCTCTGATTCTATCTTTAGGGCATATTGTGTGTGTGTACAAGCCATATGTCACCCATTTGCTCCCTTGCATAAACGTGTGTGCCTGTGTTGGTGTGATTTGAATGTGTTGTGTGTATTTGCTTGTGTATTTGTGTACAGTGCTACTCTATGTTTAGCCCGTAGCACACTACAACATACGGTACCTTCATATGAAGCAGACACTGGAGTCAGAAGATACCTCTCCAGGGTTGTTTTTAGGAACTGCAGTATGTACAAATATGTCCTATTAAAACTATCTTATCAGCGTTGCCACCCGTAGTTTCCTTCAATAGGAAGCAGAGATACATTTCAGCTCAGGGCAACGTTTCAAAAGTGGGTCAGAAGAAGTAGCTAAGAGTCTACTGGTCCCCTCCAAAATACAATACAAAAATAAGGGGAAAACATTGACCTAGAATAGAGGTGTTGACAGAACTGTGGGAATCATTGTAGTCAACATGGGCCAGCATCCCTGTGGAACGCTTTCGACACCTTGTAGAGTCCATGCCCCGACGAATATAGGCTGTTCTAAGGGCAAAAGTTGGTGCCACTTATTATTAGGAAGGTGTTACTAATGTTTTGTACGCTCAGTAAATGTCATGTTTTGAACTTGAAGGAGAGAGATCTTCTCATCTCTTCCTGTCTATATATAATGTATATAATATCTCCCTGCATCTTTTTTTCATACAACCCTTTTTTTCTTTACTTTTATTCGTGTTTTCATCCCGGATCCAATGAAAAATAATAAGCAGACAAACCCTCCTCCCCTCCCTGTATCTAAGTCTTGTTGTTCATCCAGACCCAGTTTAGATGTACTGATTGCTTTAAGTCTTCAAAATGACTGTTTTAGTCTCAGGTTTCCCTGCCCACTGTTTCACCTACCAATGAACACACATCTGCAGGCTAGGATTAGGAAGAGGTCACACACACACACACACACACACACACACACACAAACAAAGAGAAGGGGTCAACTTCCAGGTCGTCTGGACAGAATCAGGATGGTATCCATTAATCTCAGTAGTCGGTGTCTGTGTGTGTGACTGGTCAGACCCCTCACTGACCACCAGATTCATGAGGGCAGGAAGAGGCCTGCCAATAAAATGACAGCCCTCAGGGCTTATTCAACCAATCACCACCAGTCTCCAGCTCTCCTTCTCCTCGTGTCACATTTCTGAAGGCTCCTCTGACAACACTACTAGCACACATTAAAACGAGGCGAAATATGCCGTTTTTTTATTTTAGGATTTAAGTCCAGACCTATAAACCTACTTCAGATTTGATGTGAAAATAAACTTTTAGATAAAAGTAGCCCAGGAGTATGAAGTATGAATGTTTCCCTTAGTGGTGTTGGGTTTACACTAAGTCTGAACAGGCCTAACTTTCAGAGAGGTGCTGGGGAACAGAGGTGTAAATCTGACACAGCAGGGAGTTGTGCGTCCGATTATAGTTTTTCTCTAAACGGAGCCAAATGCTATTTCTGTGAGCATTAACAGTGATAAACTACCCTGTTCTAACTCTCTGTGAACTCACTTCAGTGGAGCAGCACACTAGGCCTATGTCCAAATATGTATAGTACTATTTATTTCCCAGTAGTCTTGAATTTCCCATACTTTGTGTGTGTCCCAAATTACACCCTATTCCCTGTATATAGTGCCCTACTTTTGACCAGGGCCCATAGAGCTCTGGTCAAAAGTAGTGCACTAAATAGGGTTCCATTCGGGACTCAGACTTTGAATTTAACTGATAGAGACAGTAGTTAGTGTGTTTTCCAGCTCCTCTTCCTCTCACTCTGATAGTCACCCACATGGTGAATGTGTTTAATTACTAAAGCGTGACTCCATTTTGAAAACACCCCCAAATGGTCAGTTACCCCCCACCCCACATGAAAAGAGATGCCGTTCCTCTCTCCAGTCTGGATCCTTCTGCTTGTCCTGCCATATCTCAACTGGTTGGTATGATACCTTAACCGCAGAGGTGGGACCAAGTCACTATTATTTGAGTCACAAGCAAGTAACAAGATCTGAGTCTCAAGTCGAGTCCCAAGTAGAACGGGTCAAGACTCGAGTCAAGTCCAAGTCGTGCATTCTAGTAAAAAAGTCAAGTAAAAACAATTAAAAAATATATACATGCAACGACTTGTTCAACTACAAATCTTTGTCTATTTATTGAGGCTACCAGACAGCCCTTTTGATTATTTTATCTACAACATATCTTTATTAGCTTATGTAATTGTAAAATATGGACCTTGTAGCAGTCATAAGGGCATGAAATCAGCAGAAGGAAGGCAGGTTGACGTGCTCAGAGTGTAGATTTATTTACAGGTCTTGGTGATCCAATGGTGAAAGCTACATATCATACAAATATACAAGTAGATTGACCAAATATACATGGGCAATAGCCCAAAAGAAATAGCCTCTGTATCAGGCTTAAGCTGTCCTATCTGAACGAACACTGGTAGAGGGCAAGACTGTACAGCTTCCCCTTGAGAAACCAAATCAATTCTGTCAAACACAGGAGCCCAAACAGGTAGGCCTACATAATATAAACACTTGGCCCCCAGGACCATACAATTACCCAATTGGCAATTACAACCAATAAACTGGTTCTACAATGTAAAAGACAATGTCCACATCTATTGTTACATTGGTACATTTGTCTTAATCAGACTAAATTATTTTTTATGATATTCCAACACCATGCATACATGAAACAATCATTTTGTCTTATTCAACCTTCTGACTCCAAAGCGTGGAGCGCAGGCCACGTAGCCTATTTCTATGCACACTGAGGCGTGGGCGCTCCTATTACGCACAACCAAAATGACAGAGATGTAGGACACGGACACACAGAACTCCGACATAGCCCGGCAAATATGAACAAAGGAAACTATACATTTAATTAAAGAAACATAACTTCTACCTCATGATTCTTTTGAAAGTTCATGTGCACTATAAACATCATGCCCACTCATAGCAGGGTAAGAAATGGTTGGCTTTAAAATGAATGTATCGTAGTAGGCCTATCAGACATAAAACAGAAATGTCTACGTGTTGCAATTAACAGTAAGGTAATGGAATGATAAATCGCTAGCAATTATTGTAGTATTAGATAGAATATACATTTACCACAGAGGGCCTATGCATTTAAACATGTGAAAGCAACAGGAAACATTTCAACAAGATTTAAAAAAGCACTCTCCACTGGCAGGAGTTTGGAGTGCAAGTGAAGAGCAGCGCCTATGGTGCGTCTTCGCCACAGTAATATTTGATTTTAACAACAAATTCCAAATGCAAGCTTCATAAGTAAATTATAAATATCAAGCAATTGTTACATACCAAAAGAACAATAGTCCTATGCTAGTAATTGTTGCCCCATTTCTGGTGAGCTTGCAAAATAAACAGTTAATATTGTTGATCACCACATTTTTTTTTAGCTGAAATCCTCACTCCCTACAATTTGACATTTGCGCTTCACCCGATCCTATAGCTGTACAGCAAATCAGCATTCTGTTTGCTAGCTCACCTGACCAGTGTTGATTGACAGTTTGCTGGTCCAATCAGAGTGCAGAGTGTGCATTTCACTAGCCAATCTGTTGCAGTTGTTTTTGCAAGGGCGATTCTGCGGCTACTGTCTCTGGCTGCGTGTAGATTAATCCACGTAGTCTCTGTGCCACAAAATGAGTGACAAAACATTACAAAACCTGGCCAGATAATTTAAAGTCATAAGTCTCAAGTCAAAGTCGAGTCCCGAGTCTTGAGGCTCCAAGTCATGTCTCAAGTCATGTCTCAACCCTAATCCAGATGTTGATATAAGTCTATGAGCTAAACCCAGACAGACATGGGTCATGCTATTGTTTTCATATTGCTACGCCATGTGTGACTATGTGCTACAGTGTAAACACTGTCTCTAGTTCTGTGCGTGGGTGATGTGACTGTATGTGTAGCAGTGGTGCCTCCCAGGGGTCAGGGTGGGTAACCATCCATCATGCTGTCAGAGAGCAGTCGAGACCCCAGGGACTCATTATGCTGTCAGAGAGCAGTCGAGACCCCAGGGACTAGCGGGGATGGAGAGAGATGGCTCAGTCTCTTAGACTATTGCAGGGGAGATATAGTAATGGGTATCTGGATAAATGACCTATGGAGACCAGTGCATTAGCATAAACATGAGTACATTAGTCTCCTGAGTGGCGCAGTGGTCTAAGGCACTGCATCGCAGTGCTAGCTGTGCCACTAGAGATCCTGGTTCGAATCCAGGCTCTGTCGCAGCCGGCCGCGACCGGGAGACTCATGGGCGGCGCACAATTGGCCCAGCGTTGTCCAGGGTAGGGGAGGGAATGGCCGGCAGGGATGTAGCTCAGTTGATAGAGCATGGCGTTTGCAACGCCAGGGTTGTGGGTTCGATTCCCATGGGGGACCAGTATGATTTAAAAAAAAAAAAAAAATATATATATATGTATTCACTAACTGTAAGTCGCTCTGGATAAGAGCGTCTGCTAAATGACTAAAATGTAAATGTAATTAGCCTAGCTGATGCTCTGCTGTCTGAGCTGAGGGGAATACCTGGCCCGAGGACTTGATCTGTGTGTGTGTGTGTGTTGGTGCGTGCGTGCATGTGGGCGGGTGGGCGGGCGTGCGTGCCTTATTCATTCTATCAGTAATGCAGGCCTCTACCATTAGGTGGTAAGGGCTTGAGAAACAAATTGTCAGTGACCATTGATACAGATATGATCTAGCTCTACACAATTGTGGTACGATCATATTAAAATGTCTATCCATTTACTGTCAGTATTGCTATTATTGTGTTATATGTGATGATTATTTTAGATTTCACTCATTGTGATTTCTGACTCCTCTGTGTCCTGTTCAGATTTGTACTGTACCTTGGAGGTGGACTCCTATGGCTACTTTGTCAGCAAGGCCAAGACCCGCGTCTTCAGAGACACCACTGAGCCACAGTGGAACGAGGTGAGCTCCAATATTCAGATCATATTACAATCAGTTAGTTATGCTGTCAATAGGACGTTGAACTCAATATCCAATACTCCATACAGTCCGTTAGTTTGACCAATAGGAAATAGAACCCAATTCTCATGTCCTTCCTGTCTGTTGTCCAATAGGAGTTTGAGATCGAGCTGGAGGGTTCTCAGTGCCTGCGGATCCTGTGCTATGAGAAATGCTACGACAAGACCAAGCTCAACAAGGATGACAATGAGATCGTGGACATCATCATGGGCAAGGGCCAGGTGCAGGTAAGGAGAGCGGGACAACCCTCATGTCATGAAATCAAACTCACTGTATTCTTATTCCGTAAGCATGTATGGACTTGTTTTCTATATGGACCCTCACAGAAACATACAGTACCACAAGCCATAGAGATGGAGAAATGCATTCGGCTCACAGACCTTTCCCCAACGCGTGACTCACTCTTATTGTTGTCTGGCCTCTTGTGTGCAATAGTTGGGTGTTGTGGTGGGCTACTTTGACGTGGGTCGGTTGGTTTAACTGTCTGAGAAAGAGGGACAGAGAGAGAATGAGAGAGTGAGTAAGTGAGAGGTTTTCCCCTTCCTTGTGGGAAAATACACTCTAAAAAGTCCCTCGCTCTCAGAATGTCCTGTGACTGTAACATGTTTAGGAAGGTTGTGCATTGCAGTCTGTGGTTAGTTATTAAGACTCATCACGTTGTTGTTTCTCCCTCACATAGTCTCAGTAGTCTCTTCTCACAACCACTGTATCACCATGAGTCTGACAAGGGACCACTATTTGTAGCTTTCCCAGAGACTCCTTGTTCTTCCATCAGGTCAAGTGGGGCTTGACTCTTTTAATTTAGTCTGTAGCTGCGTAGTGTAGTTATGACTTTCCACTGTCATTTTAGTGATAGCTATTCTCCTCTTCAGGCCTGTTTATGTTATCCCAGCGTCCGCCATCTTTGATTTTCCTCCTAAATCTGGGTCAATTCTGAGGATTATTAAAGGAGTATTACTAAAGAATGCACAGTACTGTATTGTTGTTTATTTCTCTAGTGGTGCAATTGTAGTGTAGCTAGAGGTGAGCTTAGAGCATGTTTGACTCTTTAGTTCCTTAACCTGGTTCTTCAAAATGAAAATAAAGTCCCACTACACCCACACAGAAATCAGTGTCAACTATTCACTGGTGTTGTTGGTGGTTGTTACAGCACAGAACAACAGCTTTTTCAGGTAGAAACGAGCTCACTGCCTAGTCGTCATGGGAATACGAGCTCTCTCAAACGGCGGACTCTGAAAAGTGGGGCAAACTAGAAATGTTGAGTGAAAATGATTCCTTTTAAGACAAGTCACAGCTAAAGCGTTCTTCTCCAAACGATTCAACTAGTGTTGTGTGGAGAATATACTTAGAAGGTATATTTGTGTACTATATAAATAACAAACTATTAGCCTAGATTGTGATTGTTCATATTCTTCTTACATTTCTTATCTTACACTCCAGCATCTCTTTAGTTCTTTGCCGTTTGTTTTGTGTTTTCTGTTCTTGACTGACGTGTCAATGCTTCTCTTCAAGTATAGCGAAGGATCTCACTCCACACTGCCCTCTCATTGGCAGTCCAATTTGGAGAGAGTTTGTTTTTATAGAGCTGTTTAAATGGTTGCCTGTTTCTTTTCCCTAACTACCTGTAGAAAAGCTGTTTGGATAGAGCATGTTTTATTTGCCTCTAGTGAACCAGAGAGCAGCTCTGGCCTGTCTAAGTGAATGGTCCTGTCTGCGTACTAACTCTGCGTAGTAACTGAGGAATGTTCACATTCTCTCGCTATGCTATACATTCTGAGATGTCAGGTACTTGAGTTATGGTGACATCATCGTAGCCCATACAGTTGAAGTCGGAAGTTTACATACACCTTAGCCAAATACATTTAAACTCAGTTTTTCACAATTCCTGACATTTAATCCTAGTAAAAATTCCCTGTTTTAGATCAGTTAGGATCACCACTTTATTTTAAGAATGTGAAATGTCAGAATAATAGTAGAGAGAATGATTTATTTCAGCTTTTATTTCTTTCATCACATTCCCAGTGGGTCAGAAGTTTACATAGTCAATTAGTATTTGGTAGAGTTGCCTTTAAATTGCTTAACTTGGGTCAAACGTTTCGTGTAGCCTTCCAAAAGCTTCCAACAATAAGTTGGGTAGATTTTGGCCCATTCCTCCTGACAGAGCTGGTGTAACTGAGTCAGGTTTGTAGGCCTCCTTGCTCGCACATGCTTTTTCAGTCAATTTCAGTCTAATCATCAAGCCCTTGATGAGCTGAATCAAGTGTGTTTGTCCGGGGATACAACAAAAATGTGTGCTGTTGGAGGACTGGAGTTGGGAAACACTACACTACTCCATACAGTAAACACTCCTACTACTACAACATACACTTCACCAGTACAGTAGAGTACCAACAATAATGATATTACTACCAATAATGATTTCTTCTATTTCTATCTGTTTCCATTTCCTGGTCTGATCTATAGATGAGGATTAGTCAAATGGAGAAAAAAGCCTAATTAAAGGTTAATTAAAACACCTCCTGATCTTTGGCAAGGCACCTTTTGAACCAGATTATATTCCACTGTAATTCCACTGTAATCCCTTTATTTATTTTTTCCCCCGCTAATGGGTTAAGGAGGTTTCTCGTCTTCCTGCACAGCTGCAGAGGAGGAGTGGATGAGTGAGCCTGTTAGCTCTCTGATTGAACTGATTAGGAGTGGAACTCTGGAGGGTGTGTAGGATAAGTGTGTGTGTGTGGGTACTGAGGCACTGAGCTGCAGACCTGCCTCATACCAACGTCATGCCCATGGCTAAGATGTACTGTAGATGTACACTACTATAACAGCCTGGCGGAGAGGCACACTAATGTCTTCTGGGAAAACACACTGCCACCCAGCCAACAACAGCCACGTTGTCAAAAAATGAACAAATAAATAAATATATTGTTCGCTGCTAGCTGTTGGAAAAAGGAGGGAGAGAACAGAAGAGAATGGTATGTTCAGTCCCAGGCTGAGAGATGGTGGGATTATGATTGGTAATGAGTGTTGCTGTTGCTGGGGGAGAGGAGAGAGTTTCACTCTGCAGTGAGAGAGGCAGCCAATGACTTATCACTATAAGAGAGGCTTGAGCTGAAAAGGAAACTCTCAAAAGATAACTTCTCAGTATTTCCTTTGCTTGCATCAGCTCTATCGGCTGAGCGTGGGAGACCATGTCCCTGATATGAATGTGACTGTTGCTGTGTGTAATAGTGCTGGTTAAGGGACAGGGACACTGTAGAATGGGAGAGGGAGTCTCTATAGCAAGGACTGAAAGATGTTCAGAAAACACTGTGAGGAGCTAAAATGGAGTATAGAGGACATTGAAGTAAAGGGACATACTGTCGATGTTTGAGGGACTTGACTGTAGTTTACATGCAAACACTTCAAGGTGCTAAAATGTAGTTTAGTAAGGGGACAGTTTACGTCCGTAATGTCCTTCCCTGTGCATACCTTGTGGCTGAGACGTTTTCTTTGAGCTCTTCTGTTTTTGTTTCTCGTCAAGCAACTCTGAAAGGAGCCAAAATGTTTTGCTTTCCTCTCTGGAGACCTAACTGATTTATTTAACAAGACTCCAGAATACCAAAAGCCCTTAAATGGACATATCATGCAGCAACATTGCTCTTTATATTTCCTGCTACTGTTAATTTTCTTCACAGATGAGAAAGTTGAGATACTGTACAGTAAGTAAGCTATGTCCTGTAATGAGATTTCAATATCGACATTTTCCATCAGAGGACATTTTGTTTGTGTGAAGGTCTCAAATTAAGAGGATGATATATGCTAGCCTATCCTTCAATGTCTTGATAGGCTGAGTTCCATTCTCTGTTTTTGCATGAGTAGGCTAGTATATATCAAATGTGCAGTATGATACATTATTAGTATACCTTGAAACTATTAGATATACAGTGGGGGAAAAAAGTATTTAGTCAGCCACCAATTGTGCAAGTTCTCCCACTTAAAAAGATGAGAGAGGCCTGTAATTTTCATCATAGGTACACGTCAACTATGACAGACAAATTGAGAATTTTTTTCTCCAGAAAATCACATTGTAGGATTTTTTATGAATTTATTTGCAAATTATGGTGGAAAATAAGTATTTGGTCACCTACAAACAAGCCATATTTCTGGCTCTCACAGACCTGTAACTTCTTCTTTAAGAGGCTCCTCTGTCCTCCACTCGTTACCTGTATTAATGGCACCTGTTTGAACTTGTTATCAGTATAAAAGACACCTGTCCACAACCTCAAACAGTCACACTCCAAACTCCACTATGGCCAAGACCAAAGAGCTGTCAAAGGACACCAGAAACAAAATTGTAGACCTGCACCAGGCTGGGAAGACTGAATCTGCAATAGGTAAGCAGCTTGGTTTGAAGAAATCAACTGTGGGAGCAATTATTAGGAAATGGAAGACATACAAGACCACTGATAATCTCCCTCGATCTGGGGCTCCACGCAAGATCTCACCCAGTGGGGTCAAAATGATCACAAGAACGGTGAGCAAAAATCCCAGAACCACACGGGGGGACCTAGTGAATGACCTGCAGAGAGCTGGGACCAAAGTAACAAAGCCTACCATCAGTAACACACTACGCCGCCAGGGACTCAAATCCAGCAGTGCGAGACGTGTCCCCCTGCTTAAGCCAGTACATGTCCAGGCCCGTCTGAAGTTTGCTAGAGTGCATTTGGATGATCCAGAAGAGGATTGGGAGAATGTCATATGGTCAGATGAAACCAAAATAGAACTTTTTGGTAAAAACTCAACTCGTCGTGTTTGGAGGACAAAGAATGCTGAGTTGCATCCAAAGAACACCATACCTACTGTGAAGCATGGGGGTGGAAACATCATGCTTTGGGGCTGTTTTCCTGCAAAGGGACCAGGACGACTGATCCGTGTAAAGGAAAGAATGAATGGGGCCATGTGTCGTGAGATTTTGAGTGAAAACCTCCTTCCATCAGCAAGGGCATTGAAGATGAAACGTGGCTGGGTCTTTCAGCATGACAATGATCACAAACACACCGCCCGGGCAACGAAGGAGTGACTTCGTAAGAAGCATTTCAAGGTCCTGGAGTGGCCTAGCCAGTCTCCAGATCTCAACCCCATAGAAAATCTTTGGAGGGAGTTGAAAGTCCGTGTTGCCCAGCGACAGCCCCAAAACATCACTGCTCTAGAGGAGATCTGCATGGAGGAATGGGCCAAAATACCAGCAACAGTGTGTGAAAACCTTGTGAAGACAAAGTATTGAGAAACTTTTGTTATTGACAAATACTTATTTTCCACCATAATTTGCAAATAAATTCATAAAAAATCCTACAATGTGGTTTTCTGGATTTCTTTTTCTCATTTTGTCTGTCATAGTTGACGTGTACCTATGATGAAAATTACAGGCCCCTCTCATCTTTTTAAGTGGGAGAACTTGCACAATTGGTGGCTGACTAAATACTTTTTTTCCCCACTGTAAATGCCACTGAAGAATACTGCAGTGCCCGTCCCACCCAGACTGCTGAAAGTAAGTTCTGATTTATCTGCCTTATTTCCATGGATACAGGGCACCCTGTGGGGCATAGTGAGGTCAAACTGGTGTGTGTGCATGTGTGCCTCCCTGAGGGTCAGCCACTCCAACACACACACACACACACACACACACACACACACACACACACACACACACACACACACACACACACACACACACACACACACACACACACACACACACACACACACACACACCAACACCCCTGCAGTACTGCTCTGATCTGTCTCTGCCTGATTGAGTCCCAGCCGGCAAGCAGCAATTAAGTTCCACATACACAGCTCTGACCCCCAAGGAGATAACCTCTGACCCTTGACCTCTAGGGGTCAAAGCCCTAATCCTCCATTAAACAACAACATGTTAGAGGCTATTTCCCACCTGTCTGTCTTTCATTTCACATTGGGAACATTTAATGGGCTCTTAATCTCCTCTGAGGGGGGCTATTGCAGAACTGATCAATATCTGTCCTCCAGATAAAATAAATATATTTGTTGCGGTTTTAACTGACATAAAACTGCAACAAAGAGATGTATTTAATCTCTAGCTGGTCCGTATTGAATGAGGGCTGTGTCTGAAATGGCAGCCTATTATAGTGCACTACTTTTGACTAAGGCCCACATAGGGAATTCCTAGGGAATAAGGAGCCATTTCAGCCCCAGCCGAAGTTGCAAGGAGGACGTTGACTGTCCTCAAATGCCTTGGTGTTGAAGCGAGAGCTCGTGTGACTAACTGACTGGATTTCCATTTCAGCCTTTTTGCATTTCAGAAATGGCTCTTTTGTGACCTTTAGGTGCCCGTGATTACTAAGAATATGTTATTTCTAAAGGGGACCGGTTACGCAACGCTTGAGATGACAACCCCGACCAGTGCTTTTGTACAGCGGACATGCATCAGTCTAAGCAGCTAAAGCCAGCAATGCTTTTATGTAGTAACCCCCCACACACACCCTCTCCTCACCCCACCCCCTGGGGCTCAAGCCCGGCCTTTAATTTCTCTCTCTCTTATCTGGAGGAGAGAGTGTTGTCTTTCATACACCCACTGCTCACACAGCCGTCCGTCTGAATGGGTTGGCTCCAGCACAGAGAAGACTGGGACTGGAGAAGATTGAGGAGATACTGATGGTATGACTCTGATATTGATAGACTGATCTTCTCCTTCTGTTAGGCGACACGTCTCTCCAGAGGCTTTATCCCACTGCCTGCTATCCCCAATGAGTTTTTCCTCATAAGAGCTGCCAGGAGTGAGACCACACTGAATTCCACTGTACTGCAATGGCCTGAACTTTGCAAGTATCCACAGTGTGTCCCTCTGTGGTGGATTCTGGTAGTTGATAGTTGAGCTGCTTGGTTTAGCCCGGTCAGTCCATAGAAATAGAATGACTACAATAGAAATGAATAGATGTCATTATATTTATAGCCTCAACTGTTGATGCCTCAGTGTGGTTTCTAATCTCATCTCTATAATCCTCCTCCCATGGCTAGGGGACAACATCACCATAACTCCTCTGACCCATCCTATACCCACATGAACCACTCTCCTCCTCTTCTCTCCACTCCACCCCCTCTCCTTTTCTCCCCTCCTTCTCTACCTCAACCCCTCTGACCCAACCTACCCCCACATGAGCCACTCTCCTCTATCCTCCCCCTCTCCTCTTCTATCCCCCTCTCCTTCACTCCTTCTCTCTCCTCTACCCCTCTCTCCTCCACTCCTCTATACTTCCCACTGTGCTGTAGTGGCGGTCCTTTTTATTTCTTCCTACTCCAGGGTGAGTGTACATGTCACAGACCTCTCTCTCTCTCTTGTCCCTCTTATTGTACCTGTATAATCTGTAACCCAGAGGTAATGGGAGACAGAGTTCAGGAGTTTGAGGAGAATGGTGTATGTGTGTGTGTTTGTGGTGAAGGGAGGCACAAAGCGCTTTGTTCCTGGCAGCCCTTACCATCAGGGCACAGCAGAACAGCACACTACAGTAAGAGAACATTGCATTACTGTAGAGCAGAGCGGCAGTAAACAATCTCCTACAGTACTCTCTAATAGAGCCAGAGCCCTCCTCAGACTCAAGACGTAAAACATAAAACACCCCATTAAAGTAGATATGTTGGTCACATTTTGGGGGGTTTATTGGTAAAAGTCAGGCGGCAGGTAGCCTAGCGGTTAAGAGCATTGGGCCAGTCACTGAAAGGTCGCCGATTCGAAAACCCAGAGCCGACTAGAAGAAAATCTGTCGATGTGACCTTGAGCAAGACACTTAACCCTATTTGGTCCTGTAAGCTCTGGATAAGAGCGTCTGCTAAATGACTAAAATATAAAATGTAAAAGTCTCTTTAGCACTAAAAAACTCTGCCTGGTTCGCAGTCTATAGATCTGGTTCGCAGTCTATAGATCCAAGCAGACTTGAGGCTCTAAAATGTAAACATCAAGTGCCAGGATGCAAGAGCCTGGTGATTTCTTCAAAACAACATGTGGAGTTAATATTAATCTGTTTCTTTGTTTGCACCCATACAGAACGTGTGTATATGTATGCGTGTTCGTGTGTGTGCCAACGTAATATGAATGAATGTAGCTAATAGGCCTGCTCATCCATCATGCTCTGGCTCCAATCATGGTGTAATCTGTCATGTCCTCCCCGATACACACCCCTACCCCGGGGCCATATACATACACACACACACACACACACACACACACACACACACACACACACACACACGAAGATGGGCCACGAGGGTGTCTGTTCTGAGACCTCTAGAGCAAACACACACACTCTAATGGGGGTTAAATACACCCGTTCATGTAAATTATATAAATTACTCCAGCCTGCCATATACCCTTCTGTTTATTACCCCCTGTGTGGTGGGGGTGAGGGAGTGAGTGTGTGTGTTTGCACTGTATGTTTCCATGCTTTGAGAAAGGAAAGGTTTTTATTACATACAGTTGGAGCTATTCAAAGACCAACAACACCCAAAGGAGCGTATTTTGGCTCACTAAGGAACGCTCCATGGAATGTAATCTTATTCCAGCCTTTAAAAGATTAACAATTTTACCCTCAATAATTTGCCCCCTCTGCATAATGGTACAGTATCTCTGGTATGATGGGTAATGGGGATCATCCTTCATATAGTCTCAATGTGTTCCTCATGTAGCTAGCATCTGGTGCCCTTTATTGATGGAGGGCAATTAGGGCTCTTCCTCATGTCTCCCCCATCTCTTTCAGTTGACAGGTTAGTTTTCTCCCCGCTCCATTTCCTAACAAAGAACCCCCTTTTCCTCAACTTTCCCCACAACTCAGTTTGACAACCTTTGTTATACCACAGAAAACATCACACTGGGACTATGTACCCTAAATAACTAGGTTGTGTTTTGGAAAGGAAGAATCGGATCATGTAAAACAGAATAATCCCTTTCTTTTGTTTGAGATAGGAATAAATGAAAGAATGACCTGCCACATGTAGTTTGCATAAAAGTCATTCTGAAGACAAACCAGAGGGCCAGATTGGATCATCCACTGATTATATTTATACTGCTGCCTGATTCTATGTCTCTGACGTGGTGGCTGGGGACAGAAGACAACGTGGATTTTTAAATATATTACGACATTTGGCCATATTCTATATATTTGGAAAAAGACTAGAATGAGTTCTAGTCCTCCATAGTGGGATGTGTAGTGTGTCAGTGTGATCCTGTTTGTACTGTAAGTTAAAGGGATAGTTCACCTAAATTACATATTGGTTTCCTTACCCTGTAAGCAGTCTATGGACAAGGTGTGACCGCAATCCATGCTTTGGTTTAGTTTCCCTGGCACTGTTTCCACATGCTAACATTTTTGCATTCGTAGCACAAATCCCATTCAAGTCATGGGACCGATATTTGCATTTTCCGCGCATCATGTTCAAATCATCTATACAGTGGGGGGAAAAAGTATTTAGTCAGCCACCAATTGAGCAAATTCTTCCACTCAAAAAGATGAGAGAGGCCTGTAATTTTCATCATAGGTACACGTCAACTATGACAGACAAATTGAGAAAGAATAATCCAGAAAATCACATTGTAGGATTTTTAATGAATTTATTTGCAAATTATGGTGGAAAATAAGTATTTGGTCACCTACAAACAAGCAAGATTTCTGGCTCTCACAGACCTGTAACTTCTTCTTTAAGAGGCTCCTCTGTCCTCCACTCGTTACCTGTATTAATGGCACCTGTTTCAACTTGTTATCAGTATAAAAGACACCTGTCCACAACCTCAAACAGTCACACTCCAAACTCCACTATGGCCAAGACCAAAGAGCTGTCAAAGGACACCAGAAACAAAATTGTAGACCTGCACCAGGCTGGGAAGACTGAATCTGCAATAGGTAAGCAGCTTGGTTTGAAGAAATCAACTGTGGGAGTAATTATTAGGAAATGGAAGACATAAAAGACCACTGATAATCTCCCTCGATCTGGGGCTCCACGCAAGATCTCACCCCGTGGGGTCAAAATGATCACAAGAACGGTGAGCAAAAATCCCAGAACCACACGGGGGGACCTAGTGAATGACCTGCAGAGAGCTGGGACCAAAGTAACAAAGCCTACCATCAGTAACACACTACGCCGCCAGGGACTCAAATCCTGCAGTGCCAGACGTGTCCCCCTGCTTAAGCCAGTACATGTCCAGGCCCGTCTGAAGTTTGCTAGAGGGCATTTGGATGATCCAGAAGAGGATTGGGAGAATGTCAGATGAAACCAAAATAGAACTTTTTGGTAAAAACTCAACTCGTCGTGTTTGGAGGACAAAGAATGCGGAGTTGCATCCAAAGAACACCATACCTACTGTGAAGCATGGGGGTGGAAACATCATGCTTTGGGGCTGTTTTTCTGCAAAGGGACCAGGACGACTGATCTGTGTAAAGGAAAGAATGAATGGGGCCATGTATCGTGAGATTTTGAGTGAAAACCTCCTTCCATCAGCAAGGGCATTGAAGATGAAACGTGGCTGGGTCTTTCAGCATGACAATGATCCCAAACACACCGCCCGGGCAACGAAGGAGTGACTTCGTAAGAAGCATTTCAAGGTCCTGGCGTGGCCTAGCCAGTCTCCAGATCTCAACCCCATAGAAAATCTTTGGAGGGAGTTGAATGTCCGTGTTGCCCAGTGACAGCCCAAAAAACATCACTGCTCTAGAGGAGATCTGCATGGAGGAATGGGCCAAAATACCAGCAACAGTGTGTGAAAACCTTGTGAAGACTTACAGAAAACGTTTGACCTGTGTCATTGCCAACAAAGGGTATATAACAAAGTATAGAGAAACTTTTGTTATTGACCAAATACTTATTTTCCACCATAATTTGCAAATAAATTCATAAAAAATCCTACAATGTGATTTTCTGGATTTTATTTTTCTCATTTTGTCTGTCATAGTTGACGTGTACCTATGATGAAAATTACAGTCCTCTCTCATCTTTTTAAGTGGGAGAACTTGCACAATTGGTGGCTGACTAAATACTTTGTTTCCCCACTGTAAGTGACTTTGTTGAGCTTCACAATCAATTTTACACTGAACAAAAATATAAACGCAACATGTAAAGTGTTGGTCCCATGTTTCATGAGCTGAAATAAAAGATCCCTGAAATGTTCCATGCACACAAAAAGCTTATTTCTCTCCAATTTTGTGCACAAATTTGTTTACATCCCTGTTAGAGAGCATTTGTCCTTTGCCAAGATAATCCATCCACCTGACAGGTGTGGCATATTAAGAAGCTGATTAAACATAATGATCATTACACAGGTGCACCTTGTGCTGGGGACAATAAAAGGCCACTCTAAAATGTGCAGTTTTGTCACACAACACAATGCCACAGATGTCTCAAGTTTTGAGGGAGTGTGCTATTGTCATGTTGACTGCAGGAATGTCCACCAGAGCTGTTGCAAGATAATTCAATGTTAATTTCTCTACCATAAGTCGTTTTAGAGAATTTGGCAGTATGTCCAACCGGCCTCACAACCGCAGATCACGTGTAACCACACCAGCCCAGGACCTCCACATCCGGCTTCTTCACCTACGGGATCGTCTGAGCGGTGGTGGGGGGGTGCTGAGAAGTATTTCTGTCTGTAATAAATCCCTTTTGTGGGGAAAAAAACGAATTCTGATTGAATGGGCCTGGCTCCCCATTGGGTTGGTCTATGCCCTCCCAGGCCCACCCATGGCTGCGCCCCTGCCCAGTCATGTAAAATCCATAGATTAGGACCTAATTAATTTATTTCAATTGACTGATTTCCTTGTATGAACTGTAACTCAGCAAAATCTTTGAAAATGTTACATGTTGTGTTTTAGATTTTTTTCAGTAGAGATACTTTTGGATGATTTGGACATGATGCGCAAAAAATGCTAATGTTGGTCACATGACTTGAATGGGATTTGTGCCACAAATGCTAAAACGTTAGCATGTGGAAACAGTACCAGTGAAACTAAATCAAAGCATGGATTTTTGTCATACCTTGTCCATAGACTGCTTACAGGGTAAGGAAACAAATGTAATTTTGTGATTTGTGAACTATCCCTTTAACTCCCTCTTGCTATGATAGACATATTGTGCAATGGCATACAATTACTCTGACAGGACTGTGTATTATCAACCAGATACATAGAGAGATGTATGGGGAGAGTTGGCTGTGGTGTCTAAACCTATCAGACACACTGTACTGCTCTGCTGATGGACTAGGCAGTGTGGGGAATTGGATGTTATAAAAGTTACATAATTAGTTTAAGTGATTACCAGTAGATGTAAACGCTCCCCTGGACATGCATATGTAACCCAGCCGTTTAGAGAGAGGCGGAGGAGGAGGGAGTGAGAGAGAGAGAGAGGGGACAACTGAGACCCAGATGGTGGCCAATTACAGGTTGTGAGTTAAGCGGAGAACAAAAGAGGAGAACCCAGCCAGAGAAACAGGATCTCCCCAGAGAGATGCTATGATGAAGCCCAGTCCATAGATATACAATATAATACTGTTCTGTTTAACTTTGTGGTCCACTCACATTCAGACTGTAATTGTTACAAAAGATCTGGGATGTAACATAATGCTGTTGTTCCGTCTTGGATTGCAGCTGAAGCCTGGCTTTAACTAGTGGAATAAACATGGTTTTGACTATTCTGTGGCTCACAAGAGAATGTAAGAGGCTTTAGATGGATGGTGGATCCCAATGCAAAAAGGTTTTGGAACCACTGACATGCAGTACACTGTAATGAATGAGCCTTGGAGTGAAAGAGCCGTATTGTCTTCAGAACTTGAGTCCCCTGAGACTAGGGATCTCCTGTTTTCCTACAGCACAGTAGAGCTAATTGAGGACAAGGACATCTGAGGCTTCCAGAAGTTTCCTATTAGAACTGTGATTTTTGTAATGCTTATCTCTGAGAGACCGGAGACCACCCTGAATTATCTGCAGCTGTGAAATATACCAGGTATTGGGGAAGAAATATGCTCCTGCTTTTTTCCAGGGAGAGAGGGATAGACGAGAGAGGGGGGACAGAGAAAGGGATAGACAGCGAGAGGGGGGACAGAGAAAGGGAGAGACAGAGAGAGGGGGGACAGAGAAAGGGATAGACAGAGAGAGGGGGGACAGAGAAAGGGAGAGACAGAGAGAGGGGGGACAGAGAAAGGGAGAGACAGAGAGAGGGGGGACAGAGAAAGGGATAGACGAGAGAGGGGGGACAGAGAAAGGGAGAGACAGAGAGAGGGGGGACAGAGAAAGGGAGAGACAGAGAGAGGGGGGACAGAGAAAGGGAGAGACAGCGAGAGGGGGGACAGAGAAAGGGAGAGACAGAGAGAGGGGGGACAGAGAAAGGGAGAGACAGAGAGAGGGGGGACAGAGAAAGGGAGAGACGGAGAGGGGGACAGAGAAAGGGAGAGACAGAGAGAGGGGGGACAGAGAAAGGGAGAGACAGAGAGAGGGGGGACAGAGAAAGGGAGAGACAGAGAGAGGGGGGACAGAGAAAGGGAGAGACAGAGAGAGGGGGGGACAGAGAAAGGGAGAGACAGCGAGAGGGGGGACAGAGAAAGGGAGAGACAGAGAGAGGGGGACAGAGAAAGGGAGAGACAGAGAGAGGGGGGACAGAGAAAGGGAGAGACGGAGAGAGGGGGACAGAGAAAGGGAGAGACAGAGAGAGGGGGACAGAGAAAGGGAGAGACAGAGAGAGGGGGGACAGAGAAAGGGAGAGACGGAGAGAGGGGGACAGAGAAAGGGAGAGACGGAGAGAGGGGGACAGAGAAAGGGAGAGACAGAGAGGGGGGGACAGAGAAAGGGAGAGACGGAGAGAGGGGGGACAGAGAAAGGGAGAGACAGAGAGAGGGGGGACAGAGAAAGGGAGAGACGGAGAGAGGGGGGACAGAGAAAGGGAGAGACAGAGAGAGGGGGGACAGAGAAAGGGAGAGACAGAGAGAGGGGGACAGAGAAAGGGAGAGACGGAGAGAGGGGGGACAGAGAAAGGGAGAGACAGAGAGAGGGGGGACAGAGAAAGGGAGAGACGGAGAGAGGGGGGACAGAGAAAGGGAGAGACAGAGAGAGGGGGGACAGAGAAAGGGAGAGACAGAGAGAGGGGGGACAGAGAAAGGGAGAGACAGAGAGAGTAGAGTGAGGCAATCAACGGCACTGAGAACAAAGCAGTAGAATAATTGTCGTTGGCAGTGCAATGAGCATTGTGTCAGAGTCATAACTCATATACAGCGAACACGCACTCCCTGGAGAGTGTCAGAGCCCCCTCCCCCCCATACTCCAAGAGAGTGTGTGCCCCCTACTCCCACTCCAATCCCCATCAAATAACAACCTGCACACACCTGCACACTGTCTATAATGGAATCTGAAGCCTGAGCCAGCAGTGAAGGCCAAGGTGAAGTTGAGGGTGTGTGTGTGTGTGTGTGTGTGTGTGTGTGTGCGCGCCTCCGGTTGTTTGCTATTAGGGGACTATTCTATTAACCCCTCTCTCTTTGCCCACAATCCCTACAGTAAATGATCAATCTCCTCTTACACGCTGCTGTGTCTGTCACATCTACCAATTTCATCAACACTTTCTGTTCATCATTTTTACCCATTGACTACCCCACACAAGAAGACCAAAATGCAAAACATCAAAGCTTGGTCTAAGTGAAATAATCATTTCCTACAAATATAATTAAAATAACTACATTTTATAAAGAAATGACAATAAGCCGGCTGCTGGGTTAAGGTTTTTCTCTCGGACAAATTGTTTTCTACTCATCCTTAGGTGAAGGAAAAGGGACCACTTCTCCTTCCATTACCAGGACACACACTAGGGTTCCAGGGACAGTGAATTCCTGAGATGTTTTTCTTTCTTTCAGGAGCCACAACCTGGGGCCAGAGCATTCTCCTCCTCCTCTCTCTTCTCTCTCTCGCTCTTTGGATTTATTGATAGCAGATGATAGTAGAAAAACTACTATCATCTGAAGTCATTTAATGCATGGCTCTGCTCTGCCTGCTAATGCGCTGTATTGCTGATTGATTACGATTTCAAACGACCACGTTGACTCTGTAAATTCATGTGTTGCGTGTATGAACCAGGGCAACCCAAAGCACCCTTCACCTCTCTCTCTTTCTGACAGGGAAAACACTGTGTGGCAATTGTTAGCTCAGCTCCCCTGGCCTGGAATGTGGTAACCAGAGAGAGAAATATTTACAATTGTTCCTGGAAATGGAGGGAGTGTTAACCACCATGGCCCTCTTCCCCAGGGGAGATCATGGTTCACTGTTACTGTGGTGAAGGGTGTCCTAGGGGGGCAGAAACCAAATGGATGGTAGAAGGATAGCAAACTCACTTTTCTTGTTTTTACTACCCTCATGCCACTTTTCCCCTTAGACAAGTGTTCTCTCTCTTGTTGCACCTCCTCTCTTTCCCCCTCTCCTTCTCGCTCCCTCTCTCTCTCATTGCACACCCCTCTCTCTTTCTCCTCCTCTCTTTCTCTCTCTCTTGGCAGACGGAGTGATAGTGGACTACACAGGCATCCCCCAGGCCTCTCTCTGCCTTCCATCCTCTATTCTGTTCATCACATTTCACATCAACACCAGTGCCAAATCACCCCCAATGCAATTGCAATCCCCCCCTTTGTCCTGTAAGCACCCCCAGAGACCTGAACCACTTTCACCCTCCCTGGCTCTCTCTCCCTCCCTCCCTTTCTTTCTCTCTATCTCTCTCTTACCCCATGCTGTTGTTGGCAGCCCCCTCGCCCATATTTTAGTAATGGGCCCCAGCAGAAATACACAGTGTCCTAGTGCAGCCAGGCCTTGTAGGCTTTGAAGTGTGTGTGTGTGTGTAAGGGGGATGGAGGGCTGACCTTCTGGTGCTGTGTGATGGATATTCACTGTTACTGACGTCTGAACCAGCAGGCCCTCGGTCCGTCCTTCACACACTGGGCCTGCGGAGAGAGGGAGGAAGGGATGGAGCGAGGGATGGAAAGTGATAGAGTACCCCCCCCATTTCCCTGGAGAAGGGCTTGATGTAGTTAGAGAGCTGGAGAGTTTATGTAAGTGGCACTTTGTTGTTGTAATGAGCCCCCCCCCCCCCGTTTGTTTTGATGTTGTGATTGTGGGGAAGAGGAGATGTGTTCCATATGCAGGGAGGTTGAGGTTGAGCAATGCTCTCTGCTGTGGTGGTACACCTCATTATACCCAGAAAACTGGATCTCTCTATGGAGGGTTTGTTGGAGGTTTATTCTGTTCTAGGAGTAACTTCAATACGCACTAGGCATTAGAAGTTTGGGGGACAATAGTGTTTTGCTATGCTCTGGGTTCATGGTATTTAGAAAATGAGTTTTTACTGGAGGTTGCTCACATGTACAGCCAGCCCTTCCCGTTCAACCGGGATAGACTACTCACCTTTCACTGTAAACCGTGCCGTGTGTGCCAATGCCCGTGTGTCGATGTCAGTAAGCCACAACTTGGTTCTCACACAGCTACAGATGTTTCCTGCTGATTATGCACACTTTTCCTAGCCACTTTGCTTCTGCATCCGCATTGCTTGCTCTTTGGGGTTTTAACACTGGGTATCTGTATAGCACTTTGACAACTGCTGATGTAAAAAGGCATTTATAAAATACATTTGATTGACATTTGACTGTTGCCAAACCAGACAGATGTAATAGGATGTTGTGTGAGTCGTAGGTGGGCACTCTGCCAACCCCTATGCCAGCCAATCCGCACACTCCTCAATGCCAGGTTATCTTCAGCAGCACCCACTGTGTACAGAAAGACCAGGGCTGGGAGAAGATTAACACTACTGCCTGAGGTTCACCTCTCAGACACTTACCAGACACTGCCTATAGCCTCACACTGCCCTCCATACACCCACCTCACACATCCTACACACTGTGAGATGTGAGCTTGGCTTACTGGGTAATGATGCAAACATAAACACTCAGTCGTAGAATCCTAGTGGCTTAGTGTGGAGTCTGGCAGTCTTGTTAGCTTAACTTGTCGCTGAATAGACTCTAAGAACTTGGAAGGCTGTCTAAATGTTCTATGAACTTGAAAGGTTGTCTGAAAGGGCAGGTGAACTTCCTGATTTGGCCTCGTTTTAGATTTGGTTCATTAAGAAATGCTAGCGGCCATGACTGAATTCAAATGTGAGTTGGTTTCGGGTGTGGGTTGATGTGGGTGTTTCGTGTGTTTGTTCGCAGGTGGGAAGAGTTAAGACAAATTATTTTGCCAATTAGCTTCAGCGGGCTGGTGTGCCATCGTGGCAAAGTTGGTTTGACTTTGGATAGCTTATCTCCGGGGCTAGTTAGGGACTGTCAATAAATTACACAATGTTAATGCAACAATATTTTAATGTTGCACACCTTTTAGTTTTCTCATTAAATGCTTTCAATATATGTTAATGAATTTCTACAATTTATAGTTGGTTTGAGGTTTTTAAGTAATTTAAATGTAGTTATTGGAATTTTAACATATTGTCCCATGTACATTGAGTAATTTACAGATGGTCCCTAACTAGCCCCATAGGGATATCCAAAGTCAAACCACATATACCACAGGCATTACTACCGGGTCGCATGCAGCTGCACTCCGAATTGATGATTACTTGTGTGCTGCCAGCTGTGGGCATTTGGGCAGGATTGAAATAAATCCAACCTTAATTTACGTTGTGACATACTCGGGTACAAAAATATATTTTGGAAGAGACTGACTTTATGACCAAAATTATCATATTTACAGTTTGTAGTCAATTTTGACAGTAGGATAAATATTTGAGTGAGAAAAGGATGTTCATGATAGGGAAGATATACAAAACCTTGCAGAGAGCATATCCAACTGACAATCTCTTAGAAAAAAATATAAACTATTGGAACAAAGACTTGAAAATAACTGATGTTGGCACAAGATGGAGGGAAAGTTGGAGCTTAACTAATGAAATTACAGTTAATGAAAATGTACGCTTAATCCAGTATAAACGAATGTATAGAATTTATTATACAAGAGACAAAGTCACCTGGAATGCATTTCAATTAACAGGTGCTGCTTGTTAAAAGTTAATTTGTGGAATTTCTTTCCTTCTTAATGCGTTTGAGCCAATCAGTTGTGTTGTGACAAGGTAGGGGTGGTATACAGAAGATAGCCCTATTTGGCAGTCCATATTATGGCAAGAACAGCTCAAATAATCAAAGAGAAACGACAGTCCATCATTACTTTAAGACATGAAGGTCAGTCAATACGGAACATTGTTGGTATTCTGTCTCTCACTGTTCAAATAAACCTACCATTAAAATTATAGACTGATCATTTCTTTGTCAGTGGGCAAACATACAAAATCAGCAGGGGATCAAATACTTTTTTCCCTCACTGTGTGTATATATATACACACACACAAAACTATGAAATAACACATATGGAATCATGTAGTAACTAATCAAAATATATTTTAGATTTTAGATTCTTCAAAGTAGCCACCCTTTGCCTTGATGACAGCTTTGTACACTCTTGGCATTCTCTCACCTGGAATGCTTTTCCAACAGTCTTGAAGGAGTTCCCACATATGCTGAGCACTTGTTGGCTGCTTTTCCTTCACTCTGTGGTCCAACTCATCCCAAACCATCTCAATTGGGTTGAGATCGGGTGATTGTGGAGGCCAGGTCATCTGATGCAGCACTCCATCACTCTCCTTCTTGGTCAAATAACCCTTACACAGCCTGGAGGTGTGTTGGGTCATTAGCCTGTTGAAAAACAAATTATAGTCCCACTAAGCTTAAACCAGATGGGATGGCATATCACTGCAGAATGCTGTGGTAGCCATGCTGGTTATGTGTGCCTTGAATTCTAAATAAATCACAGACAGTGTCACCAGCAAAGCACCATCACACCTCCTCCTCCATGCTTCACGGTGGGAACCACACATGCAGAGATCATCCGTTCACCTACTCTGCATCTCACAAAGACACGGCGGTTGGAACCAAAAATCTCGCTCTTTTTTTTTTGTCCCAAAAATAAATAAAAAACATGCGTTTTTCTGGACTTTTTTGTTGTTATTCTGTCTCTCACTGTTCAAATAAACCTACCATTAAAATTATAGACTGATCATTTCTTTGTCAGTGGGCAAACGTACAAAATCAGCAGGGGATCAAATACTTTTTTCCCTCACTGTATACAGTGGGGAGAACAAGTATTTGATACACTGCCGATTTTGCAGGTTTTCCTACTTACAAAGCATGTAGAGGTCTGTAATTTTTATCATAGGTACACTTCAACTGTGAGAGACGGAAATCCAGAAAATCACATTGTATGATTTTTAAGTAATTAATTTGCATTTTATTGCATGACATAAGTATTTGATCACCTACCAACCAGTAAGAATTCCGGCTCTCACAGACCTGTTAGTTTTTATTTAAGAAGCCCTCCTGTTCTCCACTCATTACCTGTATTAACTGCACCTGTTTGAACTCGTTACCTGTATAAAAGACACCTGTCCACACACTCAATCAAACAGACTCCAACCTCTCCACAATGGCCAAGACCAGAGAGCTGTGTAAGGACATCAGGGATAAAATTGTAGACCTGCACAAGGCTGGGATGGGCTACAGGACAATAGGCAAGCAGCTTGGTGAGAAGGCAACAACTGTTGGTGCAATTATTAGAAAATGGAAGAAGTTCAAGATGACGGTCATTCACCCTCGGTCTGGGGCTCCATGCAAGATCTCACCTCGTGGGGCATCAATGATCATGATGAAGGTGAGGGATCAGCCCAGAACTACACGGCAGGACCTGGTCAATGACCTGAAGAGAGCTGGGACCACAGTCTCAAAGAAAACCATTAGTAACACACTACGCCGTCATGGATTAAAATCCTGCAGCGCACGCAAGGTCCCCCTGCTCAAGCCAGCGCATGTCCAGGCCCGTCTGAAGTTTGCCAATGACCATCTGGATGATCCAGAGGAGGAATGGGAGAAGGTCATGTGGTCTGATGAGACAAAAATAGAGCTTTTTGGTCTAAACTCCACTCGCCATGTTTGGAGGAAGAAGGATGAGTACAACCGCAAGAACACCATCCCAACCTTGAATCATGGAGGTGGAAACAACATTCTTTGGGGATGCTTTTCTGCAAAGGGGACAGGACGACTGCACCGTATTGAGGGGAGGATGGATGGGGCCATGTATCGCGAGATCTTGGCCAACAACCTCCTTCCCTCAGTAAGAGCATTGAAGATGGGTCGTGGCTGGGAATTCCAGCATGACAACGACCCGAAACACACAGCCAGGGCAACTAAGGAGTGGCTCCGTAAGAAGCATCTCAAGGTCCTGGAGTGGCCTAGTCAGTCTCCAGACCTGAACCCAATAGAAAATCTTTGGAGGGAGCTGAAAGTCCGTATTGCCCAGCGACAGCCCCGAAACCTGAAGGATCTGGAGAAGGTCTGTATGGAGGAGTGGGCCAAAATCCCTGCTGCTGTGTGTGCAAACCTGGTCAAGACCTACAGGAAACGTATGATCTCTGTAATTGCAAACAAAGGTTTCTGTACCAAATATTAAGTTCTGCTTTTCTGATGTATCAAATACTTATGTCATGCAATAAAATGCAAATTAATTACTTAAAAATCATACAATGTGATTTTCTGGATTTCCGTGTCTCACAGTTGAAGTGTACCTATGATAAAAATTACAGATTTCTACATGCTTTGTAAGTACTCCACTACCATGCCTTGTGTCACTGCGTTGTAATGTGTGCTTGTTTGGTCATGGCCATCCCACAGCAGACTGATAACAAACAGAACAGTGTCTGAAGTAGCAGTGCCCCTGTCTGTCCGACTGCTTGACTCTGCCCTGCATAGCCATCCCATCCCTGAGATACAAGGTCCATCCTCCACTAGGATAGCTTTGCAGGACACTGCAATTCAAATGTAATGGTTAGAACAGTGTTTCAGTATGAGTCAAACAGACAGCCCCCAGCTGTACAGACTGATGACAAGAACAGCCTTACTCACAGGACACGGACATCACGGCATTGCAGTTTCACACTCATGCTCACGCTCTCTCACTCGTGCTACACAGACGCGCACACACACACACACACACACACACACACACGTCTCGTATGGGTGAGCAGCAGAGCAGGCCTCCTAAACTGCTTGTCTTGTCAAAGCAAATCTAGATAATAATGGGAGAAATCCTCCTGGGTTGAAAGGAATTTTAAATTGGGTCCAGCTCTTCAAATAACTGATGCTGTGGCTTGTACGGGCTCGACCCATGACCTCTAACCGCTGACCTCTGACCCGAGCAGTAAACAGGACATACCAATCTACCGATCTAATGGAACAAGGGGGTTGTTTTGGAAGAGAAGGAGTGTTTTAAAATGGGATTAAAGAGTTAAAATAAAAAATAAAAATACTGTCCAAGCAGTGTGTAAAAGTGTATGTGGATCATACTGGATGGGTTGTGATTTAATGAATGAGCCCAGTGGATCAGGATCCAGATAAACACTCTGAACTGAAGCAGCATCCTGCATCCGGTCCACCCAAAAGTGACAGCTGAGTTTATTGAAGGGGATCAAATAGTCAAATCTGGAAGAAAACAGAAAATGCGCTCTGGTATGAAAACCAATATTGAAGTGAGAACTTAATCCCTCTTCCTTTTTTAAAAGCAAATCAAAAATATATTTGTACTATTCCAAAACCTTTCACATTTACATATCTGTATACTACCACATCGATGCTCAGTATATCTGCACTGTACCGTTCCTTCCCCTTAAGACCTGGTATGGAGTTAAACAGTAAGTAAGCATATTCAAGGACTGGCTGTGTGCTTGCCGTGCCGTGTTCCTGCCGTGCGGACTGTTGTGGGTCTCTCCCCTTCATAGACTCATGTCTCTTCTTACCCTTCTGTGTTCATTCCCCTCCATTGGTCTGATGAGGTAAAGGGCAGAGAGGCAGAGCATAGCACTGGCTGGGCAGGCAGAGAGCTGACAACGTGATGGGCCTCTCTATACATAATACATGGAGAAGTTAGTTAGTTCCTGCTCTGCTCCGCAGGCTTGGAGGAGGGGGGTGTGCACTGTTGCTGATGCCTGTGAAAATACATCCAGGTGCTGTGTACAGTGATGCCGTTTGTTAGGACTTTGTTAGCACTATGGTCTGCATTACGAGCTGGTCTACCCTTAAAACCTATCTGGGCTGTGTAAACTCTCAGCTTCCTTGCTTATGTTAACCAGGGTTAACTATATAGTATATGCCTGGTGTAATGAGAGAAATGTTTCAGTTAATGGATATCAGCCAAGCAAATGACTGGCCTCCACCAGCCTAGTGCAAGCTTATTCATTTCTCCAAAATATAAACTTTTGAATAGTATGTTCTTGCAAACTCACACACACATTCAATAACATGAGTACACAGTGCACATACACATATACAGTACACACAGCCCAGTTATTTTTGACTGTTGTGTTCATACAGCAGGACAATGGTTACTCCCAGTCTTTTGATCCAACTTGATGCTTTCCCCTCCACGGGATCAGGGGGCAGATTGTCAGTTTCCTGTCCAGACTACACATGTGAGGGTCTTAACACACTAATCACTGAAGCCCTTATGTGTGGCCGTGGTCAGCCAGCTATATTAATAATAATAATTTGTATTATTTATTCAACTTCAATAGTGCTTTTCATTACAAAAATGAATAAGCAAAACAAACAAGAATCAAGTAATACATCTATATGATAGAGTAGGTATGGACTATGATTTTCAGCCAGAGTTGAACGTTTTGAGTGTTTCAAGCCTCCAACAGATAAAGTGACAGTCAAGAGGGAACCACATGGCTTGAGCAGAGGGAGGAGGTCAACGGGGGGAGATGAGCAGGTCCTCCGGAGGCAGGCAGGCAGCACAGTTCACTCTCCATTGAAGGTGTCTCACCGGCGCCTCGCCACCGCTGCCATCTGACTGCGACTTCTCCGTAGCCGTTCTCTCTGGTCTTGTAGAACGAGACAAAGTTTGTTTTTGAGCTCTCACTCACTCAAGATAATGACCGCTCGCTCATACCTTCGGAGGAAACCTCCTGAGCAATGAAATCGTCACTGCCAGCTGTCTCAGCTTTGCTATGCTGCTGTTTTCTTCTTTTCTTTAGCTTGTTTTCAATGAATGCAGGGAACCTCTCCCTTGTTTTTGAATATTTCAAAATTGGATTGTTAATCTCGCAAGTCAGAGTTCACAATGACTTCAGCATTGTATTGTGCACACTTCAACACCACCCCTCTGTTAATAAACTTGATAACTGATATTCCTGTTTCCAGTAACCACACAGCCATTTACTTGGCCAATACCCCAGTCTGATCATTTATCTACAGTAATAAAGCCAAGCATTCCTTTCCTATGAGAAATGTGTTGCTGTAACAGATTGAGATGTTATAAACACCATGATGGGTAATGAGGGCTAAATCGTATTGTTTGGCCCCTTTCACAACCGCACTGCTGGGAATAATGGGAAGCAATAACTCTTGACTCCTTGGATTCCTGAGAGGGGCCTCCCAATTGGGCCCCTCTGCCGCCAGCCATTAACCTGACTGCCTGATGTAATTGTTTTCATCTTGGGGTGAAATATTCCTAAAACCCCTCCAGGACCCCCTGTGTTTCACCTGTCAGCCCTCTGAGAGATGAGGTATGGTGAGGTTACTACTGTAACTGACATTCTTGCACCACCTCTTTCCTGACATGGAAGTCAAAGGGTACTGGGTGTCTTAACCAGCATGTTTCCAGGTCTCTATGGCACTGGGTATGAACTGAATGGGTACGACCAAGGCTGTAGTGGAGAAACACTTGACTGGTCTCTATGATGAGCATGGCTGCCCCACACACTGACAAACAGTTATGCAATGTACAACTGCACTACAGGTTTAAACTGTAAAAAGTACCTTTTTTTTTTTTTTTTTTTTTTTTAATTCTACCAACATGTACATACATTACCTCAACTACCTCGTACCCCTGCACGTTGACTCGGTACTGGTACTCCTTGTATACAGCCTCGTTATTGTTTTTATTGTGTTACTATTTCCTTTTCTATTTTGCAAATATTTGTCTTTTTAACTCTGCGTTGTTGGGAACAGGCTCGTAAGTAAGCATTTCACTGTAAAGTCTACACCTGTTGTATTCGGCGCATGTGACCAATAACATTTGATATATATATATATATATTTTGCATTATCCAAAAAGCATTGGAAACATTTCTCTCCCTTTCTAATGCATCTTTCAGACACTCACTATGCGCTACATCTCCCTGCTTGAAGCACCCTCTCTCTTGCGTAACAAACTTGTCGTGCTGAATTCATCTGAATATACTCTTAAACTATGCACCCGTCAGGAACAAGGTTATCCAGTTCACATGGCTAGCGTAGGTATTTGCTACTTTCAAAGAGCTGAGTGGGTGTGGGGGCGCTTTCACAGTACTAATGTCTATTTCAGAGACACAGAGAACGTTTCATTATGTAATGTGTTGTGTAATAGATGGAGTTTTTGAGGACTGTGGCGAGAGAGAGAGAGAATGCCCTACAGAGCGGAGAGAGAGGGCATCCTTGAATAGAGTATAGATGTAGAGTAGATAGAACTGCAGCAGGCCTCTGACCATGAGACTGGAAGGAGAGATGATGGTGGGGCTGGAGAAAGGCCAGGGCTCACTGACCACACTCCTCACTGTGAATAGGAGGAAGGAGAGGGAATGGAGAAGACATCCCATTTTGATACTCACAAGTGGGATTTTAGCTTATTAATGGACTTGAATGTGGTTTGTTGACAGGAGAAGATTTAATGTAGTCTTGAATGACTATTCTGAATAATTTGTTCCTACGTTCTCTGCAGTTCCTCTGCAGTATTCAAATGTCTTCATGAAGTGAACAACATGCTGTTTCAGCAACATGATTATCATACAGCCTGCTGCCAATATCTGCCCTCTCCCAACACTAGTAACCTGATCTGTGTTTATACTGGAAGAACAGCTCAGAGAGGCCAGGCCAAGATAGACAGTACCACAGGACCAAGGGCACCAGGACTGCTGCTCTGCTACTCAGCATCAGATGGAATCCATTATGGTTCAGGCTGGGTTATAGTGGCACGCTCAGTGTGGAGCTATAAATCTGCCTAAGGAGGATTGTTTTTTCCTCCTGGGTTCGTCGAATGTTGTTAAAGTAGAGTTTGGCTGGATGTATGGCTACATAAGGAGACCTGTTTTAGGAGTGTCTATTGATTTTCCTCTGTTAGTCTCATCTGGTAATAGATGTTTGTTTCACACAGCCTGGAACTGATGGCTTTTACACCTTGTAAAGGGGGACTGACCTTTTCATGATTGTTTAATGGTGGACATTGCTGATGATGATGAGGTTTTTAGCTTCTCTTTGACCTTTGAACCAGAGTTATATAGATAACTATTTGTGACCTTGTTCTCCTCTCTTAGAGGTTTAGCAGAATCTCATTCTTCCATTGAGACATTCCTTCCCTCCCTCCTTATTTCTCACACCATCACCTCTCCAGCTCTGACTGACTGGCCGACTGACTGACTGACTGGCTGACTGGCCGACTGACTGACTTGGCTGACTGACTGGCTGACTGACTGACTGACTGACTGGCTGGCTGACTGACTGGCCGACTGACTGGCTGACTATTACATAAACAATTATTTAAACAAGTGGAACTCCACTCAGATCTCCATCTCATTTCAGAAGTAGTTCAAAGGGCACAGGTCCTGACTGCTTCATATCTTTTTTACTACCACAGACTCAATGTTTCAAACACAAGGGACAGCAGCAGGAATGTATTCACCGTAAAGACATGGTGTGTCTGGCTGTCGGTATCTTTTTAAAAGCTTGGCATAATTCACCTGGGTTCATTTATTTTCTTGTTATTTACATTTTAGTTGGAGATAATGAAATTATCATATCGTTTTGGCCATTAGTCTGAGTTTTACCTGGTGACCTTATGACTAAACCCATGACGACCACACATTAAATCTAGATCACAAATCTAGAATAGCTTCTCTCAGGTTTCCTTCCTTCCACATCAGTGAGTTGTTCCCTTCCATGTCCCCTGCCTGGTCTGTGAGTAACAAACCACTGAGATCCGGGGGGATACGTTTGTATATACCGTATGTATACATTATGTAGTGCTACACATTCTTTCATTTACATTTTAGTCAGTTAGCAGACGCTCTTATCCATAGCGACTTACAGGAGCAATTAGGGTTAAGTGCCTTGCTCAAGGGCACATTGACAGATTTTTCACCTGTTCGGCTCTGGGATTCAAACCAGCGACCTTTCGGTTACTGGCCCAATGCTCTTAACCGCTAGGCTACCTGCCGCCTGACTACTTCCAATACACCCCCCAAAATGGCTAGGCTACCTGCTCCACTTTAACTGAGCGTGACTGAACTCTCCCCCTCAGTAGCCAGCACACCGAGTTCACAGCATCCCCCAGCAACACTGCCTTTCCTGGAGATCTCTTAAACTAGAGAACAACCAGGATCATAACCATAGATCATAGTGAACAGCCTGGCACCATAACTATCATCGGCACATCCTATGAAGTAAAAATAAGAATTTGTTCTTAACTGGCTTGCCTAGTTAAATAAAGGTTTAAAAAGAAAAATGATTTAAAGATGATCTTCCATGTTCGTTATGCTGTTCAGCCATCTCTCCAGGGTAAGGGAGAACTAGCTATGCTACATTCATTCTGTATATGCAGCAGGAGGTTTGTCAGCCAGACAGACACAGAGATCATTAGCTACCACTCCTCATTACCGCCTCAAGCTCGGGTCTTGCAACACTGCGATTCCGTCACTCCACCACTGGTCCATGTGGCGTTTTGCTGCAGCAGCACCACATTGATCTAAGAGAGCCCCGTACGGGCAGTAGTGCAAATATCGTCTCCACGGCAACGGCGTGGTTGAAGGTGAGCTCCCCCCCAGGGTGTTGATCAGTCAGGGTTGTGAACAGACACAGGATGCAACCCCCCCCGACACCCCTCCCTATGCCCACCCTCACCTCCATCCAACCATTCCATCCCGCTCTTCCCTCACCTCCCTCCTTCCCATCTATCCGCTCTCAGAGACAGTGAGTGCTCTATGCTAATGATGGCCCCCTGTCTCCTTTTGTTCTAAGAGTCTGTAGTGATGATGGTGTTTAATCTGAGTTCTGCCCCCGGTCCACTCACATGAAAGTAGGAGGATTTAGCCAGGGAAAACCCCCCTCTGGGCTGTCAGCCTCTCACCCTGGGCTCCCCTTCACATGAAAGTCCTGACACACGGGCACGCACATCATGAACGCGGACACACATACATACTGGGCCTGCATGTATGCACGCACACTCACACACACACACCCCTTACCCTCCCTACAACCCCCATCTCTCATTCCATTGTGGTTCTGAGCAGCACAGCGGGATCTATCACCCCCTCCTGTGTACAGTTTTAGTAAAAGAACGACGCAAGCTAGGAAGAAGGGAAAATGGCGGAGGGGGGTAATTTAGGAGTGATATTTATAGAGGGCGGCCATGGCGGTGGTGTATTAAAGCTGATTGAGTTATCCGCTAAGGATTTGGCTTATGGCTATCTGTATTACCAGGCTTTCACAACCACCAATCATAGGCCTCCACCACGGCCCGTAGCCCCGCCCCTTCCACGCACACAGTACACACACCTCACAATGACCCATAGATGAATCCACTGTAGTTTGTCCGTTTTATGAGGAATCTTAATAACCCCAAAGCATCTCCACTTTCATTAGATTTAATCATGAATTATGATCCTGTGTTCTCATTTATCACATTTATTGAATTATCTGGTTAAAGAGAATGCCTCTGTCCTACTGTGTCTGTGATGGATGCAGTAACTAAAATATTATTCTGTAGGATGGTTTGACCTGTAGTTTTTACACACACATACACTACATATGCGCAGTTGTAGTAAAAGTGTGTCGGTTCATGTTACCGGTGGGTGTCAGTTCAAAGCCCCCATGTTTGGTTTCTACTCTAGAATGAGATTCTTCATATTGGAATCCAAGCTGCCAATGGAATGAATGAATGATTACCTGCTAATTCACAAAACAACCCTAGTTGCTAATTAGCAACTCGCTCACACAGACTCCCTCCTATACAGTAGGTTTTCCTATTTGAAGCCAGGGTTGTTTAAGGCTACTTCAAACACGTTTGGGAATAGTGCTTTGAAAGTCAAGTGCACAGTAAAGAATTGCAGGCAGGCTGGCTGTCCTAGATTGGCTGTGTAGTGGGGCTGAAACCAGTCCAGGGCTGCGTCCCAAATGGCACCCTATTCCCTACATGGTACACTACTTTTGACCAGAGCCCTATGGGCCCTGGATAAAAAGCAGTGCACTATATAGGGAATAGGGTGCCATTTGTAAGGCAGCCCAGGACGCAACTCAGTCCCGTCTGTCTCTTATGGAGCAGCTAGATAATGGAGCAGTCTTTATAGAGGGTGCTAACTGTGCCACCCAGGTCATCTATACTGAACAAAAATATAAACGCAACAATTTCAACGTTTTACTGAGTTACAGTTCATATAAGGAAATCAGTCAATTTAAATAAATAAATTAGGCCTAATCTATGGATTTCAGATGACTGGGAATACAGATATGCATCTCTTGTTCACAGATACCTTAAAGAAAAAGGTAGGGGCCTGGCTCAGAGAACCAGTCAGTATCTGGTGTGACCAGCATTTGCCTCATGCAGCGAAACGCATCTCCTTCGCATAGAGTTGATGAGGCTGTTGGTTGTGGCCTGTGGAATGTTGTCCCACTCCTCTTCAATGGCTGTGTGAAGTTGCTGGATATTGGCGGGAACTGGGACACTCTGTTGTACACCTCGATCCAGAGCATCCCAAACATGCTGAATCGGTGACATGTCTTGTTAGTACACAGGCCATTGAAGAACTGGGACATTTCCAGCTTCCTTGAATTGTGTACAGATCCTTGCGACATGGGGCCGTGCATTATCATGCTGAAACATGCAGTAATGGCACGACAATGGGCCTCAGGATCTCGTCACGGTATCTCTGTGCATTCAAATTTCCATTGATAAAATGCAATTGTGTTCGTTGTCCGTAGCTTATGCCTGCCCGTACCATAACCCCACCGCCAACATGTGGCACTCTGTTCATAACGTTGACATCAGCCAACCGCTCGCCCACATGTCACCATACACATGGTCTGCAGTTGTGAGGCCGGTTGGATGTACTGCCAAATTCTCTAAAACAACGTTGGAGGCGGCTTATGGTAGAGAAATGAACATTAAATTATCTGGCAACAGCTCTGGTGGACATTCCTGCAGTCAGCATGCCAATTGCTTGCTCCGTCAACTTGAGACATCTGTGGCATTGTGTTGTGTGACAAAACTGCACATTTGAGTGGCCTTTAATTGTCCCCAGCACAAGGTGCACCTGTGTAATGATCATGCTGTTTAATCAGCTTCTTGATATGCCACACCTGCCAGGTGGATGGATTATTTTGGCAAAGGAGAATTGCTCGCTAACAGGTATGTAAACAAATTTGTGCACAAAATTTGAGAGAAATACACTTTTATTTCAGCTCATGAAACATGGGACCAACACTTTACAGGATGCGTTTATATTTTTTTTCAGTGTATAATTAAGACACAGGCCTGACAATGATGTCAGAAAGAACTAAGGCTCTCAGCCATGGCCAGACATACTGTATGCTCCCATTATTTTTCGTTCTCTTTCTCTCTCCTATTTCTTTCTCTCTATTTCTCGATCGATCTCTCTCTCTCCCCCACCCCCCCTCGCACTCTGTCAAATCAAATCAAAATGTATTTGTCACATGCGCCGAACACAACGGGTGTAGACCTTACCGTGAAATGCTTACTTACAAGCCCTTAACCAACAATGCAGAATTAATAAACTAAAGTAAAAAAAAAAAGTTTCACAAAATAACAATAACGAGGCTATATACAGGGGGTACCGGTACCGTGTCAAGGTGCGGGGTACAGGTTAGTCGAGGTAATTGAGGTAATATGTACATGTAGGTAGGTAGGGGTAAAGTGACTCTCTCTCTCCCTCTCTCCAAGCAAAGCTTTACACACATTCCAGGATCTGACATTATTATAGTGTTTGTGTGCGTGCGCCCACAAACCCGCAAGTGTGTGTGTGTGTGTGTGTGTGATGCTGCCAAAGCAAGGGTCTCAGCATATCCTACATCATGCAGCATAGGCAATGTAGACATGTCATTATGTAGACATCATTAACTCCATAAATAAGCCATGAGGCAAATCGGAGTGTGGGGGGGGGTGAATAGGTTTCGGAGAGTAGGAGTATGTGCGGTTGAGTGAAATTCTGTGTGTTCGTGCGTGCATGTGATGTCATTGATGTGATTTGGAGTGATGGACTAACTGAACTGTCAATCTTCAAGAGGGAGTGTTGCTGCAATGTTGATGAATCGATCTGCTCTCCCCTCAGCCCCATGTTCCTTATACTGTCTGGTGGAAGACAACACTGTCAAACACAGACAGATAAACAAACACCGTAATGTTCTATTCTATCCATTCTATTCTATATCATCTGACGGACACAGAAAGCTATTTTATCATCCCATTTGTATATATACACCCCAGCCTTTATAACAGAAAGACTCCTTAACAGTAGAGGAAATCAACCCCTGCTTTCTTCAAATATTTTTAATGAATTTAAAGAACATATCATTTCTCATCATCGCTCTTAGACGGTGACTTCCCATTTGAAGTACAGTACAGTAAACACAAAGACTCAGAGAACAAAAGAAGCCTTTGAGACAATGCAGGGGGTAACGACTAACTAGACATCCTGTAAAAAAAGAAGAAGAGGTGCTGATGCATTGCCTTTTGTTATTGTTGTTGCTGTCTGGCTGATCAGAGGAATGAAGAGACAGTTGAAAGAGAAGCAGTGGAACACTAACAGCCAGTTGACTCTAGTGCTCCCAGTATGTCTTCCAGTATAGCTGGGATTTAATGGGAGCTGATTGTTCCAGTTGACTGAGGTAGAGACTTCCTGCTAGAACTGGCAAATCTTTTTAAAGGCCCATTGCCATTAATTCACATCAGGAGGACGCGGTTTATTGCAACAATGTTGGATTTAGGTCAAACTCATTTGGTATTTATCTCCGTGCCAATACATTGTGAATATGGGGAATGATTCAGTGAATTGTTTTCATTGAATATACAGTGGAATCTTGCATTACTTTTGCTGTGCTGTGCCATAATTCGCTGACCCCAAAAATGCAAGTGACTAGGACTCCCTTAATCACGTAACAAAACAAAAAACAAAAAACCTTTCCCAGACATTCTTTCCAAGAAATGACGCACAAGACTGTATATATGCTTACAATCCTGAGTAAAACAATGAAATACCGCCAGGCTGAGTTCTTACCACTACGGTCAGCCCCCTGATTGAAAACAGCAAAGAGCCAGGCAGAGACGAGCAGTTAGTCCCATTCACCCGAAGCATAGATAGACCTAACACACACGCACATACTCACAGTTAAGGGCGCTAACTATCTCCTATCTGAACACAGTTTTATTATCATCATTACAAGATGTCATTCACATAACCTCCATGGTCTGTCACGGTCAGGTATGACATCATATTGAGTCAAGGCTGAAGGCTGACAACACTGACTGGCTTTGTTTAACTTGTGATAAGAGTTGATGAGAGAGAGAGAACATGAGTTTGAATGGAATTACCAGTGACCGAGTATTGTACGGAACCGAGTAGTTGGCCTATCTTCTCCCTGCCTTTTGGCTTACGTTCGTTTTATTTAGTCTTGCTTTGGCCAAACTGATGGGTCTCTAGGCATAGGGGCTGTGGGAAGAGACTATTTTGATTTGCTACATACTGTATGTATTTGTGCAATCAATGCATGCATTCCTCCTTTCATATATGATATGTGTGTTATCTGCCCGGTACCCTCTGTGTGTTCCCCTCCCATGACTCAGTGCTGCTATCTGAAGATATCAGTCTACCTCAGTATGGAGCGCATAGGGGGTTTGTGTGACCATACATAGCTACTGTTGTGGAGAGGAGACAATCTGTCTCTGTTATGCTATGAAATGCAGCCTTCCGTCGTTATCCTTTTCTCCTTCATAGAAATAAATGGAGAATAGATATGGAGCCAGATAAATTATGACAAGCATGGCTTTGACATCCCTTCCTGGATCGATCCATCCATTATACAATGTACTATTCCCTTTAAAAGTGTGTAGCATAACCATCCATCATCCATGTCCGACTGTATATCCCCAGTTGTGCTTTCTGAGAGTAGATTCTGATTCACTGTAGTAGTCTCCAGAGTAGCTGGATATAATATATTGTATATGGGTCTTTCTATAAATAATAGGGCCAATGTGTGACATTGGGATCAACATTTCAAAATGGTTTGAAACAAAAATAAAAAAGATTTTTATGCATTTACACATGTGTACTTAGAGGAATAAAAGTGAATATATGCAAGTTGGCCCATAACTCCACCTAAACAACAACATAGGTCTAGGACTATACATCCTTTAAGAAGGGTTCATACAGACATTGGAAGTCAAATTCAAGGGCTTTCAGGGATGTTTCCAAGCACTTCATTGTAATGTTAAAGGACCTCAATGTTATATAATTGTATAATTTATATAATTGTACACATAGGGCCTAATACAGACCCCCCCCACCCCCCACACACAAAAAGCATGCAAAACGTGTAAAAGAAAAAGTAGGCTATTACCACTTTAATTATGCATTTTGGTAGGCCTTGATATTAACATTATTCTAAAATATGTGGTGATAATGTGGACATTGCCTGACTAAATGGCGATTTTTCTGTAGCCTGTGTGGCCGACGCAGGCACACATAATAAAGCCATGAATAGAGGGAGCATTAATCTCACCATCGCTGTTTTTATAATGAGAAAGTGATGAAAAACCAGGTTCCTTTTTTAATGGAAGGATTTGTATGGAAAGACAAATTGAAGCCAACAGATGTTGTCATCCACATAATAATCGCACGTGGTTTTACTGCGACAGAGTAGCGCAACACCCTTCAATTGAGGGAAACAAACGAAAGTTGCCACATCTCTCACAAAAACTGATGAAAAATGAAATCACAGATATTTATAAGGGAGCAGGAGAACTTATAAATTGGCTACAATAATTACAAGGTCTTTTCAAGCACCAAATTGAGGAAATGTCTGATTTTCAATATAGGCCTATTCCAGTACCTTGAATTTCTGAGGTCCAAGTTCAAGTAGGCTACTTCAAGACCCTTGTATTGTTTACAGAGGTGTAAAGTACTTAAGTAAAAATACTTTAAAGTACTACTTAAGTAGATTTTTTGGGTATCTGTACTTTTCTTTACGATTTATATTTTTGGCTACTTTTACTTTTACTTCACTACATTCCTAAAGGAAATTATGTACTTTTTACTCCATACATTTTCCCTGACACCCAAAAGCACTCGTTACATTTTGACAGGAAAATGGTCCAATTCACACACTTATCAAGAGAACATCCCTAGTCATCCCTACTGCCTCTGATCTGGCGGACTCACTAAACACAAATGCTTTGTTTGTAAATTATGTCTGAGTGTTGGAATGTGCCCCTGGCTATCAGTCAATACAAAAATACAAAAACATTGTGCCAACTGGTTTGCTTAATATAAGGAATTTGAAAAGATTTATACTTTTACTTTTACTTTTGATACTTAAGTACATTTGAGCAATTCCATTTACTTTTGATACTAAAGTATATTTAAAACCAAATACTTTTATACTTTTACTCAAGTAGTATTTTTAAGGGTGACTCACTTTTACTTGAGTCATTTTCTATTAAGGTATCTGGACATTTACATTTTAGTCATTTAGCAGACGCTCTTATCCAGAGCGACTTACAGTTAGTGAGTGCATACATTATTATATATTTTATTTATTTTTGTCATACTGGCTCCCCGTGGGAATTGAACCCACAACCCTGGCGTTGCAAGCGCCATGCTCTACCAACTGAGCTACACGGGGCCCGTGACAATTGAGTACTTTTTCCACCACTGATTGTTTAAAATGGCAGGTGTAACATGGAAAACAAAATGTATTTTATTACCTGATCATATTGTGAATAAAGCCCACTAGGCTATGTAATTCGTTGTCATTATATCAGAATAATTAATAGGAAGAGCGTTGGGTGTTGCGCAATAGTCTATCCTACACAATTGCGCACAGGAGACCAATCCGAGGCACAAAAACATATTAAAACATAAACTAATTACCTTGATGCCTTCGCTGTTAAATCTAATGAGACCCTGCTGTAAATCAGGCAGACAACAGATTACCAACCTCAATTCGCTAGGGATATTAGATCCAACGTGGATCCAGGCACAACTGTCTTCACCAGCATAACGAATGAGACAGCAAAATATTCTGGACATTCCTCGCAAACACCTTTTTTCCAGCACTTGGGCTGTTGTTGCTTTGCATGCACTGACTATCACAACAGCTGTTCCTCACTTGGCTCTCATTTGGAAAATTCCTCCCTGGATCAGATGATGATGTGTGAAATATCACAGTGTAATTAAACAGTTCAACACCAAATGCGCATCCAACATGTATTATGCATAATTATTGAAGAACCACATTAATGACAGTATCGATTTAGGTTTTAAGTATCAAGGTAAGGTGACTCTTTCGGTTAGAAGCATTCGATTTTTCACATGAAAACTGTTTTCACCATGTAACACAAAATGTTACGTAGCTACACTGCATTTCTATACAAAAAATTGCCGGACATCTAGATCCAGGATTCTCACAGGGTTCAAGTTCAATGTCTAATTTAACTGATTCATGCTTAATATAGGATATAACAACAACTTACACTGCCAAAAATGCAAGGACAGAAAAGTAATGTTTTGTTTCACAAGATTTTGGACAAATCTGTCAAGACAACAACTGTGATAAAGGGTTAAACATAGGTTTTAAATCAACTCGTGGACTTTATTGAATATAGCTATGATTCCCCCCCCATCATAATGTAATTACGAAAACAATTGGTAGATTATTATCAATGACTTATCAACAGCTGTAACAAGTTGTCCATTGTAGGAAATCCTCACTGGTACCCTAGTTTATAGAAAGACCCATATTAATGATTCCCTGATGTGTGTCTGGACGGCTGAGGGTGGTGGGGGTAAGGGGTTAACTAGCGTAGTGGAAACACTGGGGGTCAATTAGCCCTGCTTCTGTCCCTATGGACCCCCGGGCTGGGGGGCAGGGTAGAGGGGCTGGAGGAGTGGGAGTAATCTGCCACTCTTAACACACGCATGCACTGATATATACGCATACACACACACACAAAGATGTGCAGGCACACACACACAAACTTACATAATGGGCGGAGGACTCAGTGGAGTGTGGAAGCGTGGAGGAGAAGTCATCTGGAGAAAACGCATGGCAACATGCACACAGGATGAGAGAAGTAGAAGGAGGAGGAGGGAGAGAGGGGAAGAGAAAAATGGGGGAGGAGAAAGAGGGAGAGATGGGGGGGTGAGAGAGAGAAGGACAGAAGGCATGGAGGAAAAATATGTGCTTGTCACATTACGAGAGGGTGTGTCAGTGTGAGATGATAAAACTATTTAGCACCTTTTTTTCACCCTTCAAATCAGCAGAAAAAACATTATTGTTCTTTGTTGCTGAAAGTGGTCCCAGTTCAGATTGGGTCTAAATCACCCTCTTGTCACAGTCACATTTATTATTTTGGATTTGTGTGACCTCACATTCCTTACTTTCCCTCTTTTACTCACTTCCTTGATTGGTAACCAGTTGTGGGAAAAGATGACATGCATGAAGGCTAAGAGGAAAGGGAAACAGCAGGGTTTGTCATCTTTCTCTTTCTCTCTCTCTCTGTAGTTCTTTCTTTCTTAATCTCTCTTTTTCTCCGTTCTTTGGAGGTGTGTTCTCACATCTGGAGAAACAGGGTTGGTGACGGCAGCAGCTCATTCACTTCCCCCTCCTTCTGCCCACGCTCCCTCTCTCCCTCCCTCCTCCTCCTATCTCTCTCTCTCTCTCTCTCTCTCGCGTGCTCCCCCTCTCCCTCGCACTGCGCTCCGTGTCTCTGTTTGCGTTACTGGAAATCAGATTGTGAGCCGTGGAGATGCTGGCAGAAGCACAGTGTGGAATAAGCTTGACATCCCAGAGAGGGACCAGTGTGGAATTCTCCGGCTTTAGAAGAAGACTGAAAACCATATAAGTATTCTCTGTTCTCACAGACTGAAGCCACCTCTCATACCCTGTGCCTTCCTTATTGCCTCATCTTACATTTGAAACGTATATTTTTACCTTTATTTTCTTTAGCTTCATTTCCAAATGAACATCAACTGAGGGAGACCTTTTTTAATCTCTCAACATTTAAAAGAAAATCCCAACCTTAGACGAGAGGTTGTTCTGGACAGTGCTGGATCTGAACACTCGGGAAGTGGATACCTTAGGGATTTTACTCCCCGTTAGTTAGTTCATATTAACCCCTTTTGGGCCAGAAGTCTCAGCACACAGTCTCAGGTAGGATGACGGAGGTCCTGGTGTCAGATGTGAACCTGAACACAGTGTGTGAGCGGCTGGAGCAGCACTGCTGTGTGGTGGATCACCAGCAGAACAACCAGCAGCAGCTTCAGCAGCCTCAAACCCCCTCAGCCATCAAGAGGCACACCAACACCGGGGCCAAGCTATGGGGCCGCGTACGCAGCAAGCTCCTCCGACAAAAGGTCCCCCCTCCTTTCTTTCTTTCTTGTCCTCCTTTTTGTTATTTTCTCTCTTTCTCCTTTTATCATCTTAGTCACGGTCTTCCTTCTGTCATTGTGTTAATCTTTTTTTTGCTTTTTACTCCCTCTTTCTCTGTGTGTTTGTTGTCATCCCTTTCTATCTCTTTCTATGGTCTTACTGGACTGACAAGGTCTCTCTGTGTACTTCAATGCACTGTGGTGAAATGTACACCTAACAGGTACTGTAGCTCTCTGCTTTGTCCTGATGTTATTAGATGACAGACTGGTAGTGAAATGCATTAAATGAATCATTTAGGTACAAGGGAGAATTTACTGTTGGTGCGGAGCTGCAGTGTTATTGCCCTGAGTACTGTGTGTGTGAGATGCCATAGTGATTTCACACATTACACCCCTCCCACCACTTTCTCATCCTCCTTCCACGTCTACCACTCTGCTCTTTTTGCCCTCTCTCCTCAGTGCAAAGCCAGTGAAGGGGAATGATGATTTACCTCTCTCTGTGTGATAGCCGATCTGTTAAGGTTATCAGAGGTGTTTTGGTGTAGCTGAGCGTCTGAGACTGCTCCCTCTGCTGTTCTGTTCTGAGAAATTATACCCCTAGACACTGATCTAACCCAGTTTAGCATTTCCCCACTAATGGTTGAGGTGAGGATTTTGGTGACAGTAAACTGATCCTAGATCTGTGCCTAAGGGCACCCTATACCCAGAGTGTGTTGTGTTGGTAGAGGTTGGAAATGACTAACAATCCTCTCAGCAGGGCACCTGGTAACCCTGGGTGAGCCCCATTAGGGCACCTGGTAACACGGGGTGAGACCCATTAGGGCACCTGGTAACACGGGGTGAGACCCATTAGGGCACCTGGTAACCCAGGGTGAGCCCCATTAGGGCACCTGGTAACCCAGGGTGAGCCCCATTAGGGCACCTGGTAACACGGGGTGAGCCCCATTAGGGCATCTGGTAACCCAGGGTGAGCCCCATTAGGGCACCTGGTAACACGGGGTTGAGACCCATTAGGGCATCTGGTAACACGGGGTGAGACCCATTAGGGCATCTGGTAACCTGGGGTGAGACTCATTAGGGCACCTGGTAACACGGGGTGAGACCCATTAGGGCACCTGGTAACACGGGGTGAGACCCATTAGGGCACCTGGTAACCCAGGGTGAGCCCCATTAGGGCACCTGGTAACCCAGGGTGAGCCCCATTAGGGCACCTGGTAACACGGGGTTGAGACCCATTAGGGCATCTGGTAACACGGGGTGAGACCCATTAGGGCATCTGGTAACCTGGGGTGAGACTCATTAGGGCACCTGGTAACCCTGGGTGAGACTCATTAGGGCACCTGGTAACCCTAGGTGAGACTCATTAGGGCACCTGGTAACCCTGGGTGAGACTCATTAGGGCACCTGGTAACCCTGGGTGAGACCCATTAGGGCACCTGGTAACCCTAGGTGAGACTCATTAGGGCACCTGGTAACCCTGGGTGAGACTCATTAGGGCACCTGGTAACCCTGGGTGAGACTCATTAGGGCACCTGGTAACCCTGGGTGAGACTCATTAGGGCACCTGGTAACCCTGGGTGAGACCCATTAGGGCACCTGGTAACCCTGGGTGAGACTCATTAGGGCACCTGGTAACCCTGGGTGAGACTCATTAGGGCACCTGGTAACCCTGGGTGAGACTCATTAGGGCACCTGGTAACCCTGGGTGAGACTCATTAGGGCACCTGGTAACCCTGGGTGAGACTCATTAGGGCACCTGGTAACCCTGGGTGAGACCCATTAGGGCATCTGATAACCCTGGGTGAGACTCATTAGGGCACCTGATAACCCCGCAAGAGATGCATCACTGACACATTCCTCACTAATTAGACATGGCAATTACTGTCACCCCAGCAACAGGCTGAGGAGAAGCATGGTCCAGCTTATTACTCTTTCAAGTTTGACTGACTCCTCTGTCTGGGGAATATACACTTACACATGCATGCACACACACACACACACACACACACACACACACACAGCTGCTGTTGTAGATATACCTTAGCTTCAGGTTCTAGGCCATGACTCATGCGTGGGAGGAAGAAGGTTATTTTTAGGAGATACTGTTTTTATCCCCTGTGCTACAGGTATTTTACAGAGGCAGTTGGTCTATGCCTGTTTGATATCAGCGTGCTGGTATCCATTAGCCACTCTGCATTGCTTCATATGGTGGGAGTTTCTGGGTGTATTTCTGTGGTTATATATGCAGCAATACACAGTGTTAGACCGAGGAAACTAGGTCTGTATATATCTGCACGGGCAGCACTTTATGCAACAGCAGTAATTGATGTGCATGATAAAGGAGGACAGAACTGTGGTGCTATACTAGAACAAAGGATCCAAGATCAGGGCTGGAGTGAACTCTGTCTGCAGCAGGCAGCAGCACTTTAGACCAGACCTGGGTTCAAATACTATTTGAAATCATTTCATGTAATCGTTTGAAATCATTTCAAATAGATTGAGTTTACCAGGCAAAATTTGGAACCAATAGAATAGCCGCAGAAGTGAAAACCCTGACCATTCTTAGTACTTGAACAGGTCTGCTTTAGACGGGTCAATAAAGGGCGTTCCCTGCTTCTGCTGGCTGGAGCTGACAGTGACAGGTCTATCTCCTCTCTGCTAGTTTCTCCTGACACTGCAGCCTAAACCAGGATCAGGCCTGGATTACAGGCAGAAATCCCTTCAACTTTACCCCATCGATCTCAGCTGATCCCAGACCTGTCCACACACTCCTCCTGAGTCCTCCTGCACTGCAGGCCTGATATGTGGATTTGAGCGAGAGGAGGGGAGGGAGGGAGGAGAGTAGGCTGTCTGTTTGGGCTGTTTTGCTTCAGCTAAGTGCTGCACACTCACAATGTTAGTTTTCTAAATACACTGATACTCAGTTTACACACACAGAGCTACATTGACCTGTGTTTACACATCTGTACCTCTCTCATAATCACAGTATAATACACACCTTCACACACACATGCATACTCTCACGCTTGCATATATTTTCACACACTTGATCATGCACTTTCTTTTTTCTCTCCTCTAACACAGACATCCTCCCATAGGAGCATGCTTTCACACTCGTGGATGCAAGATATGAGGTCTCATTCATTCATGTTGAATGAGTCTTTGATGATTGGGTCTGAGTAAACGTCAGGTCTATGAATGATCTCTCAGTTCCAGCCCGATCCTAACCCGACTGGGGTCATAAAGTGTGAATTATTCCCCACCACATTTACCCTACAGCAGCACAGAGAATCAGGCTTTGAACCAGAGGGGCAATATAATCCCTACTATTACCACTCTGTTAAAGGGTGCTAAGATGGAGAGGAAGGGAAGAGAGAGTGTGTGTTGAACAGTGTGTGTGTTGAACAGACTGCAGGGTGTGAGAGTGTTGAGGAGACTGCAGGGCGTGACAGTGTGTTGAGTAGACTGCAGGGCGTGACAGTGTTGAGTAGACTGCAGGGCGTGACAGTGTGTTGAGGAGACTGCAGGGCGTGACAGTGTGTTGAGGAGACTGCAGGGCGTGACAGTGTGTTGAGTAGACTGCAGGGCGTGACAGTGTGTTGAGGAGACTGCAGGGCGTGACAGTGTGTTGAGGAGACTGCTGGGCGTGACAGTGTTGAGTAGACTGCAGGGCGTGACAGTGTGTTGAGGAGACTGCAGGGCGTGACAATGTGTTGAGTAGACTGCAGGGCGTGACAGGGTGTTGAGGAGACTGCTGGGCGTGACAGTGGGTTGAGGAGACTGCTGGGCGTGACAGTGTTGAGGAGACTGCAGGGCGTGACAGTGTGTTGAGGAGACTGCAGGGCGTGACAGTGTGTTGAGGAGACTGCAGGGCGTGACAGTGTGTTGAGGAGACTGCAGGGCGTGACAGTGTGTTGAGGAGACTGCAGGGCGTGACAGTGTGTTGAGGAGACTGCAGGGCGTGACAGTGTGTTGAGGAGACTGCAGGGCGTGACAGTGTGTTGAGGAGACTGCAGGGCGTGACAGTGTGTTGAGGAGACTGCAGGGCGTGACAGTGTGTTGAGGAGACTGCAGGGCGTGACAGTGTGTTGAGGAGACTGCAGGGCGTGACAGTGTGTTGAGGAGACTGCAGGGCGTGACAGTGTGTTGAGGAGACTGCAGGGCGTGACAGTGTATTGAGGAGACTGTAGCTGCTAGCATGTATTAGTGAGATTTAGATGGAGGAAGACGAGGGGTGTGTGTTTGTTGAGTAACGTGTGTTAGTGAGTTTTAAACTGGGAGGAAGAAGAGGGAGGTGAGTACTGAGTACAGACTGAGCAGGATCATTTATTTTACAGCTCTAATTAAGACTATGCAGAGGAAGAAGAGCGAGGGACTCCAGTAGAGCTTAGGCTGGCAGAGAAAAGGTTTATTTGAGGCTGAATCCGATATTATGCCCGTTTTTAATACCGGGATCATGATGTTTTCTGTTAATTGTGTTCTGAGGCTATGTCCTCTTCCATACTGATTTCCATTTTGGCGAGTTATTGTGTTTTACCCCTTGGTTACAGTATCCTTAGGAATCATGACGAGCAAAAGCAGGGAAAACGGGAACAAAAGCAGTTTCCTGCTGGTTTGGGGTATGACAGAGAATGAAGTATAACTATTACGCCCATCCCTCTCTCAATCCCTAATCATATTTCTCCACACAGAAAATGATGGCATTCCATTTGAGTATGCTGATTAGTGTAGATGACATATTACTGTTTCATACCCCCGTGCCTCTTTAAAGGGCCTTAAAATGCCTGCCAGTACCCTAATGGAGCGTTTTATAGGGCATATAAATCTGACTGTCACTACAGGGGGTCCAGCCCTTCACTGTCTCCCACGATCCCCCACCAGACACCCTCGGGCTGGCTAATGCGCTCCAGGAGGGGGGCAGGGGAGCATCCTCAGGCTGCTACCCAAGATGACCCTCTCCCTGCTGGGCTGGGTCAAACCTGCTGCCCCTGGTAGAAGAGTGGGGTCTCTCTCTCTCTCTCACGCACTCACACACTCAGTCACTCACTCACTCACTCACATATCCAAATAGTCTAGGAGTGTTAACCCCCTCTGGATTCATACGAGTGGTGGGTCGTTTTGGCTAACGAGTGTCTACCTACACAAAGACTATTAGCATTCGACTAGACTAGAGGAATGAAAGTGAAACAAAATATCCTCTCAAACAGTATAAATGGTGTTTCTAAATGCTGTTTACCGGTATGTACCTGATTTACAAATGACCTATACAAACACTTCTTTGGATACCCATATCATCACTCTAAATACTCTGATAATTCCCACAATGAGGACTAATAAAAAACACTTTCCATCCAAGACCAAAAAGAAGGTCATCAAGGTATTGAAAATGCATTTGAAAAATAACTTCTGGGTCATTCTCACGAAACTGTATACAAATAAAATAATCTCAAGTGTCATTTTTCACGAAATGTCCTCTTGAATCACTGAGATACGGATCTGTACATATCTTTTTCATAACTATTATTATGTAAAAATGTATAAAATGACCTAAATGTAATCCGGACACATTTCGGTAATGAGAATTTGGGGTGAAAATGTACAACATTCTGGCGCACATTTTAACATCTTAGTCCTCAGAATTATATATATATATATATTAATGCATCATGGTTTTGTACCTCAATTTGCCCATCTATGAGTTAACAGAAGATAAAACACTAACTGTAAGTCGCTCTGGATAAGAGCGTCTGCTAAATGACTAAAATGTAAATGTAAAACAGAGAGACGTTGTTGTAACCGCCTATCATTTTACTCTCAGGGGTTTTACATAAGAACGGCCTCCTCTCTCTGTCCTCAACTCTGCAGGCTACTGTGAGGCTGCCCTGCATGGGACCACTCTCTGTAGTGTATAGAACAGAACTGTGAGAACATTAGAGTGTCCGTGTTGGTGACCTAAAGGACAGGTCACACTATCTCCTGTACTAAATGTACATGTAAATCATCAGTGTTGTTAGTCACGCTTGCTGCAGGCAGGAACATGCTGTTGTGTAAGACTTGTCTTAAAGCAGATGCCTTCATGATGTTTATGAAGCTGGATCTTATACTGTATGACTGAGACACGCTTCCCTTAGAAGGCTGTGATAGGATGCTTGGGCTGGTCTATGGCCAATCACAACTCTCCGCCTGCTGAGAACGCATGCTGGTTGGCTCAAACCAGGAAGTCTTGTAAGGAAGCTCATGGCGACTGAGTCAAGCGGCCTCCTCACATGTCCATCATGACATCAGCAGCTCTTTACCGAAGCATCATATTATTACTAAGTACAGGGATTTACAGTGCATTCGGAAAGTATTCAGACCCCTTTACTTTTTCCACATTTTGTTACGTTACAGCCTTATTCTAAAATGGATTAAATAAACATTTTCCCTCATTAATCTACACACAATACCCCATAATGACAAAGCGAACTTATTTACGTAAGTATTCAGACCCTTTGCTATTAGACTCGAAATTTAGCTCAGGTGCATCCTGTTTCCATTGATCATCCTTGAGATGTTTCTACAACTTGATTGGAGTCCACCTGTGGTAAATTAAATTCATTGGAAATGATTTGGAAAGGCACACTCCTGTCTATATAAGGTCCCACAGTTGACAGTGCATGTCATAGTAAAAACCAAGCCATGAGGTCGAAGGAATTGTCCGTAGAGCTCCGAGACAGGATTGTGTCGAGGCACAGATCTGGGGAAGGGTACCAAAACATTTCTGCAGCATTGAAGCTCCCCAAGAACACAATGGCCTCCATCATTCTTAAATGGAAGAAGTTTAGAACCTCCAAGACTCTTCCTTGAGCTGGCCGGCCGGCCAAACTGAGCAATCGTGGGAGAAGGCCCTTGGTCAACCCGATGGTCACTCTGACAGAGCTCCAGAGTTCCTCTGTGGAGAAGGGAGAACCTTCCAGAAGGACAACCATCTCTGCAGCACTCCACCAATCAGGCCTTTATGGTAGAGTGGCCAGACGGAAGCCACTCCTCAGTAAAAGGCACATGACAGCCCGCTTGGAGTTTGCCAAAAGGCACCTAAAGACTCTCAGACCATGAGAAACAAGATTCTCTGGTCTGATGAAACCAAGATTGAACTCTTTGGCCTGAATGCCAAGTGCCACGTCTGGAGGAAACCTGGCACCATCCCTACGGTGAAGCATGGTGGTGGCAGCATCATGCTGTGGGGATGTTTTTCAGCGGCAGGGACTGGGAGACTAGTCAGGATCAAGGGAAAGATGAACGGAGCCAAGTCCAGAGAGATCCTTAATGAAAACCTGCTCCAGAATGCTCAGGACCTCAGACTGGGGGCGAAGGTTCACCTTCCAACCGGACAATGACCCTAAGTACACAGCCAAGACAACGCAGGAGTGGCTTTGGGACAAATCTCTGAATGTCCATGAGTGGCCCAGCCAGAGCCCGGACTTGAACGCTATCTAACATCTCTGGAGAGACCTGAAAATAGCTGTGTAGCAATGCTCCCCATCCAACCTGACAGAGCTTGAGAGAATCTGCAGAGAAAAATGGGAGAAACTCCCCAAATACATGTGTGTCAAGCTTGTAGAGTCATACCAAGAAGACTTGAGGCTGTAATCACTGCCAAAGGTGGTCTTGTTTTTACAGGACTTAATAAACAAAAACAATCCCTAGGTTGGTGTTTTTAATAAAATGAAACCCACGGCCCATGCAGTTGAGCTAGTTAGTTTCTAATTAAACTGGATGAGAACATTGCTGTTTATTGCTAATTTAAAACAGAACAGTCAGTCACTGAATTAATATTTAAATTAGTCTCCCAGTGAACAGAAAGTGAGAGGTACAAGGAATGTAGCAAAGTACAAAATAAAATATTAAGAGGAATTAATTAATTCAGGGTATGATAAATCCATACTTTATCATAATTAAGTTCTGCTTTAAATATCACTGCCAAAATACATTAACATTCCCAATTAATTCAACAATGGATTAATTAAAGATTATGGAGAATGTCTGTATAATCAGAGTGCACACTGACACGTTTCTTCCCTGATGTCAATGTCAATTTACAAGATTGTCATGTTGTGAAACCTACCAGTGCTTTAAAGTTCCACATACATCCTGTATCTATGTATGATTGTGTGTTTTTATGTATGTATGTATGTTTGTGTGTTTGTATATATGTATTTATGTATGTATGTACAGTGCCTTCAGAAAGTATTCATATCCATTTGACTTATGCCACATTTTGTTGTGTTGAAGCCTGAATTCAAAATGGATTAAATGTTTTTTTCTCTCACCCATCTACACACAATAACCTATAATGACAGTGAAAACATGTTTAAAAATATATATATTCTCATTTATTGAAAATGAAATACAGAAATATCTAATTTACACTAGTATTCACACCCCTGAGTGAATACTTTGTAGAAGCACCTTTGGCCGCGATTACAGCTTTGAGTCGTCTTGGGTATGTCCGTATCAGCTTTGCACATCTGGATTTGGGGATTTTCTCATTCTTCCTTGCAGATTTTCTCAAGATCTGTTAAGTTAGGTGGGGAGCAGTGGTGAACAGCAATCTTCAAGTTTTTCAATGGGATTCTTGTCTGCGATTTGCCTGGGCCACTCAAGGACTTTCACATTCTTGTTCTGAAGCCATTCCAGCGTTACTTTGGCTGTATGCTTAGAGTTATTGTCCTGATGGAACATAAATATTCGCCCAAGTCTGTCGTTTGCACTCTGAAGCAGTATCTCATCAAGGATTTGCCTGTATTTGGCGCCATTCATTGTTCCCTCTATCCTTACCAGTCTCCCAGTCCCTGCCGCTGAAAAGCATCCCCATAGCATGATGATGCCACCACCATGCTTCATGGTAGGGATGGTGTTAGATGGGTGATGAGCTGTGCCTGGTTTTCTCCAGACATAGCGCTTTACATTCAGACCACAAAATCTTTTGCCTTATGGTCGTAGTCTTTCATGTGCCTTTTTGCAAACTTCAGGTGTGCTGTCATGTGCCTTTTTCTCAGGAGTGGCCTCCGTCTGGTCACTCTCCCATAAAACCCAGATTGGTGAAGACTGTTGTCCTTCTGGCAGGTTCTCCCATCTCAGCCAAGGAACTCTGTAGTTGTGTCAGAGTGGTCATTGGGTTCTTGGTCACCTCCCTGACTAAGGTTCTTCTTGCCCGGTTGCTCAGTTTGGTTAGTTAGGCAGAGTTTGGGTAGTTCGATATTTTTTCAATTTCCCAATGATGGAGAACACTGCTCTTGGAAACTTTCAACACTCTAGAAATGGTTTTATACCCTTCCCCATATATGCCTCATCACATCTCAGAGATCTCTGTACAGTTCCTTGGACTTCATTGTATAGTTTCTGCTCTGGCATGCACTGTCAACTGTGGGACCTTATATAGACAGGTGTGTTTATTTCAAAATCATGCCCAAACAATTAAATTGGCCACAGGTGGACCCCAATCAAGTTGTAGCGACATCTCAATGATGATCAAAGTAAATTGGATGCACCTGAGCTCAATTTGGAGTGTCATAGCAAAGGGTTGTGAATACTTATGTAAATTAGATTTTTGTATTTCATTTTCAAAACATTTGCGAACATTTCTAAGAACATGTTTTCACTCTGTCATTATGGGGTATTTTGTGTAGATGCATGAGAAAATTGTTATATTTAATCAATTTTGAATTCAGGCTGTAACACAACAAAATGTGTTATAAGTCAAGGGGTATGAGTACTTTCTGACCTACAGTTGTTTTTCTTCCCCAGAAGAGCCATGACAGTTTCACATGCATCATTCATAAACCAGTTTCTTTCACCAAATTCCCCAACCTAGATCTGTCATTTGATGTCCTATGTTAGCAGGTAACCGGTTGATGGTGATGGGGATTGAGACTGCCCTGTGTTGTAGATACAGTATTCTGTGGAGGGTTGTGGAGAGTTCAGTCAGTGAGAGATGTATCTAGAATATAAACATCTCCAGAGGGACCTCAGCATCTGTTTGTCCAACTACTTAAATCCTGCATGGGCTGTGCTCTGTCCCCCATAGGCAACAGCAGTCGGATGTGTAGAAGGGCATCTCATCATACGCACAGTATAGTATTGGTCAAAAGTTTTGAGAATGACACAAGCAGTGGCGGCTCCTGAAAAAATTCTCAGGAGGGGCAATTTTTCTGATGATTTAGGTGACCTACACACATTTTAAAAAAGATATGTCCAGCAACAACATGAAGACAGGGGCAGCATATAAGTCAATACCAGAAGCATTTATTGACTGATCTGGGGAGATGGATTCCAGTTTCTGTGACAGATTATAAATAATCTCTGATGCCTTTGTTATATTAGCTTTTGGTTGAATGTACTGTCGTAGTAAATATATAATGTTATAGCTTGGTCTGACTAAAATCTTGTGCATGACCCATTTTGTGTTGGGCGTTTGTTTTCAATCAATGCTGTTCCTATCCTATAACAATGGACAAAAGAGTCCTATCTTGTCAGCCTTGTCAGCAGGTGGCCAAGGACAACACCCACGCCATAGGTCTCTCAGTTCTTCCAACTCACGAGTTCTTGCTCTGAGGACACACACACACACACACACACACACACATCATCACTGATAACACACACACACACACACATCATCACTGTTAAACACACACACACACACACACACAAAAATCCCCTCTCTTTAGGCTGAACATTTGAAGACAGAGAACCCGACTCAGAGCCAATGCAACAGTGGAGGGGACCTCGCCCAACTCATCAGGACCAATCAGAAGATCAGAACTACTAGATTCAACCTACATCATTTATTGTATAAAATGTCTGCACACAATGTTTTCGGGGCTCTCTTCTCCCTAAGAGTTTGACGAACGAGTCCGTGCACGCGATTCCAGATATCTTTACCTCTGAATAAACTGCCTTTATTATACCATATCCACCCTGTCCAAAGTCTCTACTTGGTCTCAGTTCTCCAGTAAACTTGTGATTATCAACAGTACACAACGGTAACAAACAATTGGGGGAACTCACGGGGCAGATAGTAAGGTCGCAATGACACAGAAAGCAGTTCAATGTCGGGGTACAGAGTCGCTCTCTTACCAGGATCGCGGTCCGCTCTGACCAGGGTGAAGCCGGCCGGCTCCACTTCTCTGTCCGGGACTCTGTCATCCAGCCAAGTCTCCCAGCTGTATTGGGATTCCGCTGCCAGCAGCGTTTTCATTATTTAGTCCGTTCAGAAGCGGGTATGTACACGATCAACAAGATCAGTCCAAAACCAACCACTGGAAATCCATGGTTGGCAGAATGTTTGTAAACTAAGTCTACAAATTAAAAACATAAAATAACGCCACATTGCAGGTCGCAACAGAGACGCTGCTAGCCGCTATTGTCTTAGTTACGTTCATGGTTACGTCACGTATGACGAAAGCGCGTAAGTGCAAGCCCACAGACACCCATAGAGAATGTATTGAAAGCTTTGAAATTTGAAAAAAATAGATTTTACATGACAGGCTATGAGAGACTTCTGGGCGATTTTCAACTTGACTGAAATCGCCCCAAAAACGGGCGGGGCCATTTGAAGCACGACTTTAGCCTGATTTGACATTTAGTGGCTGGCAGATCAGACGTGAACACTGATAACTACTGTTGCCGTGATATAATTGATTAGAAAAAAAATCCCTTCCTTTTCCCGTTTGGCAGTGCGTCGCCCATATCGCCCTATTGAACAGGCCGTCCCTGGACACAAGTATTGGTCTTCACAAAGTTTGCTGCTTCAGTGTTATGAGATATTTTTGTCAGATGTTACTATGGTATACTGAAGTATAATTACAAACATTCCATAAGTGTTAAAGGCTTTTATTGACAATTACATTAAGTTTATGCAAAGAGTCAATATTTGCAGTGTTGACCCTTCTTTTTCAAGACCTCTGCAATCCGCCCTGGCATGCTGTCAATTAATTTCTGGGCCACATCCTGACTGATGGCAGCCCATTCTTGCATAATCAATGCTTGGAGTTTGTCAGAATTTGTGGGGTTTTGTTTGTCCACCCGCCTCTTGAGGATTGACCACAAGTTCTCAATGGGATTAAGGTCTGGGGAGTTTCCTGGTTTTGTTCCCCGAGCCACTTATCACTTTTGCCTTATGGCAAGGTGCTCCATCATGCTGGAAAAGGCATTGGTCATCACTAAACTGTTCTTGGATGGTTGGGAGAAGTTGCTCTCGGAGGATGTGTTGGTACCATTCTTTATTCATTGCTGTGTTCTTAGGCAAAATTGTGAGTGAGCCCACTCCCTTGGCTGAGAAGCAACCCCACACATGTATGGTCTCAGGATGCTTTACTGTTGGCATGACACAGGACTGATGGTAGCGCTCACCTTGTCTTCTCCGGACAAGGTGTTTTCCGGATGCCCCAAACAATCGGAAAGAGAAAATGACTTTACCCCAGTCCTCAGCAGTCCAATCCCTGTACCTTTTGCAGAATATCAGTCTGTCCCTGATGTTTTTCCTGGAGAGAAGTAGCTTCTTTGCTGCCCTTCTTGACACCAGGCCATCCTCCAAAAGTATTTGCCTCACTGTGCGTGCAGATGCACTCACACCTGCCTGCTGCCATTCCTGAGCAAGCTCTGCACTGGTGGTGCCCCGAACCCGCAGCTGAATCAACTTTGGGAGACGGTCCTGGCGCTTGCTGGACTTTCTTGGGTGCCCTGATGCCTTCTTCACAACAATTGAACCTCTCTCCTTGAAGTTCTTGATGATCCGATAAATGGTTGATTTAGGTACAATCTTACTAGCAGTAATATATTTGCCTGTGAAGCCCTTTTTGTGCAAAGCAATGATGATGGCACATGTTTCCTTGCAGGTAACCATGGTTAACAGAGGAAGAACAATGATTTCAAGCACCACCCTCCTTTTTAAAGCTTCCAGTCTGTTATTCTAACTCAATCAGCATGACAGAGTGATCTCCAGCCTTGTCTTCGTCAACACTCTCACCTGTGTTAACGAGAGAATCACTGACATGATGGCAGCTGGTCCTTTTGTGGCAGGGTTGGAATGCATTGGAAATGTTTTTTTGGGGATTAAGTTCATTTTCATGGCAAAGAGGGACTTTGCAATTAATTGCAATTCATCTGATATGCAAATTGCCATCATCAAAACTGAGGCAGCAGACTTTGTGAAAATTAGTATTTGTGTCATTCTCAAAACTTTTGACCACGACTGTACAGTATGTGTGTGTGTGTGTGTGTATGTACAGTTTATGTGTTTGCCTGCCTGTTTTGATGTATACTCAGTGGATGTGCCTTAAGTTAGAACACGTGGCAGCCACTATTCACTGACCTATTCTATACTGTATGAAGAAGCACACTACAGATAGGAGAGGTGACATCACAGTAACCTGAGTTGGCTCTCCTCCTGTCTTCTCTTCTCATCCACTCACTTTCCATCATCAATTATTTCCCCCTCTAGGTTGCCATAGTAACACTGTGTGTGTGTGTGCGTGGGCTGGCATTGGCAGTAGAATGGCCTTACTGAAGAGCTCAGTGACTTTCAACGTGGCACCGTCATATGATGCCACCTTTCCAACAAGTCAGTTCGTAAAATTGCCCCGGTCAACTGTTATTGTGAAGTGGAAACGTCTAGGAGCAACAATGGCTCAGACGCGAAGTGTTAGACCACACAAGCTCACAGAACGGGACCGCCGAGTACTGAAGCGCGTAAAAGTCGTATCCTCTGTTGCAACACTCACTGCAGAGTTCCAAACTGCCTCTGGAAGCAACGTCAGCAAGAACTGTTCTTTGGGAGCTTCATGAAATGGGTTTCCATGTCCGAGCAGCCGCACACACAAGCTTAAGATCACCATGCGCAATGCCAAGCGTCGGCTGGAGTGATGTAAAGCCCACCGCCATTGGAACCTGGAGCATTGGAAACACGTTCTCTGGTGTGATGAATCACGCTTCACCATCTGTCAGTCCGACGGACGAATCTGGGTTAGGCGGATGCCAGGTGAACTCTACCTGCCCGAATGCATAGTGTCAACTGTAAAGTTTGGTGGAGGAGGAATAATGGTCTGGGGCTGTTTTTCATGGTTCAGTCCAGGCCCCTTAGTGCCAGTGAAAGGAAAACTTAACTCTACAGCATACAATGACATTCTAGACGATTCTGTGCTTCCAACTTTGTAGCAACAGTTTGGGGAAGGCCCTTTTCTGTTTCAGCATGAAAATGGCCCCCTACACAAGCGAGGTCCATACAGAAATGGTTTTCCGAGATCGGTGTAGAAGAACTTCATTGGCCTGCACAGAGCCCTGACCTCAACCCCATCGAACACCTTTGGGATGAATTGGAACGCGACTATGAGCAAGGCCTAATTGCCCAACATCAGTGCCCGACCTCACTAATGCTCTTGTGGCTGAATGGAAGCAAGTCCCCGCAGCAATGTTCCAACATCTTGTGGAAAGCCTTCCCAGAAGAGTGGCGGCTGTTATAGAAGCAAAGGGGGGACCAACTCCATATTAATGCCCATGATTTTGGAATGAGATGTTCGACGAGCAGGTGTCCACATGCTTTTGGTCATTTAGTGTAGCATTGCGCGCACACAGACACACACACACACACACCAGGAGAGTCAGCCCTCAGAGCCTAGGGGCTGCTCAGAGAACATTGCGTTCCCACCAAACGGAGCATCATGCTGGCTAAACGGAACACATCACATCGCTACTCATTCATGCACATACTCACCCTCATGCTTTTTCTGTCTTTGCTCTCTCTCGCTTTTCTCTCTCGAAGTATTTGACATCTAAGCACTAATAGAATTAATAGTTTTTCCTCTTCTATTTTTATCATGCAGAACATTCTGTGCCACATGAAAGATAGATGATTGTACAGTGTATTCAGTGTGGATATGTATTTATACAGTATCACCACCATGTGTTATGATCCTCTCCCCAGTCAGTCACAGTGTTTTAGGCAGAGCAAAGGAGGCTTTGAGCTTTGGAGGAGTGATGAGATCCTAATTGGAACCATCGTTTGGTTTGGATGTTTCCTTTATCCTTTATCCTTCCACCAGCCCTCCTGGTTTTCCTGTCTTTCTTCCTGTCTTTCTTTCTTCTACAAACACACGCTACCAATCTGTTTCAGGGATTCTCTGGAGAGAGAGGATTTGGCTCTGTGATTCATCTCTTGGGATTTTGAAGACTTTGAGGACCCGCCCCCTTTCTTCTTGTGCGTGCTTCACCTCATATACTCTTCCCTCTGATGGGTTTCCTGGACTTTTTTCCCCCTCATCTCCCTTTGTTTTACCAGCCAGCAGGGCACAACCCCAAGTCACACTGTGGAGATCATTGTTTCCATGTCTAAACTTCAAAGCAACATTTTCATACAACGTATCTTGCTTCCATCCATCCATCCATCCTCTGTGATAGGTTGAGAATATATAGTGTAGAACCATACTGATTCTGAATCAGTTGCAGTTTGCACTATAAATAATACCTTAGCTATGCAGTTTGTGGTCTGTCTCCCCTTGAACCAGCTCACTTCCCAGGCAAGGAAAATGAATAAATAGGGCCAGAAGTTCTTCCTGGAGTTTTTAATAAAGCAGCAGAGGATTAGAAGTGAACGGTGGAGTGGTTGAGGGGTCAGTGGGTGCGCTGACGCATTAAAGGGTCTTTGTATTTTTATGTAACCCAATTTGACGAGAGAGAGAGAGAGAGATGTATTTTGGGGGGCTATATGGGTACAGGAGTCCTCATCAGGCTGTTTGTTATTTTGGGCTCCTGCCCAGAAAGACTCCTGGCACTGGTGTAGTCAGGACCCCATAGCCATGATTAGGGGCAACCTTATTTAAAGCCCAAACCCTGCTTGGAAAATTGGCCCTAATGGTAATAGACGTCTGAGTAACTGATAACAAAACAAGCTTTTTATTAGGTAATTAATTACACTCCCTAAATACAAAGTTCTACCCTACTGTAAAGTTACGATAAGGTAAGTGTGCTGGCCTTGCGCTCGCTCAGCAATAAACGATTATGGGGCTTTTAAGACCAACAAGCACATAATCTAGGAAGGTAGTAATGACATAAGTGTAATTGTGATACACAGGGAACTGCTGAATCAGCCTATAAAAGGCATTAGCTCCTCGCTGTAGAAGTGCTATGCTAGTGAGTGTGGCTCTGGTGTGTGTATCTAACACACACACACTTCTCATCATACATCATGTCAGAGCTCGATTCTCCCAGGGCACCATGAGAAAAAGGCCCAGCTCTGCCTGTGTACTGAGCATGGTGAAGAGTGTGAGCCAGACATCAGCCATGGCTGCTGCTTACCCCTAGAGACAGCCAAATGTAAATGGGGAAAAGCACAACCCCTGTCCCTGTCTCCCTTTCCCAATGGACACTCTGCCCTGTCTCTACCCTCAAGCATTTCAGCAGAGGTAGAGAGAACCTGGCCCACAACCAGATGACAGTTCAACTTACAAGAACTAACAGGAACAATATGAAACTGAGCACTAGCATAGCAATACAATGGTAGTGAACAGAAAGGGCATCTGCAGAGCTTCCATTGTTGTGTGTTAGCCTGATGTTCTGATTTAATTTGAGAAAGGGGGCTTTCTTGTTTGCTGTATTTTCATCTCAATCAGTGTGATTCATGTTCACATTAGTGAAAGGAGGTAAATTTGATACATATGTTAGTTAGTCCAATGGAGGACTGTTGGGGTGAATGGACTGTTTCATGATGTGTGAAAGAGGGGCTGTTGTGTGTTTGTATCAGGGGAGAACGACTGCCCCCTCTCATTGAAGCCACTGACGTTCAATGCCGACCGCAGTACTGCAGGCATTGTTAGCAGAAAACATGTAAATAAATAAAAAATGTCAAAGACAATCATGGTACCAATAATAGCTTCTAATACACAGATGTATGTCCTTGAACCGATTATTTTAAAATCGCACACAGAAGAAGTTATAGGGATAGTGGCGCTGCTAATGGCAACCTGCAATACCCCGGTCAGCCTTTAACTTGAGTTACTCAACGAGAGGGGGCAGCACTGAGCTAGCCTGCAACATCACTTCCTGGAGTAGCTCATACTGCTCATGTTATGTCTCTATGAGACGCCATCTTAACAGACTTTATTTGGCTTCAATGCGCTATTGAGTCTTCACATAGGAATGAATAGTGCCACGTGATCGATGGCATTGTCCATTCATATATACAGTCATTGGTTTTAATGCAGAGATAATCCATGTCGTTAGGTAGGGACAGACCCACACACAGCCCTCAGGCTGGCTAGACTACAGAGGCTCCTCTCAGTCTAAACACACACATACGCACGCACACTGGAGGGGGCACATTACCCAGCATGCACCACTGCTCCATCCACACAGGGGGTAAAGCCCATTTAACTTGATCAGATGTCAGCATCCTGAAAATTAAATGACGGAAAAAAATAAGTTCCCAGGGATGTTTTGTCATTTAAATATAGACAGGCCTGTCTGTGAATTTCCATCAAGGAGGCAAATGGAAAACTGGGTATTTTTCCTCCACATACAGCAGAAGTCAGAAAATAGCCCTCCTCTTCTGGCCCATGCTGAGGGGAGAGTCTCGTCTCGGGTCGGAAAACAAACTGTAGCGGGGCCTCGTTGTTCTCTTGGCTGGACTTAAAGGAGCTCCTCAGAGCCTCACCAAAGCATGACGGGAGGGAGACATCTGGGGTAGGTGTTAGAGAGGGAGAGAACGTAACAGTGTTTGTGTCCTAATAAACATACTATTTCCTCCAGTGCAGTGAACCCTAGGTAGGCAGAGGTCCAGGTCACAGAGAGCTAGCGAGGTACTGGGGTGTAGTGACAAGTAGAACACCAAACATAGGCGAGAACGTAACATTTATGTTTTGGTGACTATGGGAGCGTAACAGTGTTTGTTTCCTAATAAACATACTTTTTCCTCCAGTGCAATGAACCATGAGTACTCAGAGAGAGCTGGCTAGGTACTGGGTTGTAGTGACAGAGGACGTTAGCAGTATTAGAACACAGGCACCAGAAATGAGGCTTTAGTGTCTCTACTAGAGTGCAGTCTTCTATATGATATACAGAGTGTGTTCTGTGAGGGTCCATGTGATTGTGTCCATGATACGTGTATTTGAACACTCATTGCTCTTGTCGTACCTTCTCTGTCTCCTACGAGGCCATGCATTGATGTGGCTTGTGTAGAGACTATAACTGTACTCTCTTTCTCTGTGTATTTCAGCTGGACCCTCAGACAGTGCAGTCCAAGAACTGGCACATGGACGTCATAGAGATGAACGGGGTAAGGGACTTTTTAGGAACATTTGGGGCCAGTTTCCCGGACCGAGATTAAGCCTATTCTTGGACTAAGACGCTTTTTCAATGTTGAATCTGGTACTGTCAGTCATTTACAGATCTCAACCCTGTTAATAGAAGATGACTGTTAGGGATTAGTGTGTGGATATTATAACGAAGCTTGTTGTTATAGTTGGCCAGGGCCATGCAACATTATCTTTACGAGTTTGGCCAACTCTCTGATTGCTCCGGAACACAGTGTTTTTAAACAGCCGTAAAGTTTAAACATCTAACAACGCTGGATCCACTTACACTCCTGGATGTTGTGAAATGATCAAAAGAAAGCACTTGGAAGCTGTGTATTTTAAACAGTTTAAAGTAGGGACTGCAGATTAGCTATGTTGCTAAAAGCTGGTGCAATGTTTGCTGTTGATGGTCCCTGTCAAATTAACCAATAAATATGCAGCTTGTTTGACACTTTGTATGTATCGTCTCCCGCAGATCAAAGTGGAGTTCTCCATGAAGTTTACGAGTCGGGACTTGAGTCTGAAGAGAACGCCCTCCAAAAAACAGAGTGGGGTGTTCGGGGTCAAAATTAGTGTGGTGACAAAGTAAGTCATGTTGATTTTTTTTATTCAAACATAACTGCAACAACATGATACATTTTTACACTTCTAGCATTAGCATCGCAATAAATTGTTGTTGACAGTAATCTAATTGCAGTAATAATACTGCAATATCAGTCCTGATGAATATTGGTTGTCCCCCCCAACAGGCGCGAGCGCTCCAAGGTGCCTTACATAGTCCGCCAGTGCATTGAGGAGGTGGAGAAGAGGGGAATCGACGAGGTGGGAATCTACAGGATCTCAGGGGTGGCCACCGACATCCAGGCCCTCAAAGCAGCGTTCGACACCAGTAAGAAACACTCATACTACGAACACTTCAAAGCACACCTCAGTCTTCATCAACAGAGAGAGGATTTTTACATTTTAGTCATTTAGCAGATGCTCTTATCCAGAGCGACTTACAGTTAGTGAGTGCATACATTTTCATACTGGTCCCCCGTGGGAATCGAATCCACAACCCTGGCGTTGCAAGCGCCATGCTCTACCAACTGAGCTACATGGGACTATATTTCCTGGCCATGGGATCTGACCAGGCATACAGTGAGGGGAAAAAAGTATTTGATCCCCTGCTGATTTTGTACGTTTGCCCACTGACAAAGAAATGATCAGTCTATAATTTTAATGGTATATTTATTTGAGCAGTGAGAGACAGAATAACAACAAAAAAATCCAGAAAAACGCATGTCAAAAATGTTATAAATTTATTTGCATTTTAATGAGGGAAATAAGTATTTGACCCCTCTGCAAAACATGACTTAGTATTTGGTGGCAAAACCCTTGTTGGCAATCACAGAGGTCAGACGTTTCTTGTAGTTGGCCACCAGGTTTGCACACATTTCAGGAGGGATTTTGTCCCACTCCTATTTGCAGATCTTCTCCAAGTCATTAAGTCATTGTTTTGGGTCATTGTCATGCTGGAATACCCATCCACAACCCATTTTCAATGCCCTGGCTGAAGGAAGGAGGTTCTCACCCAAGATTTGACGGTACATGGCCCCGTCCATCGTCCCTTTGATGTGGTGAAGTTGTCCTGTCCCCTTAGCAGAAAAACACCCCCAAAGTATAATGTTTCCACCTCCATGTTTGACGGTGGGGATGGTGTTCTTGGGGTCATAGGCAGCATTCCTCCTCCTCCAAACACGGCGAGTTGAGTTGATGCCAAAGAGTTCCATTTTGGTCTCATCTGACCACAACACTTTCACCCAGTTCTCCTCTGAATCATTCAGATGTTCATTGGCAAACTTCAGACGGGCATGTATATGTGCTTTCTTGAGCAGGGGGACCTTGCGAGCGCTGCAGGATTTCAGTCCTTCACGGCGTAGTGTGTTACCAATTGTTTTCTTGGTGACTATGGTCCCAGCTGCCTTGAGATCATTGACAAGATCCTCCCGTGTAGTTCTGGGCTGATTCCTCACCGTTCTCATGATCATTGCAACTCCACGAGGTGAGATCTTGCATGGAGCCCCAGGCCGAGGTAGATTGACAGTTCTTTTGTGTTTCTTCCATTTGCGAATAATCGCACCAACTGTTGTCACCTTCTCACCAAGCTGCTTGGCGATGGTCTTGTAGCCCATTCCAGCCTTGTGTAGGTCTAAATACTTATTTCCCTCATTAAAATGCAAATCAATTTATAACATTTTTGACATGCGTTTTTCTGGATTTTTTTGTTATTCTGTCTCCAATGTTCAAATAAACCTACCATTAAAATTATAAAATGATCATTTCTTTGTCAGTGGGCAAACGTACAAAATCAGCAGGGGATCAAATACTTTTTTCCATCACTGTAACTCTGGGCCCTATATATAGACTATAACCAGGGCCATGAGTTTTTCCTGGTCAGGTCACGTTATCAGGAATAACTCCAGACCCCTGTGAGCTGTCCTGTCATTCCACTCTTCCCATCCTCCCTGTTGTACTGTGGGCCGTGCCGGGATCAGTCATGGCAGAGGGCATTCAGCCTGGCTATAAACAGAGATGGTTGTGGGAAAGGACAGGAAGAACACAGGTCTGAGGAGCTGCAGCTGTCAGCTGTGTGTTGTCCTCCCTGGGAGTCCCAGAACCAGAATGTGTCCCATATGGCACCCTATTTCCGATATAGTGCACTACTTTTGACCAGGCACCATAGGGCTCTGGTCAAAAGTAGTGCACTATGTAGGGAATAGGGTGCCGTTTGGGACATATCCTCAGTCACAGCCCCTAGACCAAACCAAATGCATGAGTGTCTCTCTGCTGTGTTCATGTCTCACTGAGCTGAGATCTCTGGTTGTTTGGGTTTGTTGCCTGTTATGTCATCTCTGGAGCCAGAATGATCAGTTTGTTGGGATGATACACTTCCCTTATCTATGTTTTCTCCCCCCCCTCTCTCTCTCTATCCCTCTTTCTCTCCCCTCCAAAGATAGCAAAGACATCCTGGTGATGTTGAGTGACATGGACATCAATGCCATCGCGGGGACGCTGAAGCTGTACTTCCGTGAGCTGCCAGAGCCCCTGCTCACTGACCGCCTGTACCCAGCCTTCATGGAGGGCATAGGTACGACCTCTAACCTCTAACAGACCATATAAATTAATACATCTCAATGCAATACCATATCAATACAATTATTATGCATCTCAGTGGTAACAGATAGAGGGGTTATTTCTTTTTTTATTAACAGAAAATGATACATTGACAAGACAACATTGAAAGGATTGTTAATTTTTGCCCCTTAGAGGGGTAATTCTTAACTTATTTGATTCTCTTTCCCCTCTCCTCCTGTATCCTCCTCCTGTATCCTCCTCTTCTCTGCAGCTCTGTCGGACCCTGCAGCCAAGGAGAACTGCATGATGCATCTGCTGCGCTCTCTGCCTGACCCTAACCTCATTACCTTTCTCAGCCTGCTGGAGCATCTCAAGAGGTACACACACACACGTGTACACATAAGGGGCCAGTAACTACTACTGGTGACAGTTTGGGCCATATTAACTGGCAGCCTAATACGTTCAGAGTGGGCTTTGGAGGAGTTCTGGGCAGAATACTGTCCACGTGCGAGTGGTTCTTTAAGCCTGCTATAAAACTGTAGTCTGGAGAGCTTCACATTCAGCTCCACTCTGCCTGTGGTCATGAGATATGCTCCTGCTACTCTGACCGCACCACACTCATTAGCCACTGACTGATTGACCCAATAAGACAGAGGACAGAGGGAAAAGTTATCAGAGTGTTCAGGCCAGACACTGTGTGGTCAACAGAGCTAACACACACACACATCAAGCCCTGGAGAGGAATCAGCATCAGTCTGCACTGGGCCTTTTACGCCAGCCCTGTTGTGGTGAGGTTAAGGAGCTAGACTGAGGACCTATGGTCCAGTTGAAGGAAACACATTAAAGTCAATGAAAAAGGACTTCTCTACTGCTAAAATGACTTCTCTACTACTATTTTGTCTTTGAAAATAGCTGTGATGGTTTTAGATGGCCGACCATGTGCTACTTACTTGGAAAGGCAGTGTGTAACCACATTGGATGACATCATGGTGGTGCCTGTTAAAACTGCTTTCAATTAGAAGGCCATGGTAGAGCAGGGCCCAGCCCAACCACAGACTGGTAACCACTAGCATGGGCAGGAACACTTAGGAAACACTAATGGGTCTCCTCCTATCACTCACATCTGATCTAGGACTAGCTGTCTGTCATCAGCTATAGTAGTAATGGCCTGCGTGGGGACTTATTCATACTCTGAGTAAAGTTAGATTTCACCACCGGACTTTTAAAAGATCAGGTTTATGTGTTTGTTATGGTTTCCTACCGCAGGGAAGACAACATTTGTCTGAGAGTATATTATTGTCATCTAGCTCTACAATGTGAACTAGAGGGAACTAAGAATATGTTTAAATGTATAGTGCTGCTGTGTCAATTTCAGTTACACATTACTTCACTCTCACGCCTCCTCACAGAAGTTAGTGTTTGAAAAGAACGCTTGGAGCCATGTGTATCCCCAGGGGAGGTGCTTTATAGTGTGTAAAGCTGTGACAGTGTAAAGGGTAGTGAGATCTCAGAGGTTGGCACGCAGGAAGGTCCATAGAGAGAAATCAGATTTCTACCTATTGGCAGGCCTGAGGTCAGTTCACAGACCTAGCGCTGGGTCAGATTCCACCCTACTGCGCCATGGAGACATTATTATGGCCTGATCCCAGTACAGCTCTTTAACACCCAGCAGTACACTGTAGTCAGTCAACAGAACGTACACAGACTACTCTCATAGACACGCTGAGGACACCTGCTGGACGCTCTGGTGGATTTCAAGTGTGACATGAATGGCTCTGCTGTTGCTATGGAGAACATTTATATAAGTTACAGCAGATGGTAACTTAGTTCAGACATGGTCCTTGTAGAAGAAATACACACAAAACACACTGTGCTGTACTGACAGTGATTGCTTTGGAAAATGGGTTATCATAGTTACAAGGCCAGACCAGCAAACATGTCGCATGACTAGAAAAATAATTAATACTGCTCTGTCCCTGTGGTCACTGTAGTCTGACTGGTCTATCTGTCTGTTTTGTGTTTCAGAGTTGCTGACAATGAGCCCATCAACAAGATGTCCCTCCACAACTTGGGCACAGTGTTTGGCCCCACCCTGCTCAGGCCCTCTGAGTCCGAGGTCACCAAGGGACACATCACCCTGGCCTCTGACATCTGGTCACATGACGTAATGGCACAGGTCAGTGTGACTTGGGTGCGTATATTTGTGTCCATCTGTGCATGTGCGTTTGCTTGTGAGAATGTAAGAGTTAGCTAAGGGGGATGTGTGTTTGAACCGTGTCAGTTTGGTCTGGTCTCCCAGCTGTATTTGGACTATTTGGGAAGCCCCTCCTGGAGCTCTGCCCGGTGCTGAGCGAGAAACCCCTTCCTGTTCACAAATGACTTATTCTAGGCCGTATATAAACAATGACTACTGTAAATCACCATAAAAGCCACAACACTAACAGTAGAATGCCATACTTCATCATTACTGTAAAGAATGAGAGACAACTGTTTGTGCAGTGGCTTATTACATCTCCATATGTTTAGTAGATAGATACTCGTACGGATACTCAGATATCATGGAAAGATGCTTACTGAGTCACCTTCTGAGTCATGTACAGAATGTGTAGGTCACATGGCCTCTCAAAGCGCCATATCCTAGTCCTTTTTTGGTTATAACTATGATAATTGGTATTTAAATGAAACACCATTGATTTTAGGCTAAAGCTCTTTCTCTCTCCCCATCTCAGGTCCAGGTGTTGCTGTACTACCTGCAGCATCCTCCCATCTCCTTCGCTGAGCTGAAGAGGAACACACTCTACTTTTCCACTGACGTTTAATCGCTTGGGGGTCCGGAGCGAAAGACTCAACAGCAACCCCCCCCCACCCCACCCCCATACCACCCAACTCCCTACCACCCAACTCCCTTTTAAAACTGTACAGCCCCCCCCCCCCACCCTTCCCTACTCTGAGAGATGGAGTCAGACGTGGATCCCATAGTCACGTCTTCTAGTGTCAGCGGAGATAGAGCAGCGGCCCTTACATTACAGTACGTCCATCTGGTGAAGAGCAGGGGTGGAGGGAGCAGCAGACGTCTGACCTCTGACCCACAATACCCCGTCGGACAGCCACTAGTCTGGGACCTCTCTTTCTATCAGTGAGGGGTTAGAGGTCAGGGTCTGGTGTGTTACTGGGTCACTGTCGGTTGTTTGGTCTGTTGAGTCCTCCAGAAACCAGCTCAATGATCCCGAAGCTGGTCTGTTACTTACTGGACTTTCATCTCTTTTCTTTTCTTTTTTTATTTCAGAGGCATTCCAAGAAAATGGCATTTACATATTTTATAAATATTATTTGTTCAATAAGTCCTTTGTTTCTCTCTGGCTTTGTGCATGTGACAGAGGAGGGCTGTGTGTTTATGTAGAAGCGTGTCAGAGCATATGTGTGTGTGTGTGTGTGTGTGTGTGTGTGTGTGTGTGTGTGTTAAAGCAAAGTGCTGAGGACTGTTTGCGTTTGCAAGCCGCCAGTAAAGCCATGTCAGTGAATGGCCACCGTCACATTTTCTCTCCATGTGCAAAGACTAGAGAGCACAGCCCTCCCTCTGTGTGAGTCTTGGCCAAATTCGCCCTATTTATTATAAATATATATATATATATTAAGTGTGCCTGTACAGTCCAGGAGCCGGTTTCCCAAAAGCATCTTAAGGCTAAGGTCATCGTTTGAACCATAGCCTTAAGATGCTTTTGGGAAACTGGGCCCAGTACAACTAGAGAATTGCTCCAAGGAGTCCGTTGTTTGAAGTTTTCAGGTAGTGATGATTTTGTTTTTGTTTAAGTTTCTCATTCACAGCCAAGGTTGGCTGAGCTGTACTGAAACGATCACAGGAACACAGTGTACAATCTGACGGTTGATTCTGAACCACTCTTTAAAGAAAGAAACATCAATCTGTGAGATGAAGGTTATGGGGAAAAAAAATCGAGCAACTTTTTGGAACATTTGCTTTTTTCTTGTCATTCCATTGCAAGCCTGTTCCTAGTGTCAAATGACACCAGTTATAATCTATAGGATTATTGTGTAGTTTATTGCCCTTATTGCATGTTCAGCTTGTCAATCAAATCAGGCTGGGTAACAAAGGTAGGTTGTCACTGTTAGTTTGCGGCACCGGCAATCACCTCCCATCAATGCTGTACAAATTCAACCTTTCTGCTATGTAGCCTGTGACATATCTTAAAATAAGCACTGTTAGATGAGTCCTATTTGATATTTTTAATATAAGATTAAAAGAAAATCAAAAAATGTTGTATTTTACTTTGAGTATACTGTATTAACAAGGGTAAATGTCGATGTGAACTTTTTTCTTTTTTAGTAAAATAAATAAAAGTCTACCAAAACGATGTTTTGTCATTTTCTTGCACTTTAATTGCAAGTACTTCATATTTCTTTAAACTTTTTTTTATATTTGTGTTTTGTTTGGTGCAGCATACTGCACTTTGGGATAGTTGGGAAGTGACAGTCATATATTGGAATTTTATCAGTACTGTGCAGACTCAAGATTGCGGTGCAAAAAATAAGGTATTCTGAATCTATTGCGCGTGCAGTTAGCAAACAAGTCATTAGAATTGAAAAATGAAGACAAAATGGTAGCAATTAGCAGTGGTTTGTGTTTTTATTGATAACCAGTCCTGTAATGCAATCTGTCTCAGACACATAGAACACACAACTCAGTTCATATTATTCACCACAATTAATTAAATGTAAAACAAATGTAGATCTTAGGGTCATGGCAAAATGTCCATCATGACCACCTAATCATCCCCCTCACCTCCACCTGATAGCTGATGTGTGGTGAGCATTCTGGCACAAAAATGGTCGCTACGCATTGGTGGTGGATGAGGTGAGGTTCCCCATTACTATGTAAAGCTCTTTAAATACCTCAGTTGGTAGAAAAGTGCTATATCAATCCAATCAATTATTATCTGGGTGGGCAGTTCCAGTCTGGTAATGCATTTCTCAATTTCTCTAAATCAATTTACACTGGTGACTGATAATTAATGGCTACTTTGCTGCTTGGTGACTTAAGTTTCAGTTAACTATAAATTGGATGGATTCTGTAAAAATGTACATATGTCAGTGTCACCACATGTTGCTTTTATAGTAAGGCTGTTTGAGTCAGAATGTCAAAACATTGGGAACGTCCGAGCGGATCACTTTTGTCAAGTCGTTGACCACCGCCTTTCAAAGTGTGCTGCATTCTGGGGCAAAATAATTCTGACTTGCGCCTATATGTCGACTGCATGAACTTTACAAAAATAATGTGATCAAAGGTAATTAAGTTTTGACTTCAAGTTTCTGCAGTTGCTCTTCCCCAACTTCATCCTGCAGCCATTACCTGCATTGTGGAAGGCTCTATTGTCAACCAATCATTAGGGTGTTTTTGTTTGTCCCATGCGAACAAAGACATGACATACCAATTCATGGGTACAATAATATACAAATACAGTGGGGAAACAAAGTATTTAGTCAGCCACCAATTGTGCAATTTCTCCCACTTAAAAAGATGAGGCCTGTAATTTTCATCATAGTTACACGTCAACTATGACAGACAAAATTTGAAAAAAAAATCCAGAAAATCGCATTGTAGGATTTAATGAATTTATTTGCAAATTATGGTGGAAAATAAGTATTTGGTCAATAACAAAAGTTTCTCAATACTTTGTTATATACCCTTTGTTGGCAATGACACAGGTCAAACGTTTTCTGTAAGTCTTCACAAGGTTTTCACACACTGTTGCTGGTATTTTGGCCCATTCCTCCATGCAGATCTCCTCTAGAGCAGTGATGTTTTGGGGCTGTCGCTGGGCAACACGGACTTTCAACTCCCTCCAAAGATTTTCTATGGGGTTGAGATCTGGAGACTGGCTAGGCCACTCCAGGACCTTGAAATGCTTCTTACGAAGCCACTCCTTCGTTGCCCGGGCGGTGTGTTTGGGATCAGTCATGCTGAAAGACCCAGCCACGTTTAATCTTCAATGCCCTTGCTGATGGAAGGAGGTTTTCACTCAAAATCTCACGATACATGGCCCCATTCATTCTTTCCTTTACACGGATCAGTCGTCCTGGTCCCTTTGCAGAAAAACAGCCCCAAAGCATGATGTTTCCACCCCCATGCTTCACAGTACGTATGGTGTTCTTTGGATGCAACTCAGCATTCTTTGTCCTCCAAACACGACGAGTTGAGTTTTTACCAAAAAGTTCTATTTTGGTTTCATCTGACCATATGACATTCTCCCAATCCTCTTCTGGATCATCCAAATGCACTCTAGCAAACTTCAGACGGGCCTGGACATGTACTGGCTTAAGCAGGGGGACACATCTGGCACTGCAGGATTTGAGTCCCTGGCGGCGTAGTGTGTTACTGATGGTAGGCTTTGTTACTTTGGTCCCAGCTCTCTGCAGGTCATTCACTAGGTCCCCCCGTGTGGTTCTGGGATTTTTGCTCACCGTTCTTGTGATCATTTTGACCCCACGGGGTGAGATCTTGCGTGGAGCCCCAGATCGAGGGAGATTATCAGTGGTCTTGTATGTCTTCCATTTTCTAATAATTGCTCCCACAGTTGATTTCTTCAAACCAAGCTGCTTACCTATTGCAGATTCAGTCTTCCCACACTGGTGCTGGTCTACAATTTTGTTTCTGGTGTCCTTTGACAGCTCTTTGGTCTTGGCCATAGTGGAGTTTGGAGTGTGACTGAGGTTGTGGACAGGTGTCTTTTATACTGATAACAAGTTCAAACAGGTGCCATTAACACAGGTAACGAGTGGAGGACAGAGGAGCCTCTTAAAGAAGAAGTTACAGGTCTGTGAGAGCCAGAAATCTTGCTTGTTTGTAGGTGACCAAATACTTATTTTCCACCATAATTTGCTAATAAATTCATAAAAAATCCTACAATGTGATTTTCTGGAAAAAAAATCTCAATTTGTCTGTCATAGTTGACGTGTACCTATGATGAATATTACAGGCCTCTCATCTTTTTAAGTGGGAGAACTTGCACAATTGGTGGCTGACTAAATACTTTTTTCCCCCACTGTAAATGTCATATGAGGCTCACTGCACATGATTTCAGTTTGTTTGTGATATGGGTGTTAGAGACATGTTTATTTCTACATAAAGAAAACCTTTTATAAACAATGGCAACACTGCCATTGATCTGAGCGTTGCTGTTGGAAACCACAGTGTCCGGCTGTCACTGATACACCTTCCTCGACTTTTGTCATTACCACTCAAACGGGCACATTGACTTGGATTCAAACTCTTTGATGGACTCAAACTTAATTTCACCCACAAAAATTAAATGAGAGAATAGCCAGCTTTCATCTTCAACCAAAATATATGGACTGACACTGATTAGAGGTTAATCTCAATGACGTTTAACTTATTAAAGACAGCATATCAAGTGGGCCACATAAGTCTAGACTGGCCCACCCAGTATGACACCACTGTACGTACAGTGTCCAGGATACAGTCAACAAAAGGTCAAACGTGGAATTGTCCAAGTATAGACAATCCTCATGATCAGATCATGGATGTTTTTTTTCTTTCCATGAGGTATAAAGGCTGTTTCTGGTCCAGAGGGACAGTGATCCCTCAACCATAGTCCACAGAGGTACAGAAGGTGCCCTGGTTTTCACCGAAGATAGTACTCAATGGCAGCAGAGAAGGCAGCGAAACCTCCACATCCCAGCACGCCAGCCTTCGCCCCAGCTATAAGATAGAACGGAGATAATTAGTGCTAGAAACAATTATCTTTCAACAAAATGATATTAATGCATGGGACATTTCAACTGACAAATTAAGTAGATAACTCACCACGAAATCCTATTGCTCCCCCAGTAACACAACCACTGTAGACAGCATTCTTCCAGTCTGACTTTCCCCTGTGCTGTAATGTAAAATACACACAACAAGGGGGCAGTATGAGACTGACGACAAATACACAGTACAGTATTTCCACTAGATATCTTCACAGTTTCAACAGACCTGAAATTCCGAGATCCGACCCGGGACCGTGCCCTAAATTCTGACTTTTGTCTCGGATCTGGGTCGGTTCTAATATAATTGCCACAGGTCTCAGGAATGTGCAATTAAAATTGATTTACCGACTGGACCCGATTGGGCCTATCCTCTTAATTGAATGTTTGTGTGAAGAGAACTGCGCAAGCTTGTTATCTTTGTCAGCCAATTGCAATTCAATAAAATATATAGCTTATGTCCAGCTGAAACTGGTTCCGGCTGCTCACCTCACGTGCGCCTGCTGCCGAGGAGAAGGAGCGAGTAAAAGGAGCCTTGGCCTAGGCTACTGTTGATTGGACAAGTTTTTATAATGTAGTGGACAAAGAACATTGGCGCGACAAATGGACTTTGTGAAACTCGCTATTCAGGTTTGATGCAATTTTCTACCTTTTATTTGTTTATTTTTGTATTTATTACCAGTTGTTTAGTCATTATTAGTATTGTAAATTAATATTTAAATCATCTAAACCAGTTCTTTAAATAGCCTATGCAAAAAGTGTTTTGTTTCACTTTGATGAGACATTTTCATTGGCTAAATGAAGTTATTTTGTGATCCATATTTACTTTAAGGTTAAAAGTAGGCCTGTTGTAAAATAAATAGCATTAGCCTATTGCTGTCATTTGTTTTTTTTAAGGTTTCATTCTGTTGAGCAATTTTCATTGGCCAAATTGCTGCAATATAATATAATTACCGGTAGGCATACTATGCTACTCGCACTCAAACCATGAAATGGAAAGACTACTATTTTCCCTATAAACAATGACTTGACTTACTTTTGATTTTACCCTAATAAAGTTAAGCAACTTTTGTGAAGGTTTGGTGTGGTATGGCAATTATTAGGCTACTGCAGGTCTATGAAGGTAGTGCGCACCAGCACTCCAACTGACTCCGACAGTTGAACTTGAGTTGAGGAAGAATGTTTTAGGCCTACCTATGTTACTCCTTTAATCTAACAATATAATACTTCTCTATATGAAAAATATTTGGATCAAAAATTAACAAATTAGCATCCTTCTGTACGCCTATATCTGTATAGCAGTAGTAGCCTATTTTATTTTACCTTTATATTATCAGGGAGTCATACTGATACCAAGGTCTCTTTTACAGATGAGTCCTGAATTACATAAATTACAGAAAATACACATTAATCAATCATCAACCTATCTGACAAGTAGGCCTATGTATGTCGATGTCGGGAACATATTTTTTAAATATTAATATCATACATAGGCCTATATGCATGCAATGCCCTGATGCATTTAGCGCTCAAATCTCCGACAGCTGAACCGTGAGTTAGACTATTATTGTTTTAGGAAAGTAAAAACCAATAAAAACAATAGACTATAAAGTTTTGAATATGCTATAAATCGAAACAAAACAAATAGTTTTTGTAATTTGTTGTAGGCAGTTAAGGACACGTAACTGTGGATCATTTGGCTAATATCTCTTATTTATTGATGGCTCTTTATTGATGCTCTGGCAGTTTATTTTTCTCGCTCTTCCTACTCTCAGATCTGAACGGGTCTCTCGGCTCCGAACCAGCATGGTCCTTTTCGGAATGGGTCTGACTGTCCTCGGGTCCATTCGAAGCAGGCCTCAGTTTATTTATTTATGCATATCGGGTCAGGTGGGAAAGACACAGATACATTTCGGATAGGGTCCAACTTTTTGGACCCGTGAAGACCTAATTTCCACAGATTTTTCACATTCTCTTTGGTATTTTCCAAACCACAATTACATGTTCACGGTATTCATTTCATCAACACCCATTAGCCTAGAAGATCAAAGTTCCCATGATTTGTTGAACATAACTTTTTGTGGTTTGTGCTTACATATGATTTGTTGATGATTGATATGCAAGACAACGTTAAGGTCCCGCAAGTTGTCTAAACATCACAGGCTGTCTTGTGCTTGTGATGCATTTACACGCTTGCCAGAATAAGGATGGACCCAGTGCTGAGTTTCAATATATCTGTAGTTCCACCAGTCCACTGACAATCAACAGACTACTTTCACTTTGCTACTCTCTTAGTTAGCATATTATTATTTCTGATGCATTTTAGCAGAAAAAAAAGAAAGCGTCAGAAGACAACCTACCGATTCAATTATGCACTCTGTGCAGGAGAACATTGCCCCAATAACAGCAAAGTTTTTGGCGTAGGACATTCCCCTCTGGCCCATGTCTTTGAGAACCTCTCTGGCCGTGGGTGTTCTCATGGGGTCTTTGGGGTCAAATCCCACGTTGGTGTCTATACCAGCCGTGAACACACCAAACGCTCCCCCAAGAACAAACCCTTTAGAGAAAACAGTGTCACAAGATTGTGTTAGCTACATCAACTATGGAAATAGTACTGTTACTAGTATACCTTATTGTGAGAATGAGCAATATCATAGACAGCAAGGGAGATTGCTAAGCTACCAACACATTAAAGATCAATCATTTGGAACAACTGTGTGCATTATAAGTAGTCGGCCTCCTGCATGCAGAGAGAAACTACTAGTTGCAATCAGCTGTCACCGTGGGGTATTTATTTCCAGTAGCTACACCCCCAAAACACAAATGCACCAAGCACGTTGCAACTTATCCTCTATTGCTCGGTCGTCCATGGATGGACAAATCTAGAGGCTAGTTGCAACTATGAAGTGTACAGTAACTCATGCAAATGCATGACACATTTGTAATATCATCGACAATAGTGAAAGACTGGCTAACCTCCAACACAGGCCAACACCGCCTTGAAAGCACAGCTCTCCATTCCCCGTTCGATCATCTTCTGGTCGTCGGTTTTCATGGGATTGGGAAGACCCCCCATAACGGTCGGATTCAGATCCTTAATTGGCCTCTTCTCCCCGATGAGGTGCTCCAGGAGCATGCTGTACTGAAATGTTGAACCTTCATAGCTCCGATCAGCCGAGGTTGAGGCTTGAGTGTCCGACACAGGGGCATTTCCACTATTCACGGTCGCCGCCATGATGTGTGAATGAGTGTGTGCGGCTAGTAAATTCAATAGGTCATTATAAACGGTAGATTCACCAAATGTATGACAGCTTGAGGTCAATTATATTTATTCCACATGAAAAAACTATGAAGTTAATGGAATAACGGTCCCAGACCAATAACATATACATTCTGTTTTATTATTTTAGAAAATGTTTGTCAATATATAAGAATTACACTTTTTTACTTGCGTTAGCATGCAAGTGAAGTGCAAAGGAGTCTTCCTATATATATTAGCAGATTCGACAATGTCAGATCACAGAGTTTCTAAATACTGGAGATGTAACTGACCTTGAGCATCACAAAAATGCTAAACATTTTTATTCACTGTCTTCATGAATGCTATCTTGAATATAACCATATCATCTTAAAGTCTTAGATCAATATTGTCACACTTCTCATTTGACTTGAACATATCTGTACGTTTAGGCTTTAATTTAATCTCTGCAGGAAATAAATGAGGAGGGTGTCAATGTAATACAAATGTTATCATAAGGAGAAGATAGTACTCAAATGAACACACTATTTAAATACGACACTACCCAGAAGTCTTTGTAGACGCAGACACTGCACCAAACTCGCGCGCTCCACCTGCAGGCACATCCACGCGCGACGGGAGCACCATCTTCGACATCATCACACCAGTAGCATCAACTAGCGCACCAGCGGCAGAGTTGAAAAGAACAGGTGAGGGAAATGTTTATATTATTTTGCGTTGTTTGCCGAAAATATATATGTTTCGAAACAGCACTGATAAGTCACCTTTTTTACTATTTATTCATAAACGTTGCTCAAGTTTGGTGAGGCTGTGAGAGAGTCGTAATGAAGACAGGTTGGCTAGCAGTACAGTAGTTAGTGCACTTTACAGCAATCGCTGTTTTGATGTTGATCAACGACAAGGTGTTTGTCTCGTGACAGCCACTGTACCATCTGTGACTATACCCTCAGCTCATGGTTATTTCATGTTAACCGGTGTTTAAAAAATGTATGCTCAACTCGAGTCGACATCTTCAGTGCCACATATCTTACAGTTAGAGAATGCTGCAGTAAGACAGACTTCTGTGATGGTAAAGCTGAGTCAGCCGAAGACATCTGTCGTGAATGTTTGTATACTGGGTGCAGGTGGATACATGTGCACTGTTACCATTGTGGACTCTGGTGCCTCTTCTCATTTGTATGTCTCTGTTTGAAGTTCAACAGGATGTTGCTTTCTGTGTCTGCTGCAGCTGCCTCGACCTGTACATCTGGTTACATAGAAAAACACCCTCCTACTTACTTCAATAGGCTTGCTCCTCCAAACTGACTCAGTGACTATGCAGCAACAATGAATGACAAATACATAATTGATTGCACATAGTGATCACCAATTAGCAACTCTTCCTGCAATAATTTCTGCCAGATGATAGATAATTTTATAAATAGATCACATCACACTTTCACAATGAGTGAGTACGACTATGAAGCCCAGAGTTTGATAATCCTTTAGTAGACACTTTCGGTGTCCATGTAGCCTATAGCCTAATGCCCAAGTGCTTATACATTGCTTAAGAAATCATCATCCAATCTATTATGTCATATACATAGGCGTAATTAGGCCTACATATTTTCTGTTGTGATTTTAAGTTAACACATTTTACAAATGTGTAATTACAGTGCTCAACAACTGGACTGCTGCTTTAGAAAGCCCTCCACGTGCTACTGTTGGTTACTGTACGGCTGCCATTTGTTCCTAATTAGGGGTACAGTATAGTGTAGCAGCCAGTAGCTAAGGCTTTGTTGTGTTTAGACTAGTCTTCTGTGAACGTTTGCTGTTTATTTATTTAATAAATCCCTAAGTGGTTCATTATCGTCGTTATGACTGAACTACTGTGTGCTGTACTGGCTCTACCACAGTCAGCTGCAGCCCTATTACATTTATCTGCTTATAAACAACACAGTCAAAGCATTCAGGCTCAGTCAAATGACTGTCTCAAAACGATGCTTAGGCCTAAACTCGTAAACTGCTGCTATTTTGGTGTTGGTTTACTGTGTGTCATAATGTAGCTCCATTCTCATGTATTTTATTTGACTCTTCTTGTGTTTCTATTTTATTTTGTATTATTATTATTAAACTCTGCATCGTTGGTTAATGGCTTGTAAGCAAGCATTTCACAGGAAGGTCTACACCAGTTGTATTCGGCACATGTGACAAATACAATTTGATTTGATTAATGAGAAAAAATAGACTTATGGGAAAGTTAGCCTAGCCTAGTGACTAGACCGCTATTCCAACTGTTTGATTTGATTACATTAAATGTTTTAAAGAGGTAAACAAGCAAGCACTGGGTCATCATGTCATTTGTCATTCACACACAGACATTTATACTGGAAGGGGATAGGCCTATATAATGGAAAACAAATCGACATCTTTCAGTTCTACACTCCCTTATTCTTTCTTTGATGGTACTAAAGCAATATAAGGGAGAAAATAACTATGAGTAAAACATTCCTCCTCTTAAAGTTATGCAAGAGCTATTTGTAGGTAATTACACCCCTTGTTTTTCATGGCCAACCTTCCAAGAAATAGAAATAGCTAGAAGAGATCTGTCTTTGGCTGATGGCTGGGCTGCCTTCAGAACACACTGACAGCTAACTCATGACTCTCAGCCAGGCAGAGAGGCTGTCCTTTGTCAACAGAAGGACCAGGCAGATCCCAGGTAGAACCCTTTTGGGTTCCGTGTAGAACCCTTTCCACAGAGGGTTCTACATGGAACCCAAAAGAGGTCTACCTGGAACCAAAAAGGGTTATCCTATGGGAACAGCCGCAGAAGCCTTTTGGAACCCTTTTTTTCTAAGGCCTTACATGGAACCACACAGAATAGTGCAGTAGCCTAAGTACACTAACAAGAGAGCAGTAGCCTAGTTGTGGTTTAATTTTGCATTCTGCTTTTATTTTGCATGTGGTTGTATCTTGCATTTCATTCTCAGGAGAAAAAAGGTCCCCATGTCATACAGACAAGTGCTTATAAGTCCTCTTAGTGTTTTACTCCATCTCTCTCTGGGCTTCGATGATTATTGGCATTGAATTTGATGGAGGCGAGGGAGGATGCAGCTCACCTGGGCTCCCAGTCTACTCCTGTACTCTGTGTACTACTGAGAGAGCCCTAGTTTGTGTGTCCTCACAGGGTGTCCTGTCCTCACAGGGCCAGAGAGAGAGCAGTGAATCTGTTTCCCAGTCATATCACCACACTAGTCCCCAGTGGCTGTGCTGCGCCTGCGCTCCACTGCTGAGCTCATTACCAACCCTCCTCTCACTGGGGGACTGGAGCTGCTATAAATAGCCTCCAGTAGGTCTTTGGTGAGCAGGGTGGGTGGGGGGGGGCAGCAGGTCCAGCCATGGGAGGGGGGGGGGAGGATGGAGCACTGAAGGGTGGGAAAGCCGGGGGAGAGGGGAGATGCAGGGGTTATTGACTGGAGTGTAATGCTGTCCACCTGCGTCCTCATTCCTCTGTTACGGTCCAACACTAAGGGTGACTTTCCCAGGGTGTGTGTGTGTGTGTGTGTGTGTCACAGAACACCACGTGGCCTTAATTCAAATGGGATGTCAAGGTCTCTGCTGTATAGCCTTGCTGCTGTTCCACAAAGTCAAGATTCATGATTCAAGAACGCGCTCTAGTATCGCTGACCTCGATTTACCTAGCCTACTTTTTGGTATGCGACTGAAGATTATATATATTATATATATTTGGGCATATATATATTTGGGCACTGGGTCTTTGTAAAAAATATTCTACATTCGTTTTTGCCATATTTATTCTATTACAGAGACCTTAATGTAGGGTGTCCAATCAAAACGCTTCTTTTGACCAATGGGTAAAATAATTAATAATAATAATTAGTCCTCTAAGAAAACCAATGGTCCAAACCTCATGTCTCTGTCATAATCCGTTCAAAAGTTATTTGCATTTTTTACCTAGGAGGATGGCCAAAAATATATATAAAAGCATTTTCATAAATTATAGATATGACTAATGTTACTGTCCCCACTACAACAACACAAATACTTAAATACATGTAATTTTGTCCTTGAAACATTTAATTTAAATACTGTAGAATTCCATTCTTTCGTATGGAGGACTGCTCATACTGGGGAGTACCAATATGGCCGACCGTTGGCTTCAAAGCCTCTCAATGGCCAATACATAGCATTAGAAAACCAGGGTTTATATACAGTGCATTCGGAAAGTATTCAGACCCCTTCCCTTTTTCAACATTTTGTTACATTACAGCCTTATTCAAAAATGGAATAAATAAATAAAATCCTCATCAATCTACACACAATACCCCATAATGACAAAGCAAACAGTTTTTATCAAGATGTTAGCAAATTTATTAAAAATAAAAAACAGAAATACCTTATTTACATAAGTATTCAGACAGTTTGCTATGAGACTCGAAATTGAGCTCAGGCGCGTCCTGTTTCCATTGATCATCCTTGAGATGTTTCTACAACTTGATTGGAGTCCACCTGTGGTAAATTCAATTGATTGGACATGATTTGGAAAGGCACACACCTGTCTATATAAGGTCCCACAGTTGACAGTGCATGTAAGAGCAAAAACCAAGCCATGAGGTCGAAGGAATTGTCCGTAGAGCTCCGAGACAGGATTGTGTCGAGGCACAGATCTGGGGAAGGGTACCAAAAACACAGTGGCCTCCATCATTCTTAAATGGAAGAAGTTTGGAACCACCAAGACTCTTCCTAGAGCTGGCCGCCTAGCCAAACTGAGCTATCGGGGGAGAAGGGCCTTGGTCAGGGAGGTGACCAATAACCCAATGGTCACTCTGACAGAGCTCCAGAGTTCCTCTGTGGAGATGGCAGAACCTTCCAGAAGGACAACCATCTCTGCAGCACTCCACCAATCAGGCCTTTATGGTAGAGTGGTAGAGAAGCCACTCCTCAGTAAAAGGCACATGACAGCCCGCTTGAGTTGATTTTTATTTTTACAGGGACAGTGCACATTAATCAACGTTTCAGTAAAATTGCAGTCCCAGGGCAGGTTATTAAAAACGATTACAATAACAATACAGACAAACAATGAGCAGTGAGCACATGCAGAGCAACATAGGACAAGCAATACATAGTATGCAGGCAGAGCAATAGCACAAAAAGCAACAAAACAAAATACATAAAAGCAACAAAGTGTTTCCACAACCTCACAAGCTACAGACAACAGATAACATGGAAAGCGGCAATACACAGCTAGAGATTATGTTCACAAGTCTGATTGGCCTTTAGCCATGTCTTTATGTTTTTTGTGAAGGTGCGATAGGTGGTGCAGTTGTGTGTGTCTGATGGCAGTGTGTTCCAGACATGGGAAGCTCTCACAGAGAAAGCAGATTGATCAAAGGTGCTTTTCCTTAAGGTAACTATACAGTCACCTCTCATGGCAGACATTGTGGATCTGCTGCAATGGGTTTGGGTTTTCTGTTTAACAAAAGTGGAGGGATCAACCAGGCCATTTATGATCTAGAATACAAGACATGCGTTGGTATATTACACAAGATTTTCCCATCTCAGAAGTTCATGCTTTCTGAGGATGTAACAGTGATGATGGCTATTGGGCTTTCTATCAAGCACTTTGAGAGCCTGTTTGTAGACAGACTGAATGGGTTTTAATGTTGTACAGCAAGCTTGGGCCCAACTAGTCAAGCAGTATGTTAAGTGGGGGAGTATCATAGCATTGAAGTACAGTTTTGCTACCGCTGTAGTCAAACAATTTCGTATGAATCAGAAATTAGCTACGTTGAACTTGGTTATTTTAGGTACCTTTTTCACCTGCTTTTTAAAAGAGAGGTTGGAATCAAGTATGATGCCAAGGTACTTAAAATTGGATAACACCTGGAGCTTCTCCCCTGACACATAGACATCTGGCTCAGTAGCATCAGTTAGGGTTTGCCAAAAGGCACCTAAAGGACTCTCAGACCATGAGAAACAAGATTCTCTGGTCTGATGAAACCAAAATTGAACTCTTTGGCCTGAATGCCAAGCGTCACGTCTGAAGGAAACCTGGCACCATCCCTACGGTGAAGCATGGTGGTGACAGCATCCTGTTGTGGGGATGTTTTTCAGCGGCAGGGACTGGGTGACTAGTCAGGATCGAGGGAAAGATGAAAGGAGCAAAGTACAGAAAGATCCTCCAGAGCGCTCAGGACCTCAGACTGGGGTGAAGGTTCACCTTTCAACAGGACAACAACCCTAAACACATAGCCAAGACAATGCAGGAGTGGCTTCGGGACAAGTCTCTGAATGCCCTTGAGTGGCCCAGCCAGAGCCCGGACTTGAACCCGATCAAACATCTCTGGAGAGACCTGAAAATAGCTGTGCAGCGACGCTCCCCATTCAACCTGACAGAGCTTGAGAGGATCTGCAGAGAAGAATAGGAGAAACTCTCCAAATACAGGTGTGCCAAGCTTGTAGCGTCATACCCAAGAAGACTTGAGGTTGTAATCGCTGCCAAAGCTGCTTCAACAAAGTACTTAGTAAAGGGTCTGAATACTTATGTAAATGTGATATTTCAGGTGATTTTAAAAACCAGTTTTTGCTTTGTCACTATGGGGTATTGTGTGTAGATTGATGAGGGAAAAAACTAACAATTTAATCCATTTTAGAATAAGGCTGTAACATAACAAAATGTGGAAAATGTCAAGGAGTCTGAAAACGTTCCCAATGCACTGTACATCATTGGGTATTCCCCACCGTGCGGTTTGGGATGTGATGCGAATTTGGGATGTGATGCGAGGGAGTCTCCTGGACCGAGCCCAGTCCTGCAAAAACAGTACAAACAGGTCTGGGACCAGACTAAATATCAGCCACCCTAGCTCTTTAACAGACCAGGATACTTAGAGACACAAATGTACTATACTTTATGGAGGCTGTTATATTAGCTAAATGATGTGGCAGTTTTGTTTGCATTGACAGATTCTGTTTTGTTTGTTTTGGCTCGTTTCAACTGATTGATTGCCATTTAACCGCAATTAACCACTAAAGTCCAATTAGGCCTACACCACTCTCCCTGTACTGAATAGAATCCCTAGGATCTTAATTAGTGCCACTTTCCCCTTTCATCATGAGGAGCTTAATGAAATTGCTATTTCCCTCACACAAGACACACACACACATGAGGCAGTGCTATTTCAAAGGAACAATCGCTGAGTTATCTGTGCCCATGAGGGTAGGCCTGGTCTGCATACCGTTGATCTGGCACGTCCTTTGCTGCACTGGAGGCGGGGAGGCTCTAATTGCAAAGATAAGGGCAGCTGGGCTGGGCAGAGTGGAGTTGGGACAGGCAATGGTTTGGCTGGCATTGTCTCAGTCAGACTAGTGGGAAACAGTCGCACCTTTCATGCTAGATTAGAGTGTCTCTGAGAGGTCCTTGTGCGTGCTTCTGAGTGCAGTTTGGATAGCAGCTTGCAAGTCTCCGGTATATTACTGTAGGATACAAACAAAGGTAAGGGTTAAGGGCAGTCTCCATTTGTCATCTAATTAGTGTTCTCCATGCTGTCCACATTAGTTAAGGTGTAGTTACTGATAGTAATTTGGATTGACAGTGTTCATGTGAAAATAACAAATATTATATTTCTTATAACTGAATAATTCTACCTCTTTTGGTGAACATACCATTTTGCCATTTTAGTCTATGAACACAGCATTGCAAACAGTCAGAGGAAATGTATTTCTCTATTCAGTAAGATGATAGCCAACAATCTCTCTGAGAGGATTGACAAAGTGAGAAGATGCAGGTCTAACTCTCCTCTCCAGGGGCCTCATTTATCAACCATGCGTACATTTCTCACACATGGAGATTCTAGGATTTGTGTGCACAACAAATTACTGGGATTGATCAATCTGTCACACACAACATATAGTACCAGTCAAAAGTTTGGACACACCTACTTATTCAATGGTTTTACTTAATCTTTACTATTTTCTATATTGTAGAATAATAGTGAAGACATCAAAGCTATGAAATAACACATATGTAGAAAATAGTAAAAATAAAGAAAAACCCTGGAATGTGTAGGTGTGTCCACATTTTTGACAGGTACTGTATATGCATGTTTTCATTGATAAATCAGAGACGTACTGTATTTGTGTGCTCGTGAACGAGTGTTAGAGCCCCGCCTGGAAAACGGCCTCCATTCACCTTTTATGGTAACAAAAACGCCCTCATTTTCTGTTTGGTTTGGAGATGTTGGAACGGGGCCATGACATTTTCCAAAAGAAAGCACAATGGCAAATGTGCTAAAATGTGCTAAAATGTAGGCGAGTATAAAAAAGGTAAAAAATTATAATAAAGACTGCTACGCATTTGGCTCGCATACTACGGGATGGATGAGAGGAATCGTGACATTAACAAAATATATTTAGGGAGCCAAATCTTTTCGAATAGCCTATTCCACTCTGGTGGAGCTGTGGCACCAAAGAGATGTGTAGTAGCCTAGGCCTATCTGGCTATCTGTGTGTCTGTGTGTGCCGAAGCACGCAGATGGAGTGAGTGACACACAGTCAACAAGCCTTGCTGGATGTGCGTCTTGTGATGGGTTGTAAAGCGTTATGGGCTCCAGAGCAACTCTGCTTTCCGCAGAACTAGATAATTATAAACTGATTCACGTTTGCCTCATCCTCCTGTCTTATTAGGCCTAGGCTACTATATGCGTTGTAGGTAGGTTGCACATTGCTAGAATAATATGGAAATAGACCTAGGCCAACTACGCATCATTTATTTCATAAGCTTTCCTCAGCTTAGATTTAGATTTTTCCATCTTGGTATTGTTTGCTCAATTTTACTTCTTGTGTCCTAAATCTGTGATTGAGAATAGCATAGACTCCGACTTTCATAATTATTCCCATTTAAAAGCTGCAACTTTAGGACATGAAACACTTTATTAGAATAGTTTGGAAAATTCTCATAACTTTAATTGCTCTTAATGCTTTTATGATATTTCAAATAGTAGGATTAGGCTTTTGAAGCAACGGCAAGAAAAGGAGGGATTTATTTTTCCGACCTCGCATTTATGCATGATTTATGTCTTATAATGCTTTGCTCAACTGTAAGGTTTGTTCAAATTTCTCATTTGATTTTTATATCTTGCTTCTATCTCTCTCATTATTACCTTAAGCCTCCCATGTTTTGGGGTTATTCAAAAACAACTTAAAACTTTCGGAGATAGCCTAACACTCCGTAAGATTCATTCATTTGTTTGATCATGAAATAGCGCAGAAGGAGAAATCTAACATGCATTCAACTGAGAGTGGCTTAATAGGCCAATGCATATTCATATCAAATTAAGAGAAAATAGAACATTTGGGCTTCTATAAAATAAGACACCGGAGTGTCCGCTATAAAAAATAGACTTTGGCTATTGGCCCAGATCATCCGACATTCGAGAGAGAGAAAAAAATAACAACATCTTTTCTGACTGGATATTTTGTGCTGCTTTGGTGAGACTCTTAGCTCTGTCTACATTGTTCTCTTGCTTTGTGTAAATATATAATATTTATTGGAAAAGGCTATAGCAAATAGGAATATAGGCAATTTACTCAGAATGTCAACCATGCACTGCCCTGCTGTGCACTGCCAGTGTCACGATCGTCGTAATGAGTGGACCAAGGCGCAGCGTGAAATGCGTACATCTTTTAATTGAGTACTATAACAATAACAAAACAACCAAACGAAACGTGAAGTCCTCGGTCATAAACACAAACCTACACGGAACAAGATCCCACAAAAGACAAGTGCACAACAGGCTGCCTAAGTATGGGTCCCAATCAGAGACAACGAGCCACAGCTGTCTCTAATTGGGAACCACCCCGGCCAACATAGAAACACATAAACTAGAACAAGAACATAGAAAACGAAACATAGAACCTAACACCTAGAAACTAACACATAGAAACTAACACCCTGGCTCAACATATAAAAGTCCCCAGAGCCAGGGCGTGACAGCCAGATCCAATTCTGATCGTATTAATTGTTTGATATTGTGATTTTTTACTTGTCCATTCGGACAACTGAAATCTATATTCTGGTTGTCCGACATTTTTTTTTACTTGAACCAGACAACCCTTAATGTCGAGCCCTGACAATGGCCGCGCATTCTGCAAGATTGATTGTCTATTCGAACGATTTAAAAGTAAATGCTACAGCACACACTTCTATGCTATGCAAAATACGAATTGTTCTTCAATATTTTGTTCATTTCTCTGTTTAACTCTGTTGCAGATAAACATGTGCCATACAAAAAGCTAAGGGTGAAAGACAGATTTAATCCTTGGTTCACGCATGTTGTCTGAGAAATGACAGGAAATCAATTTAGCTTGGGCTAAGGCTAGACTGACTGATTCTACGTCTGATTGACAGTCCTTCAGACATTTGAGAAATATATGTCTAGCTCTGGTTAGAAAAGCAAAACATATTTCTTGAATTCTGTATTGGTAATCCAGCCAATTTCTGGAAAGTGGTCAAATCTTTGAAACAAAAGTCCACCTCCTCGTTGCCCCAGCAGGTTTTGACAGCCTCTGGTCTCATACTAGACAACATTTTAATAACCATTTTGCTTCAGCTGGCCACCTGTTTGAAAGGATAGTCTCTGAAAATTCATCTCATTCCACTAGAGGGAGTCTTTAAGTCACTTAAGACGTGTCCATGTAAACAGGATTTGTAGGGAAATCTTTCTTCTTGCAAAGCATGTAAATGCTTTAAACAAACTGTTATATTAATCTGACTATCCACAATAATTGTATTATTGTGTGCATGTAACCGTGCTCAGTGATGTAACAAAATCCATAGGGGCTGATTCACTTGATCCCTTATTACTGCAGCTCTCTGCTCCACTTATTGCAGAACCATTTACCTATATTTGTTACTTGACAATTGTTTCTGGTGTTCTCTGGAAAGCGACACGTGTCCTCCCCCTACATAAAGGAGGAGATTCTTCTGACTTACATAACTACCATCCAATTTCCAAATTATCTTGCCTTTTAAAAGTTTTAGAATCCCTGGCCAACTCTCAGCTAAGAACTTTTTTAACTTCTCACTATTCTTAATGTGCATCAATTTGGTTTTAGACCTGGACATAGCACCGTGTCAGCTTGTTTTAGATTATGTGTTAAATTGTTTAGATCATAAAAATCATTGTGCTGCCTTATTTATAGACCTTTCCAAGGCCTTCAACACTGTTGACCATCACATTCTCATTCAAAGGTTGACTGAAATAGGCCTGTGATTACTGATAGTGTTTAAGAGTGACTGACCCTAAAAAGCAACTCATCCCTTTGAAAACGGTCTATGTGGCATCGATATGAGTCAGAAACATTTATTCTAGTGTCAAAATGGACTACAAAGTGTAAATAGGATCATTTTGGTCATAAAGTCAGTCTCATCTAAAACGGAGTTTGGAACCTCAGTGCGTCACAACGAGTAAATGAAGGTTGGGTTAGGATTATAATTATGTCAACAAATCATGCCCCATTTTGCCAAGCTCCACGTGCAAATCGCCCCTCTGCCCACTTCGCTTCCCTTCAATGAATGGGGCTCCGTTGTTTCATTGCCCCCAACACATTCAAAGGATCACGGACCCTATACAGATTGACCATGCCTCCATAGCCAAAGTTCTATGGTTTGCAATCCCTGCCGAAGGACCCAAGTATGCAGAATAGGTGCTTGGTGTTCGTCTGTCCCCAAGTCTGCACCAATAATGCTAGCTTGGTGTGCAACGACCGGCGGTGGCGAGTATAACCAGAGATACTGGAATATAATGACCTCTCTGGTAAAACTTAGCTAACAATGTTAGATAACGTTATTGCTGGTTATGTAGGTAGCTATCTTTTGATAAAGCGAGGCAGCCTAGCTAACGTTAGCGTAGCTAGCTAGCGAACTAGATAACTATACTGAACAAAAATATAAACGCAACATGTAAAGTGTTGGTCCCATGTAAAGTGTTGGTCCCATGAGCTTAAATAAAGATCCCAGAAATGTTCCATACGCATTGTGATGCCACGAGAGGCTACCGCTTCCAGCGGGGTTGCCCAAGTAGTGCAAGGAGTCCAGGTTCAACCAAAACAAGGATTTTTATTAAAGGTCTTCGGCAACTAACGAAATTATAACACAATTCTCTTCTTCCCCGAGCCCACCCTCCAGACCGTGTCTCCTCACCCCCACACACTCACCCCCAGTGTGTCCCTTCCCTTCAACCAAACCTTCAGCTCATCAGCTCCTGATTGGTTTCAGCTGCGTGGGAAGATTGGCCATAGAGGGTTGGAGTTCCCGACCATACCAGCAGATGGAGCCATAGCTGTCTGGGTTTGCAGCCATCTCAGGGGGATGTAACGTCCCTCCAGGACACAGCCTCTCGTGACATCACACATCCCCCTCCTCGGGACCGACGTCCTCGTCGGGGTAAAGGCAGCGAAGAAGGCATCACGCCGGGAGAGGGCGTCCGCATTGCCGTGGTGCTTGCCAGCCTGCTCTCTCTTCAACTCCTCCACCTCTAGGACCAGGGACTCAGCCTCCTGTTGTCTCTCCTTGAGTTTCTTACTGAACGCATCAGCCTTGGTTTTAGCAGAGTTTAGCTTCTGTTGAGCAGCTTTCAGTTCCTTCTCTCTCTCTGCCTCCGCATTCTTCATCTTGTTCTCCAACACCTTGTACTTCTCCTCTGCCTTCTTCTGGACCTCCTTACTACTGCGCAGGGTCTCCTCACACTCCTCGATGGTCCTGCGCAGCCTCTCCAGCTCCTCCTGTTGCTTATGGAAGGAGCTCTGTTGGAGTTTAGCCTGGAGGATATCTAACTCTTCTGTCTTCATGTCTAACTGTTGCTTTAACAAACGATACCTCTCAGCGGTCCCCTTCAGACCAGACAGTTCTTTGTCCAGATTCTGTAGCTCCGTCTCTGTGTCGGTCTGGGCACCTGCCATCCCTATCAGAGCCCGGGCGGGAGTGAGTAACTCGGAGGATTGCACCGGAGCCTTCCCAGGATGAGTCTTGCCTCTCCGTTTCCGAGGTACTCGGGTTATCCCTCTCCTGAGACTCTCTCCAGAGTGGGTAAAAGGCTGGGCAGTCTCGTCCAATTAGGACAGGGACGGGGGAGGGAATCAACCACCCCGCCGTCGTGTGTATGGTTCCCCGTGTGCTGGTCATTGTAAGTTCAGTAATGGGGTATTCTCTGGTGTCCCCCATGGACACAGGAAACTGGGAGGACTTTCCCGGGGTCAGACACGTTGGGCCCACCAAATCCTTACGCACCAGGGTGGCCCGGCTACCAGAATCCAGTAAGGCCTCCACATCATGGTGATTCACAGTTACCGGGCAGGTGGGGGTCGATCTGGGCCGCCATCTACGACTCCCAAGAGCGAGGCAACCCGGTGTGTGGGTGCTGAGCTGGAGGACTCCGCAGTGGGCATAGGTTCATCGGCTGGTTTCCCACACTGCCAGGAGATATGTCCCATCTCCCCACACCGGTAACACTGTCGAGTTTCCCCCTCCTGGTGTACTCTTCTTGGACCCGCCTGGTTTCTGGCTCCCCTGGAGCCGGGATAAGTCCTGACGTGGCTGGGTTCGAGACCTTGGGGTCCTTTCGGGAAGCATTCAGCATCTCCGCTGTGGCCTGGTACTTTTCCACAGCTTCCACGGTCAGATCAGCCGTGGTCAAGGCCTGTTGACTGATGAACCGTTTTGCCTCATAAGGCAGGGGCGCGTAGGTAACGATCCACCACAACGGCCTCCACCACCGCCGCTGCTGTATTCCTCTGCGGATCCAGCCATTTCCTTGCGATTCGGACAAGTTCATGCATCTGCGCCCGAGGAGGTTGGTCTGGTTGGAAGGTCCAACTGTGAAAGCGCTGGGCCATACCAAATTTTGTGAGTCCATATCTGCTGAGGATCTCAGACTTCAGGGCATCATAGTCAGTAACCTGGTCAGGGCCCAGGTCCCGGACAGCATTCAGCGCTTCCCCGGTTAGGAAGGGGGCTAACAGACCAACCCACTGTTGCTTGGGCCAGGCTTCCCTAGTGGCCGTGGCCTCAAATGCATGCAGGTATGCCTCAATGTCATCGGTAGCTCCCATCTTAGATATAAAGTCACTTGCCTTTATTGGGCGGGTATTTTGGACCACCCTCTGTCTCTGCAACTGCAATTCCTCTGCCTTCAGAAGGTTGGCTTTCTTTTGCTCCTCCAAGAGAGCCACGTTTGCTTGCATCTGGGCTTGCTGGCCAGCAACAAGGGCTTTCAATATGTCCTCCATTTCAGTCGGCGGGGAGCCTACGGCCAACTTGGAAAACTGGGTGATCAAACCTTCGGTATCCTCCTCCGACATGCACTATTAACGCTTGAGCGTGCCTGTATTCTCCACCATCTGTGATGCCACGAGAGGCTACCGCTTCCAGCGGGGTTGCCCAAGTAGTGCAAGGAGTCCAGGTTCAACCAAAACAAGGATTTTTATTAAAGGTCTTCGGCAACTAACGAAATTATAACACAATTCTCTTCTTCCCCGAGCCCACCCTCCAGACCGTGTCTCCTCACCCCCACACACTCACCCCCAGTGTGTCCCTTCCCTTCAACCAAACCTTCAGCTCATCAGCTCCTGATTGGTTTCAGCTGCGTGGGAAGATTGGCCATAGAGGGTTGGAGTTCCCGACCATACCAGCAGATGGAGCCATAGCTGTCTGGGTTTGCAGCCATCTCAGGGGGATGTAACGTCCCTCCAGGACACAGCCTCTCGTGACATCACAGCATAAAAAGAACCTTGTAGTGGGGACAGTAAAAGGCCACTCCAAAATGTGCAGTTTTGTCACACAACACAATGCCACAGATGTCTCAAGTTTTGAGGGAGTGTGCAATTGGAATGCAGACTGTAGGAATGTCGTTTTAGAGAATTTGGCAGTAAGTCTGTCACGAGAATTTTGTTATCTCAATGGTTGAACTCAACTATCACTCAAGCTTTGAATAATTCCCAGAGGGTGTAAGGCTCTGGTTTAATAATGAATTAAACAAAGTCCCGTTCTGCAATAGGTCAGTATTTTTATTCATGAGAGCTCTGCCGCTAAAAACACACACAGCCTTTTTATATGCGTCCACACAAAGGAACTTGCTCCGCCCAACTTTAGGCGGCCTGTGACTTTCCACAGTATAGAATGTTTAAGTTTGACAGTTTCTAGGGTCTCCTTTCCCCTGGAATGTTTGTCTCCAGCAGTTTCTACCCCTCTTCTCTGTTAGTGGTTTTATTGTCTTATAACTCTAACACAGTTTACACAGTTATACAGTATCGGGATGGAATACTTTTAGTCATTACTTTAAACATACAAATTATTCTATCAATCCACCCTTTGACTAAATGTTTTACACTCAGGATAAATGTATTTACAAGCATGATTAACATCAGAGATTAGTTCTATTAATTACTTCCAATCATAGTTCTTCTTTTTGAGATTTTCCCTATGACCTTCACATGTCAGAACCAATAAAAGTTTTATCTAATTGCAGGTTATCAGGGTCAAAGTCCTCATTATCCACCAAGCCTGGAGGATCGTTTTTCACATTCCACTGGTCAGAGTCCGGAGTTGGTCCATATCTCATCATCTGTTGAGACACTTCATTCTCCAACGCCTTACTCACCAACCCTCGGACACAGTGAATAAGACAACAACCACATAATACAAGCATACCCATACACGCGATGGCAGCCCCCAAGATGGTGGCTGCTATGGTTTTCCATTTACCAAACATTTCATCAAACCACCCTATCAAAGATGTATTAACTCCTGAGTTCTCAGCCCATTCTTCACTTAGAGCAGTCAATCCTGCAAAAGCTCTGGTGACCGTACCATCCGGTGCGGTGTTGTTAGGTATAAATGTGCAACAATGGCCCCCCACCATTCTACAGACACCGCCCTTTTCTGCCAGCAACATATCTAGAGCCAACCTATTTTCCCAAGTCATGAGTGAGGTGGCGGATAATTGTTCAGAGATCCCCTTTACTGCATCCCAAGTCTGGTTAATAAATCGTTGTTGGTTGTAATAGATATAATTAATCCAATCCGCATTTTTGTTTATTGTCACCCACCAGAAGAACGTTGTGGTAAAGCCCTCCCCTATTTGATTCATAGCTTTGTATTCGTCTGGAACACCCCTGGGGACGCCTATACCATCTATCCAAATTGGGCTATTTCCTTCCTGATCTATATTTCTTCTCCTCCTGCCTATTCCCCCTGTAACTGGTCTTTGATGACTAATTCTTACAGGTTGGACCAACAATACTGGGGCACAAGTACCTACCCACCCTTTTGGTAATGTCTGTCGAATGCTCCCTTTGTTAGTACAGGCCCACCACACATCTTTTTTATTAGACCCCAGGTCTAATACACAGGGAAACATTGCCTGTGGCATTGGGGCGGTCAACATTGTCAGTCGCCCAATGGAACATGCATAACAATTGGTCTGCCCCAAGGCCCTGGCGGTGTAATTCATCCACTTTAACCAGAGATTTTCATCAGGGATACCCTCTACTTCCCCTTGGTCCTTTCTTGGAGGAGAAAATCTTTCATAGTTGACGGGTTAGTCGAATTGACTCCGTCCTCCCTTGACTGATCTACTCGGTTTGGTGCTATTAATGGATTAATGACAGGACCTGGGGACTTCGTCTCTTTGGTCTCTACCAATTGTAATCGCAGACAGGTATCCCGTCTGTACTCGTCCACGCAAGCCCAGTAAGTTATTTTCATGTCCTCCTTAGTGACCTTTGCTATTGTCACTACCATCTCCGTGGGGATGTCTTTATACCTTATTATCCCCCATCTGGACGTCCAGTCCCGCCCGGTCTCATATCCCCATCCCCAAGTGTGTCTAAACACCTGAGCCCAGGAATAATCTGCTGAGGGAGCTGAACATAAATATAATGGGATTTTATCATCCCAAATTGCTTGCTTACCCGTGCCGATAAGACCCTAATCTTAATTTAGAATCTTGCCATCCACCCTTCTCTGACTCCTATTTTGTAGGTCACTTGTCCTTGACGGTCAGTATGTCGGGTCGCTTCTCTTTTACTTCTTAACAATGGTAAGGGCATAGCGTAATTGGTGCGGGGTGGTGGTGGATCTTGACATATCAGGACCATTGCCGAGACTATGATGCAGCTCAGGGTTACCCATATTCCCAAAAACCACCAACCCTCTCCTGCCCTTAGTCTTTCTGCTTGGTACCACCCCATACTCACACCCCTAAGAACACACTACAGTGATGATAGGTCGGGGTAGGAGATCTTCGTTAACAGAGGTGATCTCCGGACCCTATTGGTACAGTTCTTCTCTCTAACTGTGTGTGTTCAGTGGTGCTTGTATGTGTTCTTACCTTTTTGCAGTGGGTAACGTGGACCCAGGTTTCTCTTTCTGCTATTCTAATGGCAAAGGCGGTGACCAATATAGCATGATAGGGCCCTTCCCAACAGGGCTGCTTCCAGTCTTTCTTCTTTAGGGACTGGATCACCTGGTTGGATAGAGTGGGTCACCTTCTCCTTTAGTTCACCTGTACGGCACAAAACCTTTGACATACGGGTGTGGTTAATAAACCACCTTCTCATGTGTTCGGCTAGGGTGCTCTCAGTTTCTATCTCTGCCTGCTCTGGTCCTCCTAACTTGGGCATTCTGAATGGTCTACCAAATACTTTCTCGAATGGGGACAGTCCATTTTTATCTGGGGTTATCCTTATAGTCATTAATACTATTGGTAAGCATTGTACCCTATTTCTACCAGTGCTCATGTGTGTCTTCCTTAACCCCTCTCTAATCGTACCGTTCATATTAGTATTTTCTTTCTAGACTGTACACCCCCAAAAATGTTTTTATTTAAGTATTTAGTCCTCTCCTCCGTCTAGTTTTCTTTAATCCTACCATCTACCATCATCCCCCCTGTTGACACATGGCTCTGCCCATGTGTCAATATTGCCACATATCTAAACAATCACTTAGGTAATATTGGTAAATTATTCTTATGGCATATCCCTTCTTTTGAGACTGCCCCTTGCTTCTTTATCGCTCCGCCCACTTTCTTTGTCTATGATGACGGCTAAATTCGACTTTCATTCAGTTCAGAATCAATAGTAACACAATCAATCAATCCCTTATCTTGCAAAAACACTCATGTTTAGTTTAAACTCTGTTCAACCCCGGCTCTCCCGGGCTTGACCTGAAGACTGATTGTTGGACATGACAGGTCCATACTTAAATCTTTCAAACATACACAAACCCCACCCCATCATGCTGTAATCAATCAAGAAGATAGCCAAGGAGAGACAACGGTTTAGCCTGAACTCTGCTCAACCCTGACCACTTATTCCACTTTGTTTGAGGAGAGAAGCAAAAGGCCACAGTCTGCTTTCAGTCACTGATAACGTAGAACAGCCATGGCTTATGTAAGAGTGAGCAATTCGACCCTAGGTCAGATTCCCACTTCACACACACACACAGTGAAATGACCCAATTAAGTTATTTGCTTAGCAACAAAGAATTCTAACTATGTTCATGATTAACCCAGTTTTACAGTGAGGGAAAAAAGTATTTGATCCCCTGCTGATTTTGTAAGTTTGCCCACTGACAAAGAAATGATCAGTCTATCATTTTAATGGTAGGTTTATTTGAACAGTGAGAGACAGAATAACAACAACAAAATACAGAAAAACGCATGTAAAAAATGTTATAAAATGATTTGCATTTTAATGAGGGAAATAAGTATTTGACCCCTCTGCAAAACATGACTTAGTACTTGGTGGTAAAACCCTTGTTGGCAATCACAGAGGTCAGACGTTTCTTGTAGTTGGCCACCAGGTTTGCACACATCTCAGGAGGGATTTTATCCCACTCCTCTTTGCAGATCTTCTCCAAGTCATTAAGGTTTCGAGGCTGACGTTTGGCAACTCGAACCTTCAGCTCCCTCCACAGATTTTCTATGGGATTAAGGTCTGGAGACTGGCTAGGCCACTCCAGGACCTTAATGTGCTTCTTCTTGAGCCACTCCTTTGTTGCCTTGGCCGTGTGTTTTGGGTCATTGTCATGCTGGAATACCCATCCACGACCCATTTTCAATGCCCTGGCTGAGGGAAGGAGGTTCTCACCCAAGATTTGACGGTACATGGCCCCGTCCATCGTCCCTTTGATGCGGTGAAGTTGTCCTGTCCCCTTAGCAGAAAAGCACCCCCAAAGCATAATGTTTCCACCTCCACGGTGGGGATGGTGTTCTTGGGGTCATAGGCAGCATTCCTCCTCCTCCAAACACGGCGAGTTGAGTTGATGCCAAAGAGCTCGATTTTGGTCTCATCTGACCACAACACTTTCACCCAGTTCTCCTCTGAATCATTCAGATGTTCATTGGCAAACTTCAGACGGGCCTGTATGTCAGGGCGACGTGTATGCGGTGAGCGAAGTCAAGCGCAGGACACCGAGCTACTGGCAGACAAACGTTACTAGCACAGTAATCCAAATACAAACAAAACCTCCAAACAGGGAGGAAACAAAATACGCATACACCCGAACACTGCCGACCTCACGGAAAACAATCACACACAATAACCAATGAGAGACAGGGGGTTATAAAGCGAATACAATATAACATAATGGGAAACAGGTGAAAACAATCAGGACAAACTAGACAAACACCGAAACATAGATCGGTGGCAGCTAGTACTCCGGGGACGACGAACGCCGAAGCCTGCCCGAGCAAGGAGGAGGGGCAGCCTCGGCTGATTCCGTGACAGTATCCCCCCCCCTTGCCGGAGGACGCGGAGCAGGGCGAGTCGGATGATTCTGGTGGAAGTCCCTCAACATGGAGGGATCTAGGATGTCCCTCCTAGGGACCCAGCACCGTTCCTCCGGACCGTACCCCTCCCACTCCACGAGATACTGCAGGCCCCCCATCCGACGCCTCGAATCCAAGATGGAACGGACTGAGTACGCCGGAGCCCCCTCGATGTCCAACGGGGGCGGAGGAGCCTCTCGTATCTCACTCTCCTGGAGTGGACCAGCCACCACCGGCCTGAGGAGAGACACATGGAACGAGGGGTTAATGCGGTAATTAATGGGCAGTTGTAACCTATAGCATACCTCGTTCAATCTCTTCAGGACTTTAAATGGCCCCACAAACCGCCGACCCAGCTTCCGGCAGGGCAGGTGAAGGGGCAGGTTTCGGGTCGAGAGCCAGACCCGATCTCCCGGTGCATACACCGGAGCCTCACTGCGGTGGCGATCGGCCGCCTGATAGCCCGTTGCAGATGGACATGCGCAGCGTTCAGGTTTCTTCCGAGCGCCGAAACCACTCGTCCACCGCAGGGGCTTCGATCTGGCTCTGATGCCAAGGTGCCAGGACCGGCTGATAACCTAGCACACACTGGAAAGGCGTAAGGTTAGTGGAGGAGTGGCGGAGTGAGTTTTGGGCTATCTCTGCCCAGGGAATATATCCTGACCACTCCTCCTGCCGGTCCTGGCAATAGGACCTCAGAAACCTACCCACATCCTGGTTCACTCTCTCCACCTGCCCGTTACTCTCGGGGTGAAAACCTGAGGTAAGGCTAATCAAGACCCCCAGACGTTCCATAAACACCCTCCAGACTCTAGAGGTGAACTGGGGACCCCGATCAGACACTATATCCTCAGGCACCCCGTAGTGCCGGAAGACGTGTGTGAACAGGGCGTCAGCAGTTTGTAGGGCAGAAGGGAGACCTGGCATAGGAATGAGACGGCAGGCCTTCGAAAACCGATCCACAACGACCAAGATCGTCGTGTTCCCCTGGGAGGGGGGAAGGTCCGTGACAAAATCCACCGATAGGTGAGACCACGGCCGTTGTGGAACGGGTAGGGGTTGTAACTTCCCTCTGGGCAGGTGTCTAGGTGCCTTACACTGGGCGCACACCGAGCAGGAGGAAACATAAACCCTCACGTCCTTAGCTAAAGTGGGCCCCCAGTACTTCCCACTAAGGCAGTGCACTGTCCGACCAATACCAGGATGACCAGAGGAGGGTGACATGTGAGCCCAATATATCAATCGATCGCGAACCTCGTGCGGCACGTACCTCCGACCCTCTGGACACTTTGGGGGAGAAGGATCGGTACGTAACGCCCGCTCGATGTCCGCATCAACCTCCCACACCACCGGTGCCACCAGACAAGACTCAATGGACCTCTCCTCTGTGTCATATAGTCGGGACAGGGCGTCTGCCTTAGCGTTCTGTGACCCTGGTCTATAGGTGAGATTAAATACAAATCGGGAGAGAAACATAGACCACCTTGCCTGGCGAGGGTTCAGCCTCCTCGCTGCCCGGATGTACTCCAGGTTACAATGGTCAGTCAGAATGAGAAAAGGGTGTTTAGCCCCCTCAAGCCAATGCCTCCACACCTTCAGGGCTTGAACCACAGCTAACAGCTCCCTGTCCCCCACGTCATAATTGCGCTCCGCCGGACTGAGCTTCTTAGAATAGAAAGCACAGGGGCGGAGTTTTGGTGGCGTACCCGAGCGCTGAGACAGCACAGCGCCGATCCCAGCCTCGGACGCATCCATCTCAACTTGGAACGCCAAAGAGGGATCCGGATGTGCCAGCACCGGAGCCGAGGTAAACAGGTCCTTCAGATGTCTAAACGCCCTGTCCGCCTCAGCCGACCACTGCAGACGCACCGGACCCCCCTTTAGCAGGGAGGTAATGGGAGCTGCTACCTGTCCAAAGCCCCGGATAAACCTCCGGTAGTAATTGGCAAAACCCAAGAACCGCTGCACTTCCTTCACCGTGGTGTGAGTCTGCCAATTACGCACGGCAGAAACGCGGTCAATCTCCATCTCCACTCCTGACGCGGACAACCGATGTCCCAGGAAGGAGATGGACTCCTGGAAGAACAGACATTTCTCCGCCTTCGCATACAGGTCATGCTCTAACAGTCTACCAAGCACTCGACGCACCAGGGACACATGCTCGGCTCGTGTAGCGGAGTATATTAGAATGTCATCAATATACACCACTACACCCTGTCCATGCAAGTCCCGGGAAAATCTCGTCCCACAAATGATTGGAAGACTGAAGGAGCATTCATTAAACCGTATGGCATGACGAGGTACTCATAGTGACCCGAGGTGGTACTGAATGCTGTCTTCCACTCATCTCCCTCCCTAATGCGCACCAGGTTGTACGCGCTCCTGAGATCCAATTTTGTGAAGAATCGCACCCCGTGTAATGACTCCGTCATACTAGCAATCAGAGGGAGAGGATAGCTGTATTTGATTGTGATCTGATTGAGGCCACGGTAATCAATACACGGGCGTAAACCCCCATCCTTCTTCTTCACAAAAAAGAAACTCGAGGACGCAGGGGAAGTGGACGGCCGTATGTATCCCTGTCTCAGAGATTCGGTGACGTATGTCTCCATAGCCGCCGTCTCCTCCTGAGACAGAGGATACACATGACTACTCGGAAGCGCAGCGCCTACTTGGAGGTCTATCGCACAATCCCCCTGTCGATGAGGTGGTAATTGAGTCGCCTTCTTTTTACAGAAGGCGAGTGCCAAATCGGCATACTCAGGTGGAATGTGCATGGTGGGAACTTGGTTCGGGCTTTCCACCGTCGTTGCCCCTACGGAAACACATACACACCGCCCAAAACACTGATCAGACCATCCCTTGAGAGCCCTCTGTTGCCATGAAATGTTGGGGTCATGAGATGTTAACCAGGGAAACCCCAACACCACGGGAAACGCAGGAGAATCAATCAAATACAAACGTAGTATCTCCTCATGGCCCTCCTGCGTTTTCATCCCGAGAGGCGCTGTGACTTCCCTAATCAATCCTGACCCCAAAGGGCGGCTATCTAGGGCATGGATGGGGAAGGGCACATCAACAGGTACAATAGGAATCCCTAACTTATAGGTGAATTGGCGATCGATAAAATTCCCAGCTGCGCCTGAATCTACTAGCGCCTTATGCTGGGAGTGAGGAGAAACCTCGGGAAACACAACTTTAATACACATATGCGCAACAGAGAGCTCTGGGTGAGTTGGGTGCCTACTCACCTGGAATGACTCATCAGTGCGCTGCCTACTGCCTCGATTCCTAGGAGACCCTCCCCAGCACCGACCAGCAGTGTGTCCTCTGCGGCCACAGTTGGTGTAGGGGACGGCCTCCCTCCTGGTCTCTCTCCTGGTCTCCCTAGCACCAGCACCTCCGAGCTCCATAGGGGTCGGCTCGGAAGTGCTGGGGGATGGAATGGACGGCCCTGAATCCGGATGTCCGCGGGTAGCCAACAGGGTATCCAGGCGAATGGACATGTCCACCAGTTGGTCGAAGCTGAGGTTGGTGTCCCTGCAGGCCAATTCCCGACGCACGTCCTCCCTCAGGCTACATCTGTAGTGGTCGATGAGGGCCCTCTCATTCCATCCCGCATTGGCAGCCAGCGTCCGGATGTCAAGCGCGAACTCCTGTGCGCTCCTCCTCCCCTGTCTAAGGTGGAATAGACGCTCACCCACCGCTTTACCCTCTGGTGGATGATCGAATACGGCCCTGAAGTGGCGGGTGAACTCCGCATAGTTGACAGTAGCGGCGTCTATTCCCCCCCACTCGACATTGGCCCACTCCAGCGCCTTGTCGGACAGACAGGAGATGAGGGCGGACACGCTCTCGTATCCCGAGGGCACCGGGTGGATGGTTGCTAGGTAGAGTTCAACCTGGAGCAGGAAACCCTGACACCCGGCCGCTGTGCCATCATAAGCCCTCGGGAGCGAGAGCCGAATCCCACTGGACCCCGGAGGTGAAGCGATGGGCATCGCCGATGGTGGTGGTATCGTTGGAGGAGGCGTAGGCAGACCCCCTCTTTCCCATCGCTCCATAAAGGTTAACAATTGGAGTGTATCTTTCTTACATCCCTCTTGAGCGGGATTAGCCAATAGAATAGAATCTACATAAATTAAAAAGTAGCTTCCTTCCTGAGGTTCAAACTTTCCCAAATTCCTGGTTATAGCCTGGCTCTCCCTCCCCGCTCACTACCATGTTATCCCGTACCACATATGCCTTCAGACCCCTCTCAGTCGGTACAGATTAACTGGACATAGGCTTGATATCAGTACGGGTATGCATGCTTCTCCTCCTGAATTTTCATGTTTTAAAGTCACAGGAGCTGATAATCGCTCTATAAATTGATGGCCTGAGGCAGAGCGTACTAGGATTTCTTCCCCCATTAATCCTAATCCCTTCGGGCCTGTCGACTGCACAGATCGCTGTGCGACAGGCCCCTGTGTCACACAAGAATTTAATCTATTTTCCCAATACTGTTAAGGTGAGGTATGGTTTCTGTTCTTGCTGCAGCGCTAATTCAATTGTTGCCAATTCAAAAACCTCACACATATCGTTCTGTATTTCGTCTCGGCATTTATTCCTTAACTCATCCTTTTTTGTCTATATCTGGACAGCTAGTCCCTATCTTAAATTCTTCTACCTAGATTTATATTATTACTATCATCCTGGTCTCATTACTGAATAAATGACATACAGTGGGGAGAACAAGTATTTTATACACTGCCGATTTTGCAGGTTTTCCTACTCAGAAAGCATGTAGAGGTCTGTAATTTTTATCATAGGTACACTTCAACTGTGAGAGACGGAATCTAAAACAAAAATCCAGAAAATCACATTGTATGATTTTTAAGTAATTAATTTGCATTTTATTGCATGACATAAGTATTTGATCACCTACCAACCAGTAAGAATTCCAGCTCTCACAGACCTGTTAGTTTTTCTTTAAGAAGCCCTCCTGTTCTCCACTCATTACCTGTATTAACTGCACCTGTTTGAACTCGTTACCTGTATAAAAGACACCTGTGCACACACTCAATCAAACAGACTCCAACCTCTCCACAATGGCCAAGACCAGAGAGCTGTGTAAGGACATCAGGGATAAAATTGTAGACCTGCACAAGGCTGGGATGGGCTACAGGACAATAGGCAAGCAGCTTGGTGAGAAGGCAACAACTGTTGGCGCAATTATTAGAAAATGGAAGAAGTTCAAGCTGACGGTCAATCACCCTCGGTCTGGGGCTCCATGCAAGATCACACCTCGTGGGGCATCAATGGTCATGAGGAAGGTGAGGGATCAGCCCAGAACTACACGGCAGGACCTGGTCAATGACCTGAAGAGAGCTGGGACCACAGTCTCAAAGAAAACCATTAGTAACACACTATGCCGTCATGGATTAAAATCCTGCAGCGCACGCAAGGTCCCCCTGCTCAAGCCAGCGCATGTCCATGCCCGTCTGAAGTTTGCCAATGACCATCTGGATGATCCAGAGGAGGAATGGGAGAAGGTCATGTGGTCTGATGAGACAAAAATAGAGCTTTTTGGTCTAAACTCCACTCGCCGTGTTTGGAGGAAGAAGAAGGATGAGTACAACCCCAAGAACACCATCCCAACCGTGAAGCATGTAGGTGGAAACATCATTCTTTGGGGATGCTTTTCTGCAAAGGGGAAGGACGACTGCACCGTATTGAGGGGAGGATGGATGGGGCCATGTATCGCGAGAACTTGGCCAACAACCTCCTTCCCTCAGTAAGAGCATTGAAGATGGGTCGTGGCTGGGTCTTCCAGCATGACAACGACCTAAAACACACAGCCAGGGCAACTAAGGAGTGGCTCCGTAAGAAGCATCTCAAGGTCCTGGAGTGGCCTAGCCAGTCTCCAGACCTGAACCCAATAGAACATCTTTGGAGGGAGCTGAAAGTCCGTATTGCCCAGTGACAGCCCCGAAACCTGAAGGATCTGGAGAAGGTCTGTATGGAGAAGTGGGCCAAAATCCCTGCTGCCGTGTGTGCAAACCTGGTCAAGACCTACAGGAAACGTATGATCTCTGTAATTGCAAACAAAGGTTTCTGTACCAAATATTAAGTTCTGCTTTTCTAATGTATCAAATACTTATGTCATGCAATAAAATGCAAATTAATTACTTAAAAATCATACAATGTGATTTTCTGGATTTTTGTTTTAGATTCAGTCTCTCACAGTTGAAGTGTACCTATGATAAAAATGACAGACCTCTACATGCTTTGTAAGTAGGAAAACCTGCAAAATCGGCAGTGTATCAAATACTTGTTCTCCCCACTGTAGGTAATAGCTGTTTCACATTAGATTGTGCCTTTTCCTGATAATGTTATTACTGCAGCCCATTGCATTAATTTAGTTTCAAATACCAACTTGTTGTTTAACAAATCTAGAACCCACATAAAGTTGGTGCTATCCCATCAGCATAATATTTAAAACTACCTACACTCCACTGGTCCACGCAACGAAAACAAATTCTCGTTCTAGAATTCATTAACTATTTGCATATGTCACTGGTGTTACGCAAACTATAGAATAAAGTAATAACAACCAGAATTAGTCAAAGCAATGTTCTCCATTAAACTATTCAGATTTCTGCTTCAAGTGTCTCTTAAAGCTTGATTTGTACTCGCTGGACTGTCTCTCTTTTACCCGCGACCTAGAACATGGCATTAGTAAAGTCTATCCATATCAACCAAACCATTCGTATTTCTAATGATTCTTTATTGCCACTAGTTAGTTTACCATAATCTAGTTCCAATCGGCCCAACAACGTTAACTACCTAGACCCTGCCCCCTCAGTCATAAAATCCTCCCAGAATCCTATAGACTGGTCACTATTCTATGACAAGCAGTGTTTTTACAAACCCCAAGATATCATTATATCAATGGTTTATTCTCAAAACTTCAGATTAACTAATTCCCATATTCACACGACTTTCATATCACATTCACACAACGCTATTTCCCAACACACAATCAATATTCGTACAACCTACAGGAATATTTTCTTCTATAATAGTGCCCAAATTTGGAATGTTAACCCTATCAACATTTGACATTTCACTATGGTCAATTTGACCATAATCCTACATTACTTCTACATTTCCCAAATATAATGACCCCCTAAAAGCTTGACCAAAATACAATGTGTTGACGTCATATGCTCAACCCCGTACAGGTGACCTTTTTCTCCAACAAGATTTCTCATATGCCTCCTGATAACCACTCCGTTAGTAAATGAATATCCACATACTATTAATTCTCCTCCTCCTAATGCAAGATTGGGCTTGCCCTCTCTCCACCAGCCTTCCTTCTTCTCCACTATCTGTACTACTATCTTCCCCTTGTTCTAGTCATGCTCCATCCTCCTCCTCCTCTGACTTCTGATTCCTATTTCTCCCGCTCTTTTTTTCTTTCCCCTTATCTGCCTTTTCCTTTGTTTCTGCAGTGTCGGGATTGATGCCCTGTCTTATTACAGTAAGTACAAGATGCCTTACACTCTCTTGCAAAATGACCTCCCTTGTTACAGTTAAAGCACTTATTCCCTCCCCCATAGCCCTCACTCTTTCCTGCCCCATTTCTCTTAAGTTTTCTGAGTTCCCTTTCTAACACTTCCCCCTCTTTCTTATCTTTACTGCTTCCCATGGTAGTAAACTCCTCTGTTGTTCTCTACGGAGAACCTTGAACAATGATTTTCTCACTTTTAATGAATTATTAGGTGTCAAATGATTTTACGACTTTTAATAAATTATTAGGTGTCAAATTAGTTAATGACTTTAATGTCTTATACATTTTATCGTATATTCCTTCCTTGAAACAATTAATTATCGCAATTTTCGATGGATATCTATCTCACACGATAATAATTATTTCCCTTCCTGTTAATATTTGAAAGACTGTATCCATGTACAGTCTAAATATCAACTAGTTTATATTGGTATTGGCCTGTACTACTAATCTACTGCAGTTTCCAGATATTAATCCCCCCAAAAGCCATGAATAAAAATTACTGACCTTATCCTTGCAGCTGGGATTTCAATTTTTGTTTAATCTCGTCACCGTTTCTGTCGTCTACCAGTTTGCCACCGGCCTGAAATATACCCTGAATTTCAGAGGCCAGGTCTTTGTCTTACGGATCTATGACCCGCCCGTGCACGGTTTCGGGGTTCCCTGGAACGACAGAAAACGGGTGTTGAGATCCGGCTAGAAGGACCAATTGTCACAAGAATTTTGTTATCTCAATGGCTGAACTTAACTATCACTCAAGCTTTAAAGAATTCCCAGAGGGTGTAAGGCTCTGGTTTAATGATGAATTAAACAAAGTCCCGTTCTGCAATAGGTCAGTCTTTTTATTCATGAGAGCTCTGCCGCTAAAAACACACACAGCCTTTTTATATGCGTCCACACAAAGGAACTTGCTCCGCCCAACTTTAGGCGGCCTGTGACTTTCCACAGTATAGAATGTTTAAGTTTGACAGTTTCAGTCTCCAGCAGTTTCTATCCCTCTTCTCTGTTAGTGGTTTTATTGTCTTATAACTGTAACACAGTTTACACAGTTATACAGTATCGGGATGGAATACTTTTAGTCATTACTTTAAACATACAAATTATTCTATCAACATCCAACCGGCCTCACAATCGCAGACCACGTGTATGGCGTCGTGTGGGCGAGCGGTTTGCTGATGTCAACGTTGTGAACAGAGTGCCCCATGGTGGCGGTGGGGTTATGGAATGGGTAGGCATAAGCTAAGGACAACGAACACAATTGCAGTTATCAATTTGAATGCACAAAAATACCGTGACAAGATCCTGATGCCCATTGTGAGGCTCATTTTTTTAAACGGTGTCTGTGACCAACAGATGCATATCTGTATTCCTAGTCATTTAAAATTCATAGATTCGGGCCTAATTTATTTGTTTCAATTGACTGATTTCCTGTATTAAAAATGAATTAATTTGCCCAGGTTTATCATATGACATGAACAGAATGCATCAGTGATTCATATTTCCTGCAACTTTCTGAAGAGGTAACAAGAATTCCCCGTCTGTGTGTGTGCGGTACACGCAGCTACCACTTTGTGTAGCCATTAGGATGCTAATGAAAAATCTTCTGGTAGATGGAAAGGCTTTCCCAAAAATCTTCTCAATTAAATGTTAACTACAAAGTAGCCTATGCTTACCTGCCAGAACGATATCATGATTATTTGCATCAATCCAGTAGGTATTTGTTTGCAAACTCAACAATCACGTGTGCTACAAAAACACTGGTTCGATCCCAGGATGTGTCACAGCCGGCCGTGACCGGGAGCCCCAAAGGGCGATGCACAATTGGCCCAGCACTGTCCAGGTTAGGGGAGGGTTTGGCCGACAGGGCTTTTCTTAGCTCATCGCGCTCTAGTAACTCCTTGCCAGGTGCCTGCAAGCTGACCTCGGTCGTTGTTTCCTCCGACACATTGGTATGGCTGACTTCCGGGTTAAATGAGCAGTGTGTTAAGAAGCAGCGTGGCTTGATGGGTTATGTTTCAGAGAACGCATGTCCCGGCATGTTGGGTTGTTGCATCGATTAGACGTGTCATAACTACCAATTGAATATCACGATATTTGGGAGAAAATGGGATAAAGTAAAAAAATATATATATGTAATTTTAAAAAATATTAGCAAATTTGATAAATACAACCTTTGCAGGAAAACTGGCGCACAGAAGATTTAGAGTCTTTTTTGTGCGCAAGCACCTTTGATAAATGAGGCCCGAGGCCTTTTTCTGCAGGTCAGTTTTTAGATGCTGGTATGTGCAGGAAACGGACTACATATTTGGACAGGACCGTAGTCAGCCTCACTAACTGTGTGGAATGCTACTGAACATCAGTAATCTGGGCCAAGCCATCAGTCAGAAACATATGCATCTTTGCATATGGCTGTCAAGTCTAGCTATTTTGTGTCCAATGTCCAGTAAATACTAAAGTAGCCTATTTTTTACTTCATTTATAGTAAATTTGATCCTTAAAATGAGCTTTTGCGTAAAAACATGATCTGATATGATATTGGTCCAGTGGTATTTAGGCAGCCAGTGGTATTTAGGCAGCCATTCAAGGTAAACAGGGGTAGCTGGTTTATGGATCTCTGTGACATCTGTGTGTGGAAGTCAGTGGCATCATGAGATGTTTGTTCTCAACAGCTGCGAGGCTGTCCAGCTATTATAGTCTGATGTGGCTGGTATTTAAACACCAACAATGAAATTAACATCAAATAGCTCTCATGCTGTAGCTAACAGGCCTAGGTGACACCTTTCAAGGCATCAGACAATATTTCTGGAGTTGTGGACAATAGCACTACTGGTATGTCACTGTTCTATTGCAGTAACAGGTATCCTAGCTTCTAGCTTCTGGTAGGCCTATGCCACTGTGGTATTAGGCCTACACAGTAACAAGTAGCTTCCAGCAGTTCCAGAGCTGTGTTTAAGCTGTGTCTAAGTTCTATGGATAGGTTTGTATGGATTCGACCACCCACTCTTTGGAGCAAGGCCGGCAGCTGAGGTTGAGGTTGCTGAGATGTGGCTTTGACCTGCTGTGTTTACTGTGAGAGAGCTTTGGCAGTACAGGAAGTTTGGCCCTTGGGGAACCCAGCTCTGACTCCGAGAAAAATATGATAAAACATGAAATATACATGAAAGCCTAGCTCAGCTTCTGGATGGTGTGTGTGTGTGTGTGTGTGTGTGTGTGTGTGTGTGTGTGTGTGTGTGTGTGTGTGTGTGTGTGTGTGTGTGTGTGTGTGTGTGTGTGTGTGTGTGTGTGTGTGTGTGTGTGTGTGTGTGTGTGTGTGTGTGTGTGTGTCTACGATAGATAGCCTTATAATACATACATATTGTCAAGGTTTGCTTTCTCAGGTGTTAGAAGAACTACATTAGATATTCACTCCACAGTGATGTACTGTTAAGGCTATCTCACATCTATTGAGACAGAGCCACGTCTGACTCAGGAAGTTGCTGTAAACTCAGTGTTTTCTCTCCCATCTCTGCTTTACTCTCATCAGGTCACAACACATCACTTCCGGTTGAACTCGGAACGAGGGCGAGCTCGGTTTGTTGTTTTGGAAAGTTTTTTTTTTGTGAATATTTTGAAAGTCTATTGAAAAAGTTTGGTTACTAGCTAGCTACCTTTTGAGTTTGGATCCCGCGACGCGGTTGGCATCAGTTGCTGGGACCGCTACTATCTGTCCAGTGATCCTGCCGACCAAGGCCAGGTCTGAGGAGCTGCTTGGCGTAGCAGCTAGGTAGCTGCCTATCAAGCTAGTGGGGTTTTCTTGAGGGCTTGAACGCAGCCCGCAATGCAGTTAGCCTTTGTGGCTGGGACCGCGGATTGTCCCGGGCTTGTGGCTGTCTAGATCCCTGCTGTTTGTTGTTGTTGTTTCTAATCTTACCCCCGACCTGCCCTGTCTGGAACTGTGAGGAGTAACAGCTTAACCTACGTTGCTATCATGACAAAGACCAAAGCCGGTGGGAGTACCGTTGAGGACAGTGGTGTCTTTCTATCACAGGTGAAGGATCTTTTAAACAAACAAAAATAGTTCTACAAGCAGTTGTTACAACAACAAGAAAATAGCTTCAAGTGTTGTGTCCAAATACTGGTGGCGTCAACTAATAAAAAAATGGACGACCTGACCAGAGAGATCCAAGACCTGAAGAACAGTTTGCAGTTCTCCCAGGGTCAGCTCGATGAGTTGAAACAGGAGAACAGCAAGATGACAGCAATCTGTAAGTCAAGGACATCAGTTTTATATGTGAATCCATGAAAACAATGGACAGAGAATTCAGATTATCTCAAGGGACAATCAAGGCAGAACAACATGGTTGTGGGGGACGGAGTTGCAGAATCTCCACATGAGACCTGGACGCAGTCTGAGGACAAAGTGAGGGAAATGATCTCGGAGAAACTGAAGATGGACCACAGGAAGATTGAGGTGGAGCGTGCCCACAGGAATAGAAAACCCACCACCAGCCAAGGTGACAGGCCCAGGCCAATAGTGGTCAAGTTCCTGAGGTTCAAGGACAAGGTAGCTGTTCTGGAAAGAGCCAAGAACTTGAGAGGAACGTACATCTCCCTCAACGAGGACTATCCTGAAGCTGTGAGCCAGAAGAGGAAAGAACTTATCCCAGCCATGAAAGCTGCCAGAGTGTGGGGACATTGCTTACATCCGCTATGACAGGCTCATTGTCCACCCTCCCTCCCAAAAGGAGGGATGAGAGAGCCAAGCCTATGGGTTCGTAGCTTCAACCCCGCAGCACACACACACACACACACACACACACACACACACACACACACACACACACACACACATACACACACACCAACTGATTAATGGTCTGCTGAGTGTATTTTTTTTATCTTGCTTTGATTGCTCTTTTCCACATTATGTCTATCTCTGATAAGCTACCCAGGAAAGCGCTGAAAATAGCCCATATTAATATATGTAGCCTTATAAATAAGGTTAATGAAATCAATAACTTGCTATCAGATAAAATTAATATATTAGCCATTTCTGAGACTCACTTATATAATTGATTTGATGATACAGCAGTAGCAGTACTATAGAAGAGACAGGAATTATTATGGGGGAGGTGTTGCTGGATATATTCAGAGCCATATCCCTGTAATGCTTAGAGAATATCTTATGTCAAGTGTTATTTAAGTGTTGGATTGCAGGTTCACCTGGCACATCTAAAGCCTTTTCTTTTGGGGTGTTGCTATAGGCCACCAAGTGCTAACAGTCAGTATCTAAATGATATGTGTGAATTGCTTGATAGTGTATGTGATGTAAACAGAAAGGTCTACTTTCTTGGCGACCTGAATATTGACTAGTTTTCATCAAGTTGTCCGCTCAAGAGGAAGCTTCTCACTGTAACCAGTGCCTGTAATCTGGTTCAGGTTATTAATCAACCTACCAGGGTGTTTACAAACACTACAGGAACATGATCATCCACATGTATTGATCACATTTTTACTAATACTGTAGAACTTTGTTCTAAAGCTGTATCTGTACCCATTGGATGCAGTGATCACAATATAGTGGCTACTGTATATCCAGAAAAGCCAAAGTTCCAAAATAGTGTATAAGAGATCATACAAAAGATTTCGCTGTGACTCAAATGGATGTTGTAAAAAATATTTGTTGGTCTGATGTGATTAATAAGGAGCATCCAGACGCTGCACTTGATGAATTTATGAAAACATTGAATTGAAAAACTGTATGGTTGAAAGATATGGGGCTAAAGGAGTCTGACTGGCTGAATTACTGCAAATCGAGAAATTATGTTACTGAACTCAACAAAAAGAAGAAGAAACTGTATTATGAAGCCAAGATCAATGATATAAAATGTTGGAGTACTTTAAATGAAATTATGGGCAGAAAGACAAATTCAACTCCATCTTTCATCTAATCAGATGGCTTATTCATCACAAAACCATTTGATGTTGCCAATTATTGTAATGATTACTTCATTGTCAAAGTGGGCAAACTTAGGCAGGAAATGCCAACAATGAACAGTGAGCCATCGTTCTCATGCATACAAAAAAACAAATAATGAAAGAAAAGCATTGTAAGTTTGAATTTTGTAAAGTTAGTGTGGGAGAGGTGAAAAAATGATTGTTATCGATCAATATAGCCAAACCTCCTGGCATTGACAATTTAGATGGAAAGTTACTGAGGATGGTAGCTGACTCTATAGCCACTCCGATCTGTCATATCTTTAATCTGAGCCTAGAGGAAAGTCTTTGTCCTCAGGCCTGGAGGGAAGCCAAAGTCATTCCGCTACCTAAGAGTGGTAAAGCGGCCTTTACTGGTTCTAACAGACCTATCAGCTTGCTTCCAGCTCTAAGCAGACAGTTGGAAAAAATGGTGTTTGACCAAATAGAATGCTATTTCTCTATAAACAACTTAACAACAGACTTTCAGCATGCTTATAGAGAAGGGCACTCAACATGTACTGCACTGACACAAATAACTGATGATTGGTTGAAAGAAATTGATAATAATAAGATTGTGGGAGCTGTACTGTTAGATTTCAATGCAGCCTTTGATATTATTAACCATAACCTGTTGTTGAGAAAGCTTACACTACCGGTCAAAAGTTTTAGAACACCTACTCATTCAATGGTTTTTCTTTATTTTTAATATTTTCTACATTGTAGAATAATAGTGAAGAGATCAAAACTATGAAATAACACATATGGAATCATGTAGTAACCAAAAAAGTGTTAAACAAATCAAAATATATTTTATATTTGAGATTCTTCAAATAGCCACCCTTTGTGCAAAGCTGTCATCAAGGCACTCTTGGCATTCTCTCAACGAGCTTCATGAGGTAGTGACCTGGAATGCATTTCAATTAACAGGTTTGCCTTCTTAAAAGTTAATTTGTGGAATTTCTTTCCTTCTTAATGCATTTGAGCCAATCAGTTGTGTTGTGACAAGGTAGGGGGGTATACAGAAGATAGCCCTATTTGGTAAAAGACCAAGTCCATATTATGGCAAGAACAGCTCAAATAAGCAAAGAGAAACGACAGTCCATCATTACTTTAAGACATGAAGGTCAGTCAATCTGGAAAAGTGCAGTCGCAAAAACCATCAAGCGCTATGATGAAACTGGCTCTCATGAGGACCGCCACAGGAAAGGAAGACCCAGAGTTACCTCTACTGCAGAGGATAAGTTAATTAGAGTTACCAGCCTCAGAAATTGCAGCCCAAATAAATGCTTCACAGAGTTAAAAAAACAGACACATCTCAACATCAACTGTTCAGAGGAGACTGTGTAAATCAGGCCTTCATGGTCGAATTGCTGTAAAGAAACCACTACTAAAGGACAGCAATAAGAAGAAGAGACTTGCTTGGGCCAAGAAACACGAGCAATGGACATTAGACCGATGGAAATGTGTCCTTTGGTCTGGAGTCCAAATTGGAGATTTATGGTTCCAACCGGTGTGTCTTTGTGAGACGCGGTGTGGGTGAACGGATGATCTCCGCATGTGTATGTCCCACCGTAAAGCATGGAGGAGGAGGTTTTATGGTGTGGGGGTGCTTTGCTGGTGACACTGTCTGTGATTTATTTAGAATTTAGAAGGCACACTTAGCCAGCATGGCTACCACAGCATTCTGCAGCGATACGCCATCCCATCTGGTTTGGGCTTAGTAGGACTATCATTTGTTTTTCAACAGGACAATGACCCAACACACATCCAGGCTGTGTAAGGGCTATTTTACCAAGCAGGAGAGTGATGGAGTGCTGCATCAGATGACCTGGCTTCCACAATTGAGATGGTTTGGGATGAGTCGGACCGCAGAGTGAAGGAAAAGCAGCCAACAAGTGCTCAGCATATGTGGGAACTCCTTCAAGACTGTTGGAAAATAATTCCAGGTTAAGCTGGTTGAGAGAATGCCAAGAGTGTGCAAAGCTGTCATCAAGGCAAAAGGTGGCTATTTGAAGAATCTCAAATATAAAATATATTTTGATTTGTTTAACACTTTTTTGGATACTACATGATTCCATATGTGTTATTTTATAGTTTTGATGTCTTCACTATTATACCTACAATGTAGAAAATAGTAAAAATAAAGAAAAACCCTTGAATATGTAGGTGTTCTAAAGCTTTTGACTGGTAGTGTATGTGTTATGGCTTTTCAACCTCTGCCATATTGTGGATTCAGAGCTACATATCAAATAGAACTCAGATGGATTTCTTTAATGGAAGCTTCTATAATGTCAAACATGTCAAGTGTGGTATACCTCAGTGCAGCTCTCTAGGCCCACTATTCTTTTCTATTTTTAACAATGACCTGCCACTGGCATTAAACAACAGCATGTGTGTCCATGTATGTTGATGATTCAACCATATACACATCAGCAACCACAGCTAATGAAGTCACTGAAACCCTTAACAAAGAGTTGCAGTCTGTTTTGGAATGGGTGGCCAGTAATAAACTGGTCCTGAACATCTCTAAAACTAAGAGCATTGTATTTGGTACAAATCATTCCCTAAGTTCTAGACCTCAGCTGAATCTGGTAGTGAATGGTGTGGCTGTTGAACAAGTTGAGGAGACTACATTTCTTGGTGTTACCTTAGATTGTAAACTGTCATGGTCAAAACATATAGATTAAATGGTTGTAAAGATGGGGAGAGGTCTATCCGTTATAAAGAGATCCTCTGCTTTTTTGACACCACACTCCACAAAGCAAGTCCTGCAGGCTCTAGTTTTATCTTATCTTGATTATTGTCCAGTCAGATGGTCAAGTTCCGCAAATAAATACCTAGTTAAGCTGCAGCTGGCCCAGAACAGAGCTGCACGTCTTGCTTTTCATTATAATCAGAGGGCTAATATTAATATTAGGCATGCCAGTCTCTGTTGGTTAAGAATTGAGGAAATACTGACTTCTTGTTTTTATAAGAAACATTAATGTGTTGGAAATTCCAAATTATGCATAGTCAACTTACACACAGCACTGACACACACACTTACCCCACCAGACATGCCACCAGGGGTCTTTTCACAGTCCCCAGGTCCAGAACAAATTCAAGGAAACATACAGTGTTAAACAGAGCCTTGAGTGCATGCAACTCCCTTTCATCTTATATAGCGCAAGTGAACAGCAAACCTGCTTTCAAAAAACAAATAAAGCAACACCTCACGGCACAACGCCTCTCCCCCATTTGACCTGCTTGTTGTGTGTATGTACTGACATGTATGTGTAACTGATAATGCGCACACACTAAATGTTCATGTTTTTAAATGTAAGTAAATTGTAAAGTATTTTATCTGTATTGTCTTTTTCGTTATGTGTCAGACCCCAGGAAGACTAGCTGTCGCCATTGGCGTTGGCTAATGGGGATCCTAGTAATTCAAATCAAATGTCTTCTTGATTTAGAAATGCTGATTAACGCTTAAAAAAAATAATTTTTCTAATCTGTACAGAAAAAAGGGTTCCAAAAGGGTTCTTCGGCTGTCCCCATAGGAGAACCCTTTTTGGTTCCAGGTAGAACACTTTTGGGTTCCATGTAGAATCCTCTGTAGAAAGGATTCTACGTGGATCCCAAAAGGGTTCTACCTGGAACCAAAAGGGTTCAACCTGCAACCAAAAAGGGTTCTTCAAAGTGTTATCCTATGGGGACAGCCAAAGAACCTTAAGGTTTTAGATAGCATCATTTCATATTCTACTATACTGCAGAGTGGTGCTTCATGGTTATGCGTGCATGGAATGGGCCTGTGCTTAGAGAATGCAGATAGGCCATTTGTTGTCCTCTTTCTGTGTGCATGTGCCTTTATCAACATTCAACAGAGTCTACGTCACGACTCCCTTGGGCATGTTCTGCTCTGACTTCTAAATGTGACTTAGAGGACTCAAGGCAATTCATCCCTTTATTAGCCAACTTCAGGCCTATCTGTTTTAGAAATAGGCCTAGATGAGTTGGTGTAAAAGTGCGCTGCAGTTGTAGGCTACATATTGATTCCGATCATTCTGTTACCTATGCTTGCATGAATGCAAAATAGTCAGCAACACAAACCATAGACAATGATTTATGACTAGGTGTTCTAATACAGTCAGGTTAAGGTCTACCGTCCTAGCTTAATATCCTGTGCTGTTCTTTCACATCCTCCTAGAGGTCGGCCACAGCCCCTCACTGAGATTTCACACAGAAAAGCCAATAGTTATTTTCAGTTTATATACTGTACGTTGACAATCGATGGTGACGAAGGATGTCCATCTGTAATTTTAACAATAAACGTAGTTCACGCGTTTCATCCGCCGCTATGGCCAGGGCCTAGAGGGGAACCCAGGGAGCGAGCAGAGACTGTCTCACAGAATGGGGGATGGGCTCGTTTCTGCACACTTCCTAATTCACTTTAGGTTACTTTGAGGTTGAGGCCATGACTTAGCACACACATCAGTTTCTCCAGTACCAGGTGCTGCACAGATGCTCTGGAGCTGCTGATGTGGACACACACAAACACACACACACACACACACACACAAATACACACTGTGGTGAAGGTTGCTGAAAACATTCAATTTAAAATTGTGAAACATGCATAATTCAAATAGAGGGGATTTAATCTCATATAGTTTCTTAGAAATTATAAACTGGTGAAATGCTGTTACACCACAATCACCACATCCATATTGTAGGCCTATAGGCCTATATTGTGACTGACTGTGGAAGTTGTAGTTCCCACACAGATGTTCCTTAGATGATATACCATGCAAGATTTCACAGACTCCAAAACAATCTCTACACAAGTGTTCTTAGTTTAGGGAAGCATGATAAAGACAATTTCAACTTGTGAATGCAATTATATTTTTGTGAAAATGTATTATTTGTTAAAAAACATGCACTTTCCCTGATCTGTGAACTCAGACTAGGCTGTAGAGACCTGTTTGTGGTAATATCATGTAATGTAGCTTAATGTAACATGAGCAGCCGTGAAAGCAGAGACAGTGGTCAGTCAGTCTGTGATGGGTGATTTGAAGGAGTCAGGCGCAGGAGGGTAAATCACAGAATACAGAGTTTATTCCGGAATACAGAGTTACACTATATAGCGTTAAACAGTCCAGTGCACAAAACAGGCGCACTGGAACAAAAACAGGCACACAGGGAAAATATACCCCGGCAATACAAAATACACGTAGCTCAACCGAGCTACTCTCTCCTCACATTAAACAATCACCCACAAGGACAAGGGGGCAGAGGGAACACTTATACACGTACTAATGAGGGGATATCAACCAGGTGTGTGTAATACACAAGACAAAACAAATGGAATGATGAAATGAGATGCGGCAGTGGCTAGAAGGCCGGTGACGACGAACGTCGAAGCCTGCCTGAACAAGGAGAGGAGGCAGCTCCAGAGGAAGTCGTGCCACAGTCAGTGGTAGCTAGTAGCTACAGCGGAAGCAGCTGTAGTAAAAGAGAGTGAGATCGCCAATGAGGAGGTGCTAATGTAGGTTACGGTTTAAAGCCACGTTTATGGGAGCCCAATGCCAGGAGCACTGCCCTGCCTCCAGACTCTGAAGTGGTTCCATACAGTGCCTCAGTAGCTGATGGCTTTTTTCCTGTGTGGGAGCCGGGCAGCCACTTGCTATTCAGGTCCCAGATCTGTTTGTGCTGTCTTGCAAACAACCATAGGAATTGGCATGGCAGCTCAAACAGATCTGGGACCAGACCTGGCTAGCCTCCTGGGCCCATGGCCACAGGTGGAGCATGGAGGAGAGAGAGAGGGACAGAAGAGCTGGGATCTGGGTGCAGATACAGCTTCTCAGCATCAATAGGAGGCTATTATTGTTTGGCCTTGAAAACACCTTTTGTAAGAATGAGTCATATGATGACAATAGATAATCCCTCCGTTGAATACATATTATTAGATTTTTCTACCTTTGATCCATTCATGCATTGTTTTTCAGTCTTTTGCTTTGTGTGCTTGCTGAAGTGCCCTAGTTGGTAGGGCAATCTTGCCGATGCACAAATAGCCTCTGAGTTTGTGTGAAGTTTTCCTCCTTCAACTTTTATATTGTTAGACAAGAATTTAATATAATTTGAGATTGCATAAGTCAACTGTGGCAAGAAAGGGAAAAGGCAACATAGCCAGCCTATTCCTCACACTCCATGATGTCACCATCAGACTGTTTTTCCTTTGAGAGAAGAGAACACTCAATGAGTTTACGAGGAGAGAATATTCCTCTCTCCAGTCCAAGATGATTGGCTCGTTAGTTTCTCCTTGTGATGTGTGGGGAATATGCGTCAGTAAGAGAGGGAAACAGAGGGAGAGAGAGTGGGAGAGAGAAACAGAGAGAGAGAGAGAAAGCTAGACAGAGAGAAAGACAGCGAGAGCGAGGTGAAGATGGCAGTGCTAAGAAGCCCACTCTGGCTGCCTCTCCTCTCCTCTCCTCTCTTCTCATTTCATCTCGTGTTTCTCTCTGAGTGAGATATTGAGTGGACACTCTACAGCAGGGTTCTTCAATTCCGGTCCTGGAGGGCCGAAACACTTCTGTTTTTTATTTCTACCTGGTAGTTAATTGCACTCACCTGGTGTTCCAGGTCTGAATTAGCCCCTGATTAGAAGGAGAGGATGAAAAACAGAGGTGTTTCGGCCCTCCATGACCGGAATTGAAGAACCCTGCTCTACAGGCTACAGCCAACACTCTCACATATCTCTCACATATCCCATATTGACAGGTGGCTCTTCAGAACAAACCCCCCACACACACCCCACATTGACAGTTGGCTATTCAGAACAACCCCCCACACACATCCAGCACTGGATTTATGCTATATAATTGATCTGTTTGGCCTGGTTCTCTTCTCACTGACAGACTTCTGCTCCGTATCCGTTCCTTTTAAGCTACACGTCACATTACCATTGGAAAATAAGACAATGTAGCCTATGCCTTAGTCAAAAAGGAGAACTATGCATTTTGCATAGTTCTCCATGACCAGTCCAGAGCAGAGGTTAAAGCTACAATATGTAACTTTTTGGGCGACCCGACCAAATTCACATAGAACAGTGAGATAGATCTGTCATTCTCATTGAAAGCAAGTCTAAAAAGCGGTAGATCTGTTCTATGTGTGCTATTTCTATGCTTCCTGTTCTTACAGTGGGGAAAAAAAGTATTTAGTCAGCCACCAATTGTGCAAGTTCTCCCACTTAAAAAGATGAGAGAGACCTGTAATTTTCATCATAGTTACACGTCAACTATGACAGACAAATTGAGAAAAAAATTCCAGAAAATCACATTGTAGGATTTTTAATGAATTTATTTGCAAATTATGGTGGAAAATAAGTATTTGGTCAATAACAAAAGTTTCTCAATACTTTGTTATATACCCTTTGTTGGCAATGACACAGGTCAAACGTTTTCTGTAAGTCTTCACAAGGTTTTCACACACTGTTGCTGGTATTTTGGCCCATTCCTCCATGCAGATCTCCTCTAGAGCAGTGATGTTCTGGGGCTGTCGCTGGGCAACACGGACTTTCAACTCCCTCCAAAGATTTTCTATGGGGTTGAGATCTGGAGACTGGCTAGGCCACTCCAGGACCTTGAAATGCTTCTTACGAAGCCACTCCTTCGTTGCCCGGGCGGTGTGTTTGGGATCATTGTCATGCTGAAAGACCCAGCCACGTTTCATCTTCAATGCCCTTGCTGATGGAAGGAGGTTTTCACTCAAAATCTCACGATACATGGCCCCATTCATTCTTTCCTTTACACGGATCAGTCGTCCTGGTCCCTTTGCAGAAAAACAGCCCCAAAGCATGATGTTTCCACCCCCCATGCTTCACAGTAGGTATGGTGTTCTTTGGATGCAACTCAGCATTCTTTGTCCTCCAAACACGACGAGTTGAGTTTTTACCAAAAAGTTCTATTTTGGTTTCATCTGACCATATGACATTCTCCCAATCCTCTTCTGGATCATCCAAATGCACTCTAGCAAACTTCAGACGGGCCTGGACATGTACTGGCTTAAGCAGGGGGACACGTCTGGCACTGCAGGATTTGAGTCCCTGGCGGCGTAGTGTGTTACTGATGGTAGGCTTTGTTACTTTGGTCCCAGCTCTCTGCAGGTCATTCACTAGGTCCCCCCGTGTGGTTCTGGGATTTTTGCTCACCGTTCTTGTGATCATTCTGACCCCACGGGGTGAGATCTTGCGTGGAGCCCCAGATCGAGGGAGATTATCAGTGGTCTTGTATGTCTTCCATTTCCTAATAATTGCTCCCACAGTTGATTTCTTCAAACCAAGCTGCTTACCTATTGCAGATTCAGTCTTCCCAGCCTGGTGCAGGTCTACAATTTTGTTTCTGGTGTCCTTTGACAGCTCTTTGGTCTTGGCCATAGTGGAGTTTGGAGTGTGACTGTTTGAGGTTGTGGACAGGTGTCTTTTATACTGATAACAAGTTCAAACAGGTGCCATTAATACAGGTAACGAGTGGAGGACAGAGGAGCCTCTTAAAGAAGAAGTTACAGGTCTGTGAGAGCCAGAAATCTTGCTTGTTTGTAGGTGACCAAATACTTATTTTCCACCATAATTTGCAAATAAATTCATTAAAAATCCTACAATGTGATTTTCTGGAATTTTTTTATCTCGATTTGTCTGGCATAGTTGACGTGTACCTATGATGAAAATTACAGGCCTCTCTCATCTTTTTAAGTGGGAGAACTTGCACAATTGGTGGCTGACTAAATACTTTTTTTCCCCACTGTAAGTTTTGTTTTTGCTTCTTTTACTTTCAGTTTTGTACACCAGCTTCAAACAGCTGAAAATACAATCTTTTTGGTTATGGAAAATATATTTCACAGCGGTGTAGATTCTCTACACTATACATGCTTGTTTTGTCACAAACTGAAATTAGGCGAACTATTAGAATTTTAGCAACCAGGAAATGGTGGAGTGATTTCTGCATAATAAAGCTTTAAGTCAGTGTCATGGTTACAGTCACAGTCACTTAGGCTATTATAATAATGATATAGCATGTGATGCATCTTTCCCTATGTCATTGTTATTGTCAGAGACTCGTGGCCTCACTAATGACTGTAAATTAGCAGTAAATCCATAGTGGCTGCCCAGTACACTGATGATGATCATTGTGACTTGTGAGCAATGTTCCCTCTAAGCTGCGTGCGTGCGCAGGCGCGCAGTTCCCTGTGACTGCAGTGCAGAAGAAATATCAGCCTGCGCAGAGAAGCACGAGATTGAACTTCACTCAACTTTCTAGAGTTTTCTTCCTTAGTTAACACTATCAAAGTTTCCCTTTACTGTGGGAATTGTGATCAAGTCAACACAATATTAGCCACTTTCAATGCAACATACCGAAACGAAACAAACTAGGCAAGACTTAGTATGCAAAACTAACTATGCAAGATATTTTGTTGTAGGCAGAACGCATCGGAGTAGGATTCTATTGCATTGACAATATAGCCCGTACTCTACACAGACCGGTGGGGCATAACCAATCAGAGCTGGTGTAGGCCTATATGCAAATAGACCATTGCCATAATGGATCTATGCCATTCGGTTTAAACTGGACTGTGTTAACAGCATGAGCGGTCTTGAGTAGATGCGCTTTTTAAAAAATGAAAGCGAGAGCTGCATCTAGCCATGTGTGCACATTTGTGAAAAGCGAGTCAGGTAAAGAGCCTTTTTTATGTCTAAAATGGGCACTGTTGTATTTTGAGACAGTCTTGAATAAGCTAAGTAGCCAATAGGCAGAGCATAGTATAATTGGTCTGATTCTCTGTAATAATGGTATGGGAATAATAATTAATTTTATTTTGTAAAGTGGTTTCTTGCATCAAACACAACATTTTCAGTCATCTCCTTGTAAGAAGGACAAGTGGATAAACAAGTTAATGTAAAGCCCTGCATGCTTTTTTTCCCAACATCTCATGGAATGTAGGCCCACATTGAACACCACATATTGGCTGCTACTGTAGGCTGAATGATAGAACAGCTATTTCCATGTTAAAATGTTATGGGATGCGTTTTTCTCCATTGTTTTTGATGGTAGGCCACTCTGGTAGGCCTACATTATGATCAAATAACCACAGTAGCCTACTTGACCACTGTTAAAACTGTAACTTAAAGCAGGTGCAGCTTCAGTGTTCACAGTAAACGCACACCGGAAGTTTACTGGAATTTACCGGAATTTTCTCAGTGCCTACATTTTTTTGAGGGAACATTGCTTGTGATTCAGTTGTCTACTGGCTGAAAATCTCAATATTGTACGCAATAGGTTAGGAAAATACAGAAATTATGTGTTTTTCTGTTTTACCACTTTGAAGAACTTAATAATTGAATTGAGGCTGAAGGCAGGCGGTCTGGGCTTAATCAGGCTCTAAATCTGAATGTGTTTCTGTGTGTGGTGTCAAACAGGATGTGGGGCCTGTAAACCGCTCTGCTCTCTGAAAAATGTCTCAGTTGTTAGGCGGCCTTGGAAACAACCTTTTGTGTGGTATAGGCCTTGTACAGTGCAGTACAGGGGTGTGGTCAGCCAGCCAGAGTTCCCTATTTTACCACTCACCACAAACTGACTGGAGTGTTTCCCATCACAACCCAGAGAGCGGTAATATTCTCCAGCTTATTACTACCCACATTTTCTATGGACTTGGCATGTCATGTCGTAGGTAGACGATGCAAATTTGTTAGAAAATGTGTAAAATGCCTACCACAAATGCTTAATCCTTGGCCCTCCCTCTTCTCTCTACTGAAGCTAGAACTATTTTATTCTGAGACAAAGACAAGCTTTGTCAGCACAGCCAGGGCATTTGGAAGTCAGAAATGTGCACGACGTCCACCAAAAGGTATCTGGTGCTTTTGATTAAAAAAATGCTGGTATACTCAAAGACATGAAGGAAAGAAGCACACATCTTGCTACTAAGGATGAGCAACACAGACACAGGTCTCTAAAGTCATATTACCATACAATGGGGTGATTGTATCCTCTACAATCTGTCATACACATGGCTAAGCCTAAGGTAGTCTAAATCAAATGACCACAGTGTCCTGAGGGGAGAGAGATAAATCACAGGATTGAAATAAAATAACTTCTCAAAACAACTGTCTCCACCTCTCCCACCGCCTGTACCTCAGTTTGGAAAAATAGTCTGAGTGGGGAGGGAGACTTCCTCGTGGCTAGACTCTCAGTGTGTGTGTGTGTGTGTGTGTGTGTGTGTGTGTGTGTGTGTGTGTGTGTGTGTGTGTGTGTGTGTGTGTGTGTGTGTGTGTGTGTGTGTGTGTGTGTGTGTGTGTGTGTGTGTGTGTGTGTGTGTGTGTGTGTGTGTGTGTGTGTGTGTGTGTGTGTGTGTGTGTGTGTGTGTGTGTGTCTGAGCGAGAGAGAGAGAGAGAGAGAGAGAGAGAGGCACAGCCTAACGCAGCCTGCCCAGTAGCACAGGGGCAGGCAGGCTGCTTCCGTGTCTTGATCTGTGTGTGTGGAGGCAGTAGCAGCTGGACTGCTCTTGGCCCTGCTGCTCTTTCTCAGTGGCTCTCTGATCCAAAGGTCTGGCTGCCGTGTTGCTCTCTGTGCATAGACGCTGTGTGTGTAGTCTGTCCAGCTCAGTGTGTATAGAGGGAGTTACAGTGCAGGGGCAGTTTCTGTGAAGGCGTCATCAAGACCAGTTCTGTTTTCTTACTGTGAGTACACTCTCTATGACACTCTCCCTCTCTCTTTCTCCCCCTTTTGATATCTCAGTTGATGTTCTTTAGAGCTCAGTCTCAGTCTGTGACCTTTCAGAAGTTTGTTAAGGTTGAAACAGGAATCTTTTAAGGCATTTGAGGACATTGGTTGGACAATCTGGAATTGAATTGAAAATGTATGATGTTTTTTATGGCTGATCTGAACAGATATTCACAGACCTTTTTAAGTAACATTCTGGGCTAAATTCGTTTTTTCTCTGAAGTAACAGCGTGCTATATAATGCCAGTGTTGGTCATAGTTCACCAGCAGTTCCTCTCTTTAGAGTCTTGGTTATTTAAAGTCTGACTGAGGCTGAAGCCTGCCCTGGGCTGAGCCATGCAGAGCGGGGCACACATCAGAGGATGTGATGAAGCAGTGTGATATTCAACCCAACATCCTTTCACCAACCCACTGCCAAACTGGGGCCAGCCAGGACTCAGGTGCCACCCACCCACTGCTTACTGTGGTGGATGATGCTGAGGAAATGAATCAGGCTCCTTCATATTCATGTTAGCTACAGTATGTTCAGCTAGCATTACAGTATGTTCAGCTAGCATGGAGAGATACATATTTTAAGGGTATTATGAGGTGTATTCAGTGTATTACATTCAAGTAAAATTGTTATTTTTGTGGTTGTTTAGGTAGGCCTAGATCTACAGTATTCTGTGCACCACTGCTTGTTGTAGCATCTGTCATCTCCATGGTGTGATTCCTATATAGCCAATATATGGGGAAGAAGTAATTGTGTGTAACCATCTGTAATCCATTCATGAAAGGACTGTGTCAGTCTTAATATCGGAGGAATAAGCACAGAGACGCCACTTAATGTGTGGGTCTATGTGGTGGGCATCTCCTCTCAGGAAGTTGACTGAGAATTGCCTCATCAGGGTCGGGGGAGGGGGAGGTCGACTGTCAGTGACAGCAGCCATCAGTAGAGTTGATATGCAGAAAGAGGGAGAGTGGAGATGTCTGTCAGTGCTACCACGCTCCATTAATCTTCTGATGATGGGAGCATGCCCCTGTGCCCTATATCCACATCTGCTCCCCCAAACAGAAACACTGAGCCTGGGCTGGGTAGAGAGACTGGACTGGTAGCCCGCCCACAGCACCTGCTTTACTGTACCTTCCCTATGAGATAAAGACACAGAGTTCAATGGAGGGAGGTCTCCCACTGTGTGGCATTATAGACTGGAAAACGTTTGAAGTTAAGCTTTCTGTAGACTGGTTTCATAGGGTAATTTGCTTATGACTATGAAATCAATAGTAGCCTATTTGGTTGTTTTGGTTCACAGAATGTTTGTTGTCAAAGGGATAGCGTAGCTGTGGTCTCCAAATTGTTTGTTGTCTCTCCTTTAGGGCTCAAATGGATAAGAGAATGTCTCAGAAGTGTTTCACTCATATCTCAATCCCAAACAGAAAAGAAATGTCAGTTGGTACAAGCTTTCCTTATCTAGACTCAGCAACCTTTGGATTGTTGTAAGCTCTATGTCTAAGAACTTGCAACAGAAAACCCCATAAGATCTCTGTATTTGTAATCGTCTCTTTTTGAGAAAGTCTTTACATCCCCTTGTGTCACACCCTGGCTCTAGGGACTCTTTTATGTTGAGCCAGGGTGTGTAGAGTCTATGTTTTGTGTTCATTGTTTCAGTTTCTAGTTCATGTGTTTCTATGTTGGCCGGGGTGGTTCTCAATCAGAGGCAACGTGAATCAGCTGTTGCTTGTTGTCTCTGATTGGGAACCATACTTAGGCAGCCGTTTGGGCATTTGTGTTTGTGGGATCTTGTTCCATGTAAGGTTTGTGTTTGTTAACCTTGGACGTCACGTATCGTTTATTGTTTTTGTTCGTGGTGTACTTAATAAATAAGAATGTACGCATATCACGCTGCGCCTTGGTCCGCTCCTTTCACGATCGTGACAGAAGATCCCACCCCGACTGGATCAAGCAGCGTGACGAGGAGAGAGGATGGACTTGGGAGGAGATGAGTGCGAGTCTGGCAAGAGGGATGAAGGCCTTGAGCACGGGGGAGAGACACCCCCAATAAATTTTTAGGGGGGGGCACATTTGTGGACGAGGAGAGAAGGCCACCGGGTTACGGGAGCCATTGGTGATTAGAGGGAAGGAAAGTGTAGAGGCACGGTGAGAGGTACTGAAGTGTGTTGCCAGTCCGGTCCGGCCCGTTCCTGATCCCCGTATAAGGCCAGTGGTGTGTGTTCCCAGTGCGGTCCGGCCTGTTCCTGTCCCTCGCACCAAGCCTGTGATGCACATCGCCAGCCCGGCCCGGCCTGTTCCTGCCCCTCGCACCAAGCCTATGATGCGCGTCGCCAGCCCGGCTCGGCCTGTTCCTGCCCCTCGCACCAAGCCAATGGTGCGCGTCGCCAGCCCGGCCCGGCCCGTTCCTGCTCCCCGCACCAAGCCTATGGTGCGCGTCGTCAGCCCGGTCCGGCCCGTTCCTGCTCCCCGCACCAAGCCAGTGGTGCGCTTCGTCAGCCCGGTCCGGCCCGTCCCTGCTCCCCGCACCAAGCCTGTGGTGCGCGTCATCAGTCCGGCACAGCCCGTGCCCGTTTCACCGGTGCCTGGTCAGGTACCGGTCAGCTGCTCCACACCGGAGCCTAAGCAATCCGCTCCACCGATGTCCAGTCCAGCCCCAGCCAGCGGGACCAGACCAGGGGCGCTACGGGGGGGTTGTTGGAGGGTGGTGGTCAAGCCCGGAGCCGGAACCGCCTCCGAGGAGGAATGCCCACCCGGCCCCTACCCTGTTGGGTTATGTTGGCGCGGTCGCAGTCCGCGCCTTTGGGGGTACTGTCACGCCCTGGCTCTAGGGACTCTTTTATGTTGAGCCAGGGTGTGTAGAGTCTATGTTTTGTGTTCATTGTTTCAGTTTCTAGTTCATGTGTTTCTATGTTGGCCGGGGTGGTTCTCAATCAGAGGCAACGTGAATCAGCTGTTGCTTGTTGTCTCTGATTGGGAACCATACTTAGGCAGCCGTTTGGGCATTTGTGTTTGTGGGATCTTGTTCCGTGTAAGGTTTGTGTTTGTTAACCTTGGACTTCACGTATCGTTTATTGTTTTTGTTCGTGGTGTACTTAATAAATAAGAATGTACGCATATCACGCTGCGCCTTGGTCCGCTCCTTTCGTGACACCTTGCTGTCAAAGCCAATGTGAAAAGAACAACCCAATAGTTAGGGCAGTGGCTTTGGTAACTAGAAAATCATATTCTACTTTTTAATTTGCGGATATGCTGCTGACCAATTTCCATATTTAGCCTAGCTTTCCCACAAACCAATTTAGCCACATGACTCATATTTCCTGAGAAATATCGCATTTTTGTGAAAATGTTCGAAGTGAAATTAGGGAAACCTGCTGTCATCAAGAAGACTTCAATTTAATAAATAAAGTAAGCTTTCATATTCTGACGTCTCTCTCTCTCTCTCTCTCTCTCTCTAAGACATTGGGTTTGTCGTAATTAGGTCATTTTGATGTAGGACACACTCCCAGTCTAGTAATTGTCATTCTGTCTCTGCTGAGGAACATTAAAGGTTGTCTTTACATAACTGTGTAGAAAAACTAAACTTTGAGTAGGGCTGTTGTGGTGACCGTATTACCGCCACACCGGCAGTCACGAGTCATGAAGGCAGTCAAATTCCACGTGTCATGGTAATTAGGCTTTTCCAAGCTCTGATGCTGCTGATGGTCATTAGTGGCCTACCAAACTTGCTAACTGCCTGGTACTCAGCACTCTATTGTCCCTCTAATCACTCTGACATCAATGCAAATGTGTTCGAAAATCATGACAGCCCATGAGCTCATGTTGCGCAACATTTCTATAGGCTATGCAATTGCACGAGGAAACTGAGTGATGGCCTCTACTAAAAAGAGGATCCCATCAGCTTTCTATAGGCTAGGCCTTCTATATTTATTTCTCAACTTTCTTAATATTAAGCACATTGTTTATCTTTACAACAGGAGTGTAGCCTATCTGGCTGGCATGAAAGTGAACCAAGGAAAAAGCGTCCTCCATTCGCTATTTAAGTGCATAGATGACATGTATTTTTTCCCGCTGCCCCTGTTTCGACACAGGTGCATGATAATGGTCCATTCTAAATCAAAACAAATTTCCCACATATATTATTTAGTATATGTATTGACAAGATTAAATCAAGAATAGTCTGATGGGTGACAATATTAGCCTATCACTTGTGAATTATATATTATCACTTTTTAAAATCATAGTCGCACACCTCGTGTAGCCTAGCCCATAGGCCTATATGTTTTAATAAGGTTTGTATCACAACTAAAGTGGCCAAATAACTTCTAAAAATTAAGCACATTAATTCGCTTTACAAGGGGTTTAGAGCCTAACTGGCATACATAAGCAGCGCGTGAGTTTCAAGTTTGGGGAACATAATTTTCACCATAAAAATGCACCTTTATAATAAAATCATTACATGCATAATCGCAGTTGCGGTCACTTTTGATAATGGTGTTTTCCGCTAATGGAACATTCGGCTTATAGCCTACTGCCATGTGCGCATTGCTGCGCTTACAATGTGAAGAAATAGCCTAATAGTTTATAAACATTTTGAGCTTGTCAAATGGTGAATGAGAGAATAATGAAGAATGTACAGCCTGCGCAAAAAACAAAGCAGAGCTCATGCCTTCCAAGCAACTTTTTTCAAATCATCATTAGAGTCCCATCATGCAGCCTTACAATGTATTAAAAATCTAAACATATAGCCCAACGTTTGTAGAACAACTAAAGTTACATTAATAACTCTAAATTAAGCATATAGGAGTACCTATTTATTTGTTAACCGCTCAACACAGAATAGCCGTATGTGCGCACTCCCTCAAATCGTTTGGAGAAAATATTTATATTTTATTCAGCTTTGTTCAATTGTATTCTTCATACTATCAAATAATTCAAAATAATGCCATGGAATTCTAAGCAAATCTTGTCTGCTAAATTAACTAGTGTAGCCCACAGCCATTTGGCATAGCCAGATCAGGACCTAACATAAGGACAACTCAGTGTATGCTATTCTGTTCTTCTGAAATAGACTACATTTTCTTCATATCATGCTTGTTTAGACCTGTCTAAAATAAATAATGGATTTATTGTCAAGGTGTAGGCTATATTACATTGTAGGATTTTTAATGAATTTATTTGCAGATTATGGTGGAAAATAAGTATTTGGTCAATAACAAAAGTTTCTCAATACTTTGTTATATACACTTTGTTGGCAATGACACAGGTCAAACGTTTTCTGTAAGTCTTCACAAGGTTTTCACACATTGTTGCTGGTATTTTGGCCCATTCCTCCATGCAGATCTCTAGAGCAGTGATGTTTTGGGGCTGTCGCTGGGCAACACAGACTTTCAACTCCCTCCAAAGATTTTCTATGGGGTTGAGATCTGGAGACTGGCTAGGCCACTCCAGGACCTTGAAATGCTTCTTACGAAGCCACTCCTTCGTTGCCCGGGCGGTGTGTTTGGGATCATTGTCATGCTGAAAGACCCAGCCACGTTTCATCTTCAATGCCCTTGCTGATGGAAGGAGGTTTTCACTCAAAATCTCACGATACATGGCCCCATTCATTCTTTCCTTTACACGGATCAGTCGTCCTGGTCCCTTTGCAGAAAAACAGCCCCAAAGCATGATGTTTCCACCCCATGCTTCACAGTAGGTATGGTGTTCTTTGGATGCAACTCAGCATTCTTTGTCCTCCAAACACGACGAGTTGAGTTTTTACCAAAAAGTTATATTTTGGTTTCATCTGACCATATGACATTCTCCCAATCCTCTTCTGGATCATCCAAATGCACTCTAGCAAACTTCGGACGGGCCTGGACATGTACTGGCTTAAGCAGGGGGACATGTCTGGCACTGCAGGATTTGAGTCCCTGGCGGCGTAGTGTGTTACTGATGGTAGGCTTTGTTACTTTGGTCCCAGCTCTCTGCAGGTCATTCACTAGGTCCCCCCGTGTGGTTCTGGGATTTTTGCTCACCGTTCTTGTGATCATTTTGACCCCACGGGGTGAGATCTTGCGTGGAGCCCCAGATCGAGGGAGATTATCAGTGGTCTTGTATGTCTTCCATTTCCTAATAATTGCTCCCACAGTTGATTTCTTCAAACCAAGCTGCTTATTTTTATCATAGGTACACTTCAACTGTGAGAGACGGAATCTAAAACAGAAATCCAGAAAATCACATTGTATGATTTTTAAGTAATTAATTTTCATTTTATTGCATGACATAAGTATTTGATCACCTACCAACCAGTAACAATTCCGGCTCTCACAGACCTGTTAGTTTTTCTTTAAGAAGCCCTCCTGTTCCCCACTCATTACCTGTATTAACTGCACCTGTTTGAACTCATTACCTGTATAAAAGACACCTGTCCACACACTCAATCAAACAGACTCCAACCTCTCCACAATGGCCAAGACCAGAGAGCTGTGTAAGGACATCAGGGATAAAATTGTAGACCTGCACAAGGCTGGAATGGGCTATAGGACAATAGGCAAGCAGCTTGGTGAGAAGGCAACAGCTGTTGGCGCAATTATTAGAAAATGGAAGAAGTTCAAGATGACGGTCAATCACCCTTGGTCTGGGGCTCCATGCAAGATCTCACCTCGTGGTGCATCAATGATCATGAGGAAGGTCAGGGATCAGCCCAGAACTACACGGCAGGACCTGGTCAATGACCTGAAGAGAGGCCCGTCTGAAGTTTGCCAATGACCATCTGGATGATCCAGAGGAGGAATGGGAGAAGGTCATGTGGTCTGATGAGACAAAAATAGAGCTTTTTGGTCTAAACTCCACTCGCTGTGTTTGGAGGAAGAAGAAGGATGAGTACAACCCCAAGAACACCATCCCAACCGTGAAGCATGGAGGTGGAAACATCATTCTTTGGGGATGCTTTTCTGCAAAGGGGACATGACGACTGCACCGTATTGAGGGGAGGATGGATGGGGCCATGTGTCGCGAGATCTTGGCCAACAACCTCCTTCCCTCAGTAAGAGCATTGAAGATGGGTCGTGGCTGGGTCTTCCAGCATGACAACGACCCGAAACACACAGCCAGGGCAACTAAGGAGTGGCTCCGTAAGAAGCATCTCAAGGTCCTGGAGTGGCCTAGCCAGTCTCCAGACCTGAACCCAATAGAAAATCTTTGGAGGGAGCTGAAAGTCCGTATTGTCCAGCGACAGCCCCGAAACCTGAAGGATCTGGAGAAGGTCTGTATGGAGGAGTGGGCCAAAATCCCTGCTGCAGTGTGTGCAAACCTGGTCAAGACCTACAGGAAACGAATGATCTCTGTAATTGCAAACAAAGGTTTCTGTACCAAATATTAAGTTCTGCTTTTCTGATGTATCAAATACTTATGTCATGCAATAAAATGAAAATTAATTACTTAAAAATCATACAATGTGATTTTCTGGATTTTTGTTTTAGATTCCGTCTCTCACAGTTGAAGTGTACATATGATAAAAATTACAGACCTCTACATGCTTTGTAAGTAGGAAAACCTGCAAAATCGGCAGTGTATCAAATACTTGTTCTCCCCACTGTATATATATATATTTATATATATATATATATTTTTTTTTGTGTATTTATTTATTCAAATTTTTTTTTTTGGGGGGGGGTTAGAAGGATTACTTTTATTGCGTTTTGTACATGATTTTAGTAGTTGGTTATGATCAAAGAAGACGTACTTGTGACTTGTGATTATTCAACAGACATTACCTCAGTGTTTGCTTCCTCAATTTCTGTCATTTCTAAATTTCACTACATTTTCAAATGTAAAAGCTGCTATTAGCTTTTCCTAAATTTTGTCTTGGATTAACATGTTTTACCAACTTTTGGATATTATTTACATTGGCCTAACTATTGTCATATGCATTTGCCTATCTAGCTGAGGTACAGTACCAGACCTGTCTGTGAAAAGGCAAGTGTAGATGGATGATATTCACACAGGCATGAGGAGAAGGCAGTGGGCCCTAGCAACATCATATGATGGGCCACTCACACACACACAGGTTTTGTTCTTCTATCCTCGTGGGGACCTAAAATAGATTTCCATTCGAACCCCTAAACCTAACCCCTAGCCTTATCCTAACCCACTAACCCCTTACCCGTACCGTAACACTAACCCTAATTGTAACCCTAACCCTAAACCTAACCCCTAACATGCTGACCACACCCGCGAGCGTTGCAAAATAAAATGTTATTCAATCATTGCACCCACACTGCTCACGCACGTGAACGAGCGTCTGCGTAGCCAGGCGCTAAAAATAGAACTTGGTTCTATTTGTGACGCTTGACGAACTGCAAGTCCCGCAACTCACATCTCCTCATTGGTTTTTAGGAGCATATACCCACGTGAGTGATTGAAAGATGAACTGAGGTCCACACTCCAGTCCAGTTGGTGGTGGTAATGCACCTTAAAGTTGGTTGCCAACCACCATATAAAGTCCAAAGAAGAAGAAGAAGCCTGAAGGAGGAGAGATTACTAGAAACAAACTTGGTTTACCCTTTTATCTGTGGATTAATTGTCGGAGTAGAGGACCTTGTGCATTTCAGGTAAAATAACAACCCAATGTTTATATTCCAGGACAAATTAGCTAGCAACAGCAAGCTAGCTAGCTAAATTGCCATAAATGTTTAATGCTTTTCGACCTGTCACCAAATTAATATAGTTGGTTCAGAGTTCGTTTTGATATTTCAACCTGCGTGTCCTGATCGCATTTGGTGTTGGTGGACAAAATCAACATGCGGACAAGCGCGCGAGCGGTCTGGTCAGCATGTAAACTTAAAATAGCCTTTGTCCTCATGGGGACGTGGGAAATGTCCCTACGAGGGAGAATTGTTGTACTAGACTTGTGGGGACTTTTTGGGATTTTAGATAACCACTTGGATAGAAGAACCAATCAGATAAGACTGTAAGGGCCTGCAGGTTTTCTCTATTTACAGTTCAATATAAAAAATAAAAAAAGTAACAGTGGAAACTTTCCTAAGGAGACGACCACCTTCAATAGATCAGCAGACCTGGGTTCAATGGATTCAAATAGTATTTGAAATCTATAAAATACTTTAGCTGCACATGATTGAATTTGCCCGGCGCAATGGAACTAATGAAAAAGTTCCAAAAGGGTAAAACTCTGCCCACCTGGCTGGCATCTCAAACCATTTGAACCCAGATCTGAGTAGTTGGTAGAGCATGGCGCTTGCAACGCCAGGGTTGTGGGTTCGATTCCCACGGGGGGCCAGTATGAAAAATGTATGCACTCACTAACTGTAAGTCGCTCTGGATAAGAGCGTCTGCTAAATTACTAAAATGTAAATGTAAAATGTTTTGCTGTGAAGCCAGCTTGGTTTTATTCCTGCTCACGCTGCCTTTCAATATACACCCCAGGAGGTTGTGTGAAAGCCTGGGCTAAAAATATGAGGTGGGCTGCTTGTACCATGTCACGTTAAATGTGCTAAATGCCTTGCAGCATTAGGGCTGGAGGTAGACTAAGTGTGCTGTTGGTTAATGTTTGAAGAACACATCCACCCTGCATCGTTCCCTGACTGATCTACCTAATGTGGTGACATCTCACTTTCCAATCGTTTTGCCCTTTCTGGCCTGCTATCTCTTAGCATGCACTGTTTCGATCCCAAAGAATCATGTCTAGATTTTAATGCAACTTATTATTATGCAGAAGTGCCCTTTGCTTAGATTTACTTTTTAGTTCATTGTAGACTTGGACGTACCTCTGAGAACCACTCAATTTGATTCTAAATAGGCCTTCCTGCAATATACATTTTTACTTTAGGTCTATACTTTATGCTGCAGTAACTAGGGTAAACGCGGAGGCTATGCTGCAAGAATGCTGCAAGAATTATAATAATTTCGATCACTGCAACAGTGAGGAGAGCGATACAAAGAGAGTGGGAGTAAGAGAGTAGGGGGACAGAGAGATAGAGAGAGAGTAAGTTAGAGTGGGAGTAAAAGAAAGAGAGAAAGAGAGGGAGAGAGAGAGGGAGAGAGAGGGAGAGAGAGAGATGTCTGCCTTAAGCCCTCAGCTGACCCCTTTTATTGATGTAGGACACCAGATGTAGATATGTACATAATATATATTATAACTAGGAATAAAGTGACTAGGCAACAGGACAAATTATAAACAATAGCAGGGTCAATGCAGATAGTCCGGGTGGCTATTTGGTTAACAAACTATTTAGCAGTCTTATGGCTTGTGGGTAGAAGCTGTTCAGGGTCCTGTTGGTTCCAGACTTGGTATATCGGTGCCACTTGCCATGCGATAGCAGAGAGAACAGTCTATGGCTGGAGTCTTTGACTATTTTTAGGGCCCTCCTCTGACACCGCCTGGTATAGAGATCCTGAATTACAGGGAGCTCGGCCCCAGTGATGTACTAGGCCGTACGCACTACCATTTGTAGCACCTTGCGGTCGAATGCCAAGCAGTTGCCATACCAAGCGGTGATGCAGCCAGTCAAGATGCTCTCAAAGGGGCAGCTGTGGAACTATTTGATGATCTGAGGGTCCATTCCAAATATTTTCAGCCTCCTGAGGGGGAAGAGGCATTGTCGTGCCCTCTTCACGGCTGTGTTGGTGTGTGTGGACCATGATCATGCCTGGAATTTCGTGATTTTAGGGGTAAGGCCATTGGGCCTTCAAGAGGTGCCCAATCTGCCAGGGCACCAAGGCCATCTGCTAGGGCACCAAGGCCGTTAACCAACATAACAATTTAAAATGATTTTTTTTCTAACCAATTGTGCTATTATGTGTGTTTTTTTGCGTTATTTTTGATTTATTCTGTACATAATGTTTTTGCCACCGTCTCTTATGACCAAAAAGAGCTTCTGGATATCAGGACAGCGATTACTCACCTCGTATTGGACAAAGATTTTTTCTTCAACGAGTCGGACATGTAGGATATTCTACAGACACCCGACAAGGCCCAAATCCCCGTCATTCGCATGGGAAAGAGACGGAGATATCGTGGACGTAGGTCGGGGTGCCTTGTAAGAATGTGTGGGGACATCTGTTTCTGAAACTGGTCTCCTGTTATTGGTTTCAACGTTTTGCACTTCTGTTTGCCTAATTACAAGACACAAATACTCTGCATCTTATATAAGCACATTTTATTAACTCTCTAAACTCTAGTCTACGAATAGTCATACATTATTAGTTTAACTGAGGGTGTGACATTTTAGTCATATCTTACTCACACATTTCTTTATCAATCCACCCTTTGACTAAATTTCACACACACATTTAAAATACATTCTTATAAAATGAAACACACAAGGCATACAACTTGTTTTGCATATAAAATTAATCACTCGTATGAATCACTCACACAATAAGAATACAATTTGTCTTGCACGCTATCAAATTTTACTTCCAACCATAACTCTCCTTGTTAGGATTTTCACTGTAACCTTCATTGAAAAGATAGCATACTAAACATAAAAAATTGTCTCATTCAATTCACGTTCATCAGGATTGAAATTGTCTGCATCCTCCACCAGAGCGGGAGGCATGTAGCGTTCATTCCATTGGTCTGAGTCTGGAATGGGTCCATACCTCACCATCTGTTGGGTCACTGCTTTCTCCAGAGACCTGAACACAAGACCTCTCACACACGGGATTAGGCAACATCCACATACCACCAGCATGAACATTCCAGCCAAAGCCGCCCCCCCAACACAGTCGCTACAATAGTTTTCCATTTTCCAAACATGTTATCAAACCAACCAGTTAGTGAGTTATCAATACCAGAGTTCTCAGCCAGTTCGTTCGCCAGCGTGGTGAGTCCCTGAAGAGCCTTGGTCACTGACCCATCAGGTGCTGTATTATTGGGGATGAAAGTACAGCACATAGATCCAAACATAACACAAACCCTGCCCCTCTCAGCCAAAAGCATATCTAAAGCTATTATATTCTGCCATGCCATTAAGCTAGTTGCTGCTGTCTGCTCAGCCAATCCCTTTATCGCCTCACGAGTGTGGTTAATAAATCTCTGCTGGTTGTAGTAGATGTAATTTAAAAGACTTGACTCAAACCCAGCCGCGATCTGATTCCTAGCTTTGAATCTTCTGGAACCCCTCAAGGTACTCCTATCCCATCGATATACACTCTCTCATCAAAGGATCCCGGGAGGAGGTCTCGCTTTCTATGCGACAACCCACCAGTCTTTGACCTGTTAGATTGTTTGATGAGAGTGAAAGGCATTACCAGCTGAGCTAACGCACAGGTTCCAGTCCAATTCGCATGGAGCTTGGGCCACAGTCTGTTACCACCACACAACCACCAGATGTCAGCGCGGGCCTGATTTCGGTTCCTAAAATCTTCTGTCTGCAACAAAGAGGAGAGATTAGCCATGGTCTCTTTAGTTGTGACATTCTCTGTGTGGGAGCAGGAGCTAAACCCCGTACCCTATCTTATCCATCCTAGAAAAACAATAATAAGATTCCCCTGAGACTTCAAACGGAGGTAATCTAGGTCGGGGAGACTTCGTTACCGGGGGATACAGATAGTGCAAGTTAACACAATACTCATTCACCACATTCCCAGGTGGCTTGAACAATTTAACCATGCAGGATAAACCTGACGGAGAGTTAAAGCCCGTCAAGGGGAACGGCGTAGTGGTTAACCTAGGTTTAGCTGTTCCACAGGCGTAACAGTCCTCTTTGGACATAGTTCTTGCCATATACTGTATCCATTCCAACCATAGGTTCGGATCCCGGAACCCAGTCTCCACTTCCACCACTTCTTTTAGGTCTTTGGTCTCCACTACCTGTATCATTTCCATCGAATTGAATGGTTCAATTCCCTGACCTTTAGAAATGTTTACTCTATAGGGTGCCCCAGTTGAAGAGGATATTTCACCTGTCTGGACTGTGTATGGAGATTCACATATCCCCCCCCCCCCCTCTCGGTATGAGCAACTACATGGTCCCAGGATGTACATGGTGACATACAGTGGGGAAAAAAAGTATTTATTCAGCTACCAATTGTGCAAGTTCTCCCACTTAAAAAGATGACAATGATCCCAAACACACCGCCCGGGCAACGAAGCAGTTGCTTCGTAAGAAGCATTTCAAGTTCCTGGAGTGGCCTAGCCAGTCTCCAGATCTCAACACCATAGAAAATCTTTGGAGGGAGTTGAAAGTCCGTGTTGCCCAGCGACAGCCCCAAAACATCACTGCTCTAGAGGAGATCTGCATGGAGGAATGGTCCAAAATACCAGCAACAGTGTGTGAAAACCTTGTGAAGACTTACAGAAAACGTTTGACCTGTGTCATTGCCAACAAACGGTATATAACAAAGTATTGGGAAACTTTTGTTATTGACCAAATACTTATTTTCCACCATAATTTGCAAATAAATTCATTAAAAATCCTACAATGTGATTTTCTGGATTTTTTTTTCTCATTTTGTCTGTCATAGTTGACGTGTACCTATGATGAAAATTACAGGCCTCTCATCTTTTTAAGTGGGAGAACTTGCACAATTGGTGGCTGACTAAATACTTTTTCCCCCACTGTACATATATATGTCCCGTCCTTTGTAACACTACCAGCCAGCCTTGGCTCGAAAGACCCCAACTGGTCCGCGAAGACCTCAAAGGTGATGTCCTTTCCTACAGTCACTAGTACTTCCCCTTTCCCTACGTCAAGCTGTCTTTTCTGCCTGCTTTTGCTTTCCCCGGGCATTACCTTCCTAAATTGAGTTAGGTTAACTACTACTTCTGGCGGGTCAGGCGGGTTTGGGTGTGCTAGGAATATGACTCCCACAATCAGACAGCCACCTACCGTCAGGAAACATGTAAATCCCCACCCTCGTCCTGCGAACATGTCAGACGCCAGAGGCCAACCCATTGCTTTACCTTCTATCGAACTCACACAGGGATGATCAGACAGGGTAAGGGAATCTTCGTTAAGGAGCCAACCCCCGAGCCCTAGTGGTGATCGGTTCTTTCTCCTAACTCTGTGTTTGTTCGTCAGGTGTGGCTGGGTTTACCTTTTTGCAGTGTGTGACATGCACCCAGGTGGATCTTTCCGCAATTCTTACAGCGAAGGCCGTCACCAACAGGACCTGATATGGAACTTCCCAACGGGGCTGCTTCCAGTCCTTTTTCTTTAGGGATTGAATCCACACCCAATCACCTGGTTGGATAGAATGGGTTACCTTCTCCTTTAGTTCTCATGTAGGGCACAAAACCTTTGACATACGGGTGTGGTTAATAAACAACCTTCTCATGTGTTCGGTTAGGGTGCTCTCAGTTTCTATCTCTGCCTGCTCTGGTCCGCCTAACTCAGGCATTCTGTATGGTTTCCCAAATACCTTCTTGGGGTTACTCTAATGGTGATCAACACTATTGGTAGGCATTGTACCCAATTTCTTCCCTTCACTCCGTGATAACTCTATAAAATCCATTTCCAATTGCTGGACTGGATATTTTGCCAGGGGATATTTCCCCTGGGGTGCTCTCTCTACCTTGGTGATTATTCTGTGCACAGATGACACATCTGGAACAAAAAAATAATAATTTTGTAGTTCGTTATACCATAGGCCACAAAGTGTTTCCTAACCTGTTCTACCATCCCCCCTGTTGACACATGGCTTTACCCATGTGTCAATATTTCTGCATATCAAAACGGTGACTTTAATATAATTAATAATTTATCCTTATGCCAGACATTATCTCGTAGGATTGCCCCTTTCTTTTTCCACATGTTCAATTCTTTATCCTCTCTTCTTTACTTGGTCAAGAACATAGGAAATATCTGTTTCCTCGTATTGTTCCTGTCACCCTTCTTAATGTCATTTTTCACTCATTTGCCAATATAATCCCATACTCCGTGTAAGTAAGCAGTGATATTTTATCCCAGGCGTCTATTTAAAAAATGTTTGATACGTTGTCTCCTACTGTCCCTTAACATATACTGTATGGGATTTCCATCAATCATGGGAAAAAAAGAAAAGAAATCCCCCTCATAACACATCGGATAACTCCACGTTTCATTAAATTCACTAATTCACTTACTTTCCGGTAATCTACTGATTTAAACCTGTTGCATTAATTTATTAAAATATAAACCTACGAAAAATGTTTACTATGCCATCAGCCTAATAGTAAAAACGATCTCCCATTGTTCAATGTGAACTGTCTGCATAACTCACTGTTGTATAAACAAACTATTCAGACATCCGCTTCACATTACCCTCTGCTTCGTTTACTAAATCCTGGCATTAGTAAATTCTATCCACACACCACCAAAAATGAATACAACTTGCATACACATAACTAGAAAGCATGAATTTAATACCATTCTTGCTTAAACAATGCAATTCAACATTTCTCATCACCCAATTTCTATTACTTTTTTTTTTACACAGGAAACCCTGTACAATCTCTATCCTCTCATTCAACACAAATCCCCTTCATAAAATATACTCCCAGCAGAACTGACAAAAAACAGACTGTGATTTCCAGGACACTGCCCCTTTGTTCTGGCCTCCTATCTCCCCGAGAGTTGGCATGAGATACTCACTCCCTTCAGGTCTCTCTTACTCCTCTTTTCTCTCCCGTTCTGCTCTTGGTGAACATACCTTTTAACCTGAATCAGGGTTGCTGTGCCCCAGCCAATCAGGGTATTTTTTATTGTTTGAGAAATTTCAGGCCTCATTCCGCTTAATTAATTTAATTGCTGATGATACGGCCCATCTGCTACCTGTTTGCACTCATGGATTTTAGAAAAATCAGCATGTCTATGGTAGTAATCTCTGAGATTGTTACATAGTTGATTAAGTTTATCTTGATACTCTCCGTCTACGGCCACTGTAAAATAACTCTGTCCCCCCTTCCTTGGGTCCAGTCTCCCTTCACAGCTGCCCAATCATTTCCTACCACTATCTGTCTCACTGCCCTTTCTAATTCCCCCGTGTTTAACGTAAAACTTGCAGTGAGCCCTTCCATATCTCTCCTGAATCCCTCTATTCCTGTTTTCGGGTGTACCACCCCTTCTACGGCTCAGACCACATCTCTCTGGGTCCATGCCCTGTATACATCTAAGGTTGCCAATGGATTGGGTAAGGCTATCATTGGGTACCGGCCCCCTCCTACTCCCTCATCTCCTGACTCATACTGACTCCCTCCTGAGCTCAGCTCTGAATCCTCCTATTCTTCTCTCCCAACTGGACTTTTGTTGTGGGGTTCAAGTCTCCTCAGGGACCTTGGTCTTCCACCCTTCGGTCCCTTGACCCCCCTATTGTACCCTAGTACTCTAGTTACTTTCTTAGCCTTCTCTTTCCTCACCTCCTCCCTGTCCTACCTCAGCTTCCCCTTGGTTCTGGTAAGGGGGTGGAGGCTCCATAGTGGCAGCCTGCTGTGGCACCCTTCCCATCACCACCACTACTTAATTGTCTGGATTTTCCCTCCAGGCCTGATCTACCAAGTAGGGATATATTCTGGATCAGGACCGCTCTACTGGGGAAGCTGTGGGTTCTGTCTTAGACCTTCCTTTCTTACTTTCTCTTTAACTTCCTTTTTCTGTCTTTCACCCTCTTCTCTCTTTCGAGCCTCAGAGAGCCACACCCTGGCCGTATCTAGCCCTTCCACCCGCTCTCTCTCTGCTCTGCCTTTACACACCTTGTGCATCTGTTTTACCATGGATTCGAGTTGGTCTGCGTCCAGACGCCCCTCCATACCTCTCTTAAAATACTCAATTGTAGTAACCTTCTTTCTCACGCGACCTATTTCAGTCCCTTCCTTGAAACAATTAATTATTGCGACTTTCGATGGATCATTAGGACTATACAACCTTATATGATTATTAGTTAACACTATCGGTAACCCGTAGTTTGTAAGGCTCCAGTTTTCACTGAAACGGATAGAGTTACGGCTAATCTACAGTTGTTTATGACTTTTGACTTGTTTAATGTATCTATCTCACACGATAATAGTTATTTCCCTCCTTGAAGTTTCACCCCCGTTTTATATTTATCTAGAATACTGGCGCATCTAAAAACGCCGAAGTTTACTTCCTTCCTGTGTACTATTGACAATCCCAGATTGAACGCATCACAAGGTTTGTTTATTTTTGGTAATGGCCTCAACTACCTGGAGTCAATTTCGGACCCCCACTCCGTTTTTGATCTTACACCCGGCCTTTTATATTGTTTTATATTGATATAGAATACTGGCGCATTGGGTTTTCTCTAGATAAACGTCTAAAAACGGGCTACCGCAATGTCGATCCAGTTTTGGATTATTGACGGAACCTCACTACAGCAAATTTTAACTATTAATTTTTACTGCAGGTTACAGATTCAATTCCCCCAAAAACCATGAATAAAGATTACTGACCTTATTCTTGCAGGGTGGGATTTTCAATTTTGATTGGATCTCGTCACCGTTCCTGTCGTGAACCAGGTCACCACCGGCCTGAATTAAACCCTCAATTTCAGAGGTCAGGTCTTTGTCTCACGGATCCTGGATCCGCCCGTGCATGGTTTCGGGGTTCCCTGGGACGACAACAACGGGTGTTGAGATCCGGCTCGAAGGATCAATTGTCACGAGAATTTTGTTGTAAATCTCTAGTTTAAATAATGAATTAAACAAAGACCCCTTTCTGCAATGGTCAGCCTTTATTCATGAGAGCGCTCTGTCCCAAAATGGACGCACAATCCTTTTATACACACACGTCAGAGGAAAAACCCGGGGCTGTATTTTTCCACTGTACACATCTTGTAAACTCACACCTGGGTTTAGCTCATGTGGTTATCCTCTGCTCTCCTGACCATCAGGTCACACACACACACACACACACACACACACGTTCTTATCATAGCCTACTCGTTGCTCGGGCAGGCTGCATTTTCTCTCTATTCCCATACATAGTTATCGCTGTTCTCACAATATTCTGCAAGCCTCTCACTCCCCTTTCCTGTGTGGCCAAAGACTGAAACTGGTCTCCTGTTATTGGTTTCAACGTTTTTCACTTCTGATTGCATAATTACAAGACACAAATACTCTGTTGCTGGGCAAATATGCATATTATATAAGCACATTTGATTAACTCTCTAAGCTCTAGTCTACTAATAGTCATACATTATTAGTTTAACTAAGGGTGTGACATTTTAGTCATATCTTACTCACACATTTCTTTGTCACCGAGTCGTGGCTGAACGACGACATGGATAACATACAGCTGGCGGGATATACGCGACATCGGCAGGATAGAACGGCTGATTCCAGTAAGACAAGGGGTGGCGGTCTGTGTATATTTGTAAACAACAGCTGGTGCATGAAATCTAATACTCAAAGTTTTGCTCACCTGAGTTAGAGTATCTCATGATAAGCTGTAGACCACACTATTTACCAAGAGAGTTTTCTTCTATATTTTTCGTAGCTGTCTATTTACCACGACAAACCGATGCTGGCACTAAGATTGCACTCAATGAGCTGTATAAGGCCATAAGCAAACAGGAAAACGCTCATCCAGAGGCAGCGCTCCTAGTGGCCGGGGACTTTAATACAGGAAAACTTAAATCTGTTCTACCTAATTTCTACCAGCATGTTAAATGTGCAACTAGAGGAAAGAAAACTCTAGACCACCTTTACTCCACACACAGAGACGCGTACAAAGCTCTCCCTCGCCCTCCATTTGGCAAATCTGACTATAATTCTATCCTCCTGATTCCTGCTTATAAGCAAAAACTAAAGCAGGAAGCACCAGTGACTCGGTTAATAAGGAAGTGGTCAGATGACGCAGATGCTAAGCTACAGGACTGTTTTGCTAACACAGACTGGAATATGTTCCGGGATTCTTCCGATGGCATTGAGGAGTACACCACATCAGTCACTGGCTTCATCAATAAGTGCATCGATGACGTCGTCCCCATAGTGACCGTACGTACATACCCCAACCAGAAGCCATGGATTACAGGCAACATCCGCACTGAGCTAAAGGGTAGAGCTGCCGCTTTCAAGGAGCGGGACTCTAACCCAGACGCTTATAAGAATTCCTGCTATGCCCTCCGATGACCCATCAAACAGGCAAAGAGTCAATACAGGACTAAGATTGAATCGTACTACACCTGCCTAAATGACTACCGACCCGTAGCACTCACATCTGTAGCCATGAAGTGCTTTGAAAGGCTGGTCATGGCTCACATCAACACCATTATCCCAGAAACCCTAGACCCACTCCAATTTGCATACCGCCCTATGACCTTTTTTCTTATTTTGTTACGTTACAGCCTTATTCTAAAATTGATTAAATAGTTTTTTCCCCTAATCAAACTACACACAATACCCCATAATGACAAAGCAAAAACAGGTTTTTAGAAATTGTTACAAATGTATTAAAAATAAAAACGGAAATATCACATTTACATAAGTATTCAGAACCTTTACTCAGTACTTTGTTGAAGCACCTTTGGCAGCGATTACAGCCTTGAGTCTTCTTGCGTATGACGCTACAAGCTTGGCACACCTGTATTTGGGGAGTTTCTCCCATTCTTCTCTGCAGATCCTCTCAAGCTCTGTCTGGTTGGATGGGGAGCCTCGCTGCACAGCTATTTCCAGGTCTCTCCAGAGATGTTCGATCGGGTTCAAGTCCGGGCTGTAGCTGGGCCACTCAAGGACATTTAGAGACTTGTCCTGAAGCCACTCCTGCGTTCTCTTGGCTGTGTACTTAGGGTCGATGTCCTATTGGAAGGTGAACCTTCGCCCCAGTCTGAGGTCCTGAGCGCTCTGGAGCAGGTTTTCATCAAGAATCTCTCTCTACTTTGCTCCATTCATCTTTCCCTCGATCCTGACTTGTCTCCCAGTCCCTGCCGCTGAAAAACATCCCCACAGCATGATGCTGCAACCACCATGCTTCACTGTAGGGATGGTGCCAGGTTTCCTCCAGACGTGACACTTGGCATTCAGGCCAAAGAGTTCAATCTTGGTTTAATCAAACCAGAGAATCTTGTTTCTCATGGTCTGAGAGCCTTCAGGTGCCTTTTACTGAGGAGTGGCCACTCTACCATAAAGGCCTGATTAGTGGAGTGCTGCAGAGATGGTTTTCCTTCTGGAAGGTTTTCCTGTATCCACAGAAGAACTCTGGAGCTCTGTCAGAGTGACCATCAGGTTCTTGGTCACCTCCCTGACCAAGGCCGTTCTCCCCCGATTGCTCAGTTTGGCCGGGCGGCCAGCTCTAGGAAGAGTCTTGATGGTTCCAAACTTCTTCCATTTAAGAATGATGGAGGCCACTATGTTCTTGGGGACCTTCAATGCTGCAGACATTTTTTGGTACCCTTCCCCAGATCTGTGCCTCAACACAATCCTGTCTCGGCGCTCTACGGACAATTACTTTGAGCTCATGGCTTGGTGTTTGCTCTGACATGCCCTGTCAGCTGTGGGACCTTATATAGACTGGTGTGTGCCTTTCCAATCAATTGAATTTACCACAGGTGGACTCCAATCAAGTTGCAGAAACATCTCAAGGATGATCAATGGAAACAGGATGCACCTGAGCTCAATTTCGAGTCTCATAGCAAAGTGTCAGTTTTTTATTTTTAATACATTTGCAAACATTTATAATAACCTGTTTTCGCTTTGTCATTATGGGGTGTTGTGTGTAGATTGATGAGGGAAATAAATTATTTAATCAATTTTAGAATAAGGCTGTAATGTAACAAAATGTGGAAAAAGTCAAGGGTTCTGAATACTTTCAAATGCACTAGGCTAAACGCCAGTCATGTTTGACAAATATAATGTAAGATCATTATTAATATTAATGTCTAAAGGCTTGATTCTCTGGACATGCTCTATATATGCAAAGTATTGGACACCCCTTAAAATTAGTGGATTCGGCTATTTCAGCTGACGGGTGTATAAAATCAAGCACACCGCCATGCAATCTCCATAGACAAACATTGGCAGTAGAATGGCCTTACTTAAGAACTCAGTGACATTCAACGTGGTACCGTCATAGGATGCCACCTTTCCAACAAGTCAGTTCATCAAATTTCTGCCCTGCTAGAGCTGTCCCGGTCAACTGTAAGTGCTGTTATTGTGAAGTGGAAACGTCTAGGAGCAACAATGGCTCAGCCGCGAAGTGGTAGGCCACACAAGCTCACAGAATGGGACCAGCGAGTGCTGAAGCGCGTAGCGTGTAAAAATCGTCTGTCCTCGGTTGCAACACTTGCTACCGAGTTCCAAACTTCCTCTGGAAGCAACGTCAGCACAAGAACTGTTCATTCGCCGCCATTGGACTCTGGAGCAGTGGAAACGTGTTCTCTGGAATGATGAATCACGCTTCACCATCTTGCAGTCTGACGGACAAATCTGGGTTTGGCGGATGCCAGGAGAACGCTACCTGCCCGAATGCATAGTGCCAACTGTACATTTTGGTGGAAAAGGAATAATGGTCTGGGGCTGTTTTTCATGGTTCGGGCTAGGCCCCTTAGTTCCAGTGAAGGGAAATCTTAACGCTACAGCATACAATTACATTCTAGACGATTCTGTGCTTCCAACTTTGTGGCAACAGTTTGGGGAAGGCCCTTTTCTGTTTCAGAATGACAATGCCCCCATGCACAAAGCGAGGTCCACACAGAAATGGTGTGTAATAACTTGACTGGCCTGCACAGAGCCCTGACCTCAACCCCATCAACAACCTTTGGGATGAATTGGAATGCAGCTGTGAGTCAGGCCTAATCGCCCAACATCAGTGCCTGACCTCACTAATGCTCGTGGCTGAATGGAAGCAAGTCCCCGCAGCAATGTTCCAACATCTAGTGGAAAGCCTTCCCAGAAGAGTGGAGGCTGTTATAGCAGCAAAGGGGGAACCAACTCCACATGAATGCCCATGATTTTGGAAAGAGATGTTTGACGATCAGATGTCCACATACTTTTGGTCATTTAGTGTACTTGTGGCACTGTTAGTTCAGATAAGAGAGAAAGGCCAGTTCCTGTTGCGCACTGCAACATTACCCAACTTGCAATCTAAGCGGAGGCAGTCAACATTTTGCAACTATTTAACCATAAACGTTTAAAACCTGGAAGTTTTTTGTCATTTTATAAGGCGTATTACTTTGTTCTGACCATAGGAATGTTAAGGAGATTATTTTATAAACATATGCCATTGAAATCAGTATTTCCCTCATGTTCTCAACTGTCTTTTGTTGTCCAGCAGCCAAAGACACAATCTTAGTCATGTTGCAACTTAACAACCCATGTTTGTTGATGCGTCTTTAGATCTTCCCTGTTTCAAAATTTCTAAAGGATATTTTCGTCTCTGCCATATGAAACCGCTCGCATTTGCGGTGCACTTTGAAGATATTTTTTTTTTTAACGCTAATTTCAAATTTGGAACATTCGTACGTATAGCCTACTGCCATGTGCGCATTGCTGCGCTCATTTGTGAAGAAATAGCCTAATAGTTTATCAACATTTTAAGCTAAACGCTCTGATCTTCAGCCTCATTCCTTTAAAAGGTTTTTTGATGTACAGTGGTTGTATTAATTTGGGATCTCCTACAACTGTTCCAGAGTAGGCTATGTTTTAAATATTTATTTATTGCACAGAACAACAAGCTGACCAATAGAATAAGTCAACTTTTGTACTATAGTGGATTGCCATAGGCTAGTGCTTTTGCTGTTCGTTACTCATCTTGTTGGCTGACGAAAAGTAAATGTGGACAGTTCTAACATCTTCAATATGCACCTTGTTGCTTCCCCGATGTGTCTGTTTTCACTTGTAGCCTTCGGAGCTGCGATGCCTGTGAGAAGGACCCGATCACATGACGGGCATTGGCTAATAAGAATTGAGATATCTGAGAGAGCCATGTGAGTGAGAGGTGCTTCGGAGCACAGCGCTTGGCAGCCGGGAGAAGGGAATTATAATTGTTATATTCAGCCCAAGTGCACAACGACCACTTTGGCCGCAAAGCATGGATTTTCTTAGGGGGTATTACGGCCACACATTATGACCGCTGGGAAATTCAAGGCCTGACCATGATAGTTCCTTAGTGATGTGGACACCGAGGAACTTGAAGCTCTCGACCCGCTCCACTAGAGCCCCATCGGTGGAATACGGGCGTGCTTGGCCCTCCTTTTCCTGTAGTCCATGATCAGTTCCTTTGTTTTGCTTACATTGAGGGAGAGGTTGTTGTCCTGGCACCACTCTGCCAGGTCTCTGACCTCCTCCCTATAGGCTGTCTCATCATCGTCAGTGATCAGGACTGCCATCGTCCTATCATCAGCAAACTTAATGATGGTGTTAGAGTCGTGCGCGGCCTCACAGTCGTGGGTGAACAGGGAGTACAGGAGGGGACTAAGCACGCACCCCTGAGGGGCCCCCATGTTGAGAGTCAGCGTGGCGGATGTGTCTACCCTCACCACCTGGGGGCGGCCCGTCAGGAAGTCCAGGATCCAGATGCAGAGAGAGGTGTTCAGTCCCAGGGTCCTTCGCTTAGTGATGAGCTTGGAGGGCACTATGGTGTTGAACGCTGAGCTGTAGTCAATGAACAGCATTCTCACATAGATGTTCCTCTTGTCCAGGTGGGTGGACAGTGTGGAGTGCAGTAGAGATTGTGTCATCTGTGGATCTATTGAAGTGGGTCCAGGGTGTCTGGGATGATGGTGTTGATGTGAGCCATGACCAACCTTTCAAAGCATTTCATGGCTACAGATGTGAGTGCTACGGGGCAATAGTCATTTAGACAGGTTTTTTAAATTAAATGTTTTACCTTTATTTAAACAGGTAAGACCAGCCTATAGGTTACCTTGGCGTTCTTGGGCACAGGGACTATGGTGGTCTGCTTGAAACATGTAGGTATAACAGACTGGGTCAGGGAAAGGTTGAAAATGTCGGCTACGTAAAGCATCCGGAACAGCTGGTGCTCTCATGCATGGTTCAGTGTTGCTTGCCTTGAAGCGAGCATAGAAGGCATTTAGCTCGTCTGGTAGGCTCGCGTCACTGGGCAGCTCACGGCTGGGTTTCCCTTTGTAATCTGTGATAGTTTACAAGCCCTGCCACTTCCGACGAGCTCAGAGCTGGCATAGTAGGATTCGATCTTACTATTGTATGTCATGTGATGTCACGAGAGGCTGTGTCCTGGAGGGACGTTACATCCCCCTGAGGTGGCTGCAAACCCAGACAGCTATGGCTCCATCTGCTGGTATGGTCGGGAACTCCACCCCTCTATGGCCAATCTTCCCACGCAGCTGAAACAAATGAGGAGCTGATGAGCTGAAGGTTTGGGAAGGGAAGAGACACAGTCTCCAACCTGGGCGCTCTGGAGGACAAGAGGGCTGCACGTCCACTTCCATGAGGAATATAAGGATTTGGAGATACTTACCTTTGGGAAATACTCACCTTTGGATATATGCACCTGTGGAAATACGTGAGAGACATTTGGAAGGACTTTTTGCTGGGTTGGCCACTAGCTGCAACGTGGACTACAGTAAGGCTGGGGAAAAGTTATCTGAGCGAGTGAGAATTATGACTTTGGATGTGGAAGAGACATCCCTGAACTGTTAACCCTTAAAGAGCCACAAGAGAACAGAATTTTGTTATATTTTCGTTAATTTCCCAAGACCTATAATAAAATCCTTGTTTTGTTTGAACCTTGTCTCCTTGCACTACTTGAGCAATCCCGCTGAAAGCTGTGTAGCCTCTCGTGACGTCACAGATGGTGGAGAATACGGGCACGCTCAAGCGTTAATAGTGCATGTCAGAGGAGGATACCGAAGGTTTGATCACCCAGTTTTCCAAGTTGGCCGTAGGCTCCCGCCGACTGAAATGGAGGACATATTGAAAGCCCTTGTTGCTGGCCAGCAAGCCCAGATGCAAGCAAACGTGGCTCTCTTGGAGGAGCAAAAGAAAGCCAACCTTCTGAAGGCAGAGGAATTGCAGTTGCAGAGACAGAGGGTGGTCCAAAATACCCGCCCAATAAAGGCAAGTGACTTTATATCTAAGATGGGAGCTACCGATGACATTGAGGCATACCTGCATGCATTTGAGGCCACGGCCACTAGGGAAGCCTGGCCCAAGCAACAGTGGGTTGGTCTGTTAGCCCCCCTTTCTAACCGGGGAATCGCTGAATGCTGTCCGGGACCTGGGCCCTGACCAGGTTACTGACTATGATGCCCTGAAGTCTGAGATCCTCAGCAGATATGGACTCACAAAGTTTGGTATGGCCCAGCGCTTTCACAGCTGGACCTTCCAACCAGACCAACCTCCTCGGGCGCAGATGCATGAACTTGTCCGAATCGCAAGGAAATGGCTGGATCCGCAGAGGAATACAGCAGCGGCGGTGGTGGAGGCCGTTGTGGTGGATCGTTACCTACGCGCCCTGCCTTATGAGGCAAAACGGTTCATCAGTCAACAGGCCTTGACCACGGCTGATCTGACCGTGGAAGCTGTGGAAAAGTACCAGGCCACAGCGGAGATGCTGAATGCTTCCCGAAAAGACCCCAGGAGTGCGGCCCCACCACAAATGGGAAGAACCCGTCCAAAGGACCCCAAGGTCTCGAACCCAGCCACGTCAGGACTTTTCCCGGCTCCAGGGGGAGCCAGAAACCAGGCGGGTCCAAGAAGAGTACACCAGGAGGGGGAAACTCGACAGTGTTACCGGTGTGGGGAGATGGGACATATCTCCTGGCAGTGTGGGAAACCAGCCGAGGAACCTATGCCCACTGCGGAGTCCTCCAGCTCAGCACCCACACACCGTTTTGCCTCGCTCTTGGGAGTCGTAGATGGCGGCCCAGATCGACCCCCCCACCTGCCCGGTAACTGTGAATCACCATGATGTGGAGGCCTTACTGGATTCTGGTAGCCGGGCCACCCTGGTGCGTAAGGATTTGGTGGGCCCAACGTGTCTGACCCCGGGGAAAGTCCTCCCAGTTTCCTGTGTCCATGGGGACACCAGAGAATACCCCATTACTGAACTTACAATGACCAGCACACGGGGAACCATACACACGACGGCGGGGGTGGTTGATTCCCTCCCCGTCCCTGTCCTAATTGGACGAGACTGCCCAGCCTTTTACCCACTCTGGAGAGAGTCTCAGGAGAGGATAACCCGAGTACCTCGGAAACGGAGAGGCAAGACTCATCCTGGGAAGGCTCCGGTGCAATCCTCCGAGTTACTCACTCCCGCCCGGGCTCTGATAGGGATGGCAGGTGCCCAGACCGACACCGAGACTGGTCCGGATACGGGAGAAGAGAACGCAGCCCAGGAAAGTGCTCCGTTCTCCAGTGAAGAAGACGTCCCAGGCACCCAAGAGCTTCCCCCTCTCACAGGCCAGTATGGTACGGCTCAATTACAAGATCCTACTCTTGCAAATGCCTTAAGAAATGTGCAGGTATTAGAAGGTGTAGTGTTAGGTGATAAGACAAACCCTACTTACCCCCATTTCGCAGTAAACCGGGGGTTAGTATATCAGATAGTCAAGAAAAATGATGAAGTGCATGAACAGCTCCTCGTGCCACAGCCCTATCGGGCCACAGTACTCAACCTAGCACACACACACCCGCTTAGGGGCCCACTTGGGGGTAGAGAAGACTAAGGAAAGAATCATGCAACGTTTCTTTTGGCCAGGAGTACACAAAGAGATAGAGAACTACTGCCGTAGTTGCCCTGAGTGTCAGCAGGTTGCGCCAAAGCCCACATATAGAAACCCGCTCATTCCCTTGCCCATTATCGAAACTCCTTTTGAGAGGATTGAATTAGACATAGTCGGGCCCTTACCGAAAAGTTCCAGGGGACATCAATACATTCTGGTCATTCTGGACTATGCATCCCGGTACCCGGAGGCCATTCCGCTGAGGAAGGCTACATCCAGACAAATCGCCAAGGAGCTGTTCCGTCTCTCAACTAGTCTGGGAATCCCAAAAGAGATATTGACGGACCAAGGGACTCCATTCATGTCCAGGGTGATGAAAGAACTCTGTGCTTTACTGAAAATCAAACAGCTGAGAACCTCGGTCTACCACCCCCAGACAGATGGCCTAGTCGAACGTTTTAACAAAACACTAAAATCCATGCTGCGGAAAGCGGTAGGGGAAGATGGGCGCAACTGGGATCAGCTGTTACCCTACATATTATTTGCGGTGAGAGAGGTACCTCAGTCTTCTACTGGTTTTTCACCCTTTGAGCTCTTGCTTTCCTACAGACCCAGAGGACTGCTCGACATCGCCAAGGAGGCCTGGGAGGAGCAGCCATGCCAACAGCGGACACTGATCGACCATGTCGGGGCTATGAGGGAGAGAATGAAGGCCATCTATCCCATGATGCGGGAACACCTGGAGGCCAGTCAGCGGCAACAGCAAGCCTCCTACAACAGATCTGCTCAACCCAGGGAGTTTAAGCCGGGGGACAGAGTGCTGGTCCTGGTGCCAACCGTTGAGTGTAAATTCCTGGCAACCTGGCAAGGACCATATGAGGTCATTGAACGCATGGGAGAAGTAAACTACAAGGTGAGGCAACCAGATAAAAGAAAAACTGAGCAGATTTATCATGTTAACCTTTTAAAGAAGTGGCACGCCAGAGAGGCGCTGTTCAGCTGTCTACCCCCCACAGAGACCAAGGAACCGGCGCGAGAAGAGGTTCAGCTGGGTCCAAATCTGTCCCCACATCAACGACAGATGGCCCTGGAACTCGTGGAGCAGAACCAGGATGTCTTCTCCTCCCTTCCCGGTCACACAGAGGTGGTCCAACATGAGATCCGCACCATGCCTGGCCGAACGGTAAACCAGCGCCCGTACCGCGTGCCAGAGGCTCGTAAAGTGGTTATACAGAAGGAGGTAAGGAAGATGCGGGAGTTGGGAGTAATCGAAGAGTCCCACAGTGCCTGGGCAAGTCCCATCGTACTAGTTCCCAAGCCAGACGGTTCAGTACGATTTTGTAATGACTATCGAAAGTTGAATGAAGTGTCTGAATTTGATGCATACCCAATGCCTCGTGTCGATGATTTAATAGACTCCTTGGGGCATGCTCGTTTCCTAACCACTCTTGATCTCACAAAAGGCTACTGGCAGGTGCCCCTGACCCCGGCGTCTAAGGAGAAGACAGCCTTTGCCACCCCGGAGGGGCTCTACCAGTATACCCGACTTCCGTTTGGTCTCCACGGGGCACCTGCCACGTTCCAACGCCTGATGGATCGAGTCCTTGCGCCCCACAAGAGTGCACGCAGCGGCTTATTTGGATGATGTTGTTATACAAAGTCCGGATTGGGCCAGCCACATACCCCGGGTACAAGCGGTGCTGGATTCGCTCAGGGAAGCAGGGCTCACGGCAAACCCGAAGAAGTGCAAGCTGGCCTTCAGTGAGACAAACTACCTGGGGTACACCATTGGGCGGGGGTTGGTCAAACCACAGGAAGCCAAACTGCGGGCCATACAGGACTGGCCGCAGCCCATCACCAAGAAGCAAGTAAGGTCATTTTTGGGCCTCGCTGGCTACTATAGACGCTTTATTGCAGATTTTGCTACCATAGCTGCACCGTTGACGGAGCTGACGACCAAACGCCACTCACGAATGGTGAAGTGGAACCCTGCGGCGGAGGCGGCTTTCCTCAACCTGGAAGCGAGCACTCTGCTCCAGTCCGATCCTGGTGGCACCAGACTTCAAGAAGGAATTCATTGTCCAAGCGGATGCTTCGGAGGTGGGTCTGGGTGCTGTCCTCACCCAGGCACATGACGGTGAAGAACATCCCATTCTCTACCTAAGCAGAAAGTTACTTCCAAGAGAGAAGAACTATTCAACGGTGGAGAAAGAATGTCTGGCTGTAGTCTGGGCCCTGGAGTCCCTTCGGTTCTATCTCCTGGGCCGACGTTTCATGGTGGTATCTGATCACGCCCCTCTGCAGTGGATGGCCAAGAACAAGGAATCAAACAGTAGAGTAACCAGATGGTTTTTGAGCTTGCAACCGTTTAACTTTTCTGTTGTCCACAGGGCTGGCAAGCACCACGGCAATGCGGGACGCCCTCTCCCGGCGTGATGCCTTCTTCGCTGCCTTTACCCCGACGAGGGACGTCGGTCCCGAGGAGGGGGATGTGTGATGTCACGAGAGGCTGTGTCCTGGAGGGACGTTACATCCCCCCTGAGGTGGCTGCAAACCCAGACAGCTATGGCTCCATCTGCTGGTATGGTCGGGAACTCCACCCCTCTATGGCCAATCTTCCCACGCAGCTGAAACAAATGAGGAGCTGATGAGCTGAAGGTTTGGGAAGAGAAGAGACACAGTCTCCAACCTGGGCGCTCTGGAGGACAAGAGGGCTGCACGTCCACTTCCATGAGGAATATAAGGATTTGGAGATACTTACCTTTGGGAAATACTCACCTTTGGATATATGCACCTGTGGAAATACGTGAGAGACATTTGGAAGGACTTTTTGCTGGGTTGGCCACTAGCTGCAACGTGGACTACAGTAAGGCTGGGGAAAAGTTATCTGAGCGAGTGAGAATTATGACTTTGGATGTGGAAGAGACATCCCTGAACTGTTAACCCTTAAAGAGCCACAAGAGAACAGAATTTTGTTATATTTTCGTTAATTTCCCAAGACCTATAATAAAATCCTTGTTTTGTTTGAACCTTGTCTCCTTGCACTACTTGAGCAATCCCGCTGAAAGCTGTGTAGCCTCTCGTGACGTCACAGTCACGATCGTCGTTAGATGAAGCGGACCAAGGCGCAGCGTGATATGCGTACATTCTTTTATTGCAGTACACAACACGAACCAAAACAACAAAACAAACGATACGTGAAGTCCTGGGTTGAATACAAACCTTCCGGAACAAGATCCCACAAATGACAAGTGCAAAACAGGTTGCCTAAGTATGGTTCCCAATCAGAGACAACGAGACACAGCTGCCTCCGTTTGGGAACCACCCCGGCCAACACAGAAACACACGATCTAGAAAAGAACACTACACATAGAAACTAACACCCTGGCTCAACATATAAGAGTCCCCAGAGCCAGGGCGTGACAGTACCCCCCCCCCCAAAGGCGCGGACTGCGACCGCGCCAACTAAACCCAACAGGGGAGGGGCCGGGTGGGCACTCCGCCTCGGAGGCGGATCCGGCTCCGGGCGTGACCACCACTCTCTAACATCCCGCCCGTAGCGCCCCTGGTCTGGCCCCGCTGGCTGGAGCTGGACTGGACATCGGTGGAGCGGATTGCTTAGGCTCCGGTGTGGAGCAGCTGACCGGTACCTGACCAGGCACCGGTGAAACAGGCACGGGCTGTGCCGGACTGACGACGCGCACCACAGGCTTGGTGCGGGGAGCAGGAACAGGCCGGGCCGGGCTGGCGACGCGCACCACTAACTTAGTGCGGGGAGCAGGAACGGGTTGGGCCGGGCTGGGAACACGCACCACTAACTTAGTGCGGGGAGCGGGAACGGGTCGGGCCGGACTGGGAACACGCACCACTAACTTAGTGCGGGGAGCAGGAACGGGTTGGGCCGTACTGGGAACACGCACCACTAACTTAATGCGGGGAGCGGGAACGGGTTGGGCCGGACTGGGAACACGCACCACTAACTTAGTGCGGGGAGCGGGAACGGGTCGGGCCGGACTGGGAACACGCACCACTAACTTAGTGCGGGGAGCAGGAACGGGTTGGGCCGTACTGGGAACACGCACCACTAACTTAGTGCAGGGAGCAGGAACGGGTTGGGCCGTACTGGGAACACGCACCACTAACTTAGTGCGGGGAGCAGGAATGGGCCTGACCGTACTGGGAACACACACCACTGGCCTTGTGCGGGAATCAGGAACGGGCCGGACCGGACTGGTGACACACACCACTTGTTTGGTGCGAGGAGCGGGACTGGGTTTCCTCATAAACCTCCGCTCCCTCTGCTGCCTACTCAGTTCCTCTCGCCGTGCCTCTACACTCTCCTTCTCCCTCTTGACCAATGGCCCCCGTAACCTGGTGGCCTCCTCTCCTAGTCCACAAACTCGCCCTGTAGCTGCCTCCAGCAGCCCCGTCGTCCATGCCGTGTGCCCCCCCCAAAAAATTAATTGGGGTTGCCTCTCGCCTGTCCGACGACGACACTGTTGGCGCCGTACCTCCTCTCTCGCCAGGGCTTTAACTTTAGCCCATGGCCCTTTGCCCGCGAACATGTCCTCCCAGGACCACCATTGGCCCACCTGGGCCATCGCCAACCTCTCCAGCTCCTTACCCGGCGTTTGCTCCTGGACACGCTGCTTGGTCCCTTATTTGGTGGGATCTTCTGTCACGATCGTCGTTAGATGAAGCGGACCAAGGCGCAGCGTGATATGCGTACATTCTTTTATTGCAGTACACAACACAAACCAAAACAACAAAACAAACGATACGTGAAGTCCTGGGTTGAACACAAACCTTCCGGAACAAGATCCCACAAATGACAAGTGCAAAACAGGCTGCCTAAGTATGGTTCCCAATCAGAGACAACGAGACACAGCTGCCTCCGATTGGGAACCACCCCGGCCAACACAGAAACACACGATCTAGAAAAGAACACATAGAAAACAAAACATAGACACTACACATAGAAACTAACACCCTGGCTCAACATATAAGAGTCCCCAGAGCCAGGGCGTGACACTGTATTAACACTTTGCTTGCTTGATGACTCGTCGGAGGTCGTAGCGGGATTTCTTATAAGCGTCCGGATTAGTGTCCCGCTCCCTGAAAGTGGCAGCTCTAGCCTTTAGCTCAGTGTGGATGTTGCCTGTAATCCATGGTTTCTGGTTGGGCTGTACGTTCACTGTGGGGACGGCGTCGTCGATGAACTTATTAATGAAGCTGATGACTGATGTGGTAAATTCCTTAATGCCATCGGATGAATCCCAGAACGTATTCCAGCCTGTGCTAGCAAAACTGTCCTGTAGCTTAACATCCACTTTATCGGACCACTTCCGTATTGTGTGAGTCAATGGTACTTCCTGTTTGTGTTTTTGCTTGTAAGCAAAAATCAGGAGGATAGCGTTATGGTCAGATTTGCCAAATGGAGGGCGAGGGAGAGCTTTGTATGCATTTCTGTGTGTGGAGTAAAGAGAACATTTGGATTTTTTTTTTTTTTTTTTTGAAGTTAGGCACTCTCACTCTGTGTGTGTGCTGTGCGTGCGTGTCAGTAATGATTTGGATACCCTTCCCTCAGACCTCACCTCCCCACCTTGCTTCAAATCAATGAATGAGTTCCACAGGGAGCTATAGTAAAGCTCATTACAGTAAAGAGTGGAGAAAGCAGTCAGTGGCTCTCCAAACTAAGAGCACCACCTGTCTGCTCCACACAGACTTGCCTACATCGTATTTCATTATGTGTATGCTATTCAGAATATTTGCCACTAATAGACTGTGCACTTAAAGATGGACATCGATCAAACAGACATGTTCATTGGTTATTGATGCCAAGCCACTGCCGGTTAAATTACAATCTGTGTCTTCCCCTAGTTAAGTGCCTGTTGTGTTATATTTGGTTCCCAGTCCCAGTGGTGTGGAGGAGATCTGATTGGCTGTGTTTTCTCAGTTCTGTAACAGGAAGTGTCCTGACTAGCGGGGGTTGATAGTCTCACTACCTCAGCTGCCCTCTCACTCTGCTCAGACTACTGTTGGCTTATGTCTTGGCACAGGCTGAAATGCCATCAGTGGCAGCACCATATCCGCTAACCACCCCTTCACACACTCTAGACTCTCCCTTCTCTCAGAACATAGGCCTAGTCTCCCTTTCACTTTACAACTGTACCAAATGTACCCAAGATCTGCTTGATAAGATTTAGTAATCTTTTCCTGTACAGATGGCCACCCGAAGGGTAGCCTATTTTGATGTGGATCTGGAATACTTTATCTAATACCGTGGGCCATGTTTCACTTGTTTTTATAGAAATAAGCTAAATAAATTAAACCCGTACTGAATATATAGGCTAATCGTGATTCAGTTCTACTTTATAATTTCAACCAGCAGAGGTCACAATGACTGAAGCATTTTTGTCATACCCATGTATTCATAATAGTATTTACACCCTGTTCTCTCTCTCTCTCTCCTGTCCATCGTAGGCTGCAGGTATAGCAGACAGAGCCATGCTGAAAGCGGGCATGGCCAAGGCAGCGCTGCCCAAGCCAGGGCTCCAGGAGAGGGCCAAGCAACACTCCCTCGCCCCCTCTACCACCACCACAGCTACAGGCATCAAAACCTCCAGATCCTCCAACACCCTGGCCACAGACTTGCGCCTCAGCAGGGTGAGTGGTGCCAGACACAGTAGATGACAGTGGCACCACTGAACACACCCAACATCTCCTTGATGAATGGTGGGAGGTTGGGAGTGGGACAGGTGGGAGGGAGATAGGGGAAGATACCACCATTTACATTTTTCTAAGAGCGTCTCTGTCCATTTGGACGATTGAAAGAAACGTTCAATTGAATTAGCTTACCTCTGCATCACCTGTAGACACTGACCTCGGCAGAGTGTCACAAAGCATACACACTCTTAGGAAAAAAGGTGCTATCTAGAACCTAAAAGCGTTCTTCGCCTGTCCCCATAGGATAACCCTTTGAAGAACCCTTTTTGGTTCCATGTAGAACCCTTTCCACATAGGGTTATACATGGAACCCAAAAGGGTTCTACCTGGAACCAAAAAGGGTTGTACTGACAGCATGACAAGAATGCAGTGACAACATGATTTTTTGCCTAAGAGTGCTTTTACAATTTAATAGTAGTAGATTGTGGATGTTTTCCAATTGGTAAGGTAATCTGTGGTTTCGTAAGTCCTGACTGAGTGTGTATGTATGTGTGTATTGTTGTAGCTGAAGAGGGCCAGTAGTGATGACACCCTGGCCAAGCCTGCCCTGGGGGCAGCAGCCACAGGCTCCCGCATGAAGAAGACTGTCACTATAGGGGCCATCTCTGACCTGGCCGATGCAAGACCTCGCAGCCTCTCAGGTAAGGGAACCATAGTTCAGTGCACACACACACACACACACATTTTGTTATTATATCCTTGTGGGGACCTAAAATGTATTTCCATTCAAAATCCTATTTTCCCTAACCTTAACCCTAACCCAAACCGTAAACCTAACCACTAACCCATTACTCTAACCCTAATTGTAAACCTAACCCTAAACCGAACCCCTAAGCTTAAAATAGCCTTTGTCCTCATGGAGACGTGGGGATTTTAGGTCCCCACAAGGATAGAAGAACAAACCCACACACATTCGGAAAGTATTCAGACCCCTTCCCCTTTTCCACATTTTGTTACGTTACAGCCTTATTCTAAAATGGATTAAATTAATGTTTTTCCTCAACAATCTACACACAATACCCCATAATGTCAGGGTGTCAGTGTGATGCGGTAGGACGAAGTCAGGCGCAGGACACAGAGCTAATCGAAAGCGTACTTTACTCGTAGGAACCGTAAATAACATAACCTCCACGCAGGGAGGAAACAAACCCACTCACCAGACGACAACCAAACATGAACAAACACGCACAACATACAGTGGGAGCCAGAGGGTTAAATAGGGAAGTAATCAATACCTAATGGGAACCAGGTGTGAACAATAAAGACAAGACAAGTAGAACACAGAAACATAGATCGGTAGCAGCTAGTACTCCGGTGACGACGAACGCCGAAGCCTGCCCGAGCAAGGAGGAGGAGCAGCCTCGGCTGAATCCGTGACACATAATGACAATGCAAAACAGTTTTTTTGAATTTTTTGGGAAATGTATTTAAAAACAGTAATACCTTATTTAAAAAAGTATTCAGACCCTTTGCTATGAGACTCGAAATTGAGCTCAGGTGCATCCTGTTTCCATTGATCATCCTTGAGATGTTTCTACAACTTGATTGGAGTCCACCTGTGGTAAATTCAATTGATTGTACATTATTTGGAAAGGCACACACCTGTCTATATAAGGTCCCACAGTTGACAATGCATGTCAGAGCAAACACCAAGCTACGAGGTCGAAGGAATTGTCTGCAGAGCTCCGAGACAGGATTGTGTCGAGGCACAGATCTGGGGAAGAGTACCAAATATATTTCTGCAGCATTTAAGGTCCCCAAGAACATAGTGGGCTCCATCATTCTTAAATGGAAGAATTTTGGAACCACCAAGACTCTTCCTAGAGCTGGCCGCCTGGCCAAACTGAGCTATCGGGGGAGAATGGCCTTGGTCAAGGAGTGACCAAGAATCCGATGGTCACTCTGACACAGCTCCAGAGAACCTTCCAGAAGGACAACCATCTCTACAGCACTCCACCAAACAGGCCTTTATGGTAGAGTGGCCAGACGGAGGCCACTCCTCAGTAAAGGGCACATGACAGCCCGCTTGGAGTTTGCCAAAAGGCACCTAAAGGACTCTCAGACCATGAGAAACAAGATTCTCTGGTCTGATGAAACCAAGATTGAACACTTTGGCCTGAATGCCAATCGTCACGTCTGGAGGAAACCTGGCACCATTCCTACGGTGAAGCATGGTGGTGGCAGCATCATGCTGTGGGGATGTTTTTCAGCAGCAGGGACTGGGAGACTAGTCAGGTTCGAGGGAAAGATGAATGGAGCAAAGTACAGAGATATGCTTGATGAAAACCTGCTCCAGAGCGCTCGGGACCTCAGACTGGGGGCGAAGGTTCACCTTCCAACAGGACAACGACCCTAAGCACACAGCCAAGACAATGCAGGAGTGGCTTCAGGACAAGTCTCTGAATGTCCTTGAGTGGCATATCCAGAGCCCGGACTTGAACCCAATCAAACATCTCTGGAGAGACCTGAAAAAATCTGTGCAGCGACGCTCCCCATCTAACCTGACAGAGCTTGAGAGGATCTGCAGAGAAGAATGGGAGAAACTCCCCAAATACAGGTGTGCCAAGCTTGTAGCGTCATACCCAAGAAGACTCGAGGCTGTAATCGCTGCCAAAGGTGCTTCAACAAAGTACTAAGTAAAGGGTCCGAATACTTATGTACAGTGGGGAGAACAAGTATTTGATACACTGCCGATTTTGCAGGTTTTCCTACTTACAAAGCATGTAGAGGTCTGTAATTTTTATCATAGGTACACTTCAACTGTATGATTTTTAAGTAATTAATTTGCATTTTATTGCATGACATAAGTATTTGATACATCAGAAAAGCAGAACTTAATATTTGGTACAGAAACCTTTGTTTGCAATTACAGAGATCATACGTTTCCTGTAGGTCTTGACCAGGTTTGCACACACTGCAGCAGGGATTCTCCAGATCCTTCAGGTTTCGGGGCTGTTGCTGGGCAATACAGACTTTCAGCTCCCTCCAAAGATTTTCTATTGGGTTCAGGTCTGGAGACTGGCTAGGCCACTGCAGGACCTTGAGATGCTTCTTACGGAGCCACTCCTTAGTTTCTTTGAGACTGTGGTCCCAGCTCTCTTCAGGTCATTGACCAGGGCCTGCCGTGTAGTTCTGGGCTGATCCCTCACCTTCCTCATGATCATTGATGCACCACGAGGTGAGATCTTGCATGGAGCCCCAGACCGAGGGTGATTGACCGTCATCTTGAACTTCTTCCATTTTCTAATAATTGCGCCAACAGTTGTTGCCTTCTCACCAAGCTGCTTGCCTATTGTCCTGTAGCCCATCCCAGCCTTGTGCAGGTCTACAATTTTATCCCTGATGTCCTTACACGGCTCTCTGGTCTTGGCCATTGTGGAGAGGTTGGAGTCTGTTTGATTGAGTGTGTGGACAGGTGTCTTTTATACAGGTAACGAGTTCAAACAGGTGCAGTTAATACAGGTAATGAGTGGAGAACAGGAGGGCTTCTTAAAGTAAAACTAACAGGTCTGTGAGAGCCGGAATTCTTACTGGTTGGTAGGTGATCAAATACTTATGTCATGCAATAAAATGCTAATTAATTACTTAAAAATCATACAATGTGATTTTCTGGATTTTTGTTTTAGATTCCGTCTCTCTCACAGTTGAAGTGTACCTATGATAAAAATTACAGACCTCTACATGCTTTGTAAGTAGGAAAACCTGCAAAATCGGCAGTGTATCAAATACTTGTTCTCCCCACTGTAAATGTAATATTTCCGTTAAAAAAAAAAAAAAAAATAGGAAAAATTTATACAAACCTGTTTTTGCTTTGTCATTATGGGGTATTGTGTGTAGATTGATGAAGGGGAAAAAAACTATTTAATCAATTTTAGAATAAGGCTTTAACATAACAAAATGTGGAAAAAGTCAAGGGGTCTGAATACTTTCCGAATGCACTGTATGTACATTCATGCTACACACACACACATCACAACTGCAGCTACCTGACTCTTATTATTATTATTGCTAAATACTGCACAATTTAAACACTGCCCTCCAATCCCCCCTTCCCCAAAACACGTGTAAATATTGGACTATAAATTGTGTATTATACTGATGCTAAAATGTTTATTCTAATCTACTGAGCCATTTACTTTACGTTCATATTCTTATGTTTTCTTATTTCTTATTGTTTTTGCATTGTCGAGAAGGAACCTGCACATACTACTAATGAAACTTGAAACACACACACAATCACACATACCTTTTACTTCTTCTTTCTTTGTTGTCCATATGAAACATATTCCACCTGAAAAGAAATGTAAACTCTGGGTCCTTCCTACAAAAAGTGACCTAATGGCCAATCAATCAATATTATTCTGATATTTCACTGCCTATCAAATATTGGAGTTGGCTTTTTGTATGCTGAGTCGTCTGTCCGTGTGAAATAATCACCATCACTGCATTTACGTATCAGAAAGGCTAATGGGTTTTTTCCAGTAATCAGTTCAGAATCACAGTTCACTCCTTCTTGTAGTCCCTGTTACTGCTGATCTCATTTTGCTCTGTGATGTACAACCAGGGAGACATAGGGTACAACTTCCCCTGATGGCCACTAGAGGGCGATAGATCATCACTCTGATTTGCTAAAAAGGCTCAAGATCTAGAACACAAGCCATAAAGAACTTTCCCTGAAATCCCCTCTTTATTTTCCGTATCAGTTTGGTGTCGAGCTGGCCTGTTGGGATGCAGGTGGTTGTCTGAGTAGTCTCCTATTGTTTATTGGTCCAAACCTGGCCATTTGTTCTGCCATGATACGGAAAATATGAGGACTTCTTTTCCAATAGGATATGTCTGAGCTTATTGAAAGGGAAAGAATGATCATCATGGTTCTCCTTCGAGAGCTTTTTGTGTATTTGTGTGTGTGTTTGTAAGTGTGTGTGTGCGCGTATGTGTCTTTGTGTGTATGCGTTAGTGCAGCAAGCGTGTGTGTGTTGGGTTGTTGTTAGTGTGTTACACACTCAGATGTTTAGTGTTAGGGACTGTCAGTCGGTGGTTCAAACATGGGTGAACATGAGGCCATGGAACAAAAGAACACCCAGAACATGTGTTTGACTGAGTTGACTGTGTTGGAACCTCAACAACAACCATAGCAAATTAACCCAGTGCTCTGTCATTGTGACAGCATAGTACTGTAACTGTATCACACTTTCACCCACGGGACACATACTGTATACATCAATCATAAAGATAGATCTCTCAATTACAGCAGTCATCCATTATAGGTTATTTTTTCTAAGTATTTTGACTACTTCACTGTTTAAAGTCATTTGGATTTGCCCTAAATTTAGATTAGATTCAACTATACTTTATTGTCTGTTTTGCACTGAAATTTGAATTGCATTATATGTTCCACGTCACATAAGTATTTAGTGCATTATTGTAAGGTTCTGTATTTGTTTTCTTAGTTCACCTTGGTTCTTGTACATAGCCCTGTTTCTTTGTGTTCTTGAACGTAGCCCTGTCTTTCATTTTTGTTCATTGATTTCACCTGTGTTAGTTACTCACCTGGTCTCATCAGCTCCTTATTTACTTCAGTTCTTTCTGTTTGTGCTTTGTGAGGTATTGTTTGTTTTGACTCTACTAAGCATTTTTATAGCTTGTTTGTGAGAACCAGTTATAGCCTTCAGTCCTAGTTTTTGATTATTCTGCCTGTTTGCCTACCTGTGTATGACTATTGCCTGCCTGTGACCACGATTCCTGCCTTTTGGCAAGGCGAAATAAACACCTGCCGTGCTCTGCGTGTGAATCTACACCGTTTTCTCCCTGAGTATTCATTACAATTATACAGTTAAGGCTCTTGTAATGACTTTCTGAGCACGTGAATAACAAACTAAACCCTAAGCTGTTATATAAACCCTGTCTGGGTTTTGACTGATCTGAGCATAAGAGCTTCTTAGGATAATTAAAACGTGAAGTGTTTGATTGTTTATGGTGTCCCAGTGTGAAGTGTGTGAAGTATGTTGTTGCTGCTGCGTCAGAGGAGGATCCTTCCTTTATACAGCCTGCTGTTGTTTAGTCGCCGGCATGTCTGTCTCTGATATGTTTGCTGCTTTTTTTGCTTGGCTGGCTGCTAATTTCAACAGAAAACAAGTGTCTGTGTGTTTTTTTGGTTTTACTATCCTTGTGGGGATCAGAAGTCCTCACAAGGATAGTAAAACAAGGAACATTCGGACAAGTGGGGGACATTTCACCGGTCCCCACAAAGAAAAAGTATATTTTAAGGTTAGGGGTTAGGGAAAATAGGATTTTGAATGGGATTCAATTGTTTGGTCCCCACAAGGATAGTAGAACAAACGTGTGTGTTGTGCCCACCTTCCACGTGTGGGTGTGGCGGGCCAGGGAGGGCATAATTGAACTATGGGAACAATATTTAATCTCAAATAGCGAACAGTAGTAATGACGTATTTTTGTAGGCACTAACTCCGCCATGTCTCGTTGGCCAAAGCCTATGGGGAAATTAATGGGTTTTTTGGAGGGTGTTTGGATAAATGCCGAAAATAAGGTATGTGTTAAACACAGGCTTAGGAGATTTGACATGTTTTGTTCTATGAGATTGTCAAAGTGCGACGTGAATGCGGTAGGCGAAGTCAAACGCAGGTCACCGAGCTACTGGAAACGTACTTTTACTAACAAAGTAACCAGAGTACAAAACAACCTCCAAACAGGGAGGAGAATACCCGCACAACAGCAACTGCCGAAAATGACGAGAACAATCACACACAACACACAATGAACGACAGAGGGTTATATAGGGAATACAATACAACATAATAGGAAACAGGTGTACACAATCAAGACAAAACAAGTCAAACACAGAAACATAGATCGGTAGCAGCTAGTACTCCGGGGACGACGAACGCCGAAGCCTGCCCGAGCAAGGAGGAGGAGCAGCCTCGGCTGATTCAGTGACAGAGATAATCTTCCATCAGCTAATGTCACGTTTTGTGAATTTTTAAGTATTTATGTAATCAACAAGCACATAAAGGTGTCATAATTCATAAAGGTCATTTTAACTGACTGATATTGTCTCATAGAACAACACGTATATGATCTCCTAAGCCTGTGTTAACCTCAGATGTTATTTTTGGCGTTTATCCCAAAACCCCATTAATTCCCCATTCATTTACCCTATTGGAATGCCTGAACGAACCAGAGGTAACTCATTTCCGGTTTTAGGACTACAAGCTGGTGAGCTCTATTGTGGAAGAATGCTGTGCTATTTCATGTGTTTGGCAGCACTGTGTGTGAATACCACAGAATAGGGTGGAGCAGGAGCTGATCACACTAGGCCTACTTTAACTGGCTTTGACTGACTGACTGGCTGACTGCAGCTTGCCTCTGCTCTAGCTGTTCCTACTGTGTGTACAATACACGATGGGAAGTGTTCTGAATTCCATACATACAGTGCATTCGAAGTATTCAGACCCCTTCACCTTTTCCACATTTTGTTATGTTACAGCCTTATTCTAAAATGGATTAAATAACCCATTTGCCTGATCAATCTACACGCAATACCCCATAATGTCAAAGTGAAAACAGGTTTTTAGAAATGTTTGCAAGAAAAGAAAGAAAAAAGAAACCGATGGTCACTCTGACAGAGCTCCAGAGTTCCTCTGTGGAGATGGGAGAACCTTCCAGAAGGACAACCATCTCTGCAGCACTCCACCAATCAGGCCTTTATGGTAGAGTGGCCAGACGGAACCCACTCCTCAGTAAAAGCACATGACAGCCCGCTTGGAGTTTGCCAAAAGGCACCTAAAGGACAAGATTCTCTGTAACCAAGATTGAACTATTTTGCCTGAAAGCCAAGTGTCACATCTGGAGGAAACCTAGCACCATCCCTACGGTGAAGCATGGTGGTAGCAGCATCATGCTGTGGGGATGTTTTTCAGCTGCAGGGACTGGGAGACTAGTCAGGATCGAGGGAAAGATGAACAGAGCAAAGTAGAGAGAGATTCTTGATGAAAACCTGCTCCAGAGCGCTCAGGACCTCAGACTGGGGCGAAGGTTCACCTTCCAACAGGACATCGACCCTAAGCACACAGCCAAGAGAACGCAGGAGTGGCTTCAGGACAAGTCTCTGAATGTCCTTGAGTGGCCCAGCTAGAGCCCGGACTTGAACCCAATCGAACATCTCTGGAGAGACCTGGAAATAGCTGTGCAGCGAGGCTCCCCATCCAACCAGACAGAGCTTGAGAGGATCTGCAGAGAAGAATGGGAGAAACTCCCCAAATACATGTGTGCCAAGCTTGTAGCGTCATACCCAAGAAGACTCAAAACTGTAATCGCTGCCAAAGGTGCTTCAACAAAGTACTGAGTAAAGGGTCGGAATACTTATGTAAAAGTGATATTTCAGTTTTGTTTTTATATAAATTTGCTAAAATTTCTAAAAACCAGTTTTTGCTTTGTCATTATGGGGTATTGTGTGTAGATTGATGAGGGGGGAAAAATCTATGTAATCAATTTTAGAATAAGGCTTTAACATAACAAAATGGAAAAAGTCAAGGGGTCTGAATACTTTCCGAATGCACTGTACATACAGGTTTGAGACATACATAATTAGGAATTCCATCAGGCCACACTCGCCTCATTGTCTGTGATATATTACATCATGTAAAAATGTAAAAATCATGTGTTTAAAGTATTTTAATGGCTTTCCAAATACCTGGACATATGACCAAGAACATTCCATATTTCTGCAAGTGGAGTAACTCCACGTTAACGGAATGATGCTGAGACTCAGATTTGTCACTTTAAAATGTATGCCAAACAAAAACCAATGATTGCCAAGTTAAACAAACCATGCAACTCTATGCACAATAATTACTTTGAACAATTCCCACTGAAAATTTGACAAAAACACATTTACTTTGAACAACAGTGCAGATTAACATAATGACGGCACAAACAGCACAAACCGTGAAATGTTTGTGAGGAATAGCTTTATCCAACAAACCTCTGGTTATCTTTAAATTGCCATGCCAGCCAAAGACAAATATTAGGCCTACAATTAGGTATTGGACGGACATAGATGTGTGTACAGTAACCATATTGTTCAAAGCGTATCCCTTGTCAAATCCGTCTGTGGTAGCAGACTAGCAGTGTTTGTTTATTCGAGGCCCATCCACACAGTGTTTGGGGGTTGTGTTTTGGGTAGATTGCTAATTCACATCTCTCTTCAGGGCTGTTGATTAGAGGCTAAACAAATTGATTTTTAGTTTAACAAAAGGGCTCCTGGGAGCTGAGTGAGTGTGAAACCAGGCATCAAGTGTGGCGCAGAATAACTTTCTCAAGCTCTCACACAATTAAGCCCGGATTGGCTTTAAATGTATCAAGGGACTTTAATGAAAGAAGTTTGTTTTTCAAGGTTTTCACACTGCAGGATACAAATGAGATTCTTATACTTTGTGTCCTGCCTGCATAATTATTTCATTAGGCAACTTCCTAAATAATTCCTTACTGTTCAGCTATGTTATAGGACCGGATTTTGTTAAGATAAACACTTGATCGTAAAGCACTCTGCATCTTAAGGAGTAGGGCACAGTGTCCACTTAGCCTTATGTTATGTGATTGCAAGCTGCGCCAATTTATTCCCTCAGCCAAAGATGTAGTCAAAATAAGCTAAATTGGCCTTTATATTCAGTTTTGTTTTGCACCCTAATCTCTTTTAGATAAAAGGCAGAGAGATGTTGGTGTGTTCTCCAGCAGTAGCCTTCTATCAAAATCATAAGACAGAGACAGAGGGATATTTCTCCACAGGGATTTTTCTATCTGCCTCCTCCACACCAGTGAGTACCTGTTGAGACAGATGAACCTGACAGTCAGTGGACAGGCCAGACAGGTCTGTAGAGCTGCCGCTGATCAGCCAGTGTAAAATCCCATTTGGCATGATCATGTAATGGAAGAGTGTTAGTCTAGTCAACAACGCATACATACTGGGTTGACGGTTGAGACGTACACTACCGTTCAAAAGTTTGGGGTCACTTAGAAATGTCCTTGTTTTCGATAGAAAAGCAATTTTTTTATTGACATCAAATTTATCAGAAATACAGTGTAGACATTGTTAATGTTGTAAATGGCTATTGTAGCTGGAAACGGCTGATTTTTAATGGAATTTCTATATAGGCGTACAGAGGCCCATTATCAGCAACCATCAGTCCTGTGTTCCAATGGCACGTTGTGTTTGCTAATCCAAGTTAATCATTTTAAAAGGCTAATTGATCATTAGAAAACCCTTTTGCAATTATGTTAGCACAGCTGAAAACTGTTGTGCTGATTAAATAAGCAATAAAACTGGCCTTCTTGAGACTAGTTGAGTATCTGGAGCATCAGCAATTGTGGGTTCGATTACAGGCTCAAAATGGCAAGAAACAAATAACTTTCTTCTGAAACTCGTCAGTCTATTCTTGTTCTGAGAAATGAAGGCTATTCCATGTGAGAAATTGCCAAGAAACTGAAGATCTCGTACAACGCTGTGTACTACTCCCTTCACAGAACAGCGCAAACTGGCTCTAACCAGAATAGAAAGAGGAGTGTGAGGCCCCGGTGCACAACTGAGCAAGAGGACAAATACATTAGAGTGTCTAGAGAAACAGATGCCTCACATGTCCTCAACTGGCAGCTTCATTAAATAGTACCCGCAAAACACCAGTCTCATCGTCAACAGTGAAGACGCGACTCCGGGAGGCTTACCTTCTAGGCAGAGTTGCAAATGAAGCTGCCAGTTTGTACCATGCTGTCAGTTATGATTAAAGATGGTTCTGCTCTATTGATTTATGTTGACTTATTATTTACTTGGTGTGCTTGATCCTCTCACCACCTCGCTCTGTGGTAAGTATTTTATACCAAAGCCAGTTTCTATTGCTGGATTATGTATGTAACTGTCAATATGGCTTCATCCTTCGGTATGTCAAGAGGCTTGTCTCAGTCACTATGTCAGCATGGTTGTGTTAGTACTGTAAACTCTAATCAGCTCCTCTTCATCAGCTCCTCTTCATTATTGTTATTTTATTGTGTTACTTTTTATTTTATTTTTTACTTTAGTTTATTTAGTAAATATTTTCTTAACTCTATTTTTGAACTGCATTGTTGGTTAATGGCTTGTAAGTAAGCATTTCACCTGTTGTATGTGGCGCATGTGACAAATACATTTTGATTTGATTTGATTTGAGAGGGCCTGTCACAGTGATGATAGGCAATCTGGACTAACAGGGCTTTGAGGCACGGATTTCATTACCCTAGCATTGTTCAGACTTTTCAGACATTACACACGTCAAAATCTGCTTTCATTCGTGATGTTTGATGTTGGTTTGGGTGTTTCTTCCAAATAACATATTGAACATTTTATTCAAATGTTTCACTTGTTCTAATATCTAGTTTGTGTGTGAGCATGTAGCAGCATCATTTCTCAAATAACTCAGTTTAAAAGTAGGGAATGCATCAACACATACCTGTCTGAACTACACACACTGTTTCAACACCTTGATTTATTAGTTTGTGTCAGAACACCTCACATACCTTACTATCACCTGAGGCAGAATGTTAGGCTACATTCTTGTGAGGTGGTGATCAATATAATTTCCATCATGTCCTTGAGGCAATAAATTTTTTCACTTGATGTCTCTCTGCTTATTTAGGAAATGGATGTCCTTTTGTTGCGATCATCAAGGCAGTGTCCCCTAGAGACCGTGACTCCACTTTCTGGTGTCCCTCTCCGTCTGCTCCTGAGACCCAGCCAGAGCCTGTTTCAAATACCACAGCACTTAAAGGGCAACTCTGCCACTTTTAACATTTGAATTGTTATTATTAAGTATTTAGTGATGTCCTACACAGTTTTAGGGTAATTTTATGATTTAATGTCTTTTGACTGTTTAGTGACGTTTTCAAGTAGGATCCCTGAGATTACTAATACAGTGAATTATGGACAGTCGTTTTTTGCTATCTATATAACCTGTTTTCTATGTATAGTTTTATGTTGCTCTGGTTGTCTTTTTTATTTTAATTTCACCTTTATTTAACCAGGTAAGCCAGTTGAGAACAAGTTCTCATTTACAACTGCAACCTGGCCAAGATAAAGCAAAGCAGTGCGATAAAAACAACAACACAGAGTTACATATGGGGTAAAAAAAACAAAGTCAAAAAATACAACAGAAAATATATATACAGTGTGTGCAAATGTAGCAAGTTATGGAGGTAAGGCAATACATAGGCTATAGTGCAAAATAATTACAATTAGTATTAACACTGGAATGCTAGATGTGCAAGAGATTATGTGCAAATACAGATACTGGGGTGCAAAAGAGCAAAATAAATAACAATATAGGGATGAGGTAGTTGGGTGGGCTAATTTCAGATGGGCTGTGTACATGTGCAGTGATCGGTAAGGTGCTCTGACAACTGATGCTTAAAGTTAGTGAGGGAGATAAGAGTCTCCAGCTTCAGAGATTTTTGCAATTTTTCCAGTCATTGGCAGCAGAGAACTGGAAGGAATGGCGGCCAAAGGAGGTGTTGGCTTTGGGAATGACCAGTGAGATATACCTGCTGGAGCGCAGACTACGGGTGGGTGCTGCTATGGTGACCAATGAGCTAAGATAAGGCGGGGATTTGCCTAGCAGTGATTTATAGATGGCCTGGAGCCAGTGGGTTTGACGACGAACATGTAGTGAGGACCAGCCAACAAGAGCGTACAGGTCACAGTGGTGGGTAGTGTATGGGGCTTTGGAGACAAAACGGATGGCACTGTGATAGACTACATCCAATTTGCCGAGTAGAGTGTTGGAGGCTATTTTGTAAATGACATCGCCGAAGTCAAGGATCGGTAGGATAGTCAGTTTTACGAGGGCATGTTTGGCAGCATGAGTGAAGGAGGCTTTGTTGTTTCAATACAGCTGTCGTTTGCTTGCATAAAAACTGTGGATGTCAACGTGGTTAATGACATGAACATATATTCCAGCATGATATTCATGCAAGCATTATAATATGATTACAACCCAAAGTAATGTGAAATGCACTCATAACTTATGACATAAGCTTAATCTTGACTTGCTAGCCAACTAAGTTAACTGCAGGCTAACGTTGTTATTATACCTCAGTTAGGCTAACTAGGCAGAGCATTGCATCATGGGAGATTAAATGCACCCTGGGAATTGTAGTATACTGTAGACCAGGGCAATGCAGAAACTTAAAAAATGCAGTATGACTTAAAACGATAAAACATCAAAACGTGTATCATATCTTACAGTAGTGCATATATACTAAAAGCACAATAACTGGATATAAAGTGGTGGAATTGTCCTTTAAGAGATTGCTGCAGATTGAGAGAGAGAGAGAAGGGGCCACAGCCACGTCCAGATGACTTATTTAAGCACTTCATCAATATTTAAATGAAGCCTTCCTTCGCTGTGAGAGTAGAGAATCCCCAGTGGAGCGCCAGAAGGAGATAGAGAGAAGCAGTCTTTACTCTATAAATAACACCTTTATCATCAGCCCTGATGGGGTGAGGTGATGTGTACTAGTAGCTATTTCATGGATTGGTCCTTCCTTTACCTCAGACCTGTTCTGATTTAGACACTGGATACAGAGGACTGTAGGCTGTTTGAACTTTGAAGGTCTTGTTGTGTGTCACTGTTCAAAGGGACAGTTTTACTCAATCATTTTATAGCCTTTTCCAGTGTCAGTGTCTTGGCTTAAAGAGACGTATGTTTTTGAAATTGCCTCTGTGGATCAATATCAATATCAGTTAAGCCAAAAAAAACATCTCTGCTGTATTAATAGCAAGAACATAGTGTCCACGGCTGTAACTGGTGGCTTGACAGTGTTCATACTGACCAACTAAAGGGCAAAGAAGATACCATTGTGATGAGTGATTCAGCCCAGACCCTCAGGCTGGAGGCCTGCTGGGTCTGTCTGAGACTCACACTGTGTACCGGTCATTAGGAGGTCAGTATGAATCATCAGAACCAACTTAGGTTATGAGGCCTTCACACCTGCTGCCTCGTTTACCGCACACTCTCCAGTTCCATTTAATTAAGAACCCATTGGGAGATGTTTCACTTGCTGTAAACATCGACCACATACTGATTAGCTAGCATAGTTAGCTAGCTATTATAATCGGGGACCCACTCAACAACATCTCTTTGTCCGTCTCAGTAATAGATTAATGAGTGCTGTTGTTATAGTTTCAAGTTTTGCTGTATCATCTATGAGGTGAAGGCCTATCAGGCATGTCATATTTCTCCCTTCATGGTGTAGTTAACCCCAGTCTGTCTCTCTGCCAGATGAGTACTGCAGCCTCTGTCAGTGACTGATGGGGAACAGGCGCCCACAGATTGCTCACCATATGTGTTGCCTCTCCAGAAGTATTATGATATTATAATATTCTGTACTTCATTCATCAGCCCAGAAACCTCATCATTTATACATTACCACAAGTCGTTGTGACTGATTTGAGAAACCTGAGAAGGGATTCTGGTCTGTCCTCATGCCTAGCAAGCAAGTGAACGAGGCTTCCCTGAGTGTGTGATGAATGATGTGAGTTATCCCTCGTCCTGACTGACTGTCACAGTGAAGGATGGAGAGAAGGAGGAAGAGGACGAGGGGAGGAGGGAGGAGAGGGTTGCAGAGCAGCTGGCTGTCTGTGGACGTGCCCAGACACCAGACTGGAGCTGCGTCTCAAATGGCTCCCTATTCACTATATAGTGCACTACTTTTGATCAGGGCCCTGGTAAAAAGTAGTGCAATATATAGTAAATAGGGTGCCATTTTGGACACACTCTGGGACCCTGGAGGCCTGTGGAGAGAGCAGGAACATGTGGCCCTGAGGGGCCATTGTGTGTCTTTGTGTCCCCATGGAGCCCACCTCAGACTGGGGCACAGTCACTCTCTCTATCCCCTCCTCATCACTGTCATATTAATTAATCAAACGCGCCTCAATACCACTGGGACTCCTCATTCCTCTCTAGCCTCCATAAGCATTCTACCATGACAGACACACACACACACTCAGAACACACTCAGAGCAGTGGTAATGATGCTGGTCATGAGAAATCACGACTCCACACCCACTCAATATATTCGGGTGGTGCTTTAAAGAGTCTATTTAGGCAAAATATCTGACATAAGGTTTGTACACAAACACACCTGCTGTTGGTCTGTTTACTGAAGTACATACAACATATATCCATGTCATGAGAAGACTGTGCCCCAAGCAACCCCCAAAGACTCTATGTTGGTTTACTGGGTGTGGTTCTGCAGTGATGGACTCAGACAGAAGGAGAAGGGATCATTGGAGAACACTGGAGAAGGAGGAGGAAGAGGCACCACAGCAGCATCTCTGAGTTTAGAAAGTCTATTACGCCCTTGAGTTTTTCAAATGTTGCAGCAGATATCAGAGACTGTTGTAACTTTAATAACACCATCAGAAAGGAAAGAGAGAAAGGCACACACACACACACACACACAGTGACAGAGAGGGAGACACACTGAAAGATGGAAAGAGAGAGAGAGAGAGAGAGAGAGAGGTTCCCTTAAAGTCGGATCACTCAATAAGGGACCAATCCAACCGGAGATGACACATCAGTTCACTCGCAAATTCATTTCTCCTACTGTGGCTTTTACCATCATGAATATTTCAGACACATACATTGTGAATGAGAATGAACCCACTGCCCCTCCCTCTCCTCACACACAACCCTCCCTCCGTTTTCAGACACACCCCTCCCCTGCTGTGTGAGCTGCAGGGAGAATGGTGCCCCCCAGTAATGCAGAGTCCTGCTATGAAAACACTGGTTGTGTGTGTGTGTGTGTGTGCACATGCATGTGTGTGTGAGAGAAAGAGAGAGTGCATGCGTGTGTGTGTTTAGAGTTTGCCACAAGGGTTGGAACCGAAATTATTTCCAGTCATTTTTTCGTTCCGTTCCACTGTTCTGACCAGCAAAATAAAGTTCTGAACCAGTTCGATCCCCCAAAAAGTAATGGTTTATATTGTTCCTTTTTTTTTGCAGAGCGGCACCAGAATTAAAATAAAAACACGTCTTACCTGTTTGTAGTTAATAAATCCAATGTGAAACATGATAATGATAGTCTCCTTAACTAGCTTTGAAAAGGAATTACACTTGTAATGTCAGTAGACTACTAGACTATGCATTCGAGGGGGAGGGGCATGTTGCCTACACACGCACACACCAGGCTAGGCCTAATTGCTGGCTTTTGGCCGGTATTTTTTTTATTTTTTAGAAAAGCCAATATTGTCCAGGAAAGGCTGTCGTTCATAGACTACACCCAGAATTCACACTTCAGAACCATTCTCACACTCCTTGCACGCACGTACACCTGCTGCTGAGGAGAGAGAGAGAGAGAAGAACAAACACCATTGTAAATACAACCCATATTTATGTTTATTTATTTTCCCTTTTGTACTTTAACTATTTGCAGGTCATTATAACACTGTACAGTCGTGGTCAAAAGTTTTGAGAATGACACAAGTATTGGTCTTCACAAAGTTCGCTGCTTCAGTGTTATGAGATATTTTTGTCAGATGTTACTATGGTATACTGAAGTATACTTACAAGAATTCCATAAGTGTCAAAGGCTTTTATTGACAATTACATTAAGTTTATGCAAAGAGTCAATATTTGCAGTGTTGAACCTTCTTTTTCAAGACCTCTGCAATCCGCCCTGGCATGCTGTCAATTAACTTCTGGGCCACATCCTGACTGATGACAGCCCATTCTTGCATAATCAATGCTTGGAGTTTGTCAGAATTTGTGGGTTTTTGTTTGTCCACCCGCCTCTTGAGGATCGACCACAAGTTCTCAATGGGATTAAGGTCTGGGGAGTTTCCTGGCCATGGACCCAAAATGTCGATGTTTTGTTCCCCGAGCCACTTAGTTATCACTTTTGCCTTATGGCAAGGTGCTCCATCATGCTGGAAAAGGCATTAGTTGTCACCAAACTGTTCTTGGATGGTTGGGAGAAGTTGCTCTCGGAGGATGTGTTGGTACCATTCTTTATTCATGGCTGTGTTCTTAGGCAAAATTGTGAGTGAGCCCACTCCCTTGGCTGAGAAGCAACCCCACACATGAATGGCCTCAGGATGCTTTACTGTTGGCATGACACAGGACTGATGGTAGCGCTCACCTTGTCTTCTCCGGACAAGGTGTTTTCCGGATGCCCCAAACAATCGGAAAGGGGATTCATCAGAGAAAATGACTTTACCCCAGTCCTCAGCAGTCCAATCCCTGTACATTTTGCAGAATATCAGTCTGTCCCTGATGTTTTTCCTGGAGAGAAGTGGCTTCTTTGCTGCCCTTCTTGACACCAAGCCATCCTCCAAAAGTCTTCGCCTCACTGTGCGTGCAGATGCACTCACACCTGCCTGCTGCCATTCCTGAGCAAGCTCTGCACTGGTGGTGCCCCGATCCCGCAGCTGAATCAACTTTAGGAGACGGTCCTGGCGCTTGCTGGACTTTCTTGGGAGCCCTGACGGCTTCTTAATAACAATTGAACCTCTCTCCTTGAAGTTCTTGATGATCCGATAAATGGTTGATTTAGGTGCAATCTTACTAGCAGCAATATCCTTGCCTGTGAAGCCCTTTTTGTGCAAAGCAATGATGACGGCACATCTTTCCTTGCAGGTAACCATGGTTAACAGAGGAAGAACAATGATTTCAAGCACCACCCTCCTTTTAAAGCTTCCAGTCTGTTATTCTAACTCAATCAGCATGACAGAGTGATCTCCAGCCTTGTCCTCGTCAACACTCTCACCTGTGTTAACAAGAGAATCACTGACATGATGGCAGCTGGTCCTTTTGTGGCAGGGCTGAAATGCAGTGGAAATGTTTTTTTTGTGTGATTCAGTTCATTTTCATGGCAAAGAGGGACTTTGCAATGAATTGCAATTAATCTGATCACTCTTCATGACATTCTGGAGTATATGCAAATTGCCATCATCAAAACTGAGGCAGCAGACTTAGTATTTGTGTCATTCTCAAAACTTTTGACCACGACTGTACATAGCCATAATATGATATTTGAAATGTGTCTTTTGTTTATGATCTATTTCACTTGCTTTGGCAATGTAAACATATGTTTCCCATGCCAATAAAGCCCTTTGAATTGAATTGAATTGAGAGAGAGAGAGAGAGAGAGAGAGAGAGAGAGGAGAGAGAGATGGCTAGAAGGCAGGGGAGGAGGAGGAGCCTTGACCTAGGCTACTGTTGATTGTGAAGATGGAGTCCTTTATCATTGAAGTAAAACGAAAGTTAGAGGAAGAAGAGTCCTTGTGGACAAGTTTTAATTTTGTAATGGACTAAGATGAGAAGAACGTTAGCGCAGCCAAATGCAGGCTATTCAGATAGGATGCAATTTTGGAAGTTACATTTTTTGTTTTCATATTTATCATTATTATTATTGTATATCATTGTTATTATTGTAAGCCTATTTATTCATCGAAACCAGGTCTTTAAATATGCTAATTAAGTTCCAACTGTAATGCTGTGTTTGCCTTAATATAATAGCCTGCTCGTATTTTCCCTATAAACAATGGCTTCTTACTTTTGATATTACCCTAATAAAGTTTAGGAAGTTTAGTGAAGGTTTGGTTTGGTGTGGCTATTATCAAGCTTTAGCTACTGCAGGGCTATGATATGAAGGCAGTGCACACCAGCGCTCCAACTGACTACGACATTTGAACTTGAGGTGAGGAAGAATGTTTTAGGCCTACCAGAGTTACTCCTATAATCTAACAATATAATGCTTATCTTTATACAAAATATTAGGATAAAAAATGAAAAAATTAGCCTCCTTCCGTACGCCTTTATCTGTATAGCAGACGCAGTACCCACCTGACATAAAGAATTGCATGTCAGTGTTGTAGCATGCTTCTCTCCCTTTATATATATATTATTTTAGATATTAATATCATACGGTGGACGCCTAAGCCTATAGGCCTATGCATACAATGCCCTGATGCATTTAGTGCTCTAATCTCTGACAGCTGAACCGTGAGGTGGACAATGATTGTTTTAGGAAAGTACGTTTGTAAAAAGAAATTGGCTATAAAGTTTTGCATATGCTACACATCGAAACACAATAAATAGTGTTTTTGTAATTTGTTATAGGCTGTTTAAGGATACGTAAATGTGGCTCATTTGGCCAATATCCCTCGTTTATTGATGGCGCTGGCTGCCCCAGGTTGGATCTGAATGCATATGGATGTCCCGTAAATTTCTAAAATGTCCGGTAAATTGAAATCTTCCCGGTCACATTGTCCGCCGCCAAATTCTCAGAACGGAAATACTGGCACACACACAATGGCAAAGATTTTCTGGCAGGCAGGCAGACACTGGAAAAAGTTTTTGAGTGACATAGTGTGGAACTGGGGAAAAAATGCCTGGAACGTAAAATAACGTTATTAACCGGTTCCCATGCTTTTAAAATAACGGTTCTGTTATGGAACTGTTCCTCAAATGTTCTGTTCTGTTCCCTGAACTGGTTCCAACCCGTGGTTTGCCAGAGCTCCAGTTAGTTGGTGATCCTGCTCTCTGTTGGACGGATGAAGTCAGGAGAGTTCACAGGAAAGGGAAGAGAAGAGAGAGCTCTGATGTCAGCCTCTGCCAACAAGACAAATCATCCTTTTCCTCCACCTTTCCTTCCTCCTCCATCAGTCTCTCTCTCTTTCATTTACATTTACATCATTTTCATCATACTGTACAGAGAGAGTGTTAAAAGCAGCAGTCATTTCTGCTCTACTGTGAGAGTGTAGAACAGCTCTGCAAGAGTCTGTGAGACGGAGGGAAGGAGGAGGAGGAGCAGAGAAGGAGGAGGAGGGCCGGTCTCTGTGCTTGTGTGTGTGTGTGTGTGTGCGTGTGTGTGTGTGTGGCCGTGGAAGCCACTCCCCCTGTGCTGATTCCAGCCGTCACTGGGCTAATGAAGCCCACACGGCTTTGCCTGCCAGCCAGTGTGTCACACTGCAATGTCACTAGCCTGAATGACACATACACACACCCAGGCAGCGGGACAGCCTGCCTCCACTCACTCTGCCTCAGGAAGAGCTGGAGAGAAGAGCAAGAGAGAGAAAGGAAGGAAGGAAGGAGGGAATATTATTTTTGTCTCCTGTATGTTTTTGTATCTCTACTGGTGTATCAGACTGAGACGTTGCTACATACTGTTAGATAGAGAGCTTCTCTGAGCAGAGCCGGCCTCCCCCGCTGCCGGGGTTCTTGGATTAGTCTGTCCCAGTGGGGAGAGTTGCAGACCGGACCAGCATGGGGAACCAGGCAGGAAGACTGGAGGAGTCCGAGTCAGGTCTGCTACCTTACCGTACGTTACTGTATCGTATGCCAGCTTAGCACTGTTCACTCACCACTCCAACACCAATACTCATTAACTTCATCAGTCTCTCTCTCTCTCTCTCCCTCTGTGCTCTGTTGATGTGGGAGGCAAACAAAGCCATGCATTGCCAAATAGCCTAGTTATGAATCTGATTTCAGGCCGTGTCAGTAAATCTCATTTAAAAGATTAATTGTCAGACATATGGAGCTACACCTAGACTTAGTGCCAGTGGCCCCGAGCATTGCCTGAAGCTTCAGACGTGAGTGTACTTGATGGTTTGTACTGTAGGTTTACTTGGCCCTTCTTCTCTTATTGCTCAAATGCTGCAAAGAAGGATATGAATTGACTAGTAGCGTGTTTGTGTGTGTGTGTACATGTCTTGTGTGTGTGTGTGAGTGGTTCACGGTGTCTGGACATGAAAAGTGCTGAGTGTGTTTGTATCTTCCAGCAGCTTCCTCTCTGTCAGAGGCAGGGAATCAGCCAGAGGAGATGGTATCGCTGTCCCATGTACCCTCTCTTTCACTCGCTCTCTCTCTCGCTCTCTCTCTCCCTCTCTGCTGCCCTAAGGATAGACTGTTTAACACATTTCCATTTCAAAGTCTCTTTTAACTTCATTCAGCAGCCTTTAACTTCACATTAGTCAGAGAAACCACTGGTATCTCTCTCTCACTCTCATCCCTCTTCTCTCTCTCATCATCAAATGGCCCTTTCAGGTTGTTTCCTACCTGTCCTATCCATGAACAGCATATCTGCATTATCAGCTCCCGTCTGTGGGCTCAGTGGCTCATAGTGTAAAGTAACTCGTCGCACGGCACTGTGTGAGCTGATAAAGAGGTGTGTGTGTGTGCCATTCATCTTTGTGTGTGTGTGTAGGAGTGTGTGTGGGATCACCTCCGTATGTAGCCGGATCGCTTTCCACCCCAGCCAAAGGGCCTGTTCAGTGTTCTAGTGTGGGCAGCTAGTGAAGTCTCTGTGTCACTGTAGCCAAGCAGGCAATAGAGAAAAGCCAGGCAGCCAGTGAGGCCACAGCCCACACTACACAGTGTAGCGGTTATCAGCTAGTGAGTGTTAAGTCGTGTCATTTCGGAGCGGTAGTGTGTGTGGTGTGAGATAGCACGGCAGGCTCGGATTCAGAGGGCCTCAGTAGGGAGCTGCTGCATGCCAACAGGAGAGATTAGACTCTTGGTTCCTGTCACACACATTTCTCTACTCGACTGCTCTCGAATAGGTCGCTCAAAAGAGGGAGAGCATTTAGTTCACACACAGAACCTCTGTATTGTTGTTCAGATATCATGGAGGCCGTAGGTGTTTTTGTAGTTTTTGGGGGGATTTAGTTTCTAGCCAAGGCATAATTAATTATTTTAACTTAGTCACTAATGATTTCATAACATATTGTTATTACTGTAGATCCAAATTGGCCACATTTGGGGTGAAGAACAGTTAAGACATGACTTGTCTGTACTGAACACACTCACTGTGAGGTGAGGTGTCCTAAAGTCACCTTCTCAGGGCGACTCAGCACCGTGGCATGATCCACCCTTCTCAGGGCGACTCAGCCCCGTGGCGTGATCCACCCTTCTCAGGGTGACTCAGCCCTGTGGCGTGATCCAGCTATGCTGTCACTTTCTGCTGTCTGTCTGACACAGTGTGTGTGTGTGTACGTGCATGCGTGACTGTGCGTGTGTCCAGTTCATATGAAGCTAAACATCACCTGGGTAGCATCTGTCATCTGTCAAGTATTTTGATTATGTACGGTTCGGTTCATATATACACTGGCCAAGCATCACTAGTACTGCCAGAAAGCTTTTACAATCCTCAGTGGAGTCACAATGTGATGCGTGTGATAGAGAGTAATACGCATCCAAAGAGTTTATTCCGTCGATAAACAGTTGCGCAAGCATGCGACAACAAAACTCAGGCACAGGGGAAATATCTACCCTGGCAACAACAAGGTAAGGGTAGCTCAACCGAGCTACACACAGCTCACTACAAACAATCACCCACACAGACAAGGAAGCAGAGGGAACACTTATACAATGACTAATTGGGGATAAGGACCAGGTGTGTGTGATTAATTAGACAAGACAAGTGGAGTGATGATAAATGGATCGGCAGCAGCTAGTAAGCCGGTGATGCCGAACGCCGAAACCTGCCCGAACAAGGATCGGCGGGACTCGTGACAGTACCCCCCTCCCCCCTTGACTCGGGGACGGCCAGGAGGATGCGGAGCAGGGCGAGCCAGATGGCGACAGTGGAAATCCCGTAACATGGAGGGATCGAGGATATCCCTCACCGGGACCCAGCACCGTTCCTCCGGACCGTACCCCTCCCACTCCACGAGGTACTGAAGGCCCCCCACCCGACGCCTCAAATCCAGGATGGAACGGACCGAGTACGCCGGGGCCCCCTCGATGTCCAGAGGAGGTGGAGGGACCTCCCGCACCTCAGACTCCTGGAGCGGACCAGCTACCACCGGCCTGAGGAGAGACACATGAAACGAGGGGTTAATACGGTAATCAGGGGGAAGTAATAACCTATATGTGACCTTGTTGACTCTCCTCAGGACTTTGAAAAGGCCCACAAACCGCGCGCCGAAACCAGTCATCCACCGCAGGAGCCTCGGTCTGGCTCTGATGCCACGGTGCCAGAACCGGTTGGTAACCTAGAACACACTGGAAAGGCGTTAGGTTAGTGGAGGAGTGGCGAAGAGAGTTCTGGGAATATTCTGCCCATGGCAAGAACACCGACCACTCCCCCGGCCGGTCCTGGCAGTAGGACCGCAGGAACCTACCCACGTCCTGATTTACCCATTCCACCTGCCCATTACTCTCGGGGTGGAACCCAGAGGTCAGGCTGACAGAGACCCCCAGACGTTCCATGAACGCCTTCCAGACCTTGGACGTGAACTGGGGACCTCGTCAGACACTATATCCTCTGGTACCCCGTAGTGCCGGAAGACGTGAGTAAACAGGGCCTCCGCAGTCTGCAGGGCCATGGGGAGACCGGGCAGAGGAAGGAGGCGGCAGGACTTTGAGAAGCGATCCACAACGACCAGGATGGTGGTGTTATCTTGGGAGAGGGGAAGATCAGTCAGAAAATCAATACTAAGGTGAGACCATGGTCGTTGTGGAACTGGTAATGGTTGTAGCTTACCCGCTGGGAGGTGCCTAGGTGCCTTACTCTGGGCGCACACTGAGCAAGAGGAGACGTACACCCTCACGTCCTTAGCCAAGGTAGGCCACCAGTACTTTCCGCTCAGGCAGTGACATACACACTAGGCTGCATATTAAATGTGTTACTATTCAATTGACCACAACTATGTTTGATATGAAGCCATAGATGGGGGTTATTTTAGGATGTTGGAGAGCTGTGGGACTGTTGATGTTGAGTGACGCTATTAGAAGAGTAATCCCCTTTGACAGACTCTGATGGACTTTGATGAAAAACATTTATTGAGTTACATGTATATAGCTAGCTAGTGCAGGACTGGTTATGGGTTCCGAGATTAGGCAACTAGAGGAGAGAAAAACAGGTACTGGCCTTCTTAATGGCTCAGGTGACTCCCTGATCAAATAAATAAAGGTTAAATAAAATGTGCTGGAAACAGTGTTTGATTGATAAATATTTATCATTTCCTTAAGAAGTTTAGACTCTAAACATATGGTTTATCTAGGATATCTTTTGGACTAATTCTGGGAAGACTTTCATAATCAGTCATGATCACTCCTCTTTAGTTGATTAATTACACTGGAATGCATCAGTCATCACAGTGGTTTCACAGTAGTTTCACTGTACCATCCATCACAATACAAGGTTCTCAATACCAGGCTAGGAAGAGTACTTTACACACACACATACACACAGTCTGTTCGATCCCTTAAAGCCCTGTATTATAATTTGATGAGCTCTACTGTAATGTTAATCAATCATGCTATTATTATTCTCATACCTCCACTGCCCCATCCAATCAAACAAACCTCCATGTAGTTAATGAGAATTGATCATGAAATGGGCAGATTTTTCCTCATGTACTGTAGCCTAATATCCTGATGTATAGAAGTCTGCAGAGGAGAGGATAAAGCGATCCATGAGAGAGGGATTTGATCAAGGACAGAGAGGATTTTAATCAATTTCTCATCAGGGCTGCTTCCTATGCTGGTGTTTACTGACACCTAAGATAATGCAGTCCACATTAACACGATTGTTTCCAAATAAAGGCCTAGCAAAAATAATTATTATGATGTTTGCTCCTTGTGAGTCTACTCTAGGGCTGGTTACTGTAAAATCACTTTGTGACTTTGGTGTAAAAAGGGCATTATACATACCGTACATTTAATTGATTTATGTTTTTAGCCTTAATTTGGCAGGTAGACTGTGAGAGCAGGGTTAACACAGTCTAAATGTTGACCTCCACATTAACTTGTATTACTCCTAGATAGTGAATCAGCCTCTGTCTGGCCAGCTGTGGTATGTCTCAGATAGTGTCTGGTAGAGTAGAATAACACAACTGTTCTGTGTAAGGTACGGAAGCTGACGTGGGAAAAGGAGGGAACTCTTATTAACACTGTCTGTGATTAACACTGTCTGTGATTAACACTGTCTGTGATTAACACTGTCTGTTATCTCTGAGTGGAAGGATGAGGAGGTTTTAAGTCATCTGGCCAGTACAGTCTGAGATAGTAGCGATACTGCTGTTTGTTTCTCAACCACTACCAGTGTGATTCACTGTCTTGTTCTTGTATTTTTATAATTGATTATCTTGTCTGTATGCTGCACAAAGACTTTCCCCATTAGAAGATAACGTTTTCTAATATAATATAACCTCCACCCTTCTCCTGACTGGGCGAGTCAGTGGTCCAGCGCTCTATTACACACTGGAAGAGTGGCCCAGTGCCCACGCTCAGCAGATACTCTGATGATGACCTTATCAGTGAAATATTATGGCTGAACAGAACAGTGGGCCTATTTTCAGATCCGACTCCATGCAGTCCAAAGCTGTCTGGATACAGAATAAAAAACATGGTCCGTGGCCACTGGCAAGATGTTTGTCCAGTGAGGTGAGAGGGGGAGTCAGAAAGAGAGAGGGGAGAGAGAGCGAGGGCGAGAGAGATACAGGGAGGGTTGGAGCATTTCTCATGCTCAAAAAAGGATAGTGAGCTTTCACGGTCCTGTGGGTTCCTCGCCCATGCAGCATAGCCGGGATGTTTGGAGGTAGTGGTAATGCAGGAAAATCTGCCAAAATGTTGGGAAAGCAGAGAAGCGTTTGATAGTACCCGGGTCTTTTTATGTGATACCAATGCAGTAATAACTGTGGTCACTGGAACAACATGACATTTACGTAATTTAGCAGACACTCTTATCCAGAGCGACTTACAGTTTAGTGAGCGCATACATTTATTTCATACTGGCCCCCCGTGGGAATCGAACCCACAACCCTGGTGTTGCAAGCGCCATGCTCTACCAACTGAGCTACACTGTACACTGTACCTTCAGGCTCTGATCAGTCCCTACACCCAAACGAGGGCATTGCGTTCATCCACCTCTGGCCTGCTGGCTCCCCTTCCTCTGCGGAAGCATAGTTCCCGCTCAGCCCAGTCAAAACTGTTCGCTGCTCTGGCACCCCAATGGTGGAACAAGCTCCCTCACGACGCCAGGACAGCGGAGTCACTCACCACCTTCCGGAGACATTTGAAACCCCACCTCTTTAAGGAATACCTGGGATAGGATAAAGTAATCCTTCTACCACCCCCCCAAATTGTAAAGTGGTTAACCCACTGGCTATAGGGTGAATGCACCAATTTGTAAGTCGCTCTGGATAAGAGCGTCTGCTAAATGACGTAAATGTAATGTAAATGTAGTCTTTGCTCAGTCTTGGGCATCAGAAGTTTCAGTGAAGGAGAGCGATAGACTACATAGTCTGCTACACACAGTGCTGGAGAGACTTCCTCAGGACTCACAACAACAAGCCCACAGGAAAAGATTCCTCAACCAAATCAATACTACATAACCAAGCTAATCAAACTGTGATAACACAGGCTTTGTTTCTCAGACTCGTCAGGAATTGCAGTGTGTCTACAGAGGAAGTACATTTTTCATTGTTCTAATAAATGTCTGTTCCTGACCTGACACTTTCACATTAGTAGACTTATCACATTTAGTATGATCTTCAGTCATAATACGGTGTGTGTTTAAGCATGTGTGTGTGTTGGTGGGGTGGCATGCGAGGTGTGTACACGTGCCTGTGTGTGTGCATTCGTGCCAGTTGAGGCAGGAAACAGAGAGAGTTTCTGCTGAGAGAGAGGGAGAGAAAGAGCGTAATGTAGAATTCAGTTTATGTGAAACGATTACCTGCAGATGGGCGGCAACGTGCTGCTGGGTTCTCAGGCGAGGACGATCTGTGCCTCCCCATCAGCAGATTTCACACGCCGCACCTCCCTGACAGCTGGGCTGCTTTCGTACATGCAGGGCAATCAGCCCATTGTCTCTCACATTCCTCATGTCACTGGGAGGGATGCCTCTTATAATGACATTTAGTCTACTGAACTGTCTGTCTGTCCGTATCGCTGACTCACCCAGATAAAGTGTTTAGACTATTATAGGCCTGCCCTTTTCACACTATCGTGTTGAACCCAACCGTACTGTGCTGGCTTGTAGTAACCATAGCAACTTTGGTAGATGTGTAATCAGTCCAGCGCAGTACAGAAGAGTCAGAGTGATCCACACTGAGATCCCAACACATCTCCCAGTGGTTTCATTCCCAGCATTTCTTTTTCAGAACGTTCAAGACATATTATTATTATATTATATAAGATAAGCCACTCATACGTAGATAAGACACTCTGTCATGTTGACATCGATAACTGTCTGTGAGAAACAGGACGTTCCTCTTGACATCGATATCTGTCTGCTGCTGAAATCTTAGTGATATTGTCTAAATCTGTTGCACCTGGCGAATACTCTTCAAGAGTTAGCTGGGCAGAGTCAGACCATGACACGATGAGCATTAGCAAAACACACCAAAGAATGTGGAAAGAAAGACGAGGAATCTGCAGCCTCAGCTCTATTTTGTTGCGTAGAAATTCTCATTGGCGCCATACCAACATCAGGATTCAGGAAACAGGCCATGAAGAGGAGTCTCAGTGAGTTGCTGTATTCAGAGTAGCTAGAACCGGGTTAAAATACTCTTCAATTTTTTAATTTTTTTTATCTGTGTTTGATTGACCCTAACTGGCTTAATTGACCAATAGAAAGGGAAAGGGGATACCTAGTCAGTTGCACAACTGAACGCAATCAACTGAAATGTTTCTTCCTCATTTAACCCAACCCCTCTGAATCAGAGAGGTGCGGGGGGCTGCCTTAATCGACATCATCGGCGCCCGGGGAGCAGTTGTTGGGGGTTAACTGCCTTGCTCAAGGGCAGAACGGCAGATTTTTCCACTTTAACGGCTCAGGGATTCGAACCAGCAACCTTTAGGTTACTGGCCCAACGCTATTAACCGCTAGGCTGCAAACCCCACCCATCTGGCACTCCAGGCCAAATTGTTTTTTTTTAAATAAAAAACTATAAAACAAAAATAGTATTTGAACCCAGCTCTGGAAGTAGCACCAATGAGGCTTTCCAGTTTCCACCACAGCAGTTAGCAGGTAGCAGCCGGTACTGTACTGTAAACAAAGGGCTGTTCTATGTGTTCTGTGTTTGCAGAGCGAGGTGTGTCCTGTTTAAATGTCCTGTTTGTGTGTGGTGAAACATGGGCCCATACCCAGTACACACTACACAGACATCAAAGCACTAACTGCAGGATGGCTCTCTGTGAAGAATTCTTAGAAGCATGGTCAGAACTGAGTTACTGACTGCACTGTCTGCATGTAGCCTACTGTATGAAAGTCACCCTCAAAGACAGATTTAGTTGGATCTGCCATGTAAGCAGCATCCTAGTCTTTACAACAGTTTTTGTGTGTGAGGCATATCAAACCAAACATCTCCTCAGAAGTTTGTGTATACAGTATCTCTCAATGTCTAGCTATGGATTTCCTTCAGCTAGACTGTGGAGGATAATCCAATCCTTTCCTGTTTGTTCTCTCCATGGCTGTCTTCTCTGTCATCTCCAGTCACAGACCGTATTTGTTTATAGTCTCCCGGGACTGTTAACATGAATAGCTGGCCAGCGCATGCAATATTTGGTCCTGGGTTGTGGGTTCCGAGATTAATTTGTTTGTGATGTCCTCCTCATCTAAGCCCAACAGCCGTCAGCAGACCAGCCTGGTCACACCATCACTATCACACAGTTTTACTTTTCACAGTAAGCACACAGAAATGTCTCCTACTGGATTAAGTTGTTTGTCTCGTTTCTTGGTAAACATTTAATTTCAGACACTGCCTGTTTGTAGCATTTGGCGATATCCTTACTATTACTGGACAATATAATTTGTTTGCCTTTTGGTTACTATGGAAAAGGGTGGGGAAGGGAGGTGTCTTTTTCTCAATAATATCTTCTAAGTCCTGCTTGTGGAAATCTCTCTCCAATTCTCAGATTAATCCTAAACCCACACATATATTACATTTCATCCTCTACAGGGATTGTTCCAGGAAAAATAATCTAAAATACTTAATATTTTCCTAAATCATGTAGGATGTGTATGTGGATCATGAGAGAAATATAAAAGTCATGGAGAAAAGTTAAACCCCTGTAGTTTATATTTGGAAATAGAAATAACGAAAGGCTGATGTGTTGGATGTTGTACTCAAATACTCTGAATGTTTAAAAAAAATTAAGAAATATACGCCAAGTTTTCAGAGCCTGAGAACGTGCGAAATACCAAGATAAACATGGCCAGCTTGAGCATCAACTTGAAAGGTTGAGATCTTTTGATTTGTCGATTGATGTTGAACCCTAAGAAACCCATGACGAGTTGTCCTCTGGCTGTGTCTTAGCTAATCAAGTATTTGATTTCTAAACATGTCAATCCCTTTGTTTTAGCAGATAGCTGTTTTAGCTGTTCTGTCCCACTTTACCCTTTCTGGAGAAAATAACAAAATCCTAAAATCTCATAAGATATGCTCATGCACTGATGTCTGTACCAAATTGATGCCTTTTGTAGAAAATTGACCTCATCAAAGCAGAGTTCCTCAGTAAAGGGGATATTGTAGCTATATAATTTGCATACACATTAGTTCAGTTTACAGTGCCTTGCTAAAGTATTCAGCCCCCTTGGCGTTTTTCCTATTTTGTTGCATTACAACCTGTCATTTAAATTGATTTTTATTTGGATTTCATGTAATGGACATACACAAAATAGTCCAAATTGGTGAAGTGAAATTATCTTGTTTAAAAAAATTCAAAAAAATAAATAACGGAAAAGTGGTGCGTACATAGAGTTGAAGTTGGAAGTTTACATAGACTTAGGTTGGAGTCATTAAAACTCCTTTTTCAACCACTCCACAAATTTCTTGGTAACAAACTATAGTTTTGGCAAGTCGGTTAGGACATCTACTTTGTGCATGACACAAGTCATTTTTTCCAACAATTGTTTACAGACAGATTATTTCACTTATAATTCACTGTATCACAATTCCAGAGGGTCAGAAGTTTACATACACTAAGTTGACTGTGCCTTTAAACAGCTTGGAAAATTCCAGAAAATTATGTCATGGCTTTAGAAGCTTCTGATAGGCTAATTGACATCATTTGAGTCAATTGGAGGTGTACCTGTGGATGTATTTCAAGGCCTACCTTCAAACTCAGTGCCTCTTTGCTTGACATCATGGGAAAATCAAAAGAAATCAGCCAAGACTTCAGAAAAAAAGTTGTAGACCTCCACAAGTCTGGTTCATCCTTGGGAGCAATTTACAAATGCCTGAAGGTACCACGTTCATCTGTACAAACAATAGTACGCAAGTATAAACACCATGGGACCACGCAGCCATCATACCGCTCAGAAAGGAGACGCGTTCTGTCTCATAGAGATGAACGTACTTTGGTAGGAAAAATGCAAATCAATCCCAGAACAACAGCAAAGGACCTGGTGAAGATTCTGGAGGAAACAGGTACAAAAGTATCTATATCCACAGTAAAACGAGTCCTATATCGACATAACCTGAAAGGCCGCTCAGCAAGGAAGAAGCCACTGCTCCAAAACCGCCATAAAAAAGCCTTATTAAAACTTATTGTGGGAAGCTTGTGGAAGGCCACCCGAAACATTTGACCCAAGTTAAACAATTTAAAGGCAATGCTACCAAATACTAATTGAGTGTATGAAAACTTCTGACCCACTGGGAATGTGATGAAAGAAATAAAAGCTGAAATAAATAATTCTCTCTACTATTATTCTGACATTTCACATTCTTAAAATAAAGTGGTGATCCTAACTGACCCAAGACAGGGAATTTACTAGGATTAAATGTCAGGAATTGTGAAAAACTGAGTTTAAATGTATTTGGCTAAGGTGTATGTAAACTTCCGACTTCAACTGTATGTATTCACCCCCTTTGCTATGAAGCCCCTAAATAAGATCTGGTGCAACCAATTACCTTCAGAAGTCACATAATTAGTTAAATAAAGTCCAGTGTATACAGTGGGGAGAACAAGTATTTGATACACTGCCGATTTTGCAAGTTTTCCTACTTACAAAGCATGTAGAGGTCTGTAATTTTTATCATAGGTACACTTCAACTGTGAGAGACGGAATCTAAAACAAAAATCCAGAATATCACATTGTATGATTTTTAAGTAATTAATTTGCATTTTATTGCATGACATAAGTATTTGATACATCAGAAAAGCAGACCTTAATATTTGGTACAGAAACCTTTGTTTGCAATTACAGAGATCATACGTTTCCTGTAGGTCTTGACCAGGTTTGCACACACTGCAGCAGGGATTTTGGCCCACTCCTCCATACAGACCTTCTCCAGATCCTTCAGGTTTCGGGGCTGTCGCTGGGCAATACGGACTTTCAGCTCCCTCCAAAAATGTTCTATTGGGTTCAGGTCTGGAGACTGGCTAGGCCACTCCAGGACCTTGAGATGCTTCTTACGGAGCCACTCCTTAGTTTCCCTGGCTGTGTGTTTCGGGTCGTTGTCATGCTGGAAGACCCAGCCACGACCCATCTTCAATGCTCTTACTGAGGGAAGGAGGTTGTTGGCCAAGATCTTGCGATACATGGCCCCATCCATCCTCCTCTCAATACGGTGCAGTCGTCCTGTCCCCTTTGCAGAAAAGCATCCCCAAAGAATGATGTTTCCACCTCCATGCTTCACGGTTGGGATGGTATTCTTGGGGTTGTACTCATCCTTATTCTTCCTCCAAACATGGCGGGTGGAGGTTAGACCAAAAAGCTCTATTTTTGTCTCATCAGACCACATGACCTTCTCCCATTCCTCCTCTGGATCATCCAGATGGTCAATGGCAAACTTCAGACAGGCCTGGACATGCGCTGGCTAGAGCAGGGGGACCTTGCGTCCGCTGCAGGATTTTAATCCATGACAGCGTAGTGTGTTACTAATGGTTTTCTTTGAGACTGTGGTCCCAGCTCTCTTCAGGTCATTGACCAGGTCCTGCCGTGTAGTTCTGGGCTGATCCCTCACCTTCCTCATGATCATTGATGCCCCACGAGGTGAGACCTTGCATGGAGCCCCAGACCGAGGGTGATGGACCATCATCTTGAACTTCTTCCATTTTCTAATAATTGTGCCAACAGTTGTTGCCTTCTCACCAAGCTGCTTGCCTATTGTCCTGTAGCCCATCCCAGCTTTGTGCAGGTCTACAATTTTATCCCTGATGTCCTTACACAGCTCTCTGGTCTTGGCCATTGTGGAGAGGTTGGAGTCTGTTTGATTGAGTGTGTGGACAGGTGTCATTTATACAGGTAACGAGTTCAAACAGGTGCAGTTAATACAGGTAATGAGTGGAGAACAGGAGGGCTTCTTAAAGAAAAACTAACAGGTCTGTGAGAGCCGGAATTCTTACTGGTTGGTAGGTGATCAAATACTTATGTCATGCAATAAAATGCAAATTAATTACTTAAAAATCATACAATGTGATTTTCTGGATTTTTGTTTTAGATTCCGTCTCTCACAGTTGAAGTGTACCTATGATAAAAATTACAGACCTCTACATGCTTTGTAAGTAGGAAACCCTGCAAAATCGGCAGTGTATCAAATACTTGTTCTCCCCACTGTATATACACCTGTTCTGAAAGGCCCCAGAGTATGCAACACCACTAAGCAAGGGGCACTACCAAGCAAAGCGGCACCATGAAGACCAAGTAGCTCTCCAAACAGGTCATGGACAAAGTTGTGGAGAAGTACAGATCAGGGTTGGGTTATAAAAAAATATCTGAAACTTTGAACATCCCACGGAGCACCATTAAATCCATTATAAAAAAATTGAAATAATATGGCACCACAACAAACCTGCCAAGAGAGGGCTGCCCACCAAACTCATGGACCAGGCAAGGAGGGCATTAATCAGAGAGGCAACAAAGAAACCAAAGATAACCCTGAAGGAGCTGCAAAGCTCCACAGCGGAGATTGGAGTATCTGTCCATAGGACAACTTTAAGCCGTACACTCCACAGAGCTGGGCTTTACTGAAGTGTGGCCAGAAAAAAGCCATTGCCTAAAGATAAAAATAAGCGAACACGTTTGGTGTTCGCCAAAATGCATGTTGGAGACTCCCCAAACATATGGAAGAAGGTACTCTCGTCAGATGAGACAAAAATTGAGCTTTTTGGCCATCAAGGAAAACGCTATGTCTGGTGCAGACCCACACCTCTCATCACCCCGAGAACACCATCCCCACAGTGAAGCATGGTGGTGGCAGCATCATGCTGTGGGGATGTTTCTCATCGGCAGGGACTGGGAAACTGGTCAGAATTGAAGTAATGATGGATGGCGCTAAATAGAGGGAAATTCTTGAGGGAAACCTGTTTCAGTCTTCCAGAGATTTGAGACTGGGACGGAGGTTCACCTTCCAGTAGGACAATGGCCCTAAGCATACTGCTAAAGCAACACTTGAGTGTTTTAAGGGGAAAGACCTCAATCCAATTGAGAATCTGTGGTATCACTTAAAGATTGCTGTACACCAGCGGAGCCCATCCAACTTGAAGGAGCTAGAGCAGTTTTGCCTTGAAGAATGGGCAAAAATCCCAGTGGCTAGATGTGCCAAGCTTATAGAGACATACCCCAAGAGACTTGCAGCTGTAATTGCTGCAAAAGGTGGCTCTAAAAAAAAAACTTTGGGGGGGTGAATAGTTATGCATGCTCAAGTTCAGTTTTTGTATCTTATTTCTTGTTTCACAATAAAACATATTTTGCATCTTCAAAGTGGTAGGGATGTTGTGCAAATCAAATGATACAAACCCCCCAAAAATCTATATTCCAGGTTGTAAGGCAACAAAATAGGAAAAATGCCAAGGGGGTGAATACTTTTACTGTATACCCTCAAAAGGAACTTCCTTCCTTTAGAATTGAATGTAAGTGTAATACATTTATCTACTGCGGCTTGCCAACTCCCTAAAGCAAAGCACATAATGCGTTTTGGCTCAAAGTGCTATTTCCATGGTGCAGCATTTCAACAGCTACAGTCCCTTCAGAAAGTATTCACACCCCTTTACTTTTTCCACGTTTTGTTGTGTTACAGCCTGTATTTAAAATGTATTACATTTAGATTTTGTGTCACTGATTTACACGTAATACCCCATAATGTAAAAGTGGAATTATGTTTGTAGAACATGTTTTAAATGAAAAAATTAATATAAGCTGAAATGTTTTGAGTCAATAAATATTCAACCCCTTTGTTATGGCAAGCCTAAATAAGTTTAGGAGTAAAAATATGCTTAACAAATTGCATAATACGTTGCATGGACTCATTCTGTGTTAAATAATAGTGGTTAACATGATTTTTGAATGACTACCCCATCATTGTACCCCACACATACAATTATCTGTAAGGTCGAGTAGTGAATTTCAAGAACAGATTAAACCACAAAGACCAGGGAGGTTTTTCAATGCCTCGCAAAGAAGGGAACCGATTGGTAGATAAAAAAAGCAGTCGCTGAATATCCCTTTGAGCATGGTGAAGTTATTAATTAGGCTTTGTATGGTGTATCAATACACCCAGTCACTACAAAGATGCAGGCGTCCTTCCTAACTCAGTTGCCGGAGAGGAAGGAAACTGCTCAGGGATTTCACCATGAGGCCAATGGTGATTTTAAAACAGTTACAGAGTTTAATGGTTTTGATATGAGAAAATTGAGGATGGATCAACAACATTGTAGTTACTCCACAATACTATCCTAAATGACAGAGTGAACAAGAAGGAAGCCTTTACAGATACAAATATTTCAAAACATGCATCCAGTTTGCAGGAAAGCACTAAAGTAATACTGCAAGAAATGTGGCAAAGAAATTAACTTTTTGTCATGAATACAAAGCGTTATGTTTGGGGCAAATCCAACACCACACATCACTGAGTACCACTCTTCATATGTTCAAGCATGGTTGTGGCTGCATCATGTTATTGGTATGCTTGTGATCGGCAACGACTAGGGAGTTTTTGGGGGGGATAAAAATAAATGGAATAAAGCTATAAGCACAGGCAAAATCCTAGAAGAAAACCTGGTTCTGTCTGCTTTCCAACAGACACTGGGGGAGTAATTCACCTTTCAGCAGGACCACAACTGAAAATACCAGGCTAAATCTACACTGGAGTTGCTTACCAAGACGACATTGAATGTTCCTGAGTGGCCTAGTTACACTTTTGGCTTAAATCAGCTTGAAAGTCTACGGCAATACTTGAAAATGGCTGACTAGCAATGATCAACAATCAACTTTACAGAGCTTGAATAATTTTTTTACGAATAATTGGCAAATATTATACAATCCAAATGTGCAAAACTCTTAGAGACTTACCCAAAAAGAATCACATCTGTAATAAGTGCTTCTACAAAGTATTGACTCAAGGGTGTAAGATATGAAATGAGATATTTCTGTATTTCATTTTCAATAAATGTACAAGCATTTCTAAAAACATGTTTTCACTTTGTCATAATGGGGTATTGTGTGTAGATGGGTGTGAAAAAAATAATATTTAATCCATTTTGAATTCAGGCTGTAACACAACACAATATGGAATAAGTCAAGGGGTATGAATACTTTCTGAAGGCACTGTATAGTGCAGACTTGCAGGTGTTGCTGTTCTTTAAAAAGAGAGTAATCTTCTCAGCAGTATTTGATGAATGATATGCTACCTGCTGACATTAGACTCACTCACTACCCATAATGACTTGGACACAGGAATACATGAGTATGGGGTATTTTACTTCTGCTTACAGTAGAGGTTGTTGTGAATACTTGTCCTGGGCTGTACTCCTCTACTCCTTCCTTCCCTGCTGCCTTTCTGCTCTTGGAGTTCTTTTTTTTTGTTTGGTTACGGCACAGCAAGAGCAGCAATTCCCCATCTTTGTGTAATCAAGTAATGTTTTTTCTATATGGTGTGTGTACAGTATATTTCCGAACCATCACAAGTCAAAATGTCACCCTCTGTAAGTGAGTCTGCTTTTTGATCCCATACATACAGTAACTCTACTTCCCATCCATTCCCCACTCTCTCTCTCTCTCTCTCTCTCTCTCTCTCTCTCTCTCTCTCTCTCTCTCTCTCTCTCTCTCTCTCTCTCTCTCTCTCTCTCTCTCTCTCTCTCTCTCTCTCTCTCTCTCTCTCTCTCTCTCTCTCTCTCTCTCTCTCTCTCTCTCTCTCTCTCTCTCTCTCTCTCTCTCTCTCTCTCTCTCTCTCTCTCTCTCTCTCTCTCTCTCTCTCTCTCTCTCTCTCTCTCTCTCTCTAGCTGGGCTTGAACTCAGGTCTCAGATGTGGAGAGTTGGGTGTTCTACCCCTTAGCCACAGAGGAGGTATAGTAGGACCCAAACGAAACACCCAAGGCAATACTCCAGGCAAAGTAGATTTAATATGAAAAAAGGTATTTCTTTGCACTTCAAAAATAATCCAACAAAAAGTTCTTCTCAGAAAGAGGTATACTAACAGAGGTACAGTAAACAAAACAGGAGGACAAAACAAAATAACTCCACGAGGGAGAAAAACCAAATAAAGATAACTTAGAAAAGCTTACTCGGAAAGACTCTGTGGGACACAGCAGGAGACACATAGCCAGGACTCAAAAACCAAGTGAGGAACAAGGGGAAAAAAACACAGCTAAAATACTCTAGGGGAAACAAGGCACAGGTGACCTGGATAAAGCTAATAAGGACACACGAGGAAGAACTAAGGCAGAGGGGGAACACAGATGACCTCTAGAGGCCCGGAGACAAACAGGAGGCAGGAAGCTGACAGGACCCCCTCCTCTAGGAACGACTCCTGACGTTCCTTCCAGAACACCCTGGCCCCAGGGTGCGAAACTCTCGGATCAAACCTGGGTCCAGGATGTCCTTGGCTGGAACCCAGGAGCTCCCTCTGGCCCGTAGCCCTCCCAGTCCACCAGATACTGCAGAGAGTTCTGGACCCTCCGGGAGTCCAGTATCCGGCGCACTGTGTAGGCTGGCTGGCCGTCAATGATCCTGGGAGGTGGCGGGGGTCTGCGTGGGGGCAAAGGGAGAAGACAAGACAGGTTTTAGTAGTGAAACATGGAAAGTGGGGTTAATTCTAAGGGAGCGAGGGAGAACCAAACGATAAGAAACAGGGTTAACTTTTCTTGCTATGCGGAAAGGGCCGATGTATTTCTGGGAAAGCTTCTTGGATTCGACCCGGAGGGGCAGGTTCTTGGTGGCCAACCAAACTCTCTGACCAGCTCGGAAACTAGGGGCCGTCCGGCGGCGGCGATTAGCCTGACTTTGGTATCTCTGGGAGGTCCGAAGGAGGGTACGCCTGGCCTTCTTCCAGGTCCGCCTACAGCGTTGGACAAAGCGCTGGGCCGAGGGAACACCAACTTGCGCCTCTTCCTCTGGAAATAATGGAGGGGGTGTATCCGAACTGGCATTCGAAGGGGGACAATCCGGTGGCTGAGGACTGGAGGGTGTTGTGGGCATATTCAGCCCAAATGATATAGGTGGCCCAAGACGTGGGATTACTGGCCGCCATACACCGCAGGGTGGTCTCCAGATCCTGATTAATCCGTTCCGTTTGGCCATTAGACTCTGGATGGAACCCAGACGATAGGCTGGCTGTGGCCCCAACAAGCCTGCAGAAGGCCCCCCAAAACCGGGACGAGAATTGGGGACCTCGGTCGGAGACAACGTCCAGGGGAATTCCAAATATCCGGAAGACATGGTTCATGAGGAGCTCAGCAGTCTCCTTGGCCGAGGGCAGCTTGGGCAGGGGAATAAACCGGGCAGCCTTAGAGAACCGGTCAACAACCACTAGGATGACTGTGTTGCCCTGGGATGGAGGAAGTCCCGTAACAAAATCCAGAGAAAGGTGTGACCATGGCCTGCGAGGAACAGGTAAGGGATGGAGCAGTCCCTGGGGTCGCTGACGTGTCGACTTTCCCTGGTTGCACACAGGGCAGGCCCCAACATAGACCTGCACGTCCTTCTTGATGGACGGCCACCAAAACCGCCGCTGGAGGAATTCCAGTGTGCGAGCACTACCCGGATGGCATGTCAAGGGCGACTCATGACCCCACTGCAAGACGCGGGCCCGAACAGAGAGAGGAACGACAGGCGTCCCGGCAGGACCACCGCCTGGATCGGGCTCATGGACAAGGGCCTCTCGTACCCCTCTTTCTAGTTCCCACTGAAGAGGTGCGACGATCCTAGACCTCGGAATAATCGATGCCAAGGGCTTCTCTTGTATCTCGGGAGAATAGGCTCGAGACAGGGCATCCGGCTTGACGTTCTTGGTGCCAGGTCTGTAAGACAGGAGAAACTGGAATCGATTAAAAAGGGACCATCGTGCTTGCCGAGGGTTCATCCGCTTAGCCTGTTGGAGATATTCCAGGTTCTTGTGGTCTGTGAGAACCTGGAAAGGATGCTGAGCCCCCTCAAGCCAATGGCGCCACTCTTCCAAGGCCAGTTTTACCGCCAGCAACTCTCGATCCCCCACGTGGTAGTTGCGCTCGGCCTCAGACAGGCGGCGAGACATGAAGGCACAAGGGTGTAATCTCCCATCCTCACCCCTCTGTGACAGGACGGCTCCCACCCCCACCTCTGAGGCGTCCACCTCCACCACGAAAGGTCTTTCTGGGTCAGGGATCACCAGAATCGGAGCAGAAGTGAAGCGGCGCTTGAGATCCTAGAAAGGCCCCTGCTGCTTCCGGACCCCAGTGAATCTTGGTCCCTCCTCCCTTGGTAAGCGTCGTCAAGGGGGCTACCACAGAGCTGAAATTCTTAATGAACTTCCGATAGAAGTTAGAAAAGCCAATGAACCGTTGAACCTCCTTGACCGTGGCAGGTGTGGGCCAGCTGTGGACCGCTTTGACCTTCTTGGGATCCATCTCTAGGTGGCCGGGAGTGACAATAAACCCGAGAAACTGAGTCTGGGAAACATGAAATTCACACTTCTCAGGTTTAACGTAGAGGTGATTGTCAAGGAGCCTCTGGAGAACCCTGCTAACATGCCCCTCATGCTCCTTCAGTGACCTCGAGAAGATGAGGATATCGTCCAGGTACACGAAGACGAACAGATTAAGCATATCCCGGAGAACATCATTAATCAGGGCTTGGAATACTGCGGGGGCATTGGTGAGCCCGAACGGCATCACCCGATATTCATAGTGCCCCGTGGGCGTGTTGAAGGCCGTCTTCCATTCGTCTCCTGGCCGGATCCGCACGAGATGGTAAGCATTGCGGAGATCCAGTTTAGTAAAAATGGAAGCCCCTTGAAGCCGCTCAAAAGCAGTGGCCATGAGAGGAAGGGGGTATCGATTCCGAACCGTGATCTTGTTGAGTCCCGGTAATCAATACAAGGCCTAAGACCCCGTCTTTCTTTTCAACAAAAAAGAAGCCCGCCCCAGCCGGGAAGTAGAGGCACAGATGAGGCCGGCTGCCAAGGACTCCTTAATGTAGGTGTCCATAGCTGAGTGCTCGGGGAGGATAAGGAAAAGATCCGACCTCTAGGAGGGCAGCAACCAGGAGTAGATCAATGGCACAGTCATACGTGCGGTGAGGCGGTAAGGAAGTAGCCCGGGACTTGCTGAACACTGCCTTGAACCGATGGTAAACACTGGGGACTCGGGAGACGTCAACAGACTCTTGAAACTGGGTACTAGGGGCTGAGGGACTCTGAAGCATGCAGGTGAGTTGGCAAGTGGGACCCCAGCTTAGAATGGTGCCAGTAGGCCAGTCGATCTGGGGATTATGTCTGCATAGCCAAGGGTGACCCAGGATAATAGGATACTCGGGGGAGTCAATGAGATAGAAGGTCTCCTCCTGCTGGTGTTGAAAGATGGTAAGTCGCAGGGACTGAGTCGCCTCTGTAACCTTTCCTGGTTCCAGAGGTCTGCCATCTAAGGCTGTAACTGCCTGGGGTTGAGGAAGTAGTTGGGTAGGGATCTTAAGTTCCTTAGCCAAGGTTAAATCCAGGGAAATCACCTGCGGCACCGGAATCAATCATAGCCTGGACCCGATGCTGGTGGCCCTTCCAGGACAGAGTGGCTGGGATAGCTAAGACAGCGTTAGTAGGAGGAGCTCTAATTTTCCCCATCACAGCCCTCCTGTAGCTAGGCGGGGACAGGCGTTTCCCAGCTCGGGGGCAAGTGGAGCGGAAGTGGCCGGCGACCCCGCAGTAGAGGCACCGACGCTCCCTCATGCGACGTTCCCTTTCGTTGGGAGAAAGCCTGGAACGGCCTAACTGCATGTTCTCCGGGAATCCTGGAGCAGTTCAGGAGCCGGGGAAGCTCTGAATGACGGAGCCCAAACAGGAGAAACAGAGCTGCTCAGAGGAACTTGGGACTGAGACCCCTGGCGGCGAGCCGTTCTCCGCTCTCTTAGACGATTGTCCAGGCGGATGGCCAAGGCTATGAGGGACTCGAGATCCCCAGCTGGTTCTCGGGTGGCTAACTCATCTTGAAGGGCTCAGACAACCCTCCCTGAAAACAGACCCTCAGCGCTTCATCATTCCATCCGCTCCTTGCTGCTATGGTCCGAATTCAATGGCAAAATCTGCCGTGCTCTGGGGACCCTGACGGAGAGACAGTAGGCGCTTGGAAGCTTCCCGCCCACTGACAGGATGATCGAACACCCGCTTGAACTCTTCTACAAATGCAGCGTAGGAGTCACAACAGGCCTCCTGGGACTGCCACACCGCAGAGGCCCAGGAGAGCGCCTTGTCTGAAAGAAGGGTAATGATGTAGGCAATCTTGGAACGGTCTGTGGGAAAACTTGAGGGTTGGAGCTCGAAGGTGAGGGAGCATTGGGTGAGGAAACCCTGGCAAGAGCTTGGATCCCCAGAAAAGGGCTTGGGAGGTGGTAGTCGGGGCTCCGCCGATGGAGAAGGCCTGTCGTCACTGGGGGGTGACCTGGAGTAAGGGGAAGGACCAGGGAGGCGTTCAAAGAGCTGGCGGAGGGAACTCATCATATCGGCCAGGAGTTGAGAATGACTAGCCATCAGCTCTTCCTGTCGGCTGAGAACGGCTTCATGGCGCTGGAAAGATGCCTCATGTCGAGCGATCACCTCCAACAGGTCCTTGGAACTGAGTGTTTCTGGGTCCATGATTGACTTGGTTTTTCTGTCACAAGCTGGGCTTGAACTCAGGTCTCAGATGTGGAGAGTTGGGTGTTCTACCCCTTAGCCACAGAGGAGGTATAGTAGGACCCAAACGAAACACCCAAGGCAATACTCCAGGCAAAGTAGATTTAATATGAAAAAAAGGTATTTCTTTGCACTTCAAAAATAATCCAACAAAAGTTCTTCTCAGAAAGAGGTATACTAACAGAGGTACAGTAAACAAAACAGGAGGACAAAACAAAATAACTCCACGAGGGAGAAAAACCAAATAAAGATAACTTAGAAAAGCTTACTCGGAAAGACTCTGTGGGACACAGCAGGAGACACATAGCCAGGACTCAAAAACCAAGTGAGGAACAAGGGGAAAAAACACAGCTAAAATACTCTAGGGGAAACAAGGCACAGGTGACCTGGATAAAGCTAATAAGGACACACGAGGAAGAACTAAGGCAGAGGGGAACACAGATGACCTCTAGAGGCCCGGAGACAAACAGGAGGCAGGAAGCTGACACTCTCTCTCTCTTTCGACATACAGCATGGACTTTGTACTATAGCTTATACTGTATGTACTGCACATATTATGCAACTAGTATAGGATGGATAGCTATACTTCCAATGGCCATCTATGCTGCCTAGATTTTACATTCACGCCTTTTGTTCTCAGGCTTGTTTGGTTCTTACAGTTTTTCTCAATTGCTAAAACACTAAACCCTATTGTCTGAACCAAATGCTCAGTTGCCTGAACCCACTGATTGAATCAATCACTCTTTTGGCAAAACCATAAGCACTTTTCACCTGTTTAGACATAACTTGCCAACACATTTTCATTGTGATGCACCCGTGCTGCATAATGGTGAGCACAGGTGACAAAAGTCAAACACAATTAGAGCACAGGTGTCACCACTTGAACACAACAACTCAAAATTGATCACACTTGTGGCTAATGATGTGAGGGAACATATACAGTAAGCCAGTTCAGAGAGCACTGGTTTGTGAGGCCCTACAATGGATAGAAATCTGAGAGGAAGAGTTCGGTGTGATAGGAGGTCGAGGTGGTCGAGGTGGTCAGCGAAGACAAAGAACAGTAATATCTGATGAAATCAGAGCTACTGTGATTGACCATGTTCTTGTCCATGGTATGAGCATGAGGGAGGCTGGACAAAGGGTACAACCAAACATCAGTAGATTCACTGTGTCCACCATAATCCGAAGATTTAGAGAAGAGAACAGGTAATTACCTTTTTTTGACATTATAGTACAGTATGTAAATGTTGACAGCAATTACTGTATGACATACTATATACTGTACCACAGTATACTGTAAGTAAATATATGTTTCAGTACATCACTGTACCAATGTACTGTAGTATTGTAATGGAGGGTTGGTCTAACTGTTTGTAGGCCTAGTATTCCATGTATATTTTTTGTAACTCCATGTTCTCTTTTTGTAGAATTGAAAGACTGCCACATGGGGGTGGGAGGCCAGGTATGTTCTCCCCACACCAAGAGACCCTAATTGTTGATATGGTCCGTGAGAACAATGCCATTAAACTGAGCGAAATTCAGCAGAAGATCATTGAGGACCATTTACATTTTGAGGGTATCAACAGTGTCAGCCTCTCTACTGTTGATCGTGTCCTCAAGCGCAACAGACTGCGCATGAAACAGCTATACAGAGTGCCCTTTGATCGCAACTCCGACAGAGTCAAAGAGCAAAGATTCCAGTATGTACAGGTTGGCATATATCCAGACACATTCAATGTTGATTACTCTAAGTAGTGATTTACTGTAGTGGCCTAAATCACTTTTTCCGTATCACTTACAAAACTATATCTATTTCTACAGAGGGTTTTTCAACTGGATGCAATGGAAAGACCCCATCATACATCTACATGGATGAAGCTGGGTTTAATCTCACCAAAAGGAGAAGGAGAGGCCGTAATGTGATTGGCCATCGGGCCATTGTTGGTGTTCCTGGGCAGCGTGGTGGCAATGTCACATTATGTGCTGCCATCAGCAATCATGGGGTTGTCCACCATCATGCCAACCTGGGGCCCTACAACACTCACCAGCTCCTCATTTTCCTCAATCACATGCGAGATGCTTTGTTAGGGCAGCAGGATGAGCATCCCATCTATGTTGTTGTTTGGGACAATCTGAGTTTTCACAGAGCCCTCCAGGTTAGAGAGTGGTACAATATGAACCAAGGTTTTATCAATCTTTGCCTTCCACCGTACTCCCCTTTCCTAAACCCCATTGAGGAATTATTCTCCTCATGGCGGTGGAAGGTATATGAACGTCAACCTTACACCAGGGTAAATCTCCTGCAAGCCATGGGACTTGCCTGTGGTGACATAGGTGTGGAGGCATGCCAAGCCTGGATACGGCATGCCAGGGTTTTTTTCCCCGTTGCCTGGCCAGACAAAATGTGGCCTGTGATGTGGATGAAGTCCTGTGGCCTGACCCAGTACGGAGACATGATGCTGTGGCTGAGTAATGCACTTATTTGTATATTTTTGTACTTTATTTTTACATGGGCTTACTGTACACAAGTGGCAAACGCATAAGATTTCTGTTTGTTTTTACAAGTGCTACATGTAAATGCACAAGATTTCTGTTTTGTCTTTTTGTACAAGTGCTAAATGCACAGTTTCTTTTTGTTTTGCAACATGCATTTAGCCTACAGTGAACAATAAACATTTATTTCTCCAGCTTCATGTCCTGAGCATTGTGTTTTCTATTTTTCTACGTAGTGTTTAGTGACTGTTCAGTAGTGTTTTTTATTTTGATTGACTCGGGGCACGATTTGACAACATAGTTCAGTTTTGAGTACAGATTGAACTGTTTTGAGGTGAAAGTTTGGTTTTGCAAGAAGAGTCTGAGGTTTTGTGAATGTAGCTTGAAAATTGGGTTTTGTGTTCACAGTTAAGAGAAAAGGAGAGCAGCTTTCAAGAAATGTGTCTTAGCAATCGAGAAAAACTGTAAGCAAATTATTGGACCAGGATGTGCAAGCATGCTGAAGCAGAGGATTGGAGAGCATGTTATCTGAGCCCACTGGTTATAATCATGGCTTCAAATCTATGGTAGGGACTGGGGAGGTTATGGTACTATTGTAATAATTCCATAGACATGATGGCAGCATGTATGATCTGCAGGAATAAAGATATAAAGATAGAATCACAAAGAACAAGGGAAGTGTTTGTTGGGTTTGAGGATCTGTGGATCTGCAGATACTGGACGTTTCCCAAGTGCAGATAGTATATCCTGTCAAATCCCCAATGCAATAATTTCCTAAGCTCAATAGTCTGGAGAGCCCAGGCGAAGACCTTCTGGTCTAAACCCTGGATTTTTGTACACTACTTCTAAACCAGCCCTTACAAAGCTGACACTCACAAAGTGATGTGTGTTACAGCTGCTGCTTATCCTCCATGGTCCTGGTAACTGTCTGTGAAACTAGACCATTTACCTGAATTACACCACTCCCGATCACCGGCAAATGCAATTACACCACCCTTCAAACAGCGCACAAATCAGATTCCTATTCATTGACGTGCCTCTTAAGTGGTATACTGTAGTAGACTATGGGAAATGGGGGCTTATTGAAATCCTGCATTCATTGAGTGCCTGCCTCTACTATATCTATATGTAGGGCCATAAAATGTGTCTGGTGACATTCTAGAACATTCTGGGCTTTAAATCAGATGTGATACTGTGCACTCTCCTCCTCCACATTATGATGTCATGTCCTGAATCTGACCCAAAGTCTTTGGGACCTGGGACCTTGGGGCCAAGAGATTATGTTTGGCCAGAAAAAAGGCCAGTGTAAGTGCATTTAGGCTAGCGCTTTCATCAACTCATATGCAGGGACTATTGTGGAATATTTACATTTACATTTACTTCATTTAGCAGACGCTCTTATCCAGAGCGACTTACAAATTGGTGCATTCAACTTATGATAGCCAGTGGGACATCTGTCCAGTTTAGTCTTTGGGACCTGAGACACAGGCCAAGATATTACATTTTGGCCAGGGTGAATTTAGACCGTCTGTCCAATTTTCAGGAACCATAGTGGAATATCTGTCAAAAAATTATAGTATTGCAAGTAAAGATAGCCTTTGATAAGTAGAAAAACAATGCTAGTGTCTGTGTTTCTTGGCTAACTCATAGTTGGCCGTATCTATTTCTGCTAGAAGAGTTAGGATGATGATTTTAATTGTTGTCTGATGTTTGTCTGATGATCTGGGTTCAGATAGTATTTGTTTGAGCTTGCCTGATTCAACCAAAGGAACCATTAGTCCTTAAAAGAAAACAAATACTATCTGAATCCAGGTCTGGAGGATGATGTGTCCCTTGGACTGTGACAGCTAGCGTTGACGTCTGCCTCCCTTGTCCCTGACTGACTGACCATCCTGGCTGACCATTCCATTTGCTGTATCACAGTGACGCACATGGAAACCCCACTGTGAGTCTGTCTTCCGCACCAGCAAGAAGAGTGGAATGCCTGTGTGAGCCCAGGGCCTGAGAGATAAGCTCCAGTTTACCCAGTCACTCCCCGTCCTGTCTAGTCTGGTCACAGATCTGTTTGTGCCATCTTGCCAACTCCTGTGTTGAGTTGCCAAGACAGCACAAACAGATCTGGGACCACCAGGCTACGTCCTGTCCAGTTGCTGCCTGGACAACAGGAAACCCCAGACAGAGAGAGAGACGGATATTGTTTTTATCTGACTGCTCTGTACCCCCCATGTTCACCTGACTGGAAAACATTAGACTGCACTTCCTGTAACTCCAGAAAGGGCGGGCTAGGGTTGGAAATGAGACTTGTGTGTGTGTGCACGCGCGCGCGTGTGTGTGTGTGGTGTGGTGTGGAAATGAGACTGGGGGAGATTCTTTCCCTTTAAAAGGTCATTAATTCCTTCCTGATTGCAGTCAGCCACTGACTGACGGTATCACTGTGTCATCGCAGATGCCAACAGTTCTGACTCATGACCGGCCTGACCGGCCCCGGCCACTTATCTGTCATCGTCACTCCCTCTCCTGTCCCCCCGTGTAAATTAAAGTAAAGATGGGCTGGGCCGGGGCCTGCTTTCCTTCCCCTCACAATGCAGACTGTTACCTCTTGGCTGCTGGTTTGGCTGGCTAGTAACGCTGGTGTCCAGAAACCACTGCGCCACACGTCTCCTGCTGATCTGTTATTTAAAACCTCATCTTCATTAAAAAGATAGATATGGACCAGAGTGCATTATTGTGATAAGGTACTCACACTTGAGTACTCTCTGAGTATCGGAAGGCTGGCTGTGTGTTATTAATTAATTAAACAATTACTTAATGTAAACAAAGCAATCATTTCAGATCATTTCAGGAAGCCATTTCAGCAGGACTCAATGAGATCAGAAGTGGGGTTACTAACAATGGTTCTCTCTGCGTGGACGTGTGTTTTCTGGCATGTCAGCAGTATTCTGTGTAGAAACGTGAATGTTTTAAGTTAAAAGTTGGAGTTTGGGTTAATGACTTTGGTCAAGCCTGTTGATCTTGGCTTTCACTGCCGGCTTCATTTGGCTGCCTGCAATCTAAATCCTATTACTGTGGCTTCTCCTCCAAAACCCCATATCCTGCAATGATTAGGCCATTATTCACTATTGTGAACATTACTTTCTTACCATATGAGAAAATACATGCTTTCAGCACAAAAACCTCTGTGTCACAAAATGTTGTGTAGTAGCCTTTCTCTTGTTCCTCAACATAAAGGGGGCCTTTATGACAGAAAGCCCATTCTACTTGGCAGTGGTATTTCTCTTTCTCTACAAAGCTAGTGTTTCACATTATTTACACTTTGTTTTCAATGAGAGCCAGTCTCCAGAGGCTGTTGGATGATTTACACTACTGCTCGTCGAACAGCTCATTCCAAAATCATGGGCATTAATATGGAGTTGGTACCCCTTTGCTGCTATAACAGCCTCCACTCTTCTGGGAAGGATTTCCACTAGATGTTGGAACATTGCTGCGGGGACTTGCTTCCATTCAGCCACAAGAGCATTAGTGAGGTCGGGCACTGATGTTGGGCAATTAGGCCTGGCTCGCAGTCGGCGTTCCAATTCATCCCAAAGGTGTTCGATGGGGTTGAGGTCAGGGCTCTGTGCAGGCCAGTCAAGTTCTTCCACACCGATCTCGGCAAACCATTTCTGTATGGACCTCGCTTGTGTAGGGGGCATTGTCATGCTGAAACAGGAAAGGGAACTGTTGCCACAAAGTTGGAAGAACAGAATCATCTAGAATGTCATTGTATGCTGTAGTGTTAAGATTTCCCTTCACTGGAACCAAGGGGCCTAGCCCGAACCATGAAAAACAGCCCCAGACCATTATTCCTCCTCCACCAAACTTTACAGTTGGCACTATGCATTGGGGCAGGTTGCGTTCTCCTGGCGTCCGCCAAACCCAGATTCGTCCGTCAGACTACCAAATGGTGAAGTATGATTCATCACTCCAGAGAACGCGTTTCCACTGCTCCAGAGTCCAATGGCGGCGAGCTTTACACCACTCCAGCTGACGCTTGGCATTGCGCATGGTGATCTTAGGCTTGTGTATGGCTGCTCGGCCATGGAAACCCATTTCATGAATTTCCCGACAAAACAGTTATTCTGCTGACGTTGCTTCCAGAGGCAGTTTGGAACTCGTTAGTGAGTGTTGCAACCGAGACCAGACTATTTTTACGCGCTACACGCTTCAGCACTCGGTGGTCCTGTTCTGTGAGCTTGTGTGACCTACCATTTCGCGACTGAGCCATTGTTGCTCGTTGACGTTTCCACTTCACAATAACAGCACTTACAGTTGCCCAATGCAGCTCTAGCAGGGCAGAAATTTGATGAACTGATTTTTGGAAAGGTGGCATCCTATGACTGTGCCACGTTGAAAGTCACTGAGCTCTTCAGTAAGGCCATTCTGCTGCCAATGTTTGTCTATGGAGATTGCATGACTGTGTGCTCGATTTTCTACACCTGTCAGCAACGGGTGTGGCTGAAATAGCCGAATCCACTAATTTGAAGGGGTGTCCACATACTTTTGTATATATGTGACCGACCGCCTCAATTCGGTCTTATGTAGCAAAATTTGAAATGGTGTTTTTTACATTGGATAAAAGTAGAGACTCAGAGCTAGAATGGTATATCATACACTGCAGATGAGGAACAATGGGAAAGTAATTCTGCTTTGAAAGTTTATAAACTTGTAAACCCACTTTTGAGAAAATGGCCCTTGAATGTTTTGGTACACCTACTGGAGAGCTCTTCTTTGTCTACACCCATTCAGCATCATTCACACCCTCTTAAGCCTTAGCCCCACCCATCTCTTTAAGGATTCACATGTGAGGCCATGTGGTAAACACATGCTATATTAAATAAAATCTCAGTTTATTTGTCACATGCACAGGATACAGAAGGTTTAAATGGTACAGTGTTATTACTTGCATAGTAGCAATATCAAAAACAGAAAGTGTCTAGATAAAAATATTTTATAAATATTTTATAATTTTTAGATTACGCTTACCCGACACACTTGTCTAAATTGATGGGTCATGTGAAGGAAATGCCATAACCACCCCTCACCCACATCTAGCTAAGTGGATGGGTCACTATTGTCTAGACATGTTCATGAAATAAAATCGATGGCCGTAATCACCCCCAGACACACCTGCTAATTTGATGGGTCATAGAATAATCCGGCCAAAGTATAGTATTTTGTTTAGCTAGCTAGCTAAACAATGAACCGGCATAACCCCAACTCATACTACTACCAATACAAACATTGTCATAGCTGTAGTATTAATCTGCAGGTAGCTAAAACTAACAAACTAGGTTCAATGTTAGCTAGCTAACATTAGGCTATAACTAGCAATGCAAATTGATTTTTCATTCGAAAAATATTATAACACAGATCATACACGTAACGTTAGCTAGCGAGCCAGCAAGCTAACATTTGCTAGCTAACTAACAGTACGCTTTAACTTGCAATAAAAACAACTTTCTGACTAAATTAGAAACGTATATCTGGAAAATGTAGCTAGACTCTTACCCGTTTACATGGATGAACACTTCACGGCAGACTGGAACCATTTAACTCCGTTTTGTTTGTAGCTACATCTTGTTTGGCCAGCTTTGTGTCAAGTCACTCCAGTTCACACTGACCGTGGCGTGTGCAGACAGTAGCCCATCACTTTTTCCTACTGTTCTGTCGATAGCGGCTGCTAAATTCAGGTCATCAATGTTGTTGATAAAAGTAGCAAAACTTGTGTGGTTCTCGATGGCTAACGTTATATCTTTCAAAAACGGCACGGTAGAAAGGACTGTCAACACATACTGAACAGCTCTCGTTATATACAGAAGCGAGCTACATGGCAGACTCATCTCCCGGCATGTCCAGCCCATACATTATCTCAGCCAATCATGGCTAGTGGGAAGGTTCCTGTCTTTTTCCATGGCTAAACCAACTAGGCTCGTAATTTAACAATTTATTCGTATTTATGGATGGAATACAAGTTTGATATTAAGGCACATGAAGGTTCACATGTTCCAGAAGGCATTTCTGCCCAAAAACGCATTTTGATAAAAAAAATTATGTTTACGTTCAAATGCTGCTCCTGTGAAGTAGTGACGTGCGACATACGCCTAGTTTTCTGAAACGAGTCACATATAGTGTATTTTCAGTCATCGGGTGGACCTCTGAGAGACATTCAAACCCCCGGCCCCCCGGCCCAGATCCCCTTATAGGGGGCTGATTTAGTTCCTCCCATAGCTGCCTGTGTGTGAATGGACCAGGAGCTGAGCCGTACAACATGGAAGAGAAACTTAAATTAAGATTGAGGGAACGGTGCAGTCACCCTCCCAGCTTTTCTCTCTCTCACTCACTATCTCTCTCTCTCCTTAGATTTCTTTAGCTCTCTCTCTTACTCTCTCAGCCTTTCTCTCTCATCTCTCTCTTTCTCCCCCACTTTCTCTCCCTCTAACTGTTTCAGTAACCACTAAAAATAGGGAGTTGTCATTGTCTGTCAAAGGCTTGGCAAATCAGGCCCAGATAACTTTGGAGTCAGGAAGCTATTAATTCACAGCTTATCTTGTTTGTGCTTTCCTTTGACCTTCTTTTAAATTGTGAGGATAACTTTATGTGATTTATGAATACCATGAAAGTAGGCTTAGGTAAGGGGTTTACAAGTTACACACCCTGTAAGGTTCTATAAGGTTACAGAAAACTTATCAGTCATACAGTATTGAAGAACAGTTTTAAGACATTGTTTTATATGTTGTGTTGGAAGAGAAAAGTCAAATAGGCCTATCTTCTGCACTGTATCAACCATGTTGATCTCAGCATAGAGAAATTGAGGCACAAAGGCTTTTCTTCTCAATGTTCTCCTTCATATCACCCCCATTGTACAGCCCAGCTAGCATCTGATAACTGGCACCTCTCCTGGATAAAGAATGCCTCTGCTCTCCTCTGAGACTGGCAGACTGTTTGATGAGGATAAGATGAGATGATTCCCATTGAGCAGCTGCTCTGTCTTGGCCTTGAGGCTGCGTGGCCAACTGTGCCACTATCTATCACTGCCCATGCCTGACAGGGAAGGGTTGGCTACAGTAACACTGAGCGAGAGAAAGAGAGAGAGCGAGAGAGAGAGAGATAGGGTTCCATTGTTAGGCCTCTTTATATGAGATGTGGAAAGAGAAATAGACTCGTATTTGTTTTCTTTCAAATACTTTGAGCGTTCAATTGAGCCTGCGTGCCAGATGGATGGGGTTTGCACATTTGGGACTATTCCATTGGCTCTACTGTGCCAGGCAAGCTCCGTCAAGCACAACTAATTTCAATACATACAGTGAGGGAAAAAAGTATTTGATCCCCTGCTGATTTTGTACGTTTGCCCACTGACAAAGACATGATCAGTCTATAATTTCAATGGTAGGTTTATTTGAACATTGAGAGACAGAATAACAACAAAAAAATCTAGAAAAACGCATGTCAAAAATGTTATGAATTGATTTGCATTTTAATGAGGGAAATAAGTATTTGACCCCTCTGCAAAACATGACTTAGTACTTGGTGGCAAAACCCTTGTTGGCAATCACAGAGGTCAGACGTTTCTTGTAGTTGGCCACCAGGTTTGCTCAGGAGGGATTTTCAGGAGGGATTTTATCCCACTCCTCTTTGCAGATCTTCTCCAAGTCATTAAGGTTTCGAGGCTGACGTTTGGCAACTCGAACCTTCAGCTCCCTCCACAGATTTTCTATGGGATTAAGGTCTGGAGACTGGCTAGGCCACTCCAGGACCTTAATGTGCTTCTTCTTGAGCCACTCCTTTGTTGCCTTGGCCGTGTGTTTTGGGTCATTGTCATGCTGGAATACCCATCCACGACCCATTTTCAATGCCCTGGCTGAGGGAAGGAGGTTCTCACCCAAGATTTGACGGTACATGGCCCCGTCCATCGTCCCTTTGATGCGGTGAAGTTGTCCTGTCCCCTTAGCAGAAAAGCACCCCCAAAGCATAATGTTTCCACCTCCACGGTGGGGATGGTGTTCTTGGGGTCATAGGCAGCATTCCTCCTCCTCCAAACACGGCGAGTTGAGTTGATGCCAAAGAGCTCGATTTTGGTCTCATCTGACCACAACACTTTCACCCAGTTCTCCTCTGAATCATTCAGATGTTCATTGGCAAACTTCAGACGGGCATGTATATGTGCTTTCTTGAGCAGGGGGACCTTGCGGGCACTGCAGGATTTCAGTCCTTCACGGCGTAGTGTGTTACCAATTGTTTTCTTGGTGACTATGGTCCCAGCTGCCTTGAGATCATTGACAAGATCCTCCCCGTGTAGTTCTGGGCTGATTCCTCACCGTTCTCATGATCATTGCAACTCCACGAGGTGAGATCTTGCATGGAGCCCCAGGCCAAGGGAGATTGACAGTTATTTTGTGTTTCTTCCATTTGCGAATAATCGCACCAACTGTTGTCACCTTCTCACCAAGCTGCTTGGCGATGGTCTTGTAGCCCATTCCAGCCTTGTGTAGGTCTACAATCTTGTCCCTGACATCCTTGGAGAGCTCTTTGGTCTTGGCCATGGTGGAGAGTTTGATTGATTGATTGCTTCTGTGGACAGGTGTCTTTTATACAGATAACAAACTGAGATTAGGAGCACTCCCTTTAAGAGTGTGCTCCTAATCTCAGCTCGTTACCTGTATAAAAGACACCTGGGAGCCAGAAATCTTTCTAATTGAGAGGGGGTCAAATACTTATTTCCCTCATTAAAATGCAAATCAATTTATAACATTTTTGACATTGCGTTTTTCTGGATTTTTTTGTTGTTATTCTGTCTCTCACTGTTCAAATAAACCTACCATTAAAATTAGAGACTGATCATTTCTTTGTCAGTGGGCAAACGTACAAAATCAGCAGGGGATCAAATACTTTTTTCCCTCACTGTACAATATAATTTAACAGGTGAACAGGCAGTTGATCTTTTGCATTGAAGTGTGTAGGCTACCACTGTAAGAAGGCCTACTGTAGTAAAAAAAAAAACAGAATACGTGGTCAGTGCAGCATATTTAGGTTCGGGAAAAAGTCAATGCAAAACATTATTGAATTCAAACTATCTGTTTACAGGTCCACAACAATTTGTTGTTATTTCAGAAACGGTCAGATAGGCTACAGCAAATGTCACTGCAAAAGAAAACATTCTGCCAACACCTCCAAAGACATTTGATCAAGTTCGCCATTGCTATTTCCTTTAGATAGTGTCTTGGCGTAATTCCAATACTTCTAAAGTATACAGCAAATAAGGTAATTATTGTCACCATAAAAGGTGAAGGATGGGCGTTTTTCAGGCAGCGTTATAATGCTTGTTCACGCGTGCACAGTTTTATGACATGTCTGATTTATAACGGGAAACATGCCTATATAGTTTACAAATCTTAATATTTTGGTGCGTGCACAGTTTTTTCAGAAATGGCGAGAAGGGTGCAACTGCAGCCCGCAATTCAGGCCGTTCCTGCATGTGAACATTCCTGCATCTGCAGGAACCCCTCTTTATACTTCTATTGGTCAATTTATTTGCTATGACTCCAGTACATAGGCGGGAGGCAGGGGCGCTCCAGTACTGTAGATGGCGGTAATGCACCATAACGTTGGATGCCAACTGCCAATAAATCCCACAGAAGAAGAAGAGGCGGGGGCGACAACGGTAGCTAGCTATAGCTAGTACACACCTGCCAGGCACTGTTTTCCCGCAGTTCGGTTAATGACAGCGAGGGCGGACTGCAGTTGCACACTATTGGAAATGGCGCATGCAGATATTTAGTGTAAAATTCATGCAACGGTTATAAATGATGCCCCTGGACACAGTCTCTGTTCCAATGGCTCTGTTCCAGCCAGCCTTCCTTTCTCTGGATTGTATTGGCTTGTTTTGTACACAGATTTATGTCATGGCTATGTGTGCAGGGACAAGCTGTAATGAAGTCATGGTAAAGGGGAGGTGAGTGCTCCAACGAGGAAAGTGAGTTCATACAGTCCATATGGGTTTTATTCAGTTGGACTGGGAAGTAGAATGAGAACGTTACTCTTTGTGGGGGCTGTGAATGGGAGATGTCCCAGAGTCCCACTTCAACTCCAAACATTATTCATCTTAATGGAAACGGACTGAGCTTAAACACATCCGCCTCTCTCTCATTCACTCTATCCTTCTATTAATCTCTCTCTCTCTCTTTCACTTTCTCTTTCCCTTTGTTACTCTTCCCCTATATGTTATATAATGAGAATAAGAGAAATTGGCATGAATATGCCCAACATGACCTATAGGTCTGGCCTATATGCTGTCTTTGCCACTGTGCAGAGATGTGAGTGAGTTGTGAACTGTGTGTGCGTGTCAGTCAGTCTGTCTGTCAGTCTGTCTATCAGTTTGTCAGTCTTTCAGTCTGTCTTTCAGTCTGTCTGTCAGTTTCAGTTTGTACACATACAGTACATGCATCACCAAACAGCTTAATATGTCAATCTGTAATGTATTATGAGTAGTCGTTTTTAACCTAACACAACTGATTTCATCACAGTCTTTATTCATAAACAAGTAGCTGTTAAAATGTTAAAATCTTCCATGTGATAATACATAATTTAGGAGTGTATGGCCTCATTCTGTCTGTAGTGGAGGCATCCACTGTAAAATTCACAGAGAAGTGATTATAGATTTTTAATGGCAGCCTGGAATCTTGGCAGAGCAAAGGCTAGTCCACTGGGAAATTCAGTGGATTTCACTTGACCTGACTGATAGAGAACCAATGAGAAGGTGATTAATGGGAATTTAAATGACTGTCTTTTGCTTGCTCTCACTCAAGCGGAGTAGCTAGGTTCTTATTTTTTGACTGACGGCAAACCACACTATCTGTCTGCAGTCACTCTGTGTGCCAGCTAATCTGCCCTGGTATTTTTATTTAAAAAATTTACCGGAACTATTTGTTGTTTTATTGTGATTTTTAGCAAATGTAAGAATTCATGATTGTGTTATTATTAAAAGAAAGCGTCCAGCGTCCTTGCTATACAGTTGAAGTCTGAAGTTTACATACACCTTAGCCAAATACATTTAAACTCAGTTTTTCACAATTCCTGACATTTAATCCTAGTAAAAATTCCCTGTCTTAGGTCAGTTAGGATCACCACTTTATTTTAAGAATGTGAAATGTCAGAATAATAGTACAGATAATTATTTATTTCAGTTTTTATTTCTTTCATCACATTTCCAGTGGGTCAGAAGTTTACATACACTCAATTAGTATTTGGTAGCATTGCCTTTAAATTGTTTAACTTGGGTCAAACGTTTCGGGTAGCCTTCCACAGGCTTCCCACAATAAGTTGAGTGAATTTTGGCCCATTCCTCCTGACAGAGCTGGTGTAACTGAGTCAGGTTTGTAGGCCTCCTTGCTCGCACATGCTTTTTCAGTTCTGCCCACAAATGTTCTATAGGATTGAGGTCAGGGCTTTGTGATGGCCACTCCAATACCTTGACTTTGTTGTCCTTAAGCCATTTTGCCGCAACTTTGGAAGTATGCTTGGGGTCATTGTCCGTTTGGAAGACCCATTTGCGACCAAGCTTTAACTTCCTGATTGATGTCTTGAGATGTTGCTTCAATATATCCACATCATTTTCCTTCCTCATGATGCCATCTATTTTGTGAAGTGCACCAGTCCCTCCTGCAGCAAAGCACCCCCACAGCATGATGCTGCCACCTCCGTGCTTCACGGTTGGGATGGTGTTCTTCGGTTTGCAAGCGACCCCCTTTTTCCTCCAAACATAACGATGGTCATTATGGCCAAACAGTTCTATTTTTGTTTCATCAGATCAGAGGACATTTCTCCAAAAAGTATGATCTATGTCCCCATGTGCAGTTGCAAACCGTAGTCTGGCTTTTTTATGGCGGTTTTGGAGCAGTGGCTTCTTCCTTGCTGAGCGGCCTTTCAGGTTATGTCGATATAGGACTCGTTTTACTGTGGATATAGATACTTTTGTACCTGTTTCCTCCAGCATCTTCACAAGGTCCTTTACTGTTGTTCTGGGATTGATTTTCACTTTTCGCACCAAAGTATGTTCATCTCTAGGAGACAGAACACGTCTCCTTCCTGAGCGGTATGACGGCTGCGTGGTCCCATGGTGTTTATACTTGCGTACTATTGTTTGTACAGATGAACGTGGTACCTTCAGGCGTTTGGAAATTGCTCCCAAGGATGAACCAGACTTGTGGAGGTCTACAATAGCTTTTCTGAGGTCTTGGCTGATTTCTTTTGATTTTCCCATGATATCAAGCAAAGAGGCACTGAGTTTGAAGGTAGGCCTTGAAATACATCCACAGGTACACCTCCAATTGACTCAAATGATGACAATTAGCCTATCAGAAGCTTCTAAAGCCATGACATCATTTTCTGGAATTTTCCAAGCTGTTTAAAGTCACAGTCAACTTAGTGTATGTAAACTTCTGACCCACTGGAATTGTGATACAGTGAATTATAAGTGAAATAATCTGTCTGTAAACAATTGTTGGAAAAATTACTTGTGTCATGCACAAAGTAGATGTCCTAACCGACTTGCCAAAACTATAGTTTGTTAACAAGACATTTGTGGAGTGGTTGAAAAACTAGTTTTAATGACTCCAACCTAAGTGTATGTAAACTTCCGACTTCAACTGTATATATATATAGAAATGTGGCATTTTTATTTTTGCAAGCTTAGCAATTTATGATTGTGTTATTGTAAAAAGAAAGCACACCGAGTTCCGAGCTCCTTGCTATATATAGAAGCATAGTTGAGTGCTAATAAAGTAAGTTAGGGCTCCGACTCCTTTCTCTGTGTTCCCGGCCTCAGCAACACTCCTTTTCATCCTGTAGCTCAGTTGGTAGAGCATGGCGCTTGCAATGCCAGGGTTGTGGGTTTGTTTCCCACGGGGGGCCAGTATGAAAATGTATGCACTCACTAACTGTAAGTCGCTCTGGATAAGAGCGTCTGCTAAATGACTAAAATGTAAAAATGTAAACCCACTTTAAGAATGCTAAACCGAGCTGCGCCCCTGAGATTGTCTGAGGCTTGGCAAGCTTGGCAGGCACAGCCAGCCCGTACAAAGAGGTGATAGTCCCTGCAAAGTGCCCATCAATGGAGAAGTGCTTTAAGAGCCCAGAGGGGTTTACGATTTCCATTCCAAATGAGCCGAGACTGTTTGTTTGTGAGTGTGTGTGTGTTTGTAGGTGTGGATGTGAGCCAACGTGTCTGCCAGTGTATCTTGAATGTTTTGTGTGCGTGTGGATGTGTGTGCGCACGTGTGTGTTGTTTATGGGGTTATACAGTAGCCTGCTCTATCTCTTCTTGCCCAGGCTGTGCAGTAGTCTGTGCCCTCTGGGGTTGATGGCAGTCAGTCTAGTGTGTCATCAACACAGCACTCTTTTTGTGTCTGTCCACTGACAGGGCTGCTTTGTGCTGGAACGTTCCATGTGCCCCGGACCATTGTCATCCCTGGTAACAAGAACCCCCTGTGTCTGTGTTGCTGTTTGCTGATTATTTTAAAACAAACAATAAAAGCCTTTCAGACGGCGCCCTGCTCACGCGGGGGATGAATCAGTAAAAGCTCTTCGTATTTGAGAGAGAGAGAGGTCTGGAAAGCCATCCGGGGCCTGTGGACCCACTGGAATGCCATGAGGCGGAAGCCTTCAATGGCCACAGTAACACAGACACAGTGCCAACCAGCCAGCCATTCAGCCATCACAACAAATAAATTGATCTATGAATAGGGTTGAATGATTGACCCCTGATAATGACAATTGCAACACCATATTATCACAGCATCACAAGAGCTTCAATCTGAGTGTGAAATTGTTTCTATTGAATGGTGAGGACATTACAGGCATTAGTCAAAAGTATTACCACTTTACTAGTGGCCTTTTGGGAAAAATTAAAAAATAAAGCAGCAGACTGAATGTGTGTTTTGATCATCTTTTTCAGGCGTCCAATCAGGATCCAAGAAGTCTGGTATCCCTGCCCCCAGGGAGATCCCCCCCACCATGACCAGGGACCGTGTGTCGCTGAGGGACCAGCTGAGGACCTCCACGACCAAGAAGATGGTCCCCAGCGCCAGCACCTCCAGCCTGGCCACCCTGGCAGCCAAGCACCAGCGTGGCTCCACCACCACAAAGCCCAGGTTGGACGCCGAGGGCTCGGAGAGAGGCTTCCTGGAGTGCCAGGTGAAGGAGCTGCTGGCCGAGGCCAAGGCCAAGGAGTTTGAGATCAGTAAGCTGAGGATGGAGCTGCAGCGCTGCCGGGGGAAAGCCTCGTCGTCTTCGTCCCCCTCGCCTCACAACACCCCCTCCACCCCACCTGAGGGTGCCCCCGAGCAGGGCCAAGGTCTATCCCAGCAGGCCACAGACGGCCAGGCCCTGGTGTGGGAGCTGAGGGAAAAGAACGGGAAGTTCCAGAGGGAGCTGGCAGCTCTGAGGGAGGAGAACCAGGTCCTGAAGGAGAAGCTTCTCTCCCTGGAGACTTCGCCTGCCTCTCCTCTGTCCAACAACACTACCACCACCTCCAAGCCCTCCGTCAACGGCCTCCCCTCAGACAACAACACTAGTCCCCCAGCCAAGTCACCCACACCCAGCCCGCTCAAAACCTCAGTCTCCTCCGGCAGTGACATCACCAAGGGCTCCCCCTCGCCGGACTCCTCAGAGTTCGAGAAGATCCCGTCGCAGTCTGACTCAGTGAGCAGCAGTGGTGTAGGGGTGGGGAAGGGTCGCGACCCCTCAGTGGAGAGCCTGACGGAGCAGATCCAGAAGATGGAGGAAAGTCAGCACAGCACGGCAGAGGAGCTCCAGGCCACACTACAGGAGCTGGCCGACCAACAGCAGGTGGTCCAGGAGCTGACGGCTGAGAATGAGCGCCTGGCCGAGGAGAAGGGCCTCCTACAGACGTCGCTGCAGCAGCAGAGGGAGAGGGTGGAGTTGCTGGCCCAGAAGAACAAGGCCCTGGCCGGGAGGCTGCAGGAGGTGGCCCAGGCCCAGAGCGGGGACGAGTCCCGGGCGGCCGAGCTGGAGCAGCGCTACACTGACCTGGTGGAGAGCTCTCGCTTTGAGAGGGAGAAACTGGTGGACATCCAGCAGCAGCTGACGGGGAGCCTGAGGGCCCTGGAAGAGGAGCACCAGGAAACCCAGGGGCAGGTGAGGTCCCTCAGGGAGGAGAGGGACGACCTCCAGGGCCGGCTGGAGAGGGAGGTGGAGGCCGGGGGTGAGATGACGCAGGCGGCTGAGGAACACAGGGCTGCAGCAGACTCCCTGAGGGTGGAGAACGGACGGCTCAAAGCCCAGGTGGACCTAGAGAGACAGAAGGTCGGGGAGCTGAAGGCCATGCAGAGTGCTGGGGACAGCACAGAGCTGCAGAGGCTGCTGAAGGCGGCCCATTCTGAGAGAGACAGACTGGAGGTGGAGGTAACAGAGCTACGGCAGGAGCTGCTACAGGCCCAGACTGACACTGAACATGCCCAGGGACTGCTCTCCAAGGTGGGTGGGACACCAAGCCATATAGAATAGAATAGAGTATACACTTTTTTGCTCACCAAGGTGGGTGGAATACCAAGCTGCATCTCATCCTCTGGCAGTCAGGGTGAGGAGGGGGTGCGAGGCGGGGTGCTGTGGGGTTATTTAAGATACTCTTTGGGTAGGGTTTCAGATGTTTTTGGAAGATGGGCAGGGACTCTGCTGTCCTAGCTTCAGGGGGAAGCTGGTTCCACCAATGGGGTGCCAGGACAGAAAAGAGCTTTGACTGGGCTGAGCGGGAGCTGCCCTCTTGTAGGGGGGGGGAGGGCCAAGAGACCAGAGGATGCAGAACGGAGTGCTCAGGTTGGGGAGTAGGGTTTGAGCATAGACTGAAGGTAAGGAGGGGCAGTTACTCTTGCTGCTCCGTAGGCAAGTACAATGGTCTTGTAGTGGATGCAAGCTTCCTACACAATACCTCATCTGCCATGATGGTTTGAATTAGGATAAATATTGTATTGCTAATGAAGACAGGCTTTGTGGCTATAGTTCAGCACTTTCCTTCACCACTCTCCAGCATATGAACTCATGTTCTATGAAATTGTTTTCATCTGCTTGTAGGATCAGAGAGCTTGAGTGAGCAGTGGTTTTCCCCGACAACACCACACGTCAGCAGCCTGGGCTGTGTGGGTTTAGGGTAAATCTGTGGCTGTTGATGTGAACACGGGGTGTGTCCTAGTCAGCTGCCTCTGACTGATGTCATAACTAATGGACTCTATGCCGAGTAGTGCCCACGCTGGGGTGGTCCAGTCATGACAGACCTGGGTTCAAATGGTATTTGTTTTCTTTCAAATACTTTTGCCCCGTTTCATTGAGCCTGCCTGTTGCAATGGAACCAAAGGAATAGTACAAAATGTCGAAACGCTGCCCATCTGGCACACGTTGAATCAAACATTAAAATATTTGAAAGAAAATAAATCCTATCTGAACCCAGGCAGGTCAGGTCGAGTGACATATGACTCAGGCTACTGGCTCCTGCCACATGGGTGTGAGGGCGAGGCTGGTAAGTATTGACTTCAGTCACTAACGTCATGCTCTACATACTGTAAGAAGACGTGCTGTGGAGAATGCATTGTGTCATCATTATCCTTTTTTAATACAATACATCTGTCACGCCCTGGCTCTGGGGACTCTGTTATGTTGAGCCAGGGTGTGTAGAGTCTATGTTTTGGCCCGTTTCTTCAAATGACGATCGTGACAGAAGATACCACCTTGACTGGGTCAAGCAGCGTGAAGAGGAGAGAGGTTGGACTTGGGAGCAGAGGATGGAGAGTCTGGCGAGAGCCATGGAGGGCATATCCACGGGGGAGAGGCACCCCCAAGACATTTTTAGGGGGGGGGGGCACATGGCATGGGCGACGGGGCTGCTGGAGGCAGATAAAGGGCGAGTTTGTGGACGAGGAGAGAAGGCCACCGGGTTACGGGAGCCATTGGTGATTAGAGGAAGGGAAAGTGTAGAGGCACGGCGAGAGGTACTGAAGTGTGTTGCCAGTCCGGTCCGGCCCGTTCCTGATCCCCGTATAAGGCCAGTGGTGTGTGTTCCCAGTGCGGTCCGGCCTGTTCCTGTCCCTCGCACCAAGCCTGTGATGCGCGTCGCCAGCCCGGCCCGGCCGGTTCCTGCCCCTCGCACCAAGCCAATGGTGCGCGTCGTCAGCCCGGTCCGGCCTGTTCCTCTCCCTCGCACCAAGCCAATGGTGCGCGTCGCCAGCCCGGTCCGGCCTGTTCCTGCCCCTCGCACCAAGCCAATGGTGCGCGTCGCCAGCCCGGCCCGGCCTGTTCCTGCTCCCCGCACCAAGCCTGTGGTGCGCATCGTCAGTCCGGTCCGGCCCGTTCCTGCTCCCCGCACCAAGTCTATGGTGCGCGTCGTCAGCCGGCCCGGCCCGTTCCTGCTCCCGCACCAAGCCAATGGTACGCGTTGCCAGCCTGGTCCGGCCCATTCCTGCTCCCCGCACCAAGCCAATGGTGCGCGTCGTCAGTCCGGTCCGGCCTGTTCCTGCTCCCCGCACCAAGCCTGTGGTGCGCGTCGCCAGCCCGGTCCGGCCCGTTCCTGCTTCCCGCACCAAGTCTATGGTGCGGCGTCGTCAACCGGTCCGGCCGTCCCTGCTCCCTGCACCAAGCCTGTGGTGCGCGTCGTCAGTCCGGCACAGCCGTGCCCGTTTCACCGGTGCCTGGTCAGGTACCGGTCAGCTGCTCCACACCGGAGCCTAAGCAATCCGCTCCACCGATGTCCAGTCCAGCTCCAGCCAGCGGGACCAGACCAGGGGCGCTACGGGGGGGTTGTTAGAGGGTGGTGGTCAAGCCCGGAGCCGGATCCGCCTCCGAGGAGGAATGCCCACCCGGCCCTCCCCTGTTCGGTTTATGTTTGGCGCGGTCGCAGTCCGCGCCTTTGGGGGGGGGGGTACTGTCACGCCCTGGCTCTGGGGACTCTGTTATGTTGAGCCAGGGTGTGTAGAGTCTATGTTTTGTGGTTCTATGTTCAGGATCTAGTTGATGTGTTTCTATGTTGGCCGGGGTGGTTCTCAATCAGAGGCAACGTGAATCAGCTGTTGCTTGTTGTCTCTGATTGGGTACCATACTTAGGTAGTCGTTTGGCATTTGTGTGGTGTGGTATCTTGTTCCGTGTATGGTTTGTGTATGTACCCAAGGACTTCACGTATCGTTTTGTTGTTTTGTTCGTGTGGTGAATTAAAATAAAAGATGTTCGCATTCCACACTGCGCATTGGCCCGTTTCTTCAAATGACGATCGTGACAACATCAAGCCGGGGGGCTTTCACAGTATGTGTCCCAGTAACCCAGCATGTATTGTAGCTTATGACGGAGCTGTACAGATGTAGGATCTTAATTTCAAATCAAATCAAATTTAATTTGTCACATGGTTCGTAAACAACAGGTGTAGACTAACAGTGAAATGCTTACTTAGGGCCCTTCCCAACAATGCAGAGAGAAAGAAAATAGAAAAATTATCGAAAAGTAAAACAATAACTTGGCAATATACAAGCGGTACCAGTTCCATGACGATATGCAGGGGTACGAGGACATCAAGGTAGATATGTAAATATACAGTGGATTCGGAAAGTATTCAGACCCCTTGACTTTTTCCACATTTTGTTACGTTACGGCCTTATTCTAAAATTGATTTAAATGTTTTTTTTCCTCATCAATCTACACACAATACCCATAATGACAAAGCAAAAACAGGTTTTTAGAAATGTTTGCAAATGTATTAAAAATTGAAATATCACATTTACATTAGACCATTTACTCAGTACTTTGTTGAAGCACCTTTGGCAGTGATTACAGCCTCAAGTCTTCTTTGGTATGACGCTACAAGCTTGGCACAGCTGTATTTGGGGAGTTTCTCCCATTCTTCTCTGCAGATCCTCTCAAGCTCTGTCAAGTTGGATGGGGAGCGTCGCTGCACAACTATTTTCAGGTCTCTCCAGAGATGTTTGATCGGGTTCAAGTCCAGGCTCTGGCTGGGCCACTCAAGGACATTCATAGACTTGTCCCGAAGCCACTCCTGTGTTGTCTTGGCTGTGTGCGTAGGGTCGTTGTCCTGTTGGAAGGTGAACCTTTGCCCCAGTCTGAGGTCCTGAGCGCTCTGGAGCAGGTTTTCATCAAGGATCTCTCTGTACTTTGCTCCGTTCATCTTTACCTCGATCCTGACTAGTCTCCCAGTCCCTGCCACTGAAAAACATCCCCACAGCATGATGCTGCCACCACCATGCTTCACCGTAGGAATGGTGCCAGGTTTCCTCCAGACGTGACGCTTGGCATTCAGGCCAAAGAGTTCAATCTTGGTTTCAAAAGACCAGAGAATCTTGTTTCTCATGGTCTGAGAGTCCTTTAGATACCTTTTGGCAAACTCCAAGCAGGCTGTCATGTGCCTTTTACTGAGGAGTGGCTTCTGTTTGGCCACTCTACCATAAAGGCCTGATTGGTGGAGTGCTGCAGAGATGGTTGTCTTCTGGAAGGTTCTCCCATCTCCACAGAGGAACTCTGGAGCTCTGCCAGAGTGACCATCGGGTTCTTGGTCACCTCCCTGACAAAGCCCCTCTCCCCCGATTGCTCAGTTTGGCAGGGCTGCAAGCTCTAAGAAGAGTCTTGGTGGTTCCAAACTTCTTCCATTTAAGAATGATGGAGGCCACTGTGTTCTTGGGGACCTTCAATGGTGCAGAAATGTTTTGGCACCCTTCCCCAGATCTGTGCCTCGACACAATCCTGTCTCGGACACAATCCTGTCTTGTTTTTTGCTCTGACATGCACTGTTAACTCTGGGTTCTTATATAGACAGGTGTGTGCCTTTCCAAATCATGTCCAATGATTTGAATTTACCACAGGTGGACTCCAATCAAGTTGTAGAAACATCTCAAGTATGATCAATGGAAACAGGATGCACCTGAGTCTCATAGCAAAGTTTCTGAATACTTATGTAAATAAGGTATTTTTGTTTTTTATTTGTAATACATTTGCAAAAGATTCTAAAAACCTGTTTTCACTTTTTCTTTATGGGGTATTGTTTGTAGATTGATGAGGAAAACAATTAATTTAACACATTTTAGAATAAGGCTGTAACGTAACAAAAAGTGGATAAAGTCGAGGGGTCTGAATACTTTCCGAATGCACTGTAACTAAAAATAAGTGGCAGATAATAAACAGGAGCAGCAGCGTATGTGATGAGTCAAAAAAGTTAGTGCAAAAAGGGTAAATGCAGATAGTCCGGGTAGCTATTTGGTTAACTATTTAACTAACTATTTAGCAGTCTTATGGCTTGGGGGTAAAAGCTGTTCAGGGTCCTGTTGTTTCCAGACTTGGTGCAACTATTTAGCAGTCTTATGGCTTGGGGGTAAAAGCTGTTCAGTGTCCTGTTGGATCCAGACTTGGTGCATCGGTACTGCTTGCCGTATGGTAGCAGAGAAAACAGTCTATGACTTGGGTGGCTGGAGTCTTTTACAATTTTTAGGGCCTTCCTCTGACACCACCTGGTATAGAGGTCCTGAATGGCAGGAAGCTCGGCCCCAGTGATGTACTGGGCTGTACGCACTACCCTCTGTAGCGCCTTGCATTCGGATGCCAAGCAGTTGCCATACCAACGCGGTGATGCAGCCAGTCAAGATGCTCTCAATGGTGCAGCTGTAGAACTTTCCGAGGATCTGAGGGCCCATGCCAAATCTTTAAAATCTCCTGAGGGGGAAGAGGTGTTGTCGTGCCCTCTTCACAACTGTCTTGGTGTGTTTGAACCATGATAGTTTGTTGGTGATGTGGACACCAAGGACCTTGAAACTCCCGACCCTCTCCACTTCAGCCCCGTCGATGTTAATGGGGGCCTGTTCGGCCCTCCTTTTCCTATAGTCCACGATCAGCTCCTTTGTCTTGATCACATTGAGGGAGAGGTTGTTGTCCTGGCACCACACTGCCAGGTCTCTGACCTCCTCCCTATAGGCTGTCTCATCGTTGTCTGTGATCAGGCCTACCACTGTTGTGTCGTCAGCAAACTTGATTATGGTGTTGGAGTGCTTAGCCACGCAGTCGTGGGTGAACAGGGAGTACAGGAGGGGACTAAGCACGTACCCCTGAGTGTTGAGGATCAGCGTGGCAGGTGTGTTGTTGCCTACCCTTACCACCTGGAGGCGGCCCATCAGGAAGTCCAGGATCCAGTTGCAGAGGGAGCTTTTTAGTCCCAGGGTCCTTAGCTTAGTGATGAGCTTTGTTGGCACTATGGTGTTGAATGCTGAGCTGTAGTCAATGAACAGCATTCTCAGATAGGTGTTCCTTTTGTCCAGGTGGGAAAGGGCAGTGTGGAGTGCGATTGAGATTGCGTCATCTGTGGATATGTTGGGGCAGTATTCGAATCGGAGTGGATCTAGGGTTTCCGGCATGATGGTGTTGATGTGAGCCATGACCAGCCTTTCAAAGCACTTCATGGCTACCGACATGAGGGCTACGGGGCGGTAATCATTTAGGCAGGTTACCTTCACTTTCTTGGGCACAGGGACTATGGTGGTCTGTTCGAAACATGTAGGTATTACAAACTCGGTCAGGGAGAGGTTGAAAATGTCAGTGAAGACACTTGCCAGTTGGTCCGCGCATGCTTTGAGTACACATCCTGGTAATCCATCTGGCCCCGCAGCTTTGTGAATGTTGACCTGTTTAAAGGTCTTGCTCACATCGGCTACAGAGAGCGTGATCACACAGTCGTCCGGAGCAGCTGGTGCTCTCATGCATGCTTAAGTGTTGCTTGCCTCGAAGCGAGCATAAAAGGCATTTAGCTCGCCTGGTAGGCTCGCGTCACTGGGCAGCTCGCGGCTGGGTTTCCCTTTGTAGTCCATAATATTTTTCAAGCCCTGCCACATCCGTCGAGCGCCAGAGTCGGTGTAGTAGGATTCAATCATAGTCCTGTATTGACTCTTTGCCTGTTTGATGGTTCGTCTGAGGGCATAGCGGGATTTCTTATAAGCGTCCGGATTAGTGTACCGCTCCTTGAAAGCAGCAGCTCTAGCCTTTAGCTCGGTGCGGATGTTGCCTGTAATCCATGGCTTCTGGTTGGGAAATGTACGTACGGTCACTATGGGGGCGACGTCGTCGATGCACTTATTAATGAAGCCGGTGACTTAGGTGGTATACTCCTCAATGCCATTGGATGAATCCCGGAACATATTCCATTCTGTGCTAGCAAAACAGTCCTGTAGCGTAGCAGCAGCGTCATCTGACCACTTCCGTATTGAGCAAGTCACTGGTATTTCCTGCTTTAGTTTGAGCTTGTAAGCAGGAATCAGGAGGATAGAATTATGGTCAGATTTGCCAAATGTAGAGCGACTGTTTTGGTGTGTGTGGACCATGATAGATCCTTGGTGATGTGGACACCAAGGAACTTGAAGCTCTCGACCCGCTCCAGTACAGCCCCGTCGATATGAATGGGGGTGTGCTCGGCCCTCTTTTTCCTGTAGTCCACGATCAGCTCCTTTGTCTTGCTGACGTTGAGGGAGAGGTTGTTGTCCTGGCACCACACTGCCAGGTCTCTGACCTCCTCCCTATAGGCTGTCTCAACGTCTGTGATCAGACCTACCACCCTCGTGTCGTCGGCAAACTTAATGATGGTGTTGGAGTTGTGCGCTGCCACGCAGTCGTGGGTAAACAGGGAGTGCAGGAGGGGACTAAGCATGCACTCCTGAGGGGCTCCCGTGGTGAGGGTCAGTGTGGCAGATGTGTTGTTGCCTACCCTCACCACCTAGGGTCTGCCCGTCAGGAAGTCCAGGATTCAGTTGCAAAGCGAGGTGTTCATTCCCAGGGTCCTTAGCTTAGTGATGAGCTTGGAGGGCACTATGGTGTTGAACACTGAGCTGTAGTCAATGAACATCAATCTCACATACAGTAGGTGTTCCTCCTGTCCAGGTGGGAAAGGGCAGTGTGGATTGTGTCATCTGTGGATCTGTTGGGGCGGTATGCGAATTGGAATGGGTCTAGGGTATCTGGGATGATGGGGTTGATGTGAGCCATGACCAGCCTTTCAAAGCATTTTCAAACAGATGTCAGTGCTCTGGGCCGATAGTAATTTAGACAGGTTACCTTGGCGTTCTTGGGCACAGGGACTATGGTGGTCTGCTTGAAACCTGTAGGTATTACAGACTGGGTCAGGGTATGTGTGTGTGCATCTATCAGTTACACATACATGTCAGTACATACACGCAACAAGTAGGTCACATGGGGGAGAGGCGTTGTGCCTTGAGGTGGTATGATATATCAATACACCCAGTCACTACAAAGATACAGGTGTCCTTCCTAACTCAGTTGCTGGAGAGAAAGGAAACCGCTCAGGGATTTCACCATGAGGCCAATGGGGATTTAAAAACAGTTACAGAGTTTAATGGCTGTGATTGGAGAAAACTAAGGATGGATCAACAACATTGTAGTTACTCCACAATACTAACATAAATTACAGAGTGAAAAGAAGGAAGCCTGTACAGAATACTAATATTCAAAAACATACATCCTGTTTTCAATAATACTGCAAAAAATGCTGCAAAGAAATTAACTTTTTGTCCTGAATAAAAAGTATTATGTTTGGGGCAAATCCAACACAACACATCACTGAGTACCAGTCTTCATATTTTCAAGCATGGTGGTGGTGGCATCATGTTATGGGTATGCTTGTCATCGGCAAGGACTAGGGATTTTTTTGGGATAAAAATAAACGAAATAGAGCTAAGCACAGGCAACATCCTAGAGGAAAACTTAGTCTGCTTTCCAACAGACACTGGAAGACAAATTCACCTTTCAGCAGGACAATTACCTAAAACACAAGGCCAAATATACACTGGAGTTGCTTACCAAGACGACCTTGAATGTTCCTGAGTGGCCTAGTTACAGTTTTGACTTAAATCAGCTTGAAAATGTATGGATATACTTGAAAATGGCTATCTAGCAATGATCAACAACCAACTTGACAGAGCTTGAAGAATTTAAAAAAGGATAATGTGCAAATATTGTACAATCCAGGTGTGCAAAGCTCTTAGAGACTTACCCAGAAAGATTCACAGCTGTAATCGCTGCCAAAGCTGATTCTAACATGTATTGACTCAGGGTGTTGTAATACTTATCTAATCAACATATATTAGTGTTTTATTTTCCATTAATAAAAAATATTGTATTTTGTATAGATCGTTGACAAAAAGCTTGTCCAGTTGGTTCTCTAGTGTTTGTATGTTCGCCAAATGGAACGGAGGGTAGAGGCGGTTTATGTACTCGCCGACGTAGTTTCATCAGGGTGCCCTCACGTCGGCTTCTCTTACGCCGCCTTTTTCTTTTTCGAGTCTCTGGGATTAGGGCCTAGTCCAGAGTGAGCATTATGTGCTGCGCCTCCGACTCGTTGAAGTAGAAATCTTCATCCAAATCGAGGTTAGTGATCGCTGTTCTGGTGTCCAGAAGCTGTTTTCGGTCATAGGAAACGATGGCGGAAACATTATGTACAAAAAACCACACAAAATAGTAGAGTTGGTCAAGAGCCTGTAAAACAGCTGCTTTCCATTGCAGCACCATTCTAGATCATTTGAGCCAGTTTGCTACAGCAGGAAAATAATCCTGCAGCAACAGGAAATGTGAATTATTATGTGGATTATAATCAATGGAAATTTTTTTAGGGGTTGATACATTTTTTCAAGTCTGAAATTTAAAAGTGGAAATTACAAACTTCATAAGCCTTTTTAAGACTCAAATACACTAGAAGTTTCTCCTGCAACAGGGTGATCAAATTAAGATGCTACATCTGTAGTAGGGAATGCATGGGTGATTGAGGTTACTGTCAATAGTGTATCAGGAAGTGTATTACCTGCAGCAGGAGACAAGGGCTCTAGACACTAAACTGTAAATTCGATGATTCATCATCACCTGTTTACCCAGCAGCCAGTTACACTGTAGTGTAGGCTATGCTATCAGAGTGGCTTTGGAGGTGTTCCTGCTAAACTCTTGTGTCAATGAGTCTCTGTGGACACTGGCAGGGCTGACGTCCAACAGCTTTTATAATTTATATTTTATTACGTCAGACTACAATAGAGTATTAGCAGTTACAGTCAGAGCGTCATACAGATCTAAGGCTGTGGTTACAGTAAGGGATGTGTCACTGTCAGTTATGCTAAGTGATAAGCACATATGCCCAGACTTGAGGATGTCTGGTGGTCTAGATGTGTTAAGTAACCCTTTATTATCTAGTGATTAGGTGAAGATTTATGAATTAACTGTTTAATACAATCACAAAACTTCTGAGGACATGGAATGATAAATTAAGTACAATAGGCCTAATTCTGTCGAACATGCTTAGAAATGGTAGACACCTCTGCATTCACACCTGCTTTATGTAAAGGCCTTTTGTATTCTCCTTTATTCTTTAATATAGAGGTAACAGGTACATGAACGGATATTGAAAAAGTGGGTACACTGTCACTACAGACACAGCGCCATCTCATGGTGGCAGCCAACAGGGCACCAGAAAGAGGCCCGTTGATGGATGTTTGGTCTAAACATCAGGTCATGTCTTACATGGCTCTATGTGTGATAACCAATCAGGTCATCTCTTACTATGTCTCGTCATGTGACTAACCAATCAGATCATCTCTTACTATGTCCCAGGCGGAGGCTGAGTGCCAGCAGATGGCAGAACGAGCCGTAAGGCGGGAGGAAGAGCTGAGTGGCCGGGTCAGTGCCATGGAGGAGGGGGGGCAGCAGGCCGACGGCCAGATCAAGGACCTGAAGGAGACCATCTTTGAGCTGGAGGACCAGGTGGAGCAGCAGAGAGCCGTCCACCTCCACACCAACCAGACCATCCTGGACCTAGAGCGTACGTTCCCTAGTTAGTGTATATATCACTAGTCTACTACTACTCTACTACTCTACCACCTCCATCCTGGATCTTGAGAGTACAACTGTCATCAACTGTCATCAACCTAACCTCAGGGGTTTTTACTTGTTACAGGAGCACAGCACTCCTAAACATATAGGGCCTGTTTCCCGGACCCAGATTAAGCCAACACCTGGACTAAATAGCATGTGCTCAAAAGTATTTTTTAGTCCTGGAATGGGCTTATTCAGAGTATATCACCGGTGTGATTCTGTTTGAGTGGAGCAGGCAGGTCTCTCAGCTGGGGCTGACAGATTGGAGCAGCTGTCTGAGGTACCAGATCTACTGCTGAGCTCCACTACACTGACAGATACAGATATCTGAGTGTTGGCCTGGCAGGGCTTTCCACTGATTCACTGTGACCTTACAGGCTGGCTGGCTGGCTGGTTACGTATATTAGAGGCTCTCTCCCACTGAGCCCTTAATGCTGAGATAACATGCAGATTGTCTCCCTACCAGGAGCCTCAGCACAGCAGACAGACAGACAGACACAGGCAGTTCTATCCCTGTTTTATTACGACCACATCTGTCTCTGTCCTACAGACCTGTTTGTGCAGCGGTATGTATTGTTATAACTAAATATGTGCAGCGGTATGTATTGTTATAACTAAATATGTGCAGCGGTATGTATTGTTATAACTAAATATGTGCAGCGGTATGTATTGTTATAACTAAATATGTGCACCGGTATGCATTGTTTGAGTTATTTTATTTGGTTAGTGGTGAGACTAGCGACATATTGAGTAAGTATGAGTTATGGATATAGCAATGCAGATTTAACTGATAGCAGGCTCATAATAACCATAATAACCATATAATGAGAAACACGATTAGAATGGATATATGCACTGAGTGTACAAAACATTAGGAACACCTTCCTAATATTAAGTTTCACCCCATTTTGCCCTCAGAACAGCCTCAATCCATCAGGGCATGGACTCTACAAGGTGTCAAAAGCATTCCACAGGGATACTGGCCCATGTTGACTCCAATGCTTCCCACAGTTGGGTGGTGGACCATTCTTGATACACACGGGAACTGTTGAGCGTGAAAAACCCAGCAGCGTTACAGTTCTTGACACACTCAAACCGGTTTGCCTGGCACCTACTACCATACCACGTTCAAAGGCACTTCAATCTTTTGTCTTGTCCATTCACCCTCTGAATTGCACACACACACAATCCATGTCTCAATTGTCTCCAGGCTTAAAATTCCTTAATTAACCTGTCTCCTCCCCTTCATCTACACTGATTGAAGTGGATTTAACAGGTGACGTCAATAAGGGGTCATAGCTTTCACCTGGATTCACTTGGTCAGTCTGTCATGGAAAGAGCAGGTGTTCTTAATGTTTTGTACACTCAGTGTAGTAGCCCTGTAGTACCACTTGTATAAGAGGCAGTGTTAGATGTTCTGTATACATTTATCAGACTAAGAAATGGCTGCAGCTCCTCCAGTTATGATATGCGCCTCTCGCGGATGTATTCTGTGGTTGATGTTCTCAAAGTAATGACATATTTATCTTTCTTTACAGACCAACTCAAGAGGCTGGAGGAGCAGAAGGCTGAAGTGGAGAGGCAGCTGAAGATCTTGAGTAAACAGATGAAGGTAGGAGTGATCTGACTGTTAGTGGTTTTATACTTTCAGGTGCTTTGCTGGTGGTCAAGATGGTCAAGGTTTGTGACTGCTATGATGTAAAGAGAATCATAATGCTCATATATATACTGTGTGTTTGTGTGTTCAGGATGAGACGGAGGAGTGGCGGCGGTTCCAGGCAGACCTCCAGACAGCCGTGGTGGTGGCCAACGACATCAAGGTAGAGGCCCAGCAGGAGATCCGCTCTCTGAGGAGGAGGTTACAGGAGGAGCAGGGGCGCAGCACCAAGCTCTCCTCAGACTTGGAGCAGCAGAAGGGAGTCAGGTACGTACCGTATGGCTGGGAGGGTTTAGTACATACAGCAGGGCTATTCAATTACGGTCCTCGAGGGCTGCAACACTTCTGGTTTTTGTTTCTACGTGATAGTTGCATTTACTTATCTGATGTCCCAGGTCTAAATCCATCCCCGATTAGAAGGGAATAATGAAACCCAGAAGTGTAATTGGCCTTAAGGGGCCAGATTTGAAAAGCCCTGACCTAAAGTATACCTCCCGTACTCCCTTGCGCCTCTATCCAACATCCAACCTCTTATCCCTTTCCCTTTTCCCTCTCGCTCCCTCTCAGCACTGGGCCATATCTACTCTGTCCTGCTGCTACTCTAGGGCTTGCCATATCTCACTGATTGTGTGAGTGTTCAATATAGTAGTCAGTATCATATAGGATGCCGTATGGGAGGCTACAGGGAGCAGAGCTGGAAGGAACATTTTGAATTTCAATACGCCATTAATCTGTTCCCTTTTAAGAGGCTTCCCCAAAAATTCAGATTTGACATCACAGTACCTTATGATGCTCAGCATTTTGGGGTTTGCATTGAAACGAGGTGATGCTAGCTGCCAACTAGGATATGATTCACAATTAAGTCCAATAATAATATCTTAATAACCAAATCCTTGGATTTTCAAGTCTCAAATCCTGGGATTGCCTGCCAATCCTTGCTAATAGAGGATTGGCAGGCAGTCCCCTCCTGCGGTATCTCTGTCTGTCCATCTGGTTCCTGCTGCATTATTCAGACTGCTCTACCAGTCTGTCTACCACTCACCACCACTGACTGTAACACACTGAGCTAGCAGTAGACCCTAGCACTTCACTGAGACAAGCTGTGTTATCTGAGTAGTGTAGCACAAATATAGTGGTCTAAGCTCTACCTAGAAATGCTGCTGCCGAGACCGCATTGACAGCAGCACTAAACTTTTTGAGTCAGTTCTCTTCAAAGTATAAATTGAGACAAACACTTTAGGAGCCATAGCATAATTCCTCTGTTGTGTTTCATGGGGCTACCTGTACACCACGGGTGGGCAACATATGGTCCGCAGGCCGGATCCGGCCCACGAGCGCATTCAATCTGGCCCGGGGGAGGTTTGAGTAAAACAAATATAATTTGGGGTAAAAAAAACACTCCAGGCCACTCTTGAACATCTGAAACTAGATAGAAAGTATGTTGAAATTATAATGGATCTATACGTTTTGAAATTACGGCCCTTTCTTTGGCCTATAAATTGCTTTTGACTAACAAATTGGGCTCGAAAAATATCTGTGTGGCCCTCCACTGAATTTTTTTATCCCGATGTTGCCCTCGAGCTGAAATGATTGCCCACCCCTGCTGTACAACATGGCCTGTTGTGCCAGGGATGTGATTGGTCGGTGTGTTGATGAAAAGCTCAGCCCATTGGTCCTGTGTCTCGTGTGCAGTGACAGTGGCAGTGACAGTATGACGAGAGGCAAATTAGGCCAGTATTGTTAATACTATACATACAGAGCTCATCAGTTAGTTTCTAATATAGCTTGCCTGACATAAAACATGTAAACGTGTAAATTATAACGTAAAGAAGAATGCAGTACTTTACTTTACTTTCCCTGTACGTACCTGCGACGTACCAGACCAGAAGCTTCCCTCCTCCCTGAGATCGTTCGTTCTCTCAAGGATGTCCCTCTTTCAGACATGGCTCCTAATAGAAAGCCCAGGTGAGTCCACTGCACTGCGAGCTCAATGAATGCTGCCTTAATAGAGGGAATGCTACTGCTGATCTAGAGCTTCTGACTTTCCTTCCTGTACTGCTTCCGCTGCTTCTCACTGATTGTCTCTGGTTCGCTGACTAGCAGACTGACAGCTGCACAAACTATATATCTATTAGCAGCCTGTGTCCTTTCATTTGGGTGGGCTGGGGTTTGCTTTGCTCAATTTCCATTGTAAAAAAAAAAAAACCCTGCTACTACACTTTTCTTTTGGTACTTGGCGCCACCTGCTGTTCTGTTGAATCAATCCTTTACCTAGCCTCTTGGTTCCTCTGGAGCAGGGTTTCCCAAATTCAGTCCTGGGGCCCCCCCTGGGTGCACATTTTGGTTTTTGCACTAGCACTACACAGCTGATTCAAATAACCTACTCATCAGCAATCTTTGATTATCTGAATCAGCTGTGTAGTGATAGGGCAAAAACCAAAATGTGCACCCGGGGGGACAGGACCGAGTTTGGAAAACCCTGCTCTGGAGAACTGTCTAGTAGTATGACATGGAATGATTGATTTGTACTCATGCTATCTCTGCTTGATCAAATAAAAATCATTTGGTCTGTATAGCATTGTATACTGATCAGAATAAAGAGCCTTAACTGCAGTGTCTTTAGATAAAGACACCACTCGGGTTGTGCTACATACAGTATAAATGTTCAATGCAAGTACATAGCTTTTTAAGGGGGTATATTTATTTCAATTCATGTTGTCTCTGTGTTTCGGTCTTGTTTTTCAGACTCGGGGCTGGAGCCAGTTTTGATACCAAGACTGCAGTAGAGGGGCGGTAAAAAAGTCCACCCACATAACATCAGGACCCTCTGAAGACAGACTGGCAGTATTATTGTACACAGTTGCTTTGATTGGTATTACCAAACAAACTTTTCCATCATCTGGTATGTCATTCTGATGGGTTTATTAGCAAGGTTGGTTGACCAGTGCAGATGCAATATTTGCCCCAGACAGACTGACAGAGTCACACTGTAGTTTACTGATAAACTTCCAAATTAACGCATATTTGTCCGTGAAATCGTTCAAAAATTCTGTACACATTTTTATCTCTATTGCTTGCAATGTTTTCAGTGGTATTTGTTTTTGTGAAGCTCTCCTCTCTATCGGTCAAGAGATGATATGATATGATAGGAGGAGTTTCTGTTACTGATACCGATTTGCTTTTGTGCCTTTTAGACACTTAAATTGCCTCAGTGGTGAATATTCACTTACTCAATGTGTTGCTAAATATTATGAGAATGAGAAACATTTTTCGTTCAGTTCTCTGAGGGTTGACTGAAGCGAAAACAGTTTGCTTATCCACTGGAAACTGCCAGCTATTACTATGAGTCAGATTCATGTTGTAAGTTAGGTTTCAGTACTACATTATGGGACAAGTACAACTTTGAAAGCCAAACAGACAAGCTTTTCAAGTTATTTTAGTTAAGATCAGAGTTGGTTTTTATTGGTATTTTGGTTGATTACTGTTCTAATACACATTTTGTTGAAGTTTCATATCAGTTCTGCTTCAGTGGTTATTATTATGATCCGTTTCTTCTAACTGACGGTTTGGAATATCTGTTACTTAAAAAAGTGCTTGGATGATATATATATTTTTTAATGGTAATAACTAACAGTCAGTTCACTTTAAGTGTATTCATGGCTACTAAGATTTAGTCATGTACTCTAGTTGGAAGGAAAAAACAAAGTTTTAAATTTTCATTGGGTATTTCATTTGCACCTTGTGTTCATAATGTGAATCTGATCATATGGTGTGATAATTGACCACTAGATGGCAATATTTAACAGACTATCAAGAACATTAAAGTATCAAGAACCTGCACTGGTCAGTGGTCCTAAGTTGTGTGTGTAATAGGCGGGCTACTGTTTAAGTCCAGCTCACCAGCTTGAGTTCTGCCTCCAGACAACAACACTGAACCACAGACAGTATATTATTACATTATCACTGATAATTATCACATGATCACTAATAATGTCCACACAGGAATGCCGCCGTGCATTTAAGCCATAAGGGTAATCAACTGCTGATAACTGCCCAATTCAGTCCTCACTGCCTCAGACTTACAGCCGTGCCTAAAACTCACAATGTCAAAATGTCCTGTACAGTACCTCTTAACCATTATATTTCACTCTGAACTTCAGCAGGCTATATCAACAAAATATATTCTGAATGCTTTATCACTAATTCTGAAGTCATTATAATGCGACCCCATCAGGTCAAATAAAAAGCCTCTAATTTCTGAGCACTGCTACAGGGTAGACGTTGGATCACTGAAGTGATGCTGGCGTTGTGACACCCATTAGAATTGTATTATGACCAACTGCCATCCTGTAAACCTCAGGTTATAATAATAATAATAATTATTATTACCTAGTAACAGGAGACTATTCAGTAGATGCAGTCATACAAAAGCCATAGTACTCGACCAGAGACAGACAGACGTGCTGGTAATGTTTAACTTCGAGTACTGTCGATATTGCCAAAAAAGTTGAAGTCTGAAGTTTACATACACTTAGGTTGGAGTCATTAAAACCCGTTTTTTCAAACACTCCACACATTTCTTGTTAACAAACTATAGTTTTGGAAAGTCGGTTAGGACATCTACTTTGTGCATGACACAAGTAATTTTTCCAACAATTGTTTACAGACAGATTATTTCACTTATAATTCACTGTATTGCAATTCCAGTGGGTCAGAAGTTTACATACACTAAGTTGACTGTGCCTTTAAACAGCATGGAAAATTCCAGAAAATGATGTCATGGCTTTAGAAGCTTCTGATAGGCTAATTGACATCTTTGAGTCAATTGGAGGTGTACCTGTGGATGTATTTCAAGGCCTACCTTCAAACTCGGTGCCTCTTTGCTTGACATCATGGGAAAATCAAAAGAAATCAGCCAAGACCTCAGAAAAGCTATTGTAGACCTCCACAAGTCTGGTTCATCCTTGGGAGCAATTTCCAAACGCCTGAAGGTACCACGTTCATCTGTACAAACAATAGTACGCAAGTATAAACACCATGGGACCACGCAGCCGTCATACCGCTCAGGAAGCAGACGCGTTCTGTCTCCTAGAGATGAACGTACTTTGGTGCGAAAAGTGAAAATCAATCCCAGAACAACAGCAAAGGACCTTGTGAAGATGCTGGAGGAAGCACGGGGGTGGCAGCATCATGCTGTGGGGGTGCTTTGCTGCAGGAGGGACTGGTGCAGAACTGAAAAAGCGTGTGCGAGCAAGGAGGTCTACAAACCTGACTCTGTCAGGAGGAATGGGCCAAAATTCACCCAACTTATTGTGGGAAGCTTGTGAAAGGCTACCCGAAACGTTTGCCCCAAGTTAAACAATTTAAAGGCAATGCTACCAAATACTAATTGAGTGTATGTCAACTTCTGACCCACTGGGATTGTGATGAAAGAAATAAAAGCTGAAATAAATCATTATCTCTACTATAATTCTGACATTTCACATTCTTAAAATAAAGTGGTGATCCTAACTGACCTAAGACAGGGAATTTTTACTAGGATTAAATGTTAGGAATTGTGAAAAACTGAGTTTAAATGTCTTTGGCTAAGGTGTATGTAAACTTACGACTTCAACTGTACATGGTGGTAACTGTGTGATGATTACCTTTTCTCTGTCTGTGATTTAAAGCCATTTGCTCAACAGTTCAACAAGTGAATGTGCAACTGTTTAATTTAACTTTTAGGTTAAATCTTATTGAGACAGATCAAATATACAATGCTGTTTATTTAGAGAAATAGTCAATGTAAAGTGTTTGTCCATCTGTTTAAACTCTTTCCTATTTGTTCTTTGGAAAGTCAATAAATTAAATGACTCTAGTCCCAACTTTGTCTGCGTGTGTTTGTTTGAGTTCACTCTCTTTGGGAGTTCTGCTTCCTCCTCATCAGATTCCTTACTTCAGTTCTATTCTCACCCCTTCCCCATCCATCAATTTGTGACAATACTCTATCACTTACTCACTCACTCACTCAGGCTCTGTCCAATGTCCATAAGATCAGGATGGAGTAAACTTTGTACCTTTTTATCATCTAAAATTAGAACCAGCTATTGACTTTTCCATCATCTGAAACGTGTACTGTACATACTCGTACACAATATGCTTCTGATCAATTGAGCAAATATTGCATGGAACAGTCAATGCAATGGGCAAACATCATTGTCAATCATTACCTTTCTTTAGAACATTGATTGAGTAAATAAATACTAAACCATTGTTCTGATAACACCTACTTAGTAAAATAATGTTCTGATAAAAATCCCTGCTAAGGTATAGCCTCTTACTGTAAAAGCACTTCTATCGGCTATGTGTTGTGCCATAATGTATACTGTGAGCATCTCTTCCCCTTTGTCTTTCTCAGGTCGTTGCGTGGTGACTCTGAGAGTTTCTCAGATGCAGATGGCATTCCTCACTGGTGTGGCATCTCCATGACCCAGACCACCCAGACCCAGACCACCTCCTCGCCTATCAACATCAACGGCAACGCTGCCTCCTCCCCCTCAGAGCCCGGAGCCACCGTCAAATCCCTCATCAAGTCCTTTGACACAGCTGTACATAGTAAGCACAGAGCATCCCTCCTTCTCACTCCTCCACACATGCCCGGCAGACCTGGGTTAAAATATTATTTGTTTTCTTTCAAAGTTATTTGAGTATTTGACTGCACCTCCCTGGGGTGCCAGATGGGGGGTGGGGTGCGGGGAGGTTGTACTTTTTGAACTATTCCATTGGTTCCAATGCGCCAGGTAAGTTCAGTCAAGCACAGGCCTCTTTACAGTATATCATACCTAACTTGTCTGCACAATAGGAGAACAGCTGGCAGCCTGTCTGTCTGTTTGAGATAGATCTAGCATGTCTGTACAGCAGAGGCATGTATGGTCACTATGGTATGCTCTGCTGTCCATGTGACTGTATTGATGGTGTAGCTTACTCTAATAAATCTACTGCTGTACATGTAATTTTTTGTATATATTTTCAGTGTATACAGTATACGCATAGATTGCATTTGGATTACTGATAGTGTTATTTGGGTTGTTCATTTGATTTGTTTTGACATTTCTTGATTTCTTGTTTTAGTTTTGGATTATTTGTGTACTTGTTTGACATTTTACTGCACTGTTAGGAGCTAATAACACAAACATTTAGCTGCACCAGCTATAACATCTGCCAAACTGTGTACGCGACCAATAAACTTGGATTTGATTTGAAAGGAATAGGAGGTGTGATTACTCTATAGACTGGCCACAGAAATTCCTGAGAAAGATGTTGGTTTTGGATCTGTTGTCTCTTGTATCATCGGGGAATGAAAAATGTGGCCTGTAAAATACGCAGGATGTCAGGCCGACTGGCTGCTGAGGGGAAACTTTCCTGGCTTAGCAGCAGTGATAGAGAAGGAACCCTTGCCTCTTACATCATAGCTTAAACAGCCTAACCTTAGAGGTCTAAATGCTTAACAGGGTGAACAGATACAGTGATAGGACTCCATGGAACATCACCGTGGAATACGGTATACAATTAATCACTTTCAGTATCCACTTAAATAGCCACTCGTGGCAAATGTACACTCATATGTTGGGCCTTGCAGATGGACCTGGGCTTGGACACACGGTACAGATGCACTCCTCACCTAGAAGCCCTCTGAGTGGGATCCCTGTCCGCACAGCACCCGCAGCTGCTGTCTCCCCCATCCAGGTATAGTACCTCTTCAATATGGACTACAACAGGGTTCCCCAGTAGGGGGGGGGGGACATAAAATACTGTAAAATCACCAGGAAATCAGCTCAATGTGATTTTAATTTACGAAATTCCCACGCATAAAGAAATAATAAAAACAAAATAAATAATGTTTATTGTCACATACACCGGATAGGTGCAGTGAAATGTGTTGTTTTACAGGGTCAGCTATAGTAGTGCGGCACCCTTGGAGCAAATTAGGGTTAAGTGCATTGCTCAAGGGCACATCGACAGATTTTCACATAGTCGGCTCGGTTATTCGTAACAGCAACCTTTTGGTTACTGGCCCAACGCTCTAACTGCTAGGCTACCTGCTGCCTCTAAATAGAGAAAATACAAATAGAGAAATAAATAGAAAAATAATAATAATAATAATCATGTAAATAGATAAACATATGTGATCGTATCCCAATGTAATCAAAGTTTGAAATTATTCTGTTTTTGTGAAATACTATATCTGTTTGGGATTCTTGCGGTCAATTTGCAGTGTACAAATTATTCCTAACTGTTCCGGTCCCCCGACCATCCGCTCAAGGAAAAATCGGCCCACGAATTGTGGACCCCTGGACTAAAATATCAACCAATCTGTTATATCTGTTTATTACCGACTTAAATGTATAAAGCTTTTGTTAAGCCTTTTAAATACATTATAACCATTACAAATAATGTAAAGTGTTACATGTTTGGTTGTCACTTTTTGTTCATCATCATGTGTAGGACATGAATAGGACATGATATACTAAGTCTTTTTTGTTTTGGTTTCTGTAGAGGCATTCGTCTATCAAACCGCTCTCAAAGACACTGGAGAAAAGGATCAACCATGGAGATTTTTCTCATCCAGGTACATGACACTCTGTAGAGAGAGCAAGTATAAAAGTATCACTGATACTGTATATATGTATCTAACTTTGTAAAACACCAATGAGATCAAAAACGCTTCTTTATCCTTGAAACCAACACATTCTGGCATCTTGCCTTCATCAGCACATTTTACTAACTACAAACAGTCACAAGTCACATCCTTTTGCACATCCTCCTTCCCTCTCTACCTCCCCTTTCCCTGGTTCCTGATTCCTGTGTTTCTCAGATAAGTACGGGGGCTTTGGGGATGAGCTGAAGCCCAGCAGCCTTATGAGGAAGAGTCCTTCCCTGGAGTCGGTCATCAAGTCCCCAGCAACCCTTAGCAGCCGCAGCCACTCCATGAGCTACAACAAGAACAACAGCAAGCTCAGGTGGGCCCTCCACTCTAGAGACACACTCAGATTACTGCAGATTTAGAGAAAGAGACCACACAACTACAGTGATCACAGAAACATACACACATGTATCACTTGTAACATCACACAGCATCACCAGTCCATAAACATACAGTAGATCAGTGGTTCCCAATGTTTCCTGGGGGGTCGCGGGACCTCCCATGATTTGAGGGGTAAACAAATTCTTATTATTTGAATTTTTGTACAAATCGCGATTGTATAAACCGATCAATAACGACGCATAACCCCACAATGCTTTAGGCTAGAAACAAGAGGTAAACTGCCTGAGGAAGATGTGACTGCACATGGGGAGATCTTTTGTTTGTCTCTATGACATTTAAAAGCTGAGCTATGACCTTCTAGTCAAGGAATATCTTTTTTTTTTACTTTGCTTGGGAAGTAATGTTATACAATGTGTGACTGTCGCTATCAATTTATCTATTCACTTTCTGTAAAAGAGCATATGCTTAAATTAACATATTAGAATTAGCTTAAAAACAACATATTTTCCTAGGTTCCCTAAATTAAACAAAATCAAGTGTGACATTCAAATGTGAAAAGGGGGACCCTAGTGAAAAAAAGGTTGGGAACCCCTGCAGTAGATGCGGTGTTATCCGTTGCAGTCATTTTGCTATGGCACTGCGCCATGGCAAAATCATTGCCTCCACGGCAAAAAAATACAGAACATGAAAAATATTTCTGCCGAGGCGCACTTTGAAGATGCAAGAAAACTGTCCACATTTACTTTTCCTCTACAAACAAAATAAGTAATAAATAGAAAAATCAGACACCCCATAGTAGAATAGCTTATCTATTTACATTACATTTATTTACCTAGTCAGCTTGTTGTTGTGTGTTCTATGCAAGATAAATATTCCTCTCGAGGCGCATTCAAGTTACGAGTGCCATAGGGATGGATACATGCATTCTGGGGGTGTATGATGACATTAAGTGGTTTCTGTGAGAAGTACAGGCAGGGGGTGTGTTACCCTGGGTGGTGGGTTACCCCAAGTTAGATGCTAACTAGTTAAAATATCACATTTGATTGGCTATATGCATGGTCCAAAATGTTAAAATAATTTAAACAAATAATTTGACCAATATGTAATTGGGCTCAATTCTGGAGGTGGAAAGTACATTTTAGGTGGTGTCAGCGTAATTTTATTTTCATTAAGTTTGGAATAGAATGTCCCCCTCGCCCCAACCTTTCCCCCCCACTGCTACACATTTTTCCAGAGGAATCACTGAGTAGATTACACTATCTGACACACGCACATACACATCCACAAACTTTCACACATATTCATACTTAGAGATCTTAACAGTCATGCACTCGGTGTTATTCATACTCAGTGATGTAGTTTTTCACACCTTCGATTCACTATTAGATCACTGACGAACTGGCAGAGTGTTATAGTAGGGCCAGTGATCATACTGTATCTATCACCGCTGTGATGAGGTGTTTTCGAAGGAGTCAGGTGCAGGAGGGTAATTCACAGAATAACAGGATTTATTCCGAAAACACAGAGTTACGCAGTAACGCGTCAAAACACTCCAGTGCGCAAAACAGGCGCACTGGAAAATACAAGGCACACAGGGAAATATTCCGCCGATACAAAATACACAGAGCTCCACCGAGCTTCGCTATCCTCCACAATAAACAATCACACACAAAGACAAGGGGGCAGAGGGAACACTTATACAGGTACTGATGAGGGGATATGAACCAGGTGTGTGTAATAAACAAGACAAAACAAATGGAATGATGAGATGAGGAGCGGCAGTGGCTAGAAGGCCGGTGACGACGAACGCCGAAGCTTGCCCGAACTGTAACACCCTGGCTCTGGGACTCTATATGTTGAGCCAGGGTGTGTTCTTTCTATGTGGTGTATTTCTATGTTGGAAGTTCTAGTTTGTTTATTTCTATTGTTGGCCTGAGTGACTCCCAATCAGAGGCAACGAGTGTCAGCTGTGGCTGGTTGTCTCTGATTGGGAGCCATATTTAAACTGTCTGTTTTTCCCTTTGTGTTTGTGGGTTCTTGTTCCATTTTGGTCTATGTTACCTAGGACGTTACGAGTCGTTTGTTGTTTTTGTTTACTGTCCGTGTTTATCGCTAATGATAAATAAACATGTTCGTTCATCACGCTGCGCCTTGGTCCTCCTCTCTTAACGACGATCGTGACAGAAGAACCCACCATACAAGGACCAAGCAGCGTGTCCAGGAGCAGGCAGACTGGACATGGGAGGAAGCGCCGGGAAAGGAGATGGAGAGGTTGGCGATGGCCCAGGTGGGCAAATCGTGGTCCTGGGAGGACATGCTCGGGGGCAAAGGGCCATGGGCTAGGATTAAGGCCCTGGCGAGAGAGGAGCAGCGGCGTCAGCAGTGTCATCGTCGGACGGACGAGAGGCAACCCCAAAACATTTTTTTGGGGGGGCACACGGCATGGGCGACTGGGCAGCAGGAGGCTGCCACAGGGAGATTAGGAGAGGAGGCCACCGGGTTTTGGGGGCCAGAAGGCAGGTTGGCGGAGCCTGGATGGAGAGCAGAGCCAACTCCCCGTACTCAGGCATGGCAGCATGAGACTGGGCAGGTTCCGCGGTATGCGGAGCTGCGCACTGTGCCACGAGTGGTCCGGCATAGTCCGGTACGTCCTGTGCGAGCACCCCGCACGTGTTGTGCGAAGGTGGGCATGCAGCCAGGACGGAGTGTGCCGGCTCAGCGCTCGTGGCCTCCAGTGCCTCTCCTCGGTCCCGGATATCCTGCGCCAGTGTCACGTGCTGTTATGCCAGTACGGGTACACAGCCCTGTACGTCCTGTGCTGATGCCTCACACAGAGTGTGTGAAGGTAGGCATTCAGCCAGGACGGGTTGTGGCAGCTCTTCACTCCAGGTCTCCTATCCGTCTCCACAGCCCGGTCCGGCCTGTCCCTGCTCCACGCACCAAGCCTACGGTGTGCGTCGCCAGCCCGGTCCGGCCTGTCCCTGCTCCTCGCACCAAGCCTACGGTGTGCGTCGCCAGCCCGGTCCGGCCTGTCCCTGCTCCTCGCACCAAGCCTACGGTGTGCGTCGCCAGCCCGGTCCGGCCTGTCCCTGCTCCACGCACCAAGCCTACGGTGTGCGTCGCCAGCCCGGTCTGGCCTGTCCCTGCTCCTCGCACCAAGCCTACGGTGTGCGTCGCCAGCCCGGTCCGGCCTGTTCCTACTCCACGCACCAAGCCAGGGGTGCGCATCGTCAGCCCGGTTCGGCCTGTCCCTGCTCCTCGCACCAAGCCTACGGGGTGCGTCGCCAGCCCGGTCCGGCCTGTTCCTACTCCCCGCACCAAGCCAGGGGTGCGCATCGTCAGCCCGGTCCGGCCCGTTCCTACTCCACGCACCAAGCCAGGGGTGCGCATCGTCAGCCCGGTCCGGCCCGTTCCTACTCCACGCACCAAGCCAGGGGTGCGAGTCGTCAGCCCGGTCCGGCCCGTTCCTACTCCACGCACCAAGCCAGGGGTGCGAGTCGTCAGCCCGGTTCGGGCCGTTCCTACTCCACGCACCAAGCCAGGGGTGCGAGTCGTCAGCCCGGTCCGGCCCGTTCCAGCTCCACGCACCAAGCCAGGGGTGCGCGTCGTCAGTCCAGCACAACCCGTGCCTGGGTCACCGGTGCCTGCGAGGGTACCGGTCAACTGCTCCACTACGGAGCTGAAGCTAACCGCTCCTGCTACGTCCAGTTCAGCTCCAGCCAGCGGGGCCAGACCGGACCAGGGGCGCTATGGGGGGTTTATTGGAGGGTGGTGGGCAAGGCCGGAGCCAGAACCGCCGCCGAGGAGGAATGCCCACCCAGCCCTCTCCTGTTTTGCTCTAGTTGAGGCGCGGTCACAGTCCGCGCCTTTAGGGGGGGGTACTGTAACACCCTGGCTCTGGGACTCTATATGTTGAGCCAGGGTGTGTTCTATATCTATGTGGTGTATTTCTATGTTGGGAGTTCTAGTTTGTTTATTTCTATTGTTGGCCTGAGTGACTCCCAATCAGAGGCAACGAGTGTCAGCTGTGGCTGGTTGTCTCTGATTGGGAGCCATATTTAAACTGTCTGTTTTTCCCTTTGTGTTTGTGGGTTCTTGTTCCGTGTTGGTCTATGTTACCTAGGACGTTACGAGTCGTTTGTTGTTTTTGTTTACTGTCCGTGTTTATCGCTAATGATAAATAAACATGTTCGTTCATCACGCTGCGCCTTGGTCCTCCTCTCTTAACGACGATCGTGACACGAACAAGGAGAGGTGGCAGTCGTGACAACCGCATTGCCCCAGTTTTGACTGACTGGTTATGTCCCAAATGGCACCCTATTCCCTATATTGTGCACTACGCCCATAGGGCTTTGGTAAAAAATAGTGCACTATATAGGGAATATGGTGCCATTTGGGATGCACAAACTGACTGAACCCTATGGTTTGATACTGGTTGTCCTGATAGCCTTCTATTCTGGTGTGGAAGACACAGTAGAAGTAAACTTGGCAGCGATGAGTCAGAGATAAATGTTAAATAAACAGACTCAATTTGTTGTGACTACCGAACTCAAGCTTTGTTAATCATAATTACATTATAATAAGTCTCCCTTCAGACTGCTTTTAGTTTTCTCAACCCAGCCATCAAATACTTTAGAACCATTTAAATATAATAAATTGGAAGGTTGTGCAGGACTATGGTAGATATGTCAGTGTATTATGTCTGTTGTCTTTAACAGTGTGTTATATGTGAAAATGGGATTGTATTATAAATTGTATTTGAATGTTTAAGGAATCTTGGAAGATTAGTCCAAATGAGGACTAAAAGAGATCCTAATAAAATACAATCTAAATCTCTCAAAAACAATCACTTCAATACAGGAGATACATCACATTTGTTTACGGTTGTCACGATCGTCGAACACAGTGGACCAATGCGCAGCGTGATAAGTGAACATACTTTTATTTAGACCACACGAGCAAAACAACAAAACGATAACGTGAAGTCCTTGGTTACAATACAAAACCAACACGGAACAAGATCCCACAAAACACTGTGGAAAACAGGCTGCCTAAGTATGGTCCCAATCAGAGACAACAAGCAACAGCTGATACTCATTGCCTCTGATTGAGAACCACCCCGGCCAACACAGAAACACATGAGCTAGATAATCAACCTAGAACACAAAACACATAGAAACAACACACCCTGGCTCAACATAACAGAGTCCCAGAGCCAGGGCGTGACAACGGTCACATAGTTTTTCATTGTTTATCTAGAGCTAATGACAAACATGCATAATTAATGTGATATCGAGGGTGACCCAATGTCCTACTATTAAACTCTCAACATACACACACACAACACACAAACACTAGATTGTCTAGATCTCTAGATTGTCACAGACACAAACAACAGTATGTGAACATTTATGTTGCTCCTCAAATGTGTTTATATTTAGTATTGTTTTCGCAACAGTATGTCACCAGTGAATTCATACACTGGCTTTTAAAAAGCAACATTTGTTATGACAATTCCCGATTCCCCAAGCACTAGTATGTCGAAACATAATGAAACAAACAAAGTCACGTGTTTAAAGTGGTCCATGTAGCTCAGTGAGACCAAGGACTCCTTATGTTCCCATGGCCACAGAGACTACCCTTCTCTGATTAGCTTCCAGGAAATCACATCAGCCCCAGGACGTGTGTGTGCGTTTGTGTGTGTGTGTATGCCTGCGTGAGTGCATGCATACGTTTGTACTGTATGTGAGGTTGATGTAAGGTTGATGGAGACACACACGTCCCCACACACAGGTCAGATGCCATAACTGTTGTTTCCCTCACTGTACATGACTGCGGTGTCTGTCCCTGGTGTCAGTGTGGAAAGAAAGGACCCCTTGGCTGCACTGGCGCGGGAGTACGGGGGATCTAAGAGGAACGCTCTACTGAAGTGGTGCCAGAAGAAAACGGAAGGCTATCCGGTAAGGGCCCTGGGTCAGAGACCTCTCTCAATACATAACCCTATCAAATTCCTCTTTCTTTCTTTCGCTTTCTCTCTCTCTGTCACTCTTTCTCTCTCCCCCTCTCTCTCTCCCTCTCTCTCTTTCTCTCTCCTTCTCTCTCACTCCCTCTCTCTCTCCCCTTTCTCCCTCTTTCTCTCTTTTGCTATCTCTCTCTCTCTCGCTAGATATCAGGCATATGTTATACAGGCCATACTGTGCAGTGAATGTTCCTTCAATCCAAGGTTTGGTGGTTAACACTTCAGTATAGGGAACCCATCTTAAGGTACTATGTCCTTATTAGTCGCACATTGAGACAGCTTACGAATAATCGATTTTTTGTTTAACTTGCTCTTTATTAAATACTAATGTATTTATTATGACTAACAATGAGGTTATTAAAGATTGGCCAATAACACATTACTTATAATGTTTGAATAAGAACACAAGTAATAAAGGCCTAATATATGGCTAATAAGACCAAATAAAGGCCTTATTAGCTACTAATATACACACTTATAAACAACAAATGAGTGACTTATTTATATGTGCACACCATAAACTGTGCTTCTCATTGGAACTTGTTGGCTCATGGAGCATATTGAGGTTTTAGGCTGTTTTGACATAATAGTCTGCTGTGTTTACAGACAGACAAACCCTCACCTCACCTGTCCTCACTGTGTGGACATGATGATATCATTAATATCAGCAAATCATCATCAATGCAAATTGATTCAGTAAAAAGAATACAGTGGAACGTGTGGATGTGTGTTTGTGTGGGGGGGGTATGTGTGTGCGTGCGTGCGTGCGTGTCTGAGCAGACACGTAAGTGAGTGTGCATGAGTGTGTGAGTGCATTTGTGTCTGTATGCATGTTATTATGTGTGCTTGTTCCCTTTCTGGGCCCACGTTCACCTGGTTTAGCCCTCCACTAATAGCCAGTTTAAGGAGTCCATTAAGCCGAGTGGGATTACTGGGACTCTGTGATGTGATTGTACATCATGTGTGAGGGCCAGCTAATGCCGCTAACACCGGTAAACAAAAGCTAAGAAAGGAGGGTCGGGGTCTGCCTGGTCTCTGCACTGTTCTGTTCTCCCTCTTAGCTACATTCAGTCACAGTATGGGGTGTGCTAGCTAGCTTACAGTAACACCAAGGCTACGACTGAAATTGTACCCTATTCTCTATCTAGTGCACTACATAAGGAATAGGATGCCATTTCGGGCAGAGCCCAACACCACTACTCTACTTAGCCTAACAACGACCTTGTCCAGGGGTTTCAGTTCAATCAAATGACAGACTGCTGTACTTTGCTCAACCAAGCACACAGGTCAATAAGGGTATTAAGACAAGGTCAAAGGTGACTTTAAAAGTAGACTAGCTTTAAATGATTGAATGATTTGTTAGATCAATAAAGTTCCTGTTTTCAGGCACATTGGATGGTGAAATGAGACATCCCTCCACCCTGTGCTACCTCCCTGTATACAAACCGAATGGACGTTGTATTTGCAGCTATGCTCTCCTTTAACTGGTAGATGGACATGGTCTCCATCTTGATGGAGACTTGTGACTGCTTATCTGATAATTTCTTTCATACACAAACTGTATCTGAATGGCATATAGCTGTGGGGTATTCATTTTAGTCTATGTTCTTATCCAGAGCAATTAGGGTTACGAGACTTGCTCAAGGGCACCATGACAGATTTTCACCTAGTCGGCTCAGGGATTCGAATCAGCGACCTTTTAGTTACTGGCCCAATGGTCTTAACCGCTAGGCTACTTCCCGCCTCATTCATTGGCACCTACTGGTATTCTATGATCTACTTTTACACTCAGTGGTTCTGCTGGGGAGAATAATAATTCTCTGGTTTCTGGAATGCAATAAGAGGCTTTGGCTAATAGCTGGATGAGAATTTATTTCAGTACATGGAATGAATAGGCTCTGAGGTGAATGTTACAGTATATGATGGTGCAGCGTTTCCATATGAGCGTCCATGTGTTTGAATTCCTCCTCAGATTGGGGGTCCGGTGGTTTAACACACCAGATATTTTTAGAGGGAACGTGACCAAACTTGTGAATGGCTGTACAACACGTGTGAGATGCTCAATGGCATTAACATTGAGTGTTGCATAATTCTGCAGAAACATCAATGGGTTTTTGTGTCAGGACAACAGCCATCCATGTCTAAATAATTAATTAATTAATTATTTATTTAATTCATTCATTAATCTGTATTTGATGCCTTGGGCATCAGTTTCGAGCTCTAAAATTACATTACAACTCCTAGCACATCCCAGTACTAGGAACAAATATGGCCACAGGCCTTCTCTGACCACACGGCTGCCTGGGAAAGGAAAAGGTTACTACCAGAGCACAATATGTGCCACAAATTAAGCTTAATATCAGGCCGGTAAAGGTCAGAGCAGACAACCAACGGTGTTCACCGTCATGGCCGACCGGCCCTGGTCCGGCAGAGGCCCACTAATTACCTGCTAATGTGTGGAGACAGACAGCCTGTCACAGTCAAACGTCTCTTCTTAAGGCTGTTGGCTAGCCAGGCTGAGGCCACGGTGTTGATAGCGTTACACAGAACGGGAGGTTGGGCAGTTGTGTCCCCCTCCCTTTTCTACCTAACCATCATTCTGGTTTGATAAAGGTTAGTGGGGTTTATACCTTTCAGTTTCAACAGATTTTAGTGTATTGTTCTGTAGGATACCTATTTTGCTCCATTTAGTAAGGTGGGTGGTGAGGTGATATTTCCCTACTAATAGGACTCTAAAAGCTCTAAATCATGTTGTCGGGTTGATGAGGTCATGTAATGGGGACATAATTAACTGTCTCTTTGAAGAAGCTGTATTTTACCAGCCCTGTAGGAATATTGACTCTGCAGTGTGCGTGCGTGTGTGCATCTGGGGTGCGTGCCTGTGTGTGTTCTCTCTGTTGCACGGCTCAGCTGAAGTAGGTGTAAGGAAAGTGGCCTCGTATATTTTGTCATCTGTCTGTGTGGAGCCGGAATGGCCTCTCTCTCAGACAGCCCCTCCCACTGGCCGGAGGTCAGTTATTATTATACCACAGCCGTATTGTTATAAGGCCTGTGGTCAAACAAGACTCTAATTAAATTAAGATGGAAAAACAGACACCACTGTAATCTAGAGGGGGATATTTCCTGTTTAAAATGAAAACCACTAAAGACATTCTGTTTCCCAAATGGCACCCTTTCCTTATAGTGCACTACTTTGGACCCAGTCAAAAGTATTACACTATATAGGGAATAGAGTGCTATAGGGAATAAAGTGCTATTTGGGATGCATCTTTTTACGCTATAACCCTATTGGGGATGCAGAGCCTTATTATAACACTTTTCCTGTGGTCAGTAATAATTACTGGGATGGATTTAGACACCTGTTAGCCTAGCTGTTAGAGCGTTGGGCTAGTAATCAAAAAGTCGCTGGTTCAAATACCCGAGCCGACAAGGTGAACAATATGTGAATGTACCCATGAGCAAGACACTTAACCCTAGTTTGCTCCAGGGGTGCCGCACTACATTTTTACATTTTAGTAATTTAGCAGACGCTCTTATCCAGAGCGACTTACAGTTAGTGAGTGCATACATTTTCATACTGGCTCCCTGTGGGAATCGAACTCACAACCCTGGCATTGCAAGCGCCATGCTCTACCAACTGAGCTACACGGGGCACTACTATGGCTGAGCCTTTAAAAAGCAACACATTTCACTGCACCTATCCGGTGTATGTGACAATAAAACATCTTGGTTTTTTTTATAAGCTAGGATTTTCATTTTTTTTAGTAGCTATTATATCACGTTAATACTAGCATAATAAATCTAGGGTCATTATTGATCACGATGAAGGGCTAACTTGGCTAATATATGTTTGATGTTGAACACTATCCTCCTGTCACATCCAAACTAAAAGAGGATGGCAGGTTTATTGCAGTTTTTGATGTTGAAAACAAGATACAGTGTGAAGCCGCTGTGTACGTGTGGATATACCCGTACATCCCACCTGAGCCCTCTCCCCTTATATGGAGCAGTGATGATGGCCATGGGCCCCTATGTATGCGCCCACTCAGGCGGTGTGTGTGTGTGTGTGACAACCTGCCAATACGGCTCGTGCCACTGGCCATACTTTAATGACTAACAAGGTCAACCGTTGAGAGAGATACCATTAAATGTGGTAAACAACACACACACAGTGACGTGAGAGCTGGAGGTGGCCGTGCTGTCGCCATGGTGAGGAAGAGAGCAATACCCCCCAGGGTAGAGGGGGAGAAGGGGTAAACACAACACCACGGTAATGTGACCAAGATTAGTAGACACACACACACACACACACACTGGGACCTGAAGGATGTTCTGCATTGGTGTGTGTCAACATCTGGAGGCGAGGCGCTGATGGTGGTCTCAGAACACCTCAAATGTCAGCTTCTCAGAAGAGACGATTGATCAGCAAAGACCTTAAGGAGGCTCTGATTGACTGGGCCCTGTGGGAGCTAGCTAGCCTCTCAGAGTGGAGGAGAGGAGGGGAGGGGAGGGGAGAGGGCTCGCTTTCACAGGAAATCAACATTCACCCTTTGTAGATTTCACACACAAACACAAACACGTCCACATGAACACACACACACACACACACACACACTTCAAACAGAGCTGACCATATGTACATGCCTCTGCCAATGGCCATGCAGAAGACATTATCATCATGACAAATTATCTGTTTGAATGACGATTACAGTATCTCAGGTGTACTGAAATCCACTGCCCGTCACAGACAGTTAATCACTTTCAATGCAGAGTATTTTGTTCTAATTCCCACCTGCTCTGGTTTCCGACTGTATTTTTATCATGGTGGTCTTTGATGTTGTTATTTGGGTCAGCCCGGATGGCGAGTTATTAAATTAACCAAAACATAAGCCTTGTTTATTGTTCAGGATGGGAACAATGAGGAGAAGGCGAACAGACAGGCTTGGCTGGGAGTCTCAGTCTGGGCTGAACAGAACACAGGCTCAGCTGGGACTAAATAAAGAATTGGCCTTCCTCTGTCATCCGGCCCTCTCTGAGAAACAAACACAACCACCCCTGGAGGTAGAAGGGGGCGAGCTAGGACCCCAGCGGTGTGAGGAAGAGGGAAGGAGCTAAAGAATGGGGTGGTGGGGGTATATCTAGACATTAGAAGAATTGTGACATTTAAACTGTGTCATGATACTGTTGGGGTGGGCCGTAGGGGGATGCAGCAGATGCATTGGTAAAAATGCATCATGACTCTCCATGCCTCAGTACCATGTATATGGGAGATAAATACTTACTCAACACAATTCAAACTGACACAAAGGCCTTGGTATCCCTGCATCCTATTTGACTTCTACCACTCTTCCTAACACCCAAGAGAGAGAGCGAGAGAGAGAGAGAGAGAGAGAGAGAGAGAGAGAGAGAGAGAGAGAGAGAGAGAGAGAGAACACAATCCATTATCATATATGGACGGGCTGCTTAGCAGGGTTCTCTAGAGAGCTGCCTCATTACATTTACATTTTAGTAATTTAGCAGATGCTCTTATCCAGAGCAACTTACAGTTAGTGCATTCATCTTAAGATAGCTAGGTGTGACAACCACATATCATAGTCATAGTAAGTAAAATTTTTCTCAATAAAGTAGCTTTCAGCAAATTCAGAACTAGTAATATATATTTTACCTTGCCTGCCGCTCCTGTGTGTGTGTGTGTGTGTGTGTGTGTGTGTGTGTGTGTGTGTGTGTGTGTGTGTGTGTGTTTTCCCTGTCCGGCCCTGGCTGCACTTTGCTTTCAGGCTGTCATTGCTCATGATGATGATTCATTGCATGGCCTATTACAGCAGCTTCCCTCTTCTTTGTTTACCCACTCCTTTACTCAAATAGGGACAGACAAAGAGAGACAGTGAGAGGGGCTCAGGGCTTAAAGGGATAGTTCGGGATTTTGGAAATGAAGCCCTTTATCTACTAACCTGGCTAATACTTAGTCTGGAAAGGCTATTTTGATGTTGTCGGCACGATGTGTCGATAATGAAGGGAATGTGCTTTTTTACTGATTGGTTTTCCTCTGTGTCTTTCTCACCCAAACCAACGTGGACAACCACACAAAGCCCCCTTCCAATACAACTGTTGGATTTTAAAATACAACGTGACGTCTCAACACCCCAGGAAATAAAATAAAACCGTTTGAGAGAACCAATCAAAGCTCAGCCAGCAATAAGCACAACTCTGAGCAAATACTGCATTTACAACGGCCTCCTGTCCAGACCAGTGTCACAGCTCTCCTTCTCTTTGAGTCACATGAGTTGCATCAGCCAGGCTATTTATCTACTTCCCCAGATTCAGATGAACTTGTCAAGTGTCAATGTGCAGCGGTAGGACGGAGTCAGGCGCAGGACACAGAACTGAGTAAACAACGTACTTTACTCTAAAAATAAACAACACTAATTCACATAAGTCTCAGACACAAAACAAAGAACAAACACGCACAAAACCATGTGGGAACCAGAGGGTTAAATAGGGAAATCATATAATGTAATGGGAACCAGGTGTGTACAATCAAGACAAAACAAATGGAAAAAGAAACGTAGATCGGTGGCAGTTAGAAAGCCGGTGACGACGACCGCCGAACGCCGCCCGAACAAGGAGAGGCACCAACTTCGGCGGAAGTCGTGACAGAACTTGTGGATACCATTTTTATATCTCTGTGTCCAGCATGAAGGAAGTTAGAGGTAGTTTCGCAAGCCAATGCTGACTAGCGTTAGCCCTAAGCTAGTTATCATTGGCTCGCGAAACTACCTCTAACTTCCTTCTTACTGGACGCAAGACAATGGTATCCAGGAGTTCATCTGACTCTGTCTGGGTAAGTAGATAAAGGGCTTCATTGCCAAAATCCTGAAATATCCCTTTAATGGTAGTAGTGATGGTTTTTGCGACTGCACTTGAAGAAACTTTCAAAGTTCTTGAAATGTTCCGTATTGACTGACCTTCATGTTTTTAAGTAATGATGGACTGTCGTTTCTCTTTGCTTATTTGAGCTGTTCTTGCCATAATATGGACTTGGTCTTTTACCAAATAGGGCTATCTTTTGTACACTCCCTCCCTTGTCACAACACAACTGATTGGCTCAAACGCATTAAGAAGGAAATAAATTCCACAAATTAACTTTTAAGAAGGCACACCTGTTAATTGAAATGCATTCCAGGTGACTACTTCATGAAGCTGGTTGAGAGAATGCCAAGAGTGTGCAAAGCGGTCATCAAGGCAAAGGGTGGCTATTTGAAGAATCTCAAATATAAAATATATTTTGATTTGTTTAACACTTTTTGGGTTACTACATGATTCCATAGGTGTTATTTCATAGTTCTGATGTATTCACTATTATTCTACAATGTAGAAAATAATAAAAAATAAAGACAAACCCTGGAATGAGTAGGTGTGTCCAAACCTTTGACTGGTACTGTAAATAGTCAAGTAAAGTACAGATACCCCCCAAAAAACTACTTAAGTATTACTTTAAAGTATTTTTACTTAAGTACTTTACACCAATGTGTGTGTGTGTGTGTGTGTGTGTGTGTGTGTGTGTGTGTTCATGCGTGCCTGTGTTCTCTATTACCAGGCAGTTCTCTCATCGGTCATGGAGCCCTCAGAGAGTGAGGCTGTGTGTGCTCCCATGATGGCCTTGCCAGAGTGTGTGTGCTCCATCATCAGCCAGTGGGCAGTGGGTTTCCTCTTTACTCTTCAGAACCATATTGTGATAATGGCACACTGTCATCTGGAAGTCAAGTGTCATAATAACATTCCAGCTTTCACCCACTTACTGTAGCTACACTTATCCACGTGTACCCTTTTACTGTAACAGTAAATATTTCCAGGAAATGCTTATTAACTGTAAGGTTTTACTGTAACTCCAATGACAATGTGTTGGGCCAGTGTGGTAGATGTGAGAAACGAAAGGAAGAAGTGAGAGATGACTGTTGGTTTGTGCTGTAGTGTATGTAGAGAGCTTTATTTATAGTATTGGAATAGCTGACAGACTTCTCTGTTGTCGTAGCTGATGGTGATATTGTATGTTGAGGCCTTCTGGCTGACTGGCTGGCAGACTGGCTGGCTGGCTGGGCCTCTTAATGCAATCATACTGTAGATGTTATCTACTTAACCTTTTACTGCAGTGGGCTAAATAAGGGTCACACAGAGTGTTTCTTGGTAGTCTTAAACAAATGTGCTATGAAACAAAAGTATACACCTCACTAGGGCTGTCCCAGACTAAAAGAAATCTTGGTCGACCAAGAGTCGTCTGTTCGTTCGATCAATCGATTGGTATTGTATTTTTCCATATATAGACACATCTATGGGTCTTAATCAAATCAAGTATATGCACTGAGCTTGTCTGATGTTTAAGCAATCTGTTTGATGAAATAATTAAGACACACAAATGACTAGAGGGAGTCTGACTGAAAAGTTATGCTACTGAAATCCCTAACTTGTTTAGGAAAAACATTCCCTATTCACTCAACCCTTTACGTGACACATGAATGCATCACTCTCTTTACGTTACACATGTATGCATCGCATGCACGTGACCAATAGGGCCTGACCTATAGCACATCATTAAATTGGTTATAACAAACTCTGAACACCTTGACACGTGACAGCAAAATGAATGCAGAGGACATAACAAATAAACTTGAAACGGGGGAATGTTTACTGGTTGCTCAGGAGGTAAAGGGGAAGTCAGATGTGTGGAATAAATTTGACTAGTTGTGGAAAATACTGGAGATCAAGAAAAATAAGGGAAGGAGCAAGCGCTGCATGCATATTATGTGTGCCAAACAGGTGCTGTTACTGTAGATTACAATGTAAATGACACTTAATAAATGATAAGCGTACCAGAGAGTCTGTTGTAACGTTTCTTTGTTTTTTTGTAATGCCTTTATTACAGCAAAGACTAAAAATAGTCGCATTCATTCGTGAATGGAATGGTTTAGGCCTATTTATTGTTTACGCTAATTATTCAATGGTCGCTTTGTTATTTTATTTTAAAACTAAAATGCTTGATTGCATTTCAAATCATGAATGACTCATATGCTGTGTGATGACATTAATGAATAAATGATTGACTGATACAGTAGCCTATATAAGAACTGAAATATAGGCCTAAGTAAGTTACGGTATTAAGACTAAACAGGATGCGCTCTTCGGCCTACAGCTCGATGGTGGTTATACAAGGCTGCTATACTAAGCCTACTAATGATAATGACATTACTTATTATTATAATGATGATCATGATGATAGTAATAATAACAATAAGAAGGAGATCAAGGAAAAGGAGGGTTATTATTATTGTTATAAGTACGCATTTTCGGACAATTTGGAACAGTGTAAACAACACTAAGAAATTATAAATAATAGCAGAGGCTGGTCTAACAAAAAAAAAGTGTAAAGTCTTTACAGCATAGTAAAGATTAAAAACAGCCGAATTTGTGAAATTGTTTATCCGACGTGTGGTTGCGTGTGGCTTGGTGCTCACGGAAATCAGTAAACAAACACTCAAACAGGCAACAGAAGCTAGATCTGTCTTGTTTCTGTAGATATATATGGATAATTTATAAAGCCAGGCACATTTAACAGTTAGGCTATTGATTATAGACCTAATTAAGTTGGGATTTCCTCTCTCCTCACTTTTCTTAGACAATTAAGGCAAGGGCTGTTTTCTCCTCTCCTAACTCCGCTGCTGCCTCCACCGCATTGTTCTCAACACCAATATGCTAGTTAACTTTGCTATCATGATCTAGGAAAAGGCGCCAATTCAACAGCGCACTGATGTGTTTCAGAACCGCGGACAGCGACCATTATCCAACGTGGGAGAAAGCGCATTTCTTATAAAATAATAGTACTTTTATTTGTGTTGCACTATTGTTCTTACATAATATAACCATATACAATTTCAGTAGCACGTCTTAGACTGATGGACTGTGCCATCCCCACGGCCTCCACAATGGATCAGTCCATTCAGACAGGTGCGAATCAGATTGGTGTCTTGTACACCAAGATTTATTTGTACTTTTTTTGCTACTGCTCGACTAAAAAAATCTCGGTCGACCAACAGCCTATCAATCAAACAATCGACCAGTCGACGAAATGGGGTCAGCCCTACACCTCACACACATGATGATGGGCTTAAAAAAATGAATATACCTATACTATGTCAGATATAGAGTTGAAATATATTACATTTTGAGTTTGCATTCCAATATTACACTTTATATACATGACATGGCAGAAGACTGAAATATAACAAAACCGTTTGACATAGAAACACCAGATTTAAGGGCGGGAGTTTTAAAAATAATGTTTATTAATTATGAAATTATGAAAATTATTAATAACATTCCACCCATGAGGCCACTAGAGGACGGTTTGGTAATTTGACTGCAGGAAAGGGGTACAGCTGGATTACCGCCAAAGCAAATGTATACTATAAACCATATGCTCTCTCTCTCTCGATTAATCTCTCTCTCCCCCCCATTCTCTATCAATCTCTAGCTTGCCCACTTCCACCTCTCTCTCCCCCTCTCCTCTCTCTCCCCATCTCTCCTTCTCAATCTCCCTCACGCCCACTCTCTGTCTCTATCTCTCCCCCTCTTCTCGCTCTCTCCCCCGTTGATTTTATTTGATTTCTCTCTCTCTGCTTTTGGTTCTTTTAACCGGGCAGCTCAGTCTTTTGTGTGGAGCGAGACATTTCCTGTCGCATGATGCTGTGTTTGCTTTTCTGAGCCTGGTCCCCAAGTACTGATCGCGTCTGCTGTTGTTTTAACATTCATGGCGCCCCCTCTCTCTATCCCCCATCCTCCTTTTTCTGCCCCCGCCCGACCCCCCACCCGAACATGGCCTGGCCAGACCAGGATGTAACTCTGTGCTCCTCAGAACAAGCCACACACACACTAAGACACACACACACAGACTATGGACCCCTCCATCCCTCCTCTACCTCCCTCCCCAACCCATGTGTCATTGTCTGAGTCAGACAGACCCTGTGGGTATGTGTATCAGTGTGTCTGGCTGTCTCATCCCCATACAGTAGAATGGGCTTAGAGTTGCTGTTGCTCCAGTCCACAGACTGGCAGGACAGGGGAGAGGAGAGTAGAGGGAGGTATGGAAAGAATGCCACCCTACATGACTGTGCAGGTCTGCCTGGGTGGGAGACAATAATAGACAGGCAATGAGAGATCTCACAGTGATGGGGAAGTCTTGTTCTAATCTACATGCTATTAGTTTGGTGCATTTGTACTGAATGGAAGATGATGAATGAGTGAATCTGAATCAATCTCTAGTGAATCAAGGAATATATTATAAGATTATAAGGTTCCTTGCTGTTAATAACGCAATGGCAGTAATAAAATGTTTCTTTCTATCATGTAAATTGAACCCAATAGTGGCATCTGTTATTGAGAACTGCAGAATGATAAAGTCTACATCCCAAACGGCGCCCTATTCCCTACTTAGAGCACTACATTTAGATCCAGACTTTTGGTAGTGCAGTGTATTGAGGGAATAGGGTGCCATTTGGGATGCAGCCAAAGTGACCCTTCTGTAACCAGCAGGAATGCAGTGCAGCATTTGAGCCTCCCCTATCCTCCCAGAAGCCCTGTGACAGGCAGCCAATCTGGGACAGACAGCAGGACAACTAAGTGACAGGGTCAGGGGACCTACAGAGATTGCACCCAGGGGAGACAGCTCTCTGGCTGGGTGCCATGTTCCCAACATCCCCTCTGGATCTGGCAGCACATGGAAGGGAAGAGGGGGGCACAAGAAATACCTCTCAATCCAACTGGGATCTGCACTGTAAAAAAATGTGGACTTCAGAAGGACAATACATTTTGCTATTGTGTGAACGTTTGTTCACTCAACAAACTTTACTTTGAATGTATAAAAACTTGTTGAGTCGAATTACAAATTTGTGTTTGCCGTTGGAAGGCAACACTGTATGTTGGTTCAGCTATATGCTCAAATGTTAACCAAACTCACAATCCTATTACAGCTGGTTGCCTTACAATTGTACGATGAATTAACAAACTCTGCTCGAAGTGAGCTGAATTTGAACAGCATGTTGAGTAAAATTACAAGCGTATGTTTGCTCAAAACCACACCCATCATTATAATATTTCCCAGCATGCTATATTGCAGGTTGATTTTCAGAATTGTTTGTTTCAATACCTGTGTTTTTGCATGTACATTAATTTGTTAATTCATCTTATGCTACACAGACATAAATAAATACAAATTCTAAACTAATCCAATCTGTTAGTAGTTGGACTTTTTGCACCCGTTACTGAGATGGCAGTTTCAGTTTATATGATTTAGGTAGTCTCAATAATCAATCTTCCCTACCCTGGCAGTCATTCTCAATGCAGGTTGCAGGTGATTAAAAGTTCAAAATGTTGGATATCCTCACTCTGGCTGGATTCTAATAGGAATTGCACATCACTTTGCAAGTCAGCATAATGTGACTTGCAGGAGTTTTAGACCACTGCGTTTGGGTGTAATTAGGCCCTCAAAGAAAGGCCTTATGATATATGTAATGTATTGTCATAAAGAGTTAGGGTTTTACACTTGGAAATATGCAAATAAGGTAGAATAAATTCCTAAAATTCAAAGTTGAGTGAACATACAATTCAACTTGAGAATGTACAGTGCCAGTCAAAGTTTGGACACACCTACTCATTCCAGGGTTTTTCTTTATTTTTTACTATTTTCTACATTGTAGAATAATAGTGAAGACATCAAAACTATGAAATAACACATATGGAATCATGTAGTAACCAAAAAAGTGTTAAACAAATCACAATATATTTTATATTTGAGATTCTTCAAAGTAGCCACCCTTTGCCATGATGACAGCTTTGCACACTCTTGGCATTCTCTCAACCAGCTTCACCTGGAATGCTTTTCCAGCAGCCTTGAAGGAGTTCCCACATATGCTGAGCACTCGTTGGCTGCTTTTTCTTCACTCTGCGGTCCAACTCATCCCAAACCATCTCAATTGGGTTGAGGTCGGGTGATTGTGGAGGCCAGGTCATCTGATGCAGCACTCAATCACTCTCCTTCTTGGTCAAATAGCCCTTACACAGCCTGGAGGTGTATTGGGTCATTGTCCTGTTGAAAATAGTCCCACTAAGCACAAACCAGATGGGATGGCGTATCGCTGCAGAATGCTGTATTAGCCATGCTGGTTAAGTGTGCCTTGAAATCTAAATAAATCACTGACAGTGTCACCAGCAAAGCACCCCCACACCATCACACCTCCTCCTCCATGCTTCACGGTGGGAACCACACATGCAGAGATCTTCCATTCACCTTCTCTGCGTCTTACAAAGACACAGCGGTTGGAACCAAAAATCTCACATTTGGACTCATCAGACCAAAGGACAGATTTCCACCGGCCTAATGTCCATTGCTCGTGTTTATTGGCCCAAGCAAGTCTCTTCTTCTTATTGGTGTTCTTTAGTAGTTGTTTCTTTGCAGCAATTCGACCATGAAGGCCTGATTCACGCAGTCTCCTCTGAACAGTTGATTTTGAGATATGTCTGTTATTTGAAATCTGTGAAGCATTTATTTGGGCTGCAATGTCTGAGGCTGGTAACTCTAATGAACTTATCCTCTGCAGCAGAGGTAACTCTGGGTCTTCCTTTCCTGTGGCGGTCCTCATGAGAGCCAGTTTCATCATAGCGCTTGATGGTTTTTGCGACTGCACTTGAAGAAACTTTCAAAGTTCTTGAAATTTTCCAGATTGACTGACCTTCATGTCTTAAAGTATTGATGGACTGTCATTTTTCTTTGCTTATTTGAGCTGTTCTTGCCATAATTCTTGGTATTTTACCAAATAGGGCTATCTTCTGTATACCCCCCCTACCTTGTCACAACTGATTCACTCAAACGCATTAAGAAGGAAAGAAATTCCATCAATTCACTTTTAACAAGAAACACATGTTAATTGAAATGCATTCCAGGTGACTACCTCATGAAGCTGGTTGAGAGAATGCCAAGAGTGTGCAAAGCTGTCATCAAGGCAAAGGGTGGCTACTTTGAAGAATCTCAAATATAAAATATATTGTGGTTTGTTTAGCACTTCTTTGGTTACTCCATGATTACATATGTGTTATTTCATAGTTTTGATGTCTTCACTATTATTCTACAATGTAGAAAATAGTAAAAATAAAGAAAAACCCTTGAATGAGTAGGTGTGTCCAAACTTTTGACTGGTACTGTATGTTGGTTCAGCTATATGCCGAAATGTTGAGCAAACTCACACTCCTATTGCAGCTGGTTGCCTTAAAATTGTACGTTGAATAAAAAAAAAAGTTTTACAGTCTGACTGGGAGAGTGGATACCCATTGGTTGAATCAATGTTGTTTCCACTTCATTTCAATGAAATTATGTTGAACCAAAATGGAATAGACATTGAATTGACTTCTTGCCCAGTGAGTAGGGATGAAAGATGCAGAAAGCCCTTGTCTATCCTCAGACCTCTGTCTTTTCTTATTGTATGTGGGACATGTTGGATGAGGTGCTGTGTGTGGAGAAAGACACACACACACAAACCCCTGGATGTGCTGCGGTGGATGTTTCAGCTGTAAAACACACTGGAATATGAATGAAAGATTTATAGGAATAAGACAAAACCCTCTTATGAAACATTTGAGAAATAACATGGCAGTTTGATGAGGGGTATTTCCTCACGAGGTGACTCGTAAATCGGCATCTCTGTGCTGTAGATATTGTTATACATTGTTGTAAATGGATTGTTGTAAATTGCTATTGTTGTTGTTGTTTTTAATTACATTGAGTGCATGTGAAGTGTCGATCTTGCCCACCTGTTATCTTGCTGCAAAATGAGGACCACAATGGAAATAAGCCTCCGGGCTTGATTGTGTTTTTATCCTCAATAATCTTTTATGTATGTAATATTGTCTCTGGCTGGAGCAGCCTACTGCTTTTAATTATCCAATAAATGTAATCAATCTTAACACACAGCAATACAAGTAGCTCTCCAATCGCACTTAGTAGGAAACATGAGCTAGCTTATTGATCAGCTATGGACCAAGTATGGCGATGAAACAACCCCATTAGTTTTCATTTGTGTGTTGCTTCATATGTTAATGTGCTTGAGTGGGTGTTTTTATGTGCTTCCGCATGTCCTAACCATGTCCAAGGATGTAGATCATTTCCTTTCCTCCTTTCCGGCTCCTTGAGGAATGAGCAAGAACCAAATGCAAACTAAGCTAATTGCCAGTGTTATATTAGGGGACAATGAAGGTTGACCAGGTCGTTTCCATTCTCTCCGTTATGCATAATGTACTGTAAGTTAATAAATGCTTAATTTAAGCCTGTTATTGTAGTTTTACTTTCTTATTGACACATCCACTGCTGGTACTAGAAGAAGAATGACACCTTCTTCTCTCTATACATATCTATTTTTCTCTCACTCTCTCTCTCTCTCTCTCTCTCTCTCTCTCTCTCTCTCTCTCTCTCTCTCTCTCTCTCTCTCTCTCTCTCTCTCTCTCTCTCTCTCTCTCTCTCTCTCTCTCTCTCTCTCTCTCTCGCTCTCTCTCTCTCTCTCTCTCTCTCTCTCTCTCCCTCTCTCCATCTATCTGTTTTGTAGAACATTGATGTGACAAACTTCAGCAGCAGCTGGAGTGATGGCCTGGCGTTCTGTGCTCTCCTCCACACCTACCTGCCCGCACACATCCCTTACCAGGAACTCATCAGTCAAGACAAGGTACCCACCTCACACACACACACGCATGCATACATGCAGACAATTGCACGAACACACACACACTCATTCATTCATCATTCCAATTAAGAGCTCATGAACATGGACACCCACACTGATGTGACATTTCAGATACACACATGCATGCCAGTAACATGATTACCTTCTACTTTCTCAATACATTTATTCTTCAAGAACATTTTAGAGTACCTCCAAAGCACCATTCATAGCGCAGCATTTTAATACCGTACACTAAAGGTTAATGTATGAGAAACAAAGGCTGAGATATACTAAAGGCATGCAGGGGCACACAACCTGTTTTGCGTGTTACAGCATGTAAAACCAACTGAATGTGGTGGAGCATGTACCTTTACATTTGGGAGATCCTCCAAAGCACCATTGATAGGGACACATTTTAATCCCTTAGACTAAGGTTAGATTCAATCCGGACCGTGGAAGATCCGCGCTATAGCGCAATTGAATTTTAAAGGCAATGTTTCTGCATTCGCGAAGGCTGCATTCACGGTAAACACTGCTAATGTCGGCTAAACCAGAAATTATATTAACATTTCAATTGCACTATAACGCGGATCTTCCATGGTCCGGAATGAATCCAGCCCTAAAGGCTTTTGTATGACAAACACAGAGTATGTATCTTTAAAGCCACCCTCTATCACTTGGTGTTAAAGAGAAGCAGCTATGTTTTAGTGTTGACAGACAGTCCTGCTGTATGTATATGCAGGTGGCAGAAGGGCGCAAAAACACAGCAAACAGGCTCCGCTTCGTGCCATGGGTTGGGTTCAGCACCCCTGTGTTTATTCAACCAGCTCACTATAAACAAACAGAGGACTACACTTCGGCACACACATACACAAACACACACCCGATGCTGCACGCTATACGTGACAAATTAGCCAGGCTGATCACTATGGTAAAACCTTCCCATGCCGTCCCGATGACAGGGGTTACACGTACAACACACAACATACAAATTCATATAATTTTAAATTAAGTTCAATCAATTTGGTATGCAAAGGAAAAAGGAGACACAAATAATTGACCCTCCAACCACACTTACCCAACCCCACCCATCCAACATGTCTCCAACCCCACTCATCCACTCTCCACTCTCCCGCCCCATCTCCCGGCGACCCCATAATGACAAAGCGAAAACAGGTTTTTAGAATTTTTTGCAAATGTATTCCAAATAAAAAACAGAAATACCTTATTTACATAAGTATTCAGACCCTTTGCTATGAGACTCCAAATTGAACTCAGGTGCATCCTGTTTCCATTGATCATCCTTGAGATGTTTCTACAACTTGATTGGAGTCCACCTGTGGTAAATTCAATTGATTGGACATGATTTGGAAAGGCACACACCTGTCTATATAATGTCCCATAGTTGACAGTGCATGTCAGAACAAAAACTAAGCCATGAGGTCGAAGGAATTGTCCGTAGAGCTCCGAGACAGGATTGTGTCGAGGCACAGATCTGGGGAAGGGTACCAAAACATTTCTGCAACATTGAAGGTCCCCAAGAACACAGTGGCCTCCATCATTCTTAAATGGAAGAAGTTTGGAACCACCAAGACTCTTCCTAGAGCTGGCTGCCAGGCCAAACTGAGCAATTGGGGGAGAAGGGCCTTGGTCAGGGAGTTGACCAAGAACCCGATGGTCACTCTGACAGAGCTCCAGAGTTCCTCTGTGGAGATGGGAGAACCTTCCAGAAGGACAACTATCTCTGCAGCACTCCACCAATCAGGCCTTTATGGTAGACTGGCCAAACAGAAGCCGCTCCTCAGTAAAAGGCACATGACAGCCTGCTTGGAGTTTGCCAAAAGGTATCTAAAGGACTCTCAGACAATGAGAAACAAGATTCTCTGGTCTGATGAAACCAATATTAAACCCTTTGGCCTGAATGCCAAGCTTCACGTCTGGAGGAAACCTGGCACCATCCCTACGGTGAAGCATGGTGGTGGAAGCATCATGCTGTGGGGATGTTTTTCAGCGGCATGGACTGGGAGACTAGTCAGGATCGAGGGAAAGATGAACGAAGCAAAGTACAGAGAGATCCTTGATGAAAACCTGCTCCAGAGCGCTCATGACCTCAGACTGTGGCGAAGGTTCACCTTCCAACAGGACAACGACCCTAAACACACAGCCAAGGCAACGCAGGAGTGGCTTCGGGACAAGACTCTGAATGTCCTTGAGTGGCCCAGCCAGAGCTCGGACTTGAACTCGATCTAATATCTCTGGAGTGACCTGAAAATAGTTGTGCAGCAACGCTCCCCATCCAACCTGACAGAGCTTGAGAGGATCTGCAGAGAAGAATGGGATAAACTCCCCAAATACAGTTGTGCCAAGCTTGTAGTGTCATACCCAAGAAGACTTGAGGCTGTAATCGCTGCCAAAGGTGCTTCAACAAAGTACTGAGTAAAGGGTCTGAATACTTATGTAAATGTGATATTTCTGTTTTGTATTTTCAATACATTTGCAAACATTTCTAAAAACATTTGTTTTTGCTTTGGCATTATGGGGTATTGTGTTTAGATTGATGAGGGAAAAAACGATGTAATCAATTTTAGAATAAGGATGTAACGTAACAAAATGTGGAAAAGGTCAAGGGGTCTGAATACTTTCCGAATGCACAGTGCCTTCAGAAAGCATTCACACCCCTTGACCTTTTCCACATTTTGTTGTGTTACAGCCTGAATTTTAAATGGATTAAATTTAGATTTTTTGGTCACTGGCCTACACACAATACCCCATTAATGTCAAAGTGGAATTATGTTTTTTTACATTTTTACAAATCAATTAAAAATGAAAAGCTGAAATGTCTTGAGCCATTAAGTATTCAACGCCTTTGTTATGGCAAGCTTCAGTCGAGCAGTGAATTTCAAACACAGACCAGGGAGGTTTTCCAATGCTTCGCAAAGAAAGACACCTATTGGTAGATGGGTAAAAATAAATAAAGCAAACATTGAATTTCCCTTTGAGCATGGTGAAGTTATTAATTACACTTTGGAGGGTGTATCAATACACCCAGTCACTGCAAAGATACAGGCGTCCTTCCTAACTTAGCTGCCGGAGAGGATAGAAACCGCTCAGGGATATCACCATGAGGCCAATGGTGACTTTAAAATGGTTACAGAGTTTAATGGCTGTGATAGGAGAAAACTGAGGATGGAGCAACAACATTGTAGTTACTCCACAATACTAACCTAATTGACAGGGTGAAAAGAAGGAAGCCTGTACAGAATACAAATATTCCAAAACATGCATCCTGTTTGCAAAAAGGCATTAGAGTAATACTGCACAACATGTGGCAAAGCAATTCACTTTTTGTCCTGAGTACAAAATGTTATGTTTGGGGAAAATCTAATACAACACATTACTCTGTAGCTCAGCTGGTAGAGCACGGCGCTTGTAACGCCAAGGTAGTGGGTTCGATCCCCGGGACCACCCATACACAAAAATGTATGCACGCATGACTGTAAGTCGCTTTGGATAAAAGCGTCTGCTAAATGGCATATTATTATATTATATTATATTACAGTGGAGAAAAAAAGTATTTAGTCAGCCACCAATTGTGCAAGTTCTCCCACTTAAAAAGATTAGAGAGGCCTGTAATTTTCATCATAGGTAAACGTTTTCTGTAAGTCTTCACAAGGTTTTCACACACTGTTGCTGGTATTTTGGCCCATTCCTCCATGCAGATCTCCTCTAGAGCAGTGATGTTTTGGGGCTGTCGCTGGGCAACACGGACTTTCAACTCCCTCCAAAGATTTTCTATGGGGTTGAGATCTGGAGACTGGCTAGGCCACTCCAGGACCTTGAAATGCTTCTTACGAAGCCACTCCTTCGTTGCCCGGGCGGTGTGTTTGGGATCATTGTCATGCTGAAAGACCCAGCCACGTTTAATCTTCAATGCCCTTGCTGATGGAAGGAGGTTTTCACTCAAAATCTCACGATACATGGCCCCATTCATTCTTTCCTTTACACGGATCAGTCGTCCTGGTCCCTTTGCAGAAAAACAGCCCCAAAGCATGATGTTTCCACCCCCCATGCTTCACAGTAGGTATGGTGTTCTTTGGATGCAACTCAGCATTCTTTGTCCTCCAAACACGACGAGTTGAGTTTTTACCAAAAAGTTCTATTTTGGTTTCATCTGACCATATGACATTCTCCCAATCCTCTTCTGGATCATCCAAATGCACTCTAGCAAACTTCAGATGGGCCTGGACATGTACTGGCTTAAGCAGGGGGACACGTCTCACACTGCAGGATTTGAGTCCCTGGCGGCGTAGTGTGTTACTGATGGTAGGCTTTGTTACTTTGGTCCCAGCTCTCTGCAGGTCATTCACTAGGTCCCCCCGTGTGGTTCTGGGATTTTGCTCACCGTTCTTGTGATCATTTTGACCCCACAGGGTGAGATCTTGCATGGAGCCCCCAGATCGAGGGAGATTATCAGTGGTCTTGTATGTCTTCCATTTCCTAATAATTGCTCCCACAGTTGATTTCTTCAAACCAAGCTGCTTACCTATTGCAGATTCAGTCTTCCCAGCCTGGTGCAGGTCTACAATTTTGTTTCTGGTGTCCTTTGACAGCTCTTTGGTCTTGGCCATAGTGGAGTTTGGAGTGTGACTGTTTGAGGTTGTGGACAGGTGTCTTTTATACTGATAACAAGTTCAAACAGGTGCCATTAATACAGGTCGTAGTGGAGGACAGAGGAGACTCTTAAAGAAGAAGTTACAGGTCTGTGAGAGCCAGAAATCTTGCTTGTTTGTAGGTGACCAAATACTTATTTTCCACCATAATTTGCAAATAAATTCATTAAAAATCCTACAATGTGATTTTCTGGATTTTTTTCTCTCAATTCGTCTGTCATAGTTGACGTGTACCTATGATGAAAATTACAGGCCTCTCTCATCTTTTTAAGTGGGAGAACTTGCACAATTGGTGGCTGACTAAATACTTTTTTCCCCCACTGTATATTATATTACTGAGTACCACTCTCCATATTTTCAAGCATAGTGGTGGCTGCATCATGTTATGGGTATGCTTGTAGTCGTTAAGGACTGGGGAGTTTTTCAGGATAAAAAATAAACGGAATAGAGCACAGGCAAAATCCTAGAGGAAAACCTGATTCAGTTTTCTTTCCACTAGACACTGGGAGATGAATTCACCTATCAGCAGGAGAATAACCTAAAACACAAGACCAAATCTACACTGAAGTTGCTTACCAAGAAGACAGTGAATGTTCCTGAGTGTCCGAGTTACAGTTTTGACTTAAATCTGCTTGAAAATCTATGGCAAGACCTGAAAATGGTTGTCTAGCAATGATCAACAACCAATATGACAGAGTTTGAAGAATTTTGAAAATAATAATGGGCAAATGTTGCACAATCCAGGTGTGGAAAGCTCTTAGAGACTTACCCAGAATGACTCACAGCTGTAATCGCTGCCAAAGGTGCTTCTACAAAGTATTGACTTCTGTATTTCATTTTCAATAGATTTGCAAAAAATTATAAAAACATGTTTTCACTTATGGGGTAATGAATATAGATGGGTGTGAGAACAAAAATCAATTTAATCCATTTTGAATTCAGACTGTAACACAACAAAATGTTGAATATGTCAAGGGGTATGAATACTTTCTGAAGGCACTGTAGACCATACTTTTTGAATGGCTAGCTCAGAATATTAGTTTTCCAAAAGAAGATTGAGGTCAGTACTTTCGGGAGCCTAGATCATGTATTTAGAAAACCCATCATTGGATGGTTCGGTAGTTGGGTAGCTGACCTAGGTTGTAAATATAGAAAAAAAGGAGTTGTCTGGTAATGTCTTTCAAATCTTGGAATGGATACAGATTCCACATTTGGACCATTGGGGGGATACAATAGATAGCAAGGCATTATTGTTAAATATTGGAGAATGGGCATGCCATTTTGATTCCCAGTTACATAGTTTTCTCAATTTTGCACCAAATATAAATTGTGTGAGCAATAATAGGACCAGTTTACATTGTTTAAGAGATATATCAGTGAAGACCACCTCTTCCAAAGCAATAGGAGACACCATATTTCTCTCTATACTCAGCCAGAAGAATCATGTCTAAACCAATTTAGGATGGGGCAAAATGCTAGTGCTTGGAAATACAATTTAAAGTTTTGTACAGATAGTCCTCTTACGTCTTTCCCTCTTTGTAAGTTAGTTAATTTTATCCGGGATCGGTTAACTTGAAATATACATTTTGAAACAGCACTATGAATTTTATCCCAATAGCCAGAAGGGGGACACACATGGGGCGCATTTAACTACAGAAATTCAGCCGTGGCAATATATTCATTTCGACAATAGATATTCTGCAGGTTATAGCAACTGGGATGTTAGTCCATCTACTGAGGTCAGATGGAGTTTATTAGAATGTTCTGTTAAAGTTTCTGACAATGGTTTTATCTAAGGAAGGAAATATACTGTATCTACTCATAAATATTTAAAATGGGAAACGATTGGGATTCCATAAGTCTTGAGAGGCAGAAGGGCTGATTTGGTTAGATACATTTTATTACTTGAGATGAAGCTGAATTTATCTACAAACTTCAATGCGTTTGGGAGTGATTGAGATACATTGTCTAGATATAGTAAAATATAATCTGTGCATAATCAGATGAAGTGATCTGCAGATTTTAGGGAAATTTGTGTTATTTCCTTCAATTGACAAATAGCCTGGGCCAGGGGGTCCATTGATAATAGAAATAGCAGAGAGGAATTCTTAATTATTTTAGAAAGGACTTAGTCTGGCCTGTTGTGGATTTACAATCAGAGGTACAGTTGAAGTCAGAAGTTTACATACACTTAGGTTGGAGTCATTAAAACTCGTTTTTCAACCACTCCACACATTTCTTGTTAACAAACTATTTTTTTTTTTTTTTTTTTCACCTTTATTTAACCAGGTAAACCAGTTGAGAACAAGTTCGACCTGGCCAAGATAAAGCAAAGCAGTGCGATAAAAACAACAACACAGAGTTACATATGGGGTAAAACAAAACAAAGTCAAAAATACAACAGAAATACATATATATACAGTGTGTGCAAATGTAGCAAGTTATGGAGGTAAGGCAATAAATAGGCTATAGTGCAAAAATAATTACAATTAGTATTAACACTGGAATGATAGATGTGCAAGAGATGATGTGCAAATAGAGATACTGGGGTACAAATGAGCAAAATAAATAACAATATAGGGATGAGGTAGTTGGGCGGGCTAATTTCAGATGGGCTGTGTACAGGTGCAGTGATCGGTAAGGTGCTCTGACAACTGATGCTTAAAGTTAGTGAGGGAGATAAGTGTCTCCAGCTTCAGAGATTTTTGCATTTCGTTCCAGTCATTGGCAGCAGAGAACTGGAAGGAATTGCGGCCAAAGGAGGTGTTGGCTTTGGGGATGACCAGTGAGATATACCTGCTGGAGCGCAGACTACGGGTGGGTGTTGCTATGGTGACCAATGAGCTAAGATAAGGCAGGGATTTGCCTAGCAGTGATTTATAGATGGTCTGGAGCCAGTGGGTTTGGCGACAAATATGTAGTGAGGACCAGCCAACAAGAGCGTACAGGTCACAGTGGTGGGTATTATATGGGGCTTTGGAGACAAAACGGATGGCACTGTGATAGACTACATCCAATTTGCTGAGTAGAGTGTTGGACAGGGGCGGTGTGTTCAATAGGGCGATATGGGCGACGCACTGCCAAACGGGAGGGGGAAGGGATTTTTTTTCTAATCAATTATATCACGGCAACAGTAGTTATCAGTGTTCTAATCTGATCTGACTGCCACTAAATGTCAAATCAGGCTAAAGTCGTGCTTCAAATGGCCCCGCCCGTTTTTGGGGCGATTTCAGTCATGTTGAAAATCGCCCAGAAGTCTGTCATAGACTCCCATGTAAAATCTATTTTTTTCAAATTTCAAAGCTTTCAATACAATCTCTATGGGTGTCTGTGGGCTTGCACTTACGCGCTTTCGTCATACGTGACGTAACCATGAACGTAACTAAGAAAATAGCGGCTAGCAGCGTCTCTGTTGCGACCTGCAGTGTGGCGTTATCTTATGTTTTTAATTTGTACACTTAGTGGCGTTATTTTATGTTTTTAATTTGTACACTTAGTTTACAAACATTCTGCCAACCATGGATTTCCAGTGGTGGGTTTTGGACTGATCTTGTTGATCGTGTACATACCCGCTACGAACGGACTAAATAATGAAAACGCTGCTGGCAGCGAATCCAACAGCTGGGAGACTTGGCTGGATGACAGAGTCCCGGACAGAGAAGTGGAGCCGGCCGGCTTCACCCTGGTCAGAGCGGACCGCGATCTGACAGTCACAGGGAAAATCGATCCTGGTAAGAGAGCGACTCTGTACCCCCGACATTGAACTGCTTTCTGTGTCACTGCGACCTTACTATCTGCCCCGTGAGTTCCCCCAATTGTTTGTTACCGTTGTGTACTGTTGATAATCACAAGTTTACTGGAGAAGTGAGACCAAGTAGAGACTTTGGACAGGGTGGATATGGTATAATAAAGGCAGTTTATTCAGAGGTAAAGATATCTGGAATCGCGTGCACGGACTCGTTCGTCAAACTCTTAGGGAGCTATCTGAAGAGAGCCCCAAAACATTGTGTGCAGACATTTTATACAATAAATGATGTAGGTTGAATCTAGTAGTTCTGATCTTCTGATTGGTCCTGATGAGTTGGGCGAGGTCCCCTCCACTGTTGCATTGGCTCTGAGTCGGGTTCTCTGTCTTCAAATGTTCAGCCTAAAGAGAGGGGATTTTTGTGTGTGTGTGTGTGTGTGTTTTAACAGTGATGATGTGTGTGTGTGTGTGTGTTATCAGTGATGATGTGTGTGTGTGTGTGTGTGTGTGTGTGTGTGTGTGTCCTCAGAGCAAGAACTCGTGAGTTGGAAGAACTGAGAGACCTATGGCGTGGGTGTTGTCCTTGGCCACCTGCTGACAAGGCTGACAAGATAGGACTCTTTTGTCCATTGTTATAGGATAGGAACAGCATTGATTGAAAACAAACGCCCAACACAAAATGGGTCATGCACAAGATTTTAGTCAGACCAAGCTATAACATTATATATTTACTACGACAGTACATTCAACCAAAAGCTAATATAACAAAGGCATCAGAGATTATTTATAATCTGTCACAGAAACTGGAATCCATCTCCCCAGATCAGTCAATAAATGCTTCTGGTATTGACTTATATGCTGCCCCTGTCTTCATGTTGTTGCTGGACATATCTTTTTTAAAATGTGTGTAGGTCACCTAAATCATCAGAAAAATTGCCCCTCCTGAGAATTTTTTCAGGAGCCGCCACTGGTGTTGGAGGCTATTTTGTAAATGACATCGCCGAAGTCAAGGATCGGTAGGATAGTCAGTTTTACGAGGGCATGTTTGGCAGCATGAGTGAAGGAGGCTTTGTTGCGAAATAGGAAACCGATTCTAATTTTTAACTTTGGATTGGAGATTCTTAATGTGAGTCTGGAAGGAGAGTTTACAGTCTAACCAGACACCTAGATATTTGTAGGATATTTGTAGGACCTTGAGCGTGGCTGAAGTGCACCCATGACCAGCTCGGAAACCGGATTGCATAGCGGAGAAGGTACGGTGGGATTCGAAATGTTCGGTGATCTGTTTGTTGACTTGGCTTTCAAAAACTTTTGAAAGGCAGGGCAGGATGGATATGGGTCTGTAACAGTTTGGATCTAGAGTGTCACCCCCTTTGAAGAGGGGGATGACCGCGGCAGCTTTCCAATCTCTGGGGATCTCAGACGTCACGAAAGAGAGGTTGAACAGGCTAGTAATAGGGGTTGCGACAATTTCGGCGGCTAGTTTTAGAAAGAAAGGGTCCAGATTGTCTAGCCCAGATGATTTGTAGGGGTCCAGATTTTGCAGCTCTTTCAGAACATCAGCTGTCTGGATTTGTGTGAAGGAGAAGCGGGGGGCATGGGCAAGTTGCAGCGGAGGGTGCAGAGCTAGTGGCCGGGGTAGTGGTAGCCAGGTGGAAAGCATGGCCAGCCGTAGCAAAATGCTTGTTGAAATTCTCGATTATTGTAGATTTATCGGTGGTGATAGTGTTTCCTAGCCTCAGTGCAGTGGGCAGCTGGGAGGAAGTGCTCTTATTTTCCATGGACTTTACAGTGTCCCAAAACTTTTTGGAGTTAGTGCTACAGGATGCAAATTTCTGTTTGAAAAAGTTAGCCTTTGCTTTCCTAACTGCTTGTGTACAGTGGGGAAAAAAAGTATTTAGTCAGCCACTATTTGTGCAAGTTCTCCCACTTAAAAAGATGAGAGAGGCCTGTAATTTTCATCATAGGTACACGTCAACTATGAAAGACAAATTGAGAAAAAAAAATCCAGAAAATCACATTGTAGGATTTTTTATGAATTTATTTGCAAATTATGGTGGAAAATAAGTATTTGGTCACCTACAAACAAGCAAGATTTCTGGCTCTCACAGACCTGTAACTTCTTCTTTAAGAGGCTCCTCTGTCCTCCACTCGTTACCTGTATTAATGGCATCTGTTTGAACTTGTTATCAGTATAAAAGACACCTGTCCACAACCTCAAACAGTCACACTCCAAACTCCACTACGGCCAAGACCAAACAGCTGACAAAGGACACCAGAAACGAAATTGTAGACCTGCACCAGGCTGGGAAGACTGAATCTGCAATAGGTAAGCAGCTTGGTTTGAAGAAATCAACTGTGGGAGCAATTATTAGGAAATGGAAGACATACAAGACCACTGATAATCTCCCTCGATCTGGGGCTCCACGCAAGATCTCACCCCGTAGGGTCAAAATGATCACAAGAACGGTGAGCAAAAATCCCAGAACCACACGGGGGGACCTAGTGAATGACCTGCAGAGAGCTGGGACCAAAGTAACAAAGCCTACCATCAGTAACACACTACGCCGCCAGGGACTCAAATCCTGCAGTGTAGACGTGTCCCCCTGCTTAAGCCAGTACATGTCCAGGCCTGTCTGAAGTTTGCTAGAGTGCATTTGGATGATCCAGAAGAGGATTGGGAGAATGTCATATGGTCAGATGAAACCAAAATAGAACTTTTTGGTAAAAACTCAACTCAACTCGTGTTTGGAGGACAAAGAATGTTGAGTTGCATCCAAAGAACACCATACCTACTGTGAAGTATGGGGGTGGAAACATCATGCTTTGGGGCTGTTTTTCTGCAAAGGGACCAGGACGACTGATCCGTGTAAAGGAACGAATGAATGGGGCCATGTATCGTGAGATTTTGAGTGAAAACCTCCTTCCATCAGCAAGGGCATTGAAGATTAAACATGGCTGGGTCTTTCAGCATGACAATGATCCCAAACACACCGCCCGGGCAATGAAGGAGTGGCTTCGTAAGAAGCATTTCAAGGTCCTGGAGTGGCCTAGCCAGTCTCCTGATCTCAACCCCATAGAAAATCTTTGGAGGGAGTTGAAAGTCTGTGTTGCCCAGCGACAGCCCCAAAACATCACTGCTCTAGAGGAGATCTGCATGGAGGAATGGGCCAAAATACCAGCAACAGTGTGTGAAAACCTTGTGAAGACTTACAGAAAACGTTTGACCTGTGTCATTGCCAACAAAGGGTATATAACAAAGTATTGAAAAACTTTTGTTATTGACCAAATACTTATTTTCCACCATAATTTGCAAATAAATTCATAAAAAATCCTACAATGTGATTTTCTGGATTTTTTTTCTCATTTTGTCTGTCATAGTTGACGTGTACCTATGATGAAAATTACAGGCCTCTCTCATCTTTTTAAGTGGGAGAACTTGCACAATTGGTGGCTGACTAAATACTTTTTTCCCCCACTGTATATTGGTTCCTAACTTCCCTGAAAAGTTGCATATCGCGGGGGCTATTTGATGCTAATGCAGTACGCCACAGGATGTTTTTGTGCTGGTCAAGGGCAGTCAAGTCTGAGGAGAACCAGGGGCTATATCTGTTCTTAGTTCTGTATTTTTTGAATGGGGCATGTTTATTTAAGATTGAGAGGAAATTACTTTTAAAGAACAACCAGGCATCCTCTGCTGACGGAATGAGATCTATATCCATCCAGGATACCTGGGCCAGGTCAATTAGGAAGGCCTGCTCGCTGAAGTGTTTTTGGGAGCGTTTGACAGTGATGAGGGGTGGTCGTTTGACCGCGGACCCGTTACGGACGCAGGCAATTAGGCAGTGATCGCTGAGATCCTGGTTGAAGACAGCGGAGGTGTATTTAGAGGGTAAGTTAGTCAGGATGATATCTATGAGGGTACCCATGTTTACGGATTTAGGGTTGTACCTGGTAGGTTCGTTGATCATTTGTGTGAGATTGAGGGCATCTAGTTTAGATTGTAGGATGGCCGGGGTGTTAAGCATATCCCAATTTAGGTCACCAAGCAGTACGAACTCTGAGGATAGATGGGGGCAATCAATTCACATATGGTGTCCAGGGCACAGCTGGGGGCTGAGGGGGGTCTGTAGCAAGCGGCAACAGTGAGAGATTTATTTCTGGAAAGGTGGATTTTTAGAAGTAGAAGCTCAAACTGTTTGGGCACAGACCTGGATAGTATGATAGAGCTCTGCAGGCTATCTCTACAGTAGATTGCAACTCCACCCCCTTTGGCAGTTCTATCTAGACGGAAAATGTTATAGTTGGGGATGGAAATTTCAGAATTTTTGGTGGCCTTCCTAAGCCAGGATTCAGACACTGCTAGAACATCAGGGTTGGCGGAGGTTAACAAACTATAGTTTTGGCAAGTCGGTTAGGACATCTACTTTGTGCATGATGCAAGTAATTTTTCCAACAATTTTTTACAGACAGAATATTTCACTTATAATTCACTGTATCACAATTCCAGTGGGTCAGAAGTTTACATACACTAAGTTGACTGTGCCTTTAAACAGCTTGGAAAATTCCAGAAAATGATGTCATGGCTTTAGAAGTTCTGATAGGCTAATTGACATCATTTGAGTCAATTGGAGGTGTACCTGTGGATGCATTTCAAGGCCTACCTTCAAACTCAGTGCCTCTTTGCTTGACATCATGGGAAAATCAAAATAAATCAGCCAAGACCTCAGAAAAGCAATTGTAGACCTCCACAAGTCTGGTTCATCCTTGGGAGCAATTTCCAAACGCCTGAAGGTACCACATTCATCTTTACAAACAATAGTACGCAAGTATAAACACCATGGGACCACGCAGCCGTCATAACACTCAGGAAGGAGACGCGTTCTGTCTCATAGAGATGAACGTACTTTGGTGCGAAAAGTGCAAATCAATCCCAGAACAACAGCAAAGGACCTTGTGAAAATGCTGGAGGAAACAGGTACAAAAGTATCTATATCCACAGTAAAACGAGTCCTATATCGACATAACCTGAAAGGCCGCTCAGCAAGGAGAAGCCACTGCTCCAAAACCGCCATAAAAAAGCCAGACTACGGTTTGCAACTGCACATGGGGACAAAGATCGTACTTTTTGGAGAAATGTCCTCTGGTCTGATGAAACAAAAATAGAACTGTTTGGCCATAATGACCATCGTAATGTTTGGAGAAAATAGGGGGTACTTGCAAGCCGAAGAACACTATCCCAACCGTGAAGCACGGGGGTGGCAGCATCATGCTGTGGGGGTGCTTTGCTGCAGGAGGGACTGGTGCACTTCACAAAATAGATGGCATCATGAGGAAGGAAAATTATGTGGCTATATTGAAGCAACATCTCAAGACAGTCAGGAAGTTAAAGCTTGGTCGCAAATGGGTCTTCCAAATGGACAATGACCCCAAGCATACTTCCAAAGTTGTGGCAAAACGGCTTAAGGACAACAAAGTCAAGGTATTGGAGTGGCCATCACAAAGCACTGACCTCAATCCTATAGAAAATGTGTGGGCAGAACTGAAAAAGCGTGTGCGAGCAAGGAGGCCTACAAACCTGACTCAGTTACACCAGCTCTGTCAGGAGGAATGGGCCAAAATTAACCTAACTTATTGTGGGAAGCTTGTGGAAGGCTACCCAAAACGTTTGACCCAAGTTAAACAATTTAAAGGCAATGCTACCAAATACTAATTGAGTGTATGTAAACTTCTGACCCACTGGGAATGTGATGAAAGAAATAAAAGCTGAAATAAATAATTCTCTCTACTATTATTCTGACATTTCACATTCTTAAAATAAAGTGGTGATCCTAACTGACCTAAGACAGGGAATTTTTACTAGGATTAAATGTCAGGAATTGTGAAAAACTGAGTTTAAATGTATTTGGCTAAGGTGTATGTAAACTTCCGACTTCAACTGTATACAGTTCTTTATAGAAGCAGGAGAGTCTTTGATTGATTAATTTGTGTTATGATAATAATTCCCCTGTTTCAGATTCAATAGTTGCTATATCAGCTAATTGATCATTACTACATAGCTTGTTGGCCAGCAAACGACTGGGACGATGACCATGAAAGTACAGATGTAAATTCTTAATTTGATCACTCTTTTGTTGCTGAGAATTTTCCTGCACAGCAGGAAATGCAAACTTATAGTGTATTTTAGTTTTTTAAAGGCTTCTAAAGTTTGTAATTTCCACTTAGAAATTTCAGACTTGATTTGCCCTAACAAAACATTCATCAACTCCTAAAAAAATGTCCATCAATTATAATCCACATAATAATTCACATTTCCTGTTGCTGCAGGATTATTTTCCTGCTGTAGCAAACTGGCTGAAATTACGATCCTACATCTGTAATGGTTGAGACGAACTTGATGGATGGCAAATTCTGCTCTCTGTCTTATCAATAAATTAAGTTCTGTCTTGACTTTGGAAAGAGTAATAGTTACCTGGTCTGAAAAAAAGTGTTTGTTGAGAACGCTCTGACGCAGTTAACGACATTTCCAATGGTGATATATTATTTAATTGTCAACCCAGATGCAAATGCAGTTGCATATTTTTTTATAAAACGTTTTGTGGCATCCCATAGAATCCGGGGGTCATCTACAGAATTTTTATTGATCACAGAATATAGGATTGTGTAGTAATGAAACGTTGAAATGCCATCTTGTGGCTCTTCTAGGAGATTCTGAAATTTGTAGTTGCCAATAGTAGGCATGGTGATCAGACAAGCTCATACTGTATGTCAAATTTCTATTTCCATAATTAAAGAAAATAGAGGTGGAGATAATAGTATAAAATGGATTTGTGAGAATGTTTTATGCCTTTTTGAGTAGAAAGTGTACCCTTTTGCTTTAGGACAGGGTTCTTCAATTCCGGTCCTGGAGGGCCGAAACACCTCTGTTTTTCATCCTCTCCTTCTAATCAGGGGCTAATTCAGACCTGGGACACCAGGTGAGTGCAATTAACTACCAGGTAGAAATAAAAAACAGAAGTGTTTCGGCCCTCCAGGACCGGAATTGAAGAACCCTGCTTTAGGATAATGTGTTCACCTGGCATCAATTAGGTTATAATCAGAGAGTATATGTTGGAGAGCCTTGGTTGCGTGTGGATTGTAGTTGGTCTTATTAGATTTGTCCTGCATGTCCACAATGGCATTCATAGTGCTCTATACTATGTACAAAAAAAGAGAGAAGAGAGTATGTGCAAGTGAAGTCTATATTCTAAATGATATATTCTAAATCAGATTGGACACCCCGCAAGGGTGTCCAATCTGGCCCGCAGGTGGTCTGAGTAAAACATGTGATTATTATTATTTGTATTACATTTTTTGTCTTATTTTTTGTGTGTAGTAAAACAAACTCAATATACTTTTAAATGACTAAAACCAAATCCAAACAGTGTAGAAATGATAATGGTTTCTTGACTGTGTCCAGCTCGCTAATAATAACCTAAATTAAAGCTAGACAGTCAGGCAGTATGGATAGTATGGATAGAGGACTATGTTTTGTGCAAATTCTGTCGGCGAGGAAATATAATACATTTTCAGTGCGGCCCTCCGGAGCTCCATCTTAGACCGAATGCAGCCCCCGGGCGAAATTTGTTTGACACCCCTGTTCTAGATACTCTAAACAAGAATAGATCATGGCCAGTAGGTCAAGTCCTCCCTGGAAGATACATTCAATAGTGTAAATGGTGGGGGACAGCAATCAACAGCAAGAAACAACTAAAGCAATTGTGTAGTAGCCCATATGGGACTGGCCATCTCTCTTTAGCAGTGGCCAAAAAAATTGTAGGGGAATAGCTACCAAGTTATATTGCCATATATAGCCCATGTATCAATTTAATGCTCTATAGCCCCACAAGGAAGCCCCAGTCCGTCTGACACCTCAATATATTGTCCATTGTTCATTAATTGGAGTGGTGTGATCACTGTTTTAATGTCCTGGACCGTAGGCAATATAATAATAACCAAATCCAATGCCCAGCAAAAATAGTAATAATATTCCTTGTACCCAATTCGGGATGGGTGTCCTCGTCATTGTCTTATTCTGAGGGCAGCATCATAGCCGTATGCTAGGCTGTGTGATCGTGTATGGATAGCATACCTGAATATTGAGCCAGTCATGATGGGTTTCCATCTGTCGACTTGTCCCCTTGTGTGTTGGGTTTGATGTGATTCTCATAGAAGTCTTGAGCCTCCTTGGCAGTGGAAAACATGTGTGTTGTGTTCTGGAAGATCAAGATTAGTTTTGCCGGGTGGATGAAGCCGCATCTAGTTTTATCTTGCATAGATTTAGCTTGCGTAGCTTGGAACTCACCTCGTTGTAGGTCGCCCTCTGTTTTAGCAGTTCGGCAGGTCAGTGAATCTTTGACTCTCCTCTCCTCTCCCTCTCTCTCCCTCTCAAGCAGACATTTTGGCCTGGTCCCAGAGGGAATATGGCCTGGGTGTTTAAAAGGGTTTATTTGTGGAGATGTGTGCTGTTTGTTGCTGTTTGCAGCACTCTGTGTGGTAATAAGTGAGGAAGAAGAGGCAATAGGAGGAAGGGGAAGAAGAGGAGGAAGAAAAGGCAGGAGGAGAGGAGGAGGAGGGCCCTGCAGTGTGTTATGAGTAAGGAAGAGGAGGTATAGGAGGAGGGATGCTCTGTAGTGTGTTATGAATGAGGAAGAGGAAGAATAGGAGGAGGAAGACCTTGTAATGATCAACCCTGTTTGTTATTCCTACAGGGCCGGAATCTGTCCCTGGCATTCCAGGCTGCAGAGAGCATCGGCATCAAACCCTCCCTGGTGAGTTGAACTGAACAACAAGAGACCAGACAATGCACCAAAGAAGCATGGACGCTTTGATCTGGTTTATTACTAAACAAATGACCTGATTTGATTAACTACAGAGTTTTGCAGAGAGCATTGGCAGCAAACCCTCCCTGGTGAGTTGAACTGAACCACCAGAGACCAGACAATGCACCAAAGAAGCATGGACGCTTTCATCTGGTTTATTACTAAACAAATGACCTGATTTGATTAACTACAGAATTAATAGCATGCTTTGATTTGGTCATCTACAGAAGCAACATTTGATTAGATCATTTAATTGTATTGCGTGATAGAGTGATCAGCGTTCAATACCGTAGTGCCCTCCAAGCTCGTCAGCAAGCTCGGGACTCTGGGACTGAACTCCTCCCTCTGCAACTGGATCCTGGACTTCCTGATGGGCAGACCCCAGGTGGTGAGGGTAAGCAACAACACCTCCGCCACGCTGACCCTCAACACAGGGGTGTGTGTTTAGCCCCCTCGCATACTCCCTGTTCACCCAAAACTGCACGGCCACGCACGACTCCAACAACATCATCAAGTTTGCTGACGACAGTGGTAGGCCTGATCACCGACAGCGATGAGACAGCCTACAGGGAGGAGGTCAGAGACCTGGCAGTGTGGTGCCAGGACAACAATCTCTCCCTCAATGTTAGCAAGACCAAGGAGGAAACAGTGGGGGGAGAATGACCCCATCCACATCAATGGGGCTGTAGTGGAGAGGGTGTCCAGATAACATGGTTGCAACGGCGCCTCTTCTCCCTCAGGAGACTGAAGAGATTTGGCATGGGCCCTCAGATCCTCAAGAAGTTTTACAGCTGCACCATCGAGAGCATCTTGACTGGCTGCATCACTGCCTGGTATGGCAACTGCACCATCCTCGACCGCAAGGCTCTACAGAGGGTGGTGCGGATGGTCCATGTATTTGTATTTTGTATTTATTATGGATCCCCATTAACTCTTCCTGGGGTCCAGCAAAATGAAGGCAGTTCATACAATTTTAAAAACATTACAATACATTCACAGATTTCACAACACACTGTATGCCCTCAGGCCCCTACTCCACCACTACCACATATCTACAGTACAAAATCCATGTGTACGTGTGTGTATAGTGCATATGTTATCGTGTGTGTGTGTGCATGTGTCTGTGCCTATGTTTGTGTTGCTTCACAGACCCCGCTGTTCCATAAGGTGTTTTTTTATCTGTTTTTTAAATCTAATTTTACTACTTGCATCAGTTACTTGATGTGGAATAGAGTTCCATGTAGTCATGGCTCTATGTAGTACTGTGCACCTCCCATAGTCTGTTCTGGACTTGGGGACTGTGAAGAGACCTCTGGTGGCATGTCTTGTGGGGTATGCATGGGTGTCCGAGCTGTGTGCCAGTAGTTCAAACAGACAGCTCGGTGCATTCAACATGTCAATACCTCTCATAAATACAAGTAGTGATGAAGTCAATCTCTCCTCCACTTTGAGTTGGAGAGATTGACATGCATATTATTAATATTAGATCTCTGTGTACATCCCTGTTCTGAGCCAATTGCAATTTTCCTAAGTCCTTTTTTGTGGCACCTGACCACACGACTGAACAGTAGTCCAGGTGTGACAAAACTAGGGCCTGTAGGAACTGCCTTGTTGATAGTGCTGTTAAGAAGGTAGAGCAGCGCTTTTTTATGGACATACTTCTCCCCATCAAATCAAATCAAATCAAATCAAATTGTATTGGTCACATGCGCCGAATACAACAGGTGCAGACATTACAGTGAAATGCTTACTTACAGCCCTTAACCAACAGTGCATTTATTTTAAATAAAAAAAGAAAGAATAAAACAACAACAAAAAAAGTGTTGAGAAAAAAAGAGCAGAAGTAAAATAAAGTGACAGTAGGGGAGGCTATATATACAGGGGGGTACCGTTGCAGAGTCAATGTGCGGGGGCACCGGCTAGTTGAGGTAGTTGAGGTAATATGTACATGTGGGTAGAGTTAAAGTGACTATGCATAAATACTTAACAGAGTAGCAGCAGCGTAAAAAGGATGGGGTGGGGGGCAGTGCAAATAGTCCGGGTAGCCATGATTAGCTGTTCAGGAGTCTTATGGCTTGGGGGTAGAAGCTGTTGAGAAGTCTTTTGGACCTAGACTTGGCACTCCGGTACCGCTTGCCGTGCGGTAGCAGAGAGAACAGTCTATGACTAGGGTGGCTGGAGTCTTTGACAATTTTGAGGGCCTTCCTCTGACACCGCCTGGTATAGAGGTCCTGGATGGCAGGAAGCTTTGCCCCAGTGATGTACTGGGCCGTACGCAGGCCAAGCAGTTGCCATACCAGGCGGTGATGCAACCAGTTAGGATGCTCTCGATGGTGCAGCTGTAGAATTTTTTGAGGATCTGAGGACCCATGCCAAATCTTTTTAGTCTCCTGAGGGGGAATAGGCTTTGTCGTGCCCTCTTCACGACTGTCTTGGTGTGTTTGGACCATGATAGTTCGTTGGTGATGTGGACACCAAGGAACTTGAAGCTCTCAACCTGTTCCACTACAGCCCGTCGATGAGAATGGGGGCGTGCTCAGTCCTCTTTTTTTCCTGTAGTCCACAATCATCTCCTTTGTCTTGGTCACGTTGAGGGAGAGGTTGTTGTCCTGGCACCACACGGCCAGATCTCTGACCTCCTCCCCTATAGGCTGTCTCATCGTTGTCGGTGATCAGGCCTACCACTGTTGTGTCGTCGGCAAACTTAATGATGGTGTTGGAGTCGTGCCTGGCCATGCAGTCATGGGTGAACAGAGAGTACAGGAGGGGGACTGAGCACGCACCCCTGAGGGGCCCCCGTGTTGAGGATCAGTGTGGCAGATGTGTTGTTACCTACCCTTACCACCTGGGGGCGGCCCGTCAGGAAGTCCAGGATCCAGTTGCAGAGGGGAGGTGTTTAGTCCCAGGATCCTTAGCTTAGTGATGAGCTTAGAGGGCACTATGGTGTTGAATGCTGAGCTGTAGTCAATGAATAGCATTCTCACGTAGGTGTTCCTCTTGTCCAGGTGGGAAAGGGCAGTGTGGAGTGCGATAGAGATTGCATCATCTGTGGATCTGTTGGGGCGGTATGCAAATTGGAGTGGGTCTAGGGTTTCTGGGATAATGCTGTTGATGTGAGCCATGACCAGTCTTTCAAAGCACTTCATGGCTACAGACGTCAGTGCTACGGGTCGGTAGTCATTTAGGCAGGTTATCTTAGAGTCCTTGGGCACGGGGACTATGGTGGTCTGCTTGAAACATGTTGGTATTACAGACTCATGATGTCAGTGAAGACACTTGCCAGTTGGTCAGCACATGCTCGGAGTACACGTCCTGGTAATCCGTCTGGCCCTGCGGCCTTGTGAATGTTGACCTGCTTAAAAGTCTTACTCACATCGGCTACGGAGAGCGTGATCACATAGTCATCCGGAACAGCTGGTGCTCTCATGCATGCTTCAGTGTTGCTTGCCTCGAAGCGAGCATAGAAGTGGTTTAGCTCGTCTGGTAGGCTTGTGTCACTGGGCAGCTCGCGGCTGTGCTTCCCTTTGTAGTCTGTAATAGTTTTCAAGCCCTGCCACATCCGACGAGCGTCAGAGCCAGTGTAGTATGATTCAATCTTAGACCTGTATTGACTCTTTGCCTGTTTGATGGTTCGTCGGAGGTCATAGCGGGATTTCTTATAAGCGTCCGGGTTAGAGTCCCGTTCCTTGAAAGCGGCAGCTCTACCCTTTAGCTCAGTGCGGATGTTTCCTGTAATCCATGGCTTCTGGTTGGGGTATGTACGTACGGTCACTGTGGGGACGACATCATTGATGCACTTATTGATGAAGCCAGTGACTGATGTGGTGTACTCCTCAATGCTGTCTGAAGAATCCCGGAACATGTTCCAGTCTGTGCTAGCAAAACAGTCCTGTAGCTTAGCATCTGCGTCATCTGACCACTTTTTTATTAACCGAGTCACTGGTGCTTCCTGCTTTAGTTTTTGCTTATAAGCAGGAATCAGGAGGATAGAGTTATGGTCAGATTTGCCAAATGGAGGGCGAGGGAGAGCTTTGTATGCGTCTCTGTGTGTGGAGTAAAGGTGGTCTAGAGTTTTTTTCCCTCTGGTTGCACATTTAACATGCTGGTAGAAATTAGGTAGAACGGATTTAAGTTTCCCTGCATTAAAGTCCCCGGCCACTAGGAGCGCTGCATCTGGATGAGCGTTTTCCTGTTGATTAATGGCCTTGTACAACTCATTCAGTGCAATCTTAATGCCAGCATTGGTTTGTGGTGGTAAATAGACAGCTATGAAAAATATAGATGAAAACTCTCTTGGTAAATAGTGTGGTCTACAGCTTATCATAAGATACTCTACCTCAGGCGAGCAAAACCTCGAGACTTCCTTAGTATTTGATTTTGTGCACCAGCTGTTGTTTACAAATATACACAGACCGCCTCCCCTTGTCTTACCGGAGTCAGCCGTTCTGTCCTGCCGATGTAGCGTATAGCCTGCTAGCTGAATGTTATCATTGTTGTCGTTCAGCCACGACTCCGTGAAACATAAGATATTACAGTTTTTAATGTCCCGTTGGTAGGATAACCGTAATCTTAAATTGTCCATTTTATTTTCAAAAGATTGAACATTGGCTAATAGGATTGATGGAAGAGGCAGTTTACTCGCTCGCCGTCGGATCCTTACAAGGCACCCCGATCTGCGTCCGCGATATCTCCGTCTCTTCCTCACGCGAATGACGGGGATTTGGGCCTTGTCGGGTGTCTGTATGATATCCTTCGCGGCCGCCTCGTTGAAGAAAAAATCTTCGTCCAATACGAGGTGAGTAATCGCTGTCCTGATATCCAGAAGCTCTTTTTGGTTATAAGAGACGATGGCAGAAACATTATGTACAAAATAAATTACAAATAACGCGGAAAAACACACATAATAGTACAATTGGTTATAGAGGGCTGTAAAACTGCAGCCATCTTCTCCGGCGCTGTTCTTAGCTACTGTTGTATCAATATGTTTTGACCATGACAGTTTACAATCCAGGGTTACTCCAAGCAGTTTAGTTACCATGTACATCACTGGGCCCGAGCTCCCAGCCATCCAGGAGATTTATACCAGGCGGTGTCTGAGGAAGGCCCGGAAAATTGCCAAAGACTTCAGCCATCCCAGCCATGGACTGTTCTCAGGCTCCAAGACAGCTTCTATCCCTAAGCAATAAGACTGTTAAACAGCTAACCAATGGCTTCCCACCCTCACCAACAGACTATCTGCACTAACTGTACCTGCACTGGCATTGCGCATGGTGATCTTAGGCTTGTGTGTGGCTGCTCAGGCATGGAAACCCATTTCATGAAGCTCCCGACAAACAGTTATTGTGCTGACGTTGCTTCCAGAGGCAGTTTGGAACTCGGTAGTGAGTGTTGCAACCGAGGACAGACGATTTTTACGCGCTACGCGCTTCAGCACTCGGCGGTCCCGTTCTGTGAGCTTGTGTGGCCTACCACTTCGCGGCCGAGCCGTTGCTGCTCCTAGACGTTTCCACTTCACAATAACAGCACTTACAGTTGACCAGGGCAGCTCTAACAGGAAATAAATTTGACGAACTGGCTCGTTGGAAAGGTGGCATCCTATGACGGTGCCACGTTGAAAGTCACCAGTAAGGCAATTCTACTGCCAATGTTTGTCTATGGAGATTGCATGGCTGTGTGCTTGATTTTATACACCTGTCAGCAACGGGTGTGGCTGAAATCCACTAATTTGAAGGGGTGTCCACATACTTTTGTATATATAGTGTATGTAGCCTACACGCAACCTCTCGACGCAGTTTATAACAATAATAATAATATGCCATTTAGCAGACGCTTTTATCCAAAGCGACTTACAGTCATGCGTGCATACATTTTTTTTGTGTATGGGTTTACTGAAGGCAATCTCCATCTCACGTTCATCTCAAATCTCCAAACTAGCTTTGTGCCAATGGCAGAGGCTCAACATATAAACTGCAGCTAGGACTACTCACTGTTAACAAAATGTCTGGTACATTGTGTCCACAAACGCGCTCAAGGAAATATATATTTTCTTCCATGATGTTACAATAACAAAAGCGAGTGCACAGGCTTCACTAGATTCGCAGGGATATGATGTACCGGGGCGCTATCTGCGCTACTGGTGCTGAGTCTCCGCTACTTGGCCTATTTGCTTATCTGTTTGTTAAGCGGAGAATCGGATATGTTCCCTGTGACAAAGTCACCACAATAAGCGGGTTATCATAAAGTAAAAACAGCCACTACCTTCCGAAATTCCCCTGATAGCCAGGTGCAAGGTGAGAGAAAATGACCAACAAGCTCAGTCAAAGATAAGCTAAAATAAATGTAATTTTCACTAGGCTGTAGGCCAATAACCTCATAATATTTTAGGCCTACATTTAAACTAATTTACATCAACAAAATAGTGTTGGAACTTTGAGTTGATTAAATTGTGACAAATACAACAAGAAATTGTTAGATTCCTGTCCATATTTCTTCATTTACAGTGATATAATCAAGTCAGATTTTTTGCGCTGGTATTATATGCTTTTAAATAGAATTTCCTGTTTGAACAGGAATATCGGGATATTACCAGTATGGCTGCAATTTTGTCGGCAAGGAAGATTTGTTGATTTTCTAGAAAATATTAAACCCTACTACACACCATCACAAATGTTTTACATTTTAGTCATTTAGCAGACGCTCTTATCCAGAGCGACTTACATGAGCAATTAAGGTTAAGTGCCTTGCTTAAGGGCACATCGCCAGATTTTTCACCTAGTCGGCTCAGGGATTAGAACCAGCGATCTTTCGGTTACTGGCACAACGCTCTTACCCACTAAGCAACCTGCCGCCCACACACACACACACACACACACATTTACCTATATCCACTGCTGCTATTATTATGTTTTTATCCTGCTGCCTGTCAGTTTTTCCCCTGCCTAAATGTACATACAGTATCAACCTCAACTACCACTGTATCCCTGTACATATGATACTGGGACTGACCTTGTAAATAGCATACATTATTGTGCGTTTTATTTCTTGTGTGTTTTTATTTTTATTTATCTGACCTAGGATTGATTCCGTGCTCTTTTAAGGATCCTATTCTGGATTTTCTATTTCTTATATTCTTGATATTGAACACTGCATTGTTGAGGAAGAGCTTGTAAGTAAGTACTGTTTACACCTGTTGTATCCTGTGTACGCGACAAATAAACATTGATTTGATTTGACATTTCTGATAGAGTTGGTTGAAATGCCTCAAGCATCTGTTCCCACGCTGTGTCTGTAAAATCTGCAATGTTTTGTTTTACTATCAACAACACTTGTTTTTTATCCATATGACATATAATCTTTTTAATATAAATGTTTTAGATGCAGATGAAATAGGAGTGTCATGCCAATGGTGCTATTCGTGCTTGATTGACATCTGCACACATGGGTGACAGGGATCCTCGCTCATGAACAAAAATTGGAGCATGAACAAACAATATTTAATGAACAAACAAATCGGAGCATGCTATTGGCCTGTTTGTGTGTGTGACATTTGTGCACATATGGGCGTCAAGGATCCTTGCTCGTCTTAGGAGCCCCACCTCCCCTCACAAACACACACCCCACCTTACCACAGCAGGTCCAACTTCTTCCAGAGACCCGTATTCAGAGCCCCTCAACCCCACCATTGACTCCAGCAGTCCTCTCTCTCTCCCTCTGGAGCAGACTGTTATCACGACACGCACAAACCACCCCTGCAGCCAGAACTGCTCAAGGCATTCACCACTGTCAACACAGGCCTACGCACGCAGGCACAGAGGCACACACACACACACACAAACCAGTGCAACACCGTTTAAGAAGTCAATATAGTGGTTGTGTCCAAATACCCATACTAGCGTACTACATACATACAGTGGGGGAAAAAAGTATTTAGTCAGCCACCAATTGTGCAAGTTCTCCCACTTAAAAAGATGAGAGAGGCCTGTAATTTTCATCATAGGTACACGTCAACTATGACAGACAAATTGAGAAAAAATAATCCAGAAAATCACATTGTAGGATTTTTAATGAATTTATTTGCAAATTATGGTGGAAAATAAGTATTTGGTCACCTACAAACAAGCAAGATTTCTGGCTCTCACAGACCTGTAACTTCTTCTTTAAGAGGCTCCTCTGTCCTCCACTCGTTACCTGTATTAATGGCACCTGTTTGAACTTGTTATCAGTATAAAAGACACCTGTCCACAACCTCAAACAGTCACACTCCAAACTCCACTATGGCCAAGACCAAAGAGCTGTCAAAGGACACCAGAAACAAAATTGTAGACCTGCACCAGGCTGGGAAGACTGAATCTGCAATAGGTAAGCAGCTTGGTTTGAAGAAATCAACTGTGGGAGCAATTATTAGGAAATGGAAGACATACAAGACCACTGATAATCTCCCTCGATCTGGGGCTCCACGCAAGATCTCACCCCGTGGGGTCAAAAGATCACAAGAACGGTGAGCAAAAATCCCAGAACCACACGGGGGGACCTAGTGAATGACCTGCAGAGAGCTGGGACCAAAGTAACAAAGCCTACCATCAGTAACACACTACGCCGCCAGGGACTCAAATCCTGCAGTGCCAGACGTGTCCCCCTGTTTAAGCCAGTACATGTCCAGGCCCGTCTGATGTTTGCTAGAGTGCATTTGGATGATCCAGAAGAGGATTGGGAGAATGTCATATGGTCAGATGAAACCAAAATAGAACTTTTTGGTAAAACCTCAACTCGTCGTGTTTGGAGGACAAAGAATGCTGAGTTGCATCCAAAGAACACCATACCTACTGTGAAGCATGGGGGTGGAAACATCATGCTTTGGGGCTGTTTTTCTGCAAAGGGACCAGGACGACTGATCCGTGTAAAGGAAAGAATGAATGGGGCCATATATCGTGAGATTTTGAGTGAAAACCTCCTTCCATCAGCAAGGGCATTGAAGATGAAACGTGGCTGGGTCTTTCAGCATGACAATGATCCCAAACACACCGCCCGGGTAACGAAGGAGTGGCTTCGTAAGAAGCATTTCAAGGTCCTGGAGTGGCCTAGCCAGTCTCCAGATCTCAACCCCATAGAAAAGCTTTGGAGGGAGTTGAAAGTCCGTGTTGCCCAGCGACAGCCACAAAACATCACTGCTCTAGAGGAGATCTGCATGGAGGAATGGGCCAAAATACCAGCAACAGTGTGTGAAAACCTTGTGAAGACTTACAGAAAACGTTTGACCTGTGTCATTGCCAACAAAGGGTATATAACAAAGTATTGAGAAACTTTTGTTATTGACCAAATACTTATTTTCCCCCATAATTTGCAAATAAATTCATTACAAATCCTACAATGTGATTTTCTGGATTTTGTTTTCTCAATTTGTCTGTCATAGTTGACATGTACCTATGATGAAAATTACAGGCCTCTCTCATCTTTTTAAGTGGGAGTACTTGCACAATTGTTGGCTGACTAAATACTTTTTTTCCCCACTGTAGGCTACTCATCGTTACATACTGTAACGACCTGGTATTGTGTTCTGTGTTCGTGGGTGTGTTATTGTTCTCATGGGTGCTAGCAGGGGTTAAATATGCCAGGACAGACGGAACGGTTGGGGGGGTATAATGGGTAATCCCGCGGGGTTTTGAAATGCATAAATAGGGGTTACTGTCTCATCTCTCTCTCTTTTTATTCGGGATCCTGATCTGCTCCTATGAGTCTGCCACTTAACTTGACATTGTGTATTTGTGTACGTTCGGAATTTAGCGGCGTGGGCTGTGGCCTGAACAATAGCCCAGTTTAGGAATAAACCTGTGTTCTGCCCTGCACACCCGGTGTCCGTCTCTTTTTCCTTTATGACCCAGCCCGGGTCATTACATTGGTGTCAGAAGTGCTTTCGAACTATGGGACGGATCGAGATTAGGCGAGTTAGCTGTTTCAGTATAGGCCATGGTTGGCTTTAGTGTGGCTCGCATCTACGGTCATGATGCTCGGGCGAGGTGGAAAATTAAGGAAGAGTCGGACAAAGTGTCCGTTGTCGGCTCGGGGGTACCCGGTCTGGAGGGTCAGGCGGCGACTGCTGTAGAAGAGCTGGAAAGCCACATGGCGGAAGTTAAATTGTCAGTCAGCAAGATGGCAGAACTGGCAGGTTTTCCTTCGCACCGCTCAACCAGAGCAGACGTCACGGCGACGGGATGTCAACGTCACCGGGTGCGAAAATGGCTGGGCCTGCTTATGTAAACAAAGATGGCAGTGCCCTATTGCCATTAGCCACGGTAGCGGCTAAACTACCAAAGTTCAATGGACAAGGTAAATGGGAAGTTGTTTTCACTCAATTCAAGTTGTTGGCTAGAGCCGGGAGGTGGTCTGACGAGACGAAAGCGTTACAGCTTGCCCTGAGCCTGGCAGAGGAGGCGTCGGAATGCCTGCTAACGCTAGCCCCGGACGAGAGGGGCGACTACGGTGCGCTAGTGGAGGCATTGGGGGGCCGTTTCGGCAGCGACGCGCAGCCCAACCTGCTGCGGATTGAACTGAGTAACAGAAAGAGACTTCTGGGGGAATCGTTAGATGGCGGACCCACCATCTCTGCGGGCTGCAGTGGAGATAGCCAGGAAGAGGGAGCTGATCTGGGGTGAGGTAGTGAGAGTGGAGGTTGCCAGTCAACCAGAGGTGAGAGCAGCGGCGGCCGAGGTGCCGGGGGTCGCCAAACCAGAGTGGGTCGACAAGTTGGGCGGTTTAGTCAAGACTGCTTTGCTTGTCATTGAGAGGGGCTCCAGGCAACGTCGCAGTGTCAGCTCAACTCCCATTGTCTGCTGGGGTTGTGGCCAGCCTGACCACATTCAGCGGGAGTGTGGCAGATTCTCCCGTCACCAGGGAAACAACAGCGGGTTCTCGCGCAGGGGGCAGCGCGGGGCCCACCCCCCCGCCCCCGAACCCACAGTAAGCAGAAGAGGTACCCAGCAGTGCAGGCAAGAGGGTGGGGACCTGCACCCCCAGGGTGTAGCTGCCGCCGCGTTTCCTAGTCCGGTAGTTGTGGTGGAACGTACCACCGTGGGGGACTTCTGCAATGTCATCGTCAAGGTAGAGGGGGTGGAATGTTTGGCACTGGTCGACACAGGCTCTACAGTAACCCTGGTGAGACCAGACATACTACCTGTTGGGGTGCGGGTGGAGCCGACCCTTGTCCAGCTGCGGACTGTCACTGGGGAGCTAGCCCCCATGTTAGGGAAGTGTCAGCTGTCTGTGACTTTGGGGGGGAGATCTGTGGGGTGTCCAGTGTGGGTAGCAGTGGTGCAGGACCCCTGTATACTGGGAATTGACTTTTTGAAAAACTGTGGGGCTCAGTTGGACTTAGCTTCGGACACTTTGAGGCTGTCGGGGGGGCCCACAGTGGGGATGTCGCCTCCGTCTTCCTCCAAGCTTGCCGAAACTCCACCGGTCGTCCCGGCTGCTCCCTTGGTCGTTGTGCCATCCCAGCAGCTGTCTCCGGCGGCGACGGCCTTCATGCCCCATAACGGCGCAAGCAGAGGCAGCCCAGTAGACCAAAACACACTGGCTTCTTCACCCCATCAGCCCGACGGGGGGAAGGAGGAAGCTATCGAAGCCGTTGAGGCTGTGTGGCTGACAAACTGTCAGGGCCTGGATGAGCGACAACAGAGACAGTTAAAGCAGCTGCTGTTGGAATTTAAAGATAGCTTCGCTTGGGGGGAAGATGAGGTAGGGCAAACGCACCTAGTTCAGCATGAAATAGATACTGGGGACGCTCAACCCATTAAAATTCCGCCCCGTCGTATTCCCCTTGCCCGGAGGGAAGCAGCAGACACAGCTATTGTTGACATGTTGCGGGCTGATTTCATTGAGCCATCAGATAGCCCATGGTCCGCGCCGGTCGTCATGGTGCCTAAGAAAGGAGGTAAACTTAGGTTTTGTTTTGACTACAGGGGCCTAAATTCTGTCACCACTAAAGACTCTTACCCCCTACCGAGGATCGATGAGTCGCTAGACCACGTGAGAGGGTCCTCGTGGTTCTCCTCCCTTGATCTGCGCAGTGGCTACTGGCAGGTGCCCCTCTCACCAGGGGCACGTGAAAAAACTGCCTTCTCCACGGATAGGGGGCATTGGCAGTTCAAGGTGCTGTGCTTCGGCCTCTGTAATGCTCCTGCCACCTTTGAGAGGCTCATGGACAGAGTGCTGGCTGGGGTTCCTAGAGACGAGTGTGTCGTGTACCTAGACGACATTTTGGTGCACGGCACATCGTTCGAGGGGGCACTGGGGGCACTTAGGCGAGTGTTGGAGAGGATCTCGGGGGCGGGGCTAAAATTACATCCGGGAAAGTGCCATTTCATGCAAAGGGAGGTGGCGTTCCTAGGTCATCAGCTGGGTGGTGAGGGCATCAGCACGATGCCAGACAAAGTGGAGGCTGTGAGGGGGTGGCCAGTTCCAGGGGGGAAAAAAGAGGTTAAGAGCTTCCTGGGGCTGGCATCCTACTATCGTAGGTTTGTGAAGGGGTTTGCGGGGGTAGTGGCTCCTTTAAACCACCTTCTCAAGGAGGACACTGTTTTTCAGTGGACCGAAGAGCACCAGTGGGCGTTTGAAGCCCTCAAACGTGCCCTGGTGGAGGCCCCTGTCCTGGCCTCACCAGACCCGAACCGTCCGTTCATCCTGGACACCGACGCAAGCAATGAGGGCTTGGGGGCTGTGCTGGCTCAGCGTGGTCCTGATGGGGAACACGTAGTAGCTTATTACAGCAGAACTTTTGATAAGGCTGAAAAACGCTACTGTGTAACAAGGAGAGAGCTTTTGGCTGTCGTGGCAGCAGTTCGCCATTTCAAGTACTACCTGGGGGGCCTGCCGTTTGTGGTCCAGACGGATCACTCCGCCCTGCAGTGGCTTCTCTCCTTCAAGGAGCCAGAGGATCAGATCGACCGCTGGGTGGAGGAGCTGCAACCCTATGACTTCCAGGTGGAGCACAGAGCCGGCCTTCGCCACAGCAATGCAGACGGCTTGTCCCGCCGCCCGTGTGCTGAGGACGGCTGTGGGTACTGCACCAAACAGGTGGAGCGAGAAAGAACTGTGCACGGAGGAGGGAGTCACCGCCACAGTGAGTCAGCTGGGTGTGACAGAGTGCCGGGAGCTCGAGGCTGTGGACGTCGGGGAGTGGAGGCGTCGCCAAGACGAGGACGCAGAGCTGCGTCCTGTGCTGCGGTGGGTGGAAGAGAGAAGACGACCGCCATGGGGGGAAGTAGCCCCTCTATCACCAGTCACCAAAGGACTGTGGGCTAAATTTACAGTCCTTAGAGTGGCTGAGGGTGTGCTCCAGAGGGGGTGGAAAAAGCCAGCTACTGGAGAAATTACGTGGCAGGTAGTGGTGCCCAAAAGGCTGCAGGGGAGCGTGTTACAGCAGCTTCACGGGGGATTAGGCGCGGGGCATTTTGGGGTCTCCAAAACGTTAAAGCGTGTGCGTAAAGGCTTCTATTGGGCCAGGCACAGGAGGGATGTGGAGGACTTTTGTAGGCAGTGCGATGAGTGTGCTGCTAAAAAAGGACCTCCAGGTCAGTCACACGCCCTCCTACAACAATTCCCAGTAGGGGAGCCCATGGAGAGACTGGGGGTAGACATAGTGGGGCCGTTTCCAACCACAGACAGCGGTAACAGGTGGATTCTAACTGCAATGGACTACTTCACCAAGTGGCCAGAGGCTTACGCTCTCCCAGACCAGGAGGCAGAGACAGTAGCTGATGCGTTGATAGGGGGAATAATCAGTCGGTTTGGGGTGCCACAGTCTATTCACAGCGACCAGGGGAGAAACTTCGAGTCATGGGTGTTCTCAGAGTTGTGTAGACGGTTGGGCGCGGAGAACTCCGCTTCACCCCCAGAGTGATGGGCTGGTGGAAAGATTTAACAGAACATTAGCGCAGCAGCTGACTATCGTTACCTCAAAACACCAGAGAGATTGGGACACCCACTTACTGTTTATTCTTATGGCATGTAGGTCGGCTGTTCAAGAATCGACTGCGTGCTCCCCAGCGCTACTAATGTTAGGTTGTGAGTTGCGCACCCCAGCCGAACTGACGTTTGGCCACCCTCCTGATAACGATGACAGGGTTTTGCCAGGCCCGAACTATGTTTGTCATCTGCAGAACCGGTTAGAAGCGGCTCACACCTTCGCAAGAGAGCAACTCGAGAACGCAGGGGTGCGCCAAAAGTGCCACTATGACTCGCGCGCTAGGGGGAGGCACTTTGGAGCGGGAGAATGCGTGTGGCTTCACAACCCCACTCGCAAGAAAGGGCGGTGCCCAAAGCTGGACAGTGCCTGGGTGGGGCCATGCCTGGTGATAGAGAGAGTGGGGGAAGTGACGTACCGTGTGGAGGTTCCCCCACGGAGCAGGAAGGTGGTGGTCCACCGGGATCGATTGGCGCCCTACGGAGGGAGGAAAACGGTAGGGAATGGGAGTGAGGACGGGAACAGTCTAACAAGGAGACTCTAGCGCAACCTGAGCCTGGGGAGGGGGCTGCCTCTTCGGAGGGCGCTGGAAATGACATTGGGGCAGATGAGTGTTCTGGAAGTCCACCGGTGAAAGTTACGGGGAGGCCCAAGAGACCAATGCGACCTCCGGGTTGTTTTAAGGATTTTTTTTTGTAACCCTAGGGGCTAGGGTTTAGAAAGGGGGGCTATGTATTGTGTTCTGTGTTCGTGGGTGTGTTATTGTTCTCAAGGGTGCTAGCAGGGGTTAAATATGCCAGGACAGACGGAAAGGTTGGGGGGTATGATGGGTAATCCCGCGGGGTTTTGAAATGCATAAATAGGGGTTACTGTCTCATCTCTCTCTCTTTCTATTCGGGATCCTGATCTGCTCCTATGAGTCTGCCACTTAACTTGACATTGTGTATTTGTGTACTTTCGGAATTTAGCGGCGTGGGCTGTGGCCTGAACAATAGCCCAGTTTAGGAATAAACCTGTGTTCTGCCCTGCACACCCGGTGTCCGTCTCTTTTTCCTAATACTATTTAGCACATACCGTTTAGTAAAAAAGTATGCAGTATGCCATGGCCGCAATGCAGTAGCTGAGTAGAATCTACTGACTGGCTGAGTAGGTAGGGCGGGGCCGAGTGCGGGTGGATTTCTCCAAATTCTACAGATATGCATCGCATTAACCAGCCTGATAATACAGTAGCTCATTTCCAATTCGATTAATTTCGCTCAACTGTGAATACAATATGAATTGAGTTATAGGCCTACTCAGGCTGGTTATAGGCAGACTATCACATTCGACCAATACCATAGCCCATATAGCCCATCTGTCCTATTTAAAAAGGACTGAAGACAGAAACAGCTCATTTGGTTCCATTTCAACATATGTATTAGTGAAACCAAAGTGTTGTAACATATATCAATTAAATAAAAAAGCCTAGTACACACACCAAAACTTTTCAAATGTTTAAATGAAAAGGCTATTGCACAAAAAAACATGGACTGGCGGGTGCATCGCAAATTCAGAACCGTTGAACAGCAACATAATATACTAAAGCACAGACCATTGGGAACGAGATCAGAATGACTGCTAAGGCATGATCCATAAATCTAGCCTACAAAACTAAAACAATCCATATGTTTAAATCAAAAGGCCTGATTAACATGACATCAATAACGCAGCCACATCCCAAGGCCCCGGTGCCGACACATTCAGAAATCAAAAGATGGTTTCTATTTTAGTTTAAAAGCTCTGACAAAGGCCAAGAGAACAAGAAACACTTTTCAATGAGAAAACAGAAATCCACTTCGGGTAAAAAAAGAAAGAAAAAATAAGAAGAATGCCTGTTTTCAAAGTTGTAGCCTAAGATGCAACAGCCTACTCGTGATCATTTTAAGAAGAACAAAAACTACTTAGCCTACATTTGAATACCACCGCAGAAGCTTCGCTATTTGGCGTCTTCCCAATTAATGGTTTGGCTCCTTGAAAAGAACTAGGGCCTTTCACTCGCAGCCCACCTCTTCCAATGCATTGTGGAAAAGTGTGCATCGAAGATGAAGAGCTGAAATGCGTATACCATCCTGGCATTTAAACCATACTCGATTTTCGAAAATTCACATAGGCCTACTATAAAACATATTTTTGCTTACTGAGAAGGCGTCATGCGCGATTGCGCTGTTTCCCGCTATTCGTTGATTTAGGTACCACATCCCCATATCTAAGTGATGAGCTGTTGTCAAAGCCGAAATGACTATGACATTCGGGCATTTAAAGGATACTCGATTTTCAAAATGTCTCATACTATTAAACATTATTTTTCCGCATACTCAAATGGCCTACTATTTAGGACGCAAGTATGGGTATTCGGACACGATCACTGTATAGAGCAGGGTTCCCCAACGGGCACCCCAAGTTTTCTGAGCACATTCTTTATTTATTTGGGACATAGAAGACTGTAAAAACACCAGGTAATCATTTTAATTTGGAAAATCTGTTCGCAAGCATTCCCACTAATAGAGAGACGTGATCTTATACAAATGTAAGCAAGGTTTGAAATTATTACATATTAGTCAAATATTATATCTGTTTGGGCTTCTTGCGGTCAATTTGCAGTCTGCAAATTATTTTCAATTATGTTTCGGCCCCCAACCTTCCTGCCTCCCGACCATCAGCTCAAGAAAAAATCGGCCCAACTCTGAATATAGTTGATGATCCCTGGTGTTGAGCAAACAGCTGCATTTAGCAGTGTGTGTGTCTGTGTTTCTCTGTGTGGGTACATGCTTGAGTGTGTGCATGTGTATACATGTCAGGAAAATCATAGATCACAGTTTTGATTAGGTCTGACTCCAAACCAGCGGCCATTTTGAAACAGAAACAGTAAAGTCTCTAAGCCTGATGAGAAAGCAGCAGGGATGGTAACTGTCCACGTAGCTAGCAGCACTGTGCTCCCTCCTCCCCTCAGTTCCACTATCTGGGGAATAGGCTCCATTTATTTCCGCCATTCTGTCAGCATTACTTCTGATATCAGCTATACTGTATGTCAAGTAAGGCTAGCTTATAAAGTATCACATGCATGTTGTGAATTCTACTGATTATAAAAGGGGTGGGTATGGATGGGTATGGATCACCATGAGTAATAGGTATTTTAAAGGGGCAATCAGCAGTTGTTACATCGATTTATGGACTTATACATTAATGATATGTACCCATTGATTCTTGAAGAATATAACTTATAAATGCCTCATGCCTCAACTGTCCTACCTCATCAGAACACAGCATATAGGCTTGTTTTACTCCAATGTTTGTAAACAAAGTAAATGTAAACAACCACTATATAGCCTCATAAGATGGTTAAAACTATAATTTTGATATCATGGATGGTCAGTCCTTGCATCCATTGCTCTGTCTATGAATTTGAGAGTGGTAACATGTCTTCAGACCCATCCCTCAGCTTTTTACAGAAACAGGGGTGGTGAGTATGCTTCGTTATTATTTCTACTGCTGATTGCCACTTGAAAATAAATATTTGTACTTGTATTTCCTGTAAACCTAGCTCATTCTGTGCTTCAGCCAGCTCCCCTGTCATGTTCATTATCATGCCAATAATGGATAGGCTTAGGCGTGACACGGAATGAGAGATGATTTTAAACCTACCCAGTTTTGTATAGCCAATGTGTGGGTGTTTAGAGGACAGTGGAGGGCATATAGGTCCCGTGTAGCTCAGTTGGTAGAGCATGGTGCTTGCAACGCCAGGGTTGTGGGTACGATTTCCCACGGGGGGCCAGTATGATATATATATATATTTTTATGTATGCACTCACTAACTGTAAGTCGCTTTGGATAAGAGCGTCTGCTAAATGATTAAAATGTAAATATCTGTGTGGATGTAGCAGGCCTACACTTAGAAAAAAAAGGAGCTAACTAGAACCTAAAAAAGTTATTCGGCTGTCCCCATACAGTGCATTCAGAAAGTATTCGGACCCCTTGACTTTTTCCACATTTTGTTACGTTACAGCCTTATTCTAAAATTGATTAAATTGTTTTTTTTCTTCATCAATCTACACACAATACTCCATAATGACAAAGCAAAAACAGATTTTTAGAAATGCTTGCAAATTTATTTACATAAGTATTCAGACCCTTTACTCAGTACTTTGTTGAAGCACCTTTGGCAGCGATTACAGCCTTGAGTCTTCTTGGGTATGATGCTACAAGCTTGGCACACCTGTATTTGGGGAGTTTCTCCCATTCTTCTCTGCAGATCCTCTCAAGCTCTATCAGGTTGGATGGGGAGCGTCGCTCCACAGCTATTTTCAGGTCTCTCCAGAGATGTTCGATCGGGTTCAAGTCCGGGCTCTGGCTGGTCCACTCAAGGACATTAAAGAGACTTGTTCCGAAGCCATTCCTGCGGTGCCTTGGCTGTGTGCTTAGGGTCGTTGTCCTGTTGGAAGGTGAACCTTCGCCCCAGTCTGATGTCCTGAGTGCGCTCTGGAGCAGGTTTTCATGAAGGATCTCTCTGTACTTTGCTCCGTTCATCTGTCCCTCGATCCTGACTAGTCTCCCAGTCCCTGCCGCTGAAAAACATCCCCACAGCATGATGCTGCCACCACCATGCTTCACCGTAGGGATGGTGCCAGGTTTTCTCCAGACGTGACGTTTGGCATTCAGGCCAAAAAGTTCCAAGCAGGCTGTCATGTGCCTTTTGCTGAGGAGTGGCTTCCGTCTGGCCACTCTACCATAAAGGCCTAATTGGTGGAGTGCTGCAGAGATGGTTGTCCTTCTGGAAAGTTCTCCCATCTCCACAGAGGAACTCTGGAGCTCTGTCAGAGTGACAATTGGGTTCTTGGTCACCTCCCTGTCCAAGGCCCTTCTCCCCCGATTGCTCAGTTTGGCAGGGCGGCCAGCTCTAGGAAGAGTTTTGGTGGTTCCAAACTTCTTCCATTTACGATTGACGGAGGCCATTTGGAAAATCTGACCATAATTCTATCCTCCTGATTCCTGCTTACAAGCAAAAACTAAAGCAGGAAGTACCAGTGACTCGCTCAATATGGAAGTGGTCAGATGACGCAGATGCTACGCTACACGACTGTTTTGCTAGCACAGACTGGAATATGTTCCGGGATTCGTCCAGTGACATTGAGGAGTATACCACCTCAGCCACTGGCTTCATCAATAAGTTCATCAACGACCAGTGACTGTACGTACATATCCCAACCAGAAGCCATGGATTACAGGCAACATCCGCACCAAGCTAAAGGCTAGAGCTGCCGCTTTCAATGAGCGGGACACTAATCTGGACGCTTATAAGAAATCCCGCTATGCCGCAGACGAACCATCAAACAGGCAAAGTGTCAATACACAACTAATATTGAATCATACTACACCGGCTCTGATGCTCATCAGATGTGGCAGGGCTTGAAAACTATTACGGACTACAAAGGGAAACCCAGCCGCGAGCTGCCCAGTGACGCGTGCCTACCAGACGAGCTAAATGCCTTTTATGCTCGCTTCGAGGCAAGCAACACTGAAGCATGCATGAGAGCACCAGCTGTTCTGGACGACTGTGTGATCACGCTCTCCGTAGCCAATGTGAGCAAGACCTTTAAACAAGTCAACATTCACAAATCCGTGGGCCAGACGGATTACCAGGATGTGTACTCAAAGCATGTGCGGATCAACTGGCAAGTGTCTTCACTGACATTTTCAACCTCTCCCTGACCGAGTCTGTAATACCTACATGTTTCAAACAGACCACCATAGTCCCTGTGCCCAAGAAAGCGAAGGTAACCTGCCTAAACGATTACCGCCCCGTAGCACTCACGTTGGTAGCCATGAAGTGCTTTCAAAGGCTGGTCATGGCTCACATCAACACCATCATGCTGGAAGCCCTAGACCCACTCCAACTCGCATACCGCCCCAACAGATCCACAGATGACGCAATCTCAATCGCACTCCACACTGCCCTTTCCCACCTGGACAAAAGGAACACCTATGTGAGAATGCTGTTCATTGACTACAGCTCAGCGTTCAACACCGTAGTTCCCACAAAGCACATCACTAAGCTAAGGACCCTGGTACTAAACACCTCCCTCTGCAACTGGATCCTGGAATTCCTGACGGGCCGCCCCCAGGTGGTAAGGGTAGGCAACAACACATCTGCCACGCTGATCCTCAACACTGGGGCTCCTCAGGGGTGCGTTCTTAGTCCCCTCCTGTACTCCCTGTTCACCCACGACTGCGTGGTCAAGCACGACTCCAACACCATCATTAAGTTTGCTGACGACACAACAGTGGTAGGCCTGATCACCGACAACAATGAGACAGCCTATAGGGAGGAGGTCAGAGACATTGGCAGTGTGGTGCCAGGAAAACAACCTCTCCATCAATGTGAGCAAGACAAAGGAGCTGATCGTGGACTATAGGAAAAGGAGGGCCGAACACGCCCCCCATTAACATTGACGGGGTTGTGGTGGAGCGGGTCGAGAGTTTCAAGTTCCTTGGTGTCCACATCACCAACGAACTATCAATGTCCAAACACACCAAGACAGTTGTGAAGAGGGCACAACAACACCTTTTCCAACTCAGGAGACTGAAATTATTTGGCATGGGTCCCCAGATCCACCATCGAGAGCATCCTGACCGGTTGCATCACCACCTGGTATGGCAACTGCTTGGCATCTGACCTTAAGGCACTACAGAGGGTAGTGTGTACGGCCCAGTACATCACCGGAGCCAAGCTTCCTGCCATCCAGGACCTATATACTAGCTGGTGTCAGAGGAAGGCCCAAAAAATTGTCAAAGACTCCAGTCACCCAAGTCAAAGACTGTTCTCTCTGCTACCGCATGGTAAGCGGTACCGGAGCGCCAAGTCTAGGTCCAAAAGGCTCCTTAACAGCTTCTACCCCCAAGCCATAAGACTGCTGAACAATTAATCAAATGGCCACCCGGACTATTTACATTTTGTTTTTATACTGCTGCTACTCGCTGTTTATTATCTATGCATAGTCACTTTACCCCTACCTACATGTACAAATTACGTCGACTAACCTGTACCCCCGCACATTGACTCGGTACTGGTACCCCCTGTATATAGCCTCGTTATTGTGATGTAATTTTCTTGTGTTACTTTTTGATTTTATTATTTTACTTTAGTTTATTTAGTAAATATTTTCTTAACTCTATTTCTTGAACTGCATTGTTGGTTAAGGGCTTGTAAGTAAGCATTTCACGGTAAGGTCTACACCTGTTGTAGTCGGCGCATGTGACAAATAACATTTGATTTGATTTGATTTGAATTGAATTATTTCGACCTCATGGCTTGGTTTTTGCTCTGACATGCACTGTGAACTGTGGGACCTTTTATAGACAGGTGTGTGCCTTGCCAAAACATGTCCAATCAATTGCATTTACCACAGGTGGACTCCAATCAAGTTGTAGAAACATCTCAAGGATGATCAATGGAAACAGGATGCACCTGAGCTCAATTTCGAGTCTCATAGCAAAGGGTCTGAATACTTATGTAAATAAGGTATTTTTTTATACATTTGCAAACATTTCTATAAACCTGTTTTGCTTTGTCATTATGGGGTATTGTGTGTAGATTGATGAGGATTTTTTTATTTACTCCATTTAAGAATAAGGCTGTAACGTACCAAAATATGGAAAAAGTGAAGGGGTCTGAATACTTTCCGAATGCACTGTAGGTGGACCCTATGAAGAAACCTTTTTGGTTCCAGGTAGAACCCTTTTGGGTTCCATGTAGAACGCTTTTCACAGAGGCTTCTACATTGAATCCAAAAGGGTTCTACCTAGGACTGAAAAGGGTTCTACATTTGGAACCCTTTTGTAGGCATTGCATTGGTACTCTATGTGTGCTTATAACAGTGTATGTTAGCTCTCTGGACGTTAACTTAACTTAATTGACAATGGTATTTTCCATATCCTACATTCTTCAGTGGCGTTTTCCCCTTATTGCATGCGAAGAGCAAGCCAAGGCACACTATGGTAGCTGGGTGCTTGGGATAGTCAGGATCATAGACCTGGGTTCAAATGCTATTTGAAATAATTTCAAATACTTTAGCTGGGCTTGATTGAGCATGCCTGGCACTATGGAACCAATAGAATAGTTGCAAAGGGGCAAACCCTGCCCCGCTGGCCGTCTAGACAGGCTAAAGCAAACACTCAAATTATTTGAAAGATTTCAGATAGTATTTGAACCCAAGTTTGTTACAGTCAGGATTCCAGTTAGGTCCTTGCCTCTTTCTTAAACCCACGCAAACGTTCAAATTACTCCTTGAGAGAGAATACACAAATCTCAAGGAGAATTCAAATCCAAAGCGCTCACAGACGAAAGGGACCTAAATAAGGAATTAAATCAGGCTTAAATGCTTAATGTGAAACTATGGTTCACTTCACTCTCCTATTAACGCAGGGGAAGTCATAGTTGAGGTTTCAATGGGACGTCAGAATTGCCATGACATTACGAAGTCCAAACCCACTGGATGTCTGTGTCAAGACGTTTGCCAACCAACCCAGTCTTAGAATAATCATCCCTCAAGCTTCATGAGGTGGAGTGAGAAAAATACATCACCATGTTAGAGACAGATATATTGATTGTTTATGGGTTCCCCAGGTCTATTCCATTGCCTTGGAAATCAAACAAATGGTTTCAGCCCAGAAGACAGATTGTTTACATCAGACATTTGACAGTAGACAGTATGGTGGTGGTGACTCACTACTAAACACCACCAAATCTAAGGCTGTTATGTAAAGCTGACCCAACCCTGGCTAGGGCTGCTCTGACGGCAGTGTCACAGGACAAGACAGGTATCCTGACCCTGTAAATGCCGGCCTGCCTGTGTCTCTAAGGCTAAGCCTTCACTGTCTGTTTTTCTCTCATCATTAATATCTCTGACCTGATTTGTGGCCAAGGCTTAAGATCCAAATCTGTGTACCAACACAAACACACACAAAGAAAAAATGATGAAAATCAATTTTGTATATCACATAATGTATGTAGAATTTGTTCATGTTTATATACACTGAGTGTACAAAACATTAAGAACATCTGCTTTTTCCATGACACAAACTAAATCCAGGTGAATATTATGATCCCTTGTTGATGTCACTTGTTAAATCCTCTTCAATCAGTGTAGATGAAGGGGAGAAGACAGGTTAAAGGAGAATTTTTAAGCCTTGAGACAATTGAGTTATGGATTGTGTATGTGTGCCATTCAGAGAGTGAATGGGCAAGACAAAATATTTAAGTGTCTTTGAATGGGGTATGGTAGTAAGTGACAGGCGCACCGGTTTGTGTCAAGAAATGCAATGCTGCTGGGTTTTTCATGCTCAACAGTTTGCTGTGTGTATCAAGAATGGTCTAACCCCAAAGGACATCCAGCCAACTTGACACAACTGTGGGAAGCATTGGAGTCAACATGGGCCAGCATCCCTGTGGAATGCTTTCGACACCTTGTAGAGTCATGCCCCGACAAATTGAGGCTGTTCTGAGGGCAAAAGAGGGAGGTGCAACTCAATATTAGGAAGGTGTTCTTAATGTTTTGTCCACTCAGTGTATAGCATCCACGTATGAACTGTTGTATTATGCTCCTACATCATACAGTTGAGTGAACTGTTTTTTTCTCTGTCTGTACGTATGTCTGTCCTTTCAGGACATTGATGAGTTGATGCACACGGACAGACCGGACTGGCAGAGTGTCATGCAGTACGTTTCTCAGATCTACAAGTACTTTGAGACTTGACAGAGAAGAGGAGGCAGAGGAGGAAGAAAGGATGCACCGCAGTACTTTCTGTACGGTCCATGTCCCATTCTCTCAACATTGAACCCTAGAACCCTTATCCCTCAAATTGACTGAACCCCCTCAACTGACCTTCGCATCCGCCTCAACACTAAAAGTTTGAACTTGCTTGAAGTTACTGTTTTTTCTAACTCCTACATACATAATGGTACAATCAACACTTTGTGTTAGAATGCTGAGATCTCTGACTGCAAATAAGAAATATAAAACCTTGTTGTTAGCACTTATATGGAAAAGACATGACGCAATTATTTTTGATTGTTTATGTTGAAGTCCAATTATTATTTTGAAATGATACTTTAAAGGGATAGTTCACCCAAATTACAAAATTACACATTGGTTTCCTTACTCTGTAAGCAGTCTATGGACAAGGTATGACAGCAATCCATGCGTTGGTTTAGTTTGCTTGGCACTGTTTCCAAATGCTAATGTTTTAGCATTTGTGGCACAAATCCCATTCAAGTCATGGTACCGATATTAGCGTTGTTCGCGCGTCATGTCCAAATAATCCAAAAGTGTCTAAAATTGATTATGAAGCTCAACAAAGTCACTTATCGATGATTTAAACATGATTGGCGAAAAATTCTATAATCGGTACCTTGACTTGAATGGGATTTGTGCCACACATGCTAAAACATTATCATTTGGAAACAGTGCCAGGGAAACTAAACCAAAGCATGGATTCCTGTCATACCTTGTCCATAGACTGCTTACAAAGCTTACTATGGTAAAACAAATTAAAACAAAACCTAATCATGAAAAAAGTATTTAGTTAACTGAAATAAAATAATTAACAAACCCGTTTGAAAAACTAAACTGAAACTATTATCTTTGACTCCAAAACTAATTAAAATAAGTAAAACACGTTGAATGAAACATTGAACTAAACCATCATAAAACAAATTGAATGGGATTTTTAAGACTTTGGGGGGTTTTCAAACAACTAGAATTTCTGCTGACCCACCCGTCCCCAAATTTAATGACACAACCTTAAAATCTGAACAATTCTATTTTTACATCAACAAATAACCTTAAATTCATTACATTTTCATCTCGCTCATCAAAATGTTTTGAACCAATAAATACATTTACTCAATAAAATTGTATTTTTCAAATGATCTTTCTCAACAACTTTTGTATATTGTCGCATACATTAATCTGCACTCTTAATTTTTTGCCAATGCAATTCCCCCGCGACCCCACTAGTTGCGACCCCGAATTTGAATACCACTGGCTTACAACGTAAGGAAACCAATACGTAATTTTGTAATTTGGCGAACTATCCCTTTAAAGGAAGAGTTTGGTTTTACATGAGAAGCCTATCAAATTAAATTGACTGCTTTCTGTTCATCCAAAAGAAACCATTGCCTTTGTTTTTGTTACGAGACAGACCCAAGTTGCCATCTATTGACGTCACACTACAATGTATTGACAACACTACATGTAGCTCTGAATAATATTTTACAGTTACACTATTTAATGAAAATGTGTTATTATTAATAAGGAATGTCTTTGTTGTTTGAGCACTGTGGGCCTGACTGACTGACTCAGTCAAACCATTATATGGTGTCTTTTAGCAAGTGTTGTTTTTGGGTTTTGCACAGCAATATGATTTTGTCTCCAGCAAGCCTCTTTCAGCTGTAGCTATCATACTGGGGATGGTCGAGTGAACATAACTGCAAAATGTGTTGAAACTAGGACAATTACGAAAATGTCATCCAAATGTACCATGACGGACAATCCAGAATGAACCAACACCCCTGAATGTTTAGTGTCAGTCATGGTTAGTCTCTGATAAAGGAGGAAGTGCTGCAGTACAGTATTTATTTATATATGTGCTCGGAAATGTGACAATGATGCAGGAAATGTGTGCGTTTTCTATTACAGAGAGAGAGAGATTTCTGAGATTTGCTCAGAGGTGGACGCCTCTTCTGGACTGACTGACAGATGGATATTGTTAAATAAAGTATTTTGTCAATCATCACTGGTCATTGTCACACTTTCTATTGTGTGTGTGAATGGTGTGTGCGTGTGTGTGTGCCTGCATGTGGGTGTTTTAGATGAGATCGGTTGTCATCTGAAGCCTTGTTTATACAGTGGAGAGAACAAGTATTTGATACACTGCCGATTTTGCAGGTTTTCCTACTTACAAAGCATGTAGAGGTCTGTAATTTTTATCATAGGTACACTTCAACTGTGAGAGACGGAATCTAAAACAAAAATCCAGAAAATCACATTGTATGATTTTTAAGTAATTAATTTGCATTTTATTGCATGACATAAGTATTTGATACATCAGAAAAGCAGAACTTAATATTTGGTACAGAAACCTTTGTTTGCAATTACAGAGATCATACGTTTCCTGTAGGTCTTGACCAGGTTTGCACACACTGCAGCAGGGATTTTGGCCCACTCCTCCATACAGACCTTCTCCAGATCCTTTAGGTTTCGGGGCTGTCGCTGGGCAATACAGACTTTCAGCTCCCTCCAAAGATGTTCTATTGGGTTCAGGTCTGGAGACTGGCTAGGCCACTCCAGGACCTTGAGATGCTTCTTACGGAGCCACTCCTTAGTTGCCCTGGCCGTGTGTTTCGGGTCGTTGTCATGCTGGAAGACCCAGCCACGACCCATCTTCAATGCTCTTACTGAGGGAAGGAGGTTGTTGGCCAAGATCTCGCGATACATGGCCCCATCCATCCTCCCCTCAATACGGTGCAGTCGTCCTGTCCCCTTTACAGAATAGCATCCCCAAAGAATGATGTTTCCACCTCCATGCTTCACGGTTGGGATGGTGTTCTTGGGGTTGTACTCGTCCTTCTTCTTCCTCCAAACACGGCGAGTGGAGTTTAGACCAAAAACCTCTATTTTTGTCTCATCGGACCACATGACCTTCTCCCATTCCTCCTCTGGATCATTCAGATGGTCATTGGCAAACTTCAGACGGGCCTGGACATGCGCTGGCTTGAGCAGGGGGACCTTGCGTGCGCTGCAGGATTTTAATCCATGATGGCGTAGTGTGTTACTAATGGTTTTCTTTGAGACTGTGGTCCCAGCTCTCTTCAGGTCATGCCGTGTAGTTCTGGGCTGATCCCTCACCTTCCTCATGATCATTGATGCCCCACGAGGTGAGATCTTGCATGGAGCCCCAGACCGAGGGTGATTGACCGTCATCTTGAACTTCTTCCATTTTCTAATAATTGCGCCAACAGTTGTTGCCTTCTCACCAAGCTGCTTGCCTATTGTCCTGTAGCCCATCCCAGCCTTGTGCAGGTCTACAATTTTATCCCTGATGTCCTTACACAGCTCTCTGGTCTTGGCCATTGTGGAGAGGTTGGAGTCTGTTTGATTGAGTGTGTGGACAGGTGTCTTTTATATAGGTAACGAGTTCAAACAGGTGCAGTTAATACAGGTAATGAGTGGAGAACAGGAGGGCTTCTCAAAGAAAAACTAACAGGTCTGTGAGAGCCGGAATTCTTACTGGTTGGTAGGTGATCAAATACTTATGTCATGCAATAAAATGCAAATTAATTATTAAAAAAATCATACAATGTGATTTTCTGGATTCCTGCAAAATCGGCAGTGTATCAAATACTTGTTCTCCCACTGTACCTGTGTCACGTGTGTCAGTGTAATGCGGTGGATCGAAGTCAGGCGCAGGACACAGAAACTCGTATGAAACGTACTTTACTGTAGAAGTAAAGAAAACTATACAAAACACCTCCACACAGGGAGGAACAAACCCGCTCACCAACGACACACGAAACGAAAAGCAAACACGCACAAAACACATTGGGAGCCACCGGGTTAAATAGGGAAGGAGTAATCACATAATGGGCAACAGGTGTGTAACAATAGACAACAGGTGCAACATAGAAAATAGATTGGCAGCAGCTAGTATTCCGGTGACGACGAACGCCGAAGCCTGCCCGAGCAAGGAGGATGGGCAGCCTCGGCAGAATCCGTGACACCAGCCTCGGGGACGGCCAGGAGGACGCGGAGCAGGGCGAGTAGGATGACGACGATGGAAATCCCTTAACAAGGAGGGCTCGAGGATGTCCCTCCTGGGAACCCAGCTCCGTTCCTCCGGACCGTACCCCTCCCACTCCACGAGATACTGCAGGCCTCCCACCCGACGCCTTGAATCTAAGATGGAACGGACCGAGTACGCCGGTGCCCCCTCGATATCCAGTGGGGGCGGAGGAACTTCCTGTATCTCAGACTCCTGGAGTGGACCAGCTACCACCGGCCTGAGGAGAGACACATGGAACGAGGGGTTCATACGATACTCAGGAGGAAGCTGTAACCTATAACATACCTCGTTCAATCTCCTCAGGACTTTGAATGGCCCCACAAACCGCCGACCCAGCTTCCGGCAGGGCAGGCGAAGGGGCAGGTTTCGGGTCGAGAGCCAGACCCGGTCCCCCGTTGCATACACCGGAGCCTCACTGCGGTGGTGGTCGGCGCTCGCCTTCTGCCGCCCGATGGCCGGCTGCATGCGCACATGGGCAGCGTTCCAGGTCTCCTGCGAGCGCCGAAACCATTCATCCACCGCAGGGACCTCAATCTGGCTCTGATGCCAAGGTGCCAGAACCGGCTGATAACCTAAAACACACTGGAATAGAGTAAGGTTAGTGGAGGAGTGAGTTTTGGGCCATCTCTGCCCAGGGGAGGAAAACCGACCACTCCCCCCAACGGTCCTGTCAATACGACCTCAGATACCTACCCACCTCCTGGTTGACTCTCTCCACCTGCCCGTTACTTTCGGGGTGAAACCCTGAGGTCAGGCTGACCGAGACTCCCAGACGTTCCATGAACGTCCTCCAAACCCTCGAGGTGAACTGGGAACCCCGATCAGACACTATATCCTCAGGTACCCCATAGTGCCGGAAGACATGTGTAAATAGGGCCTCAGCAGTCTGTAGGGCCATAGGGAGACCGGGCAGAGGAATGAGGCAGCAGGACTTAGAAAACCGATCCACAACGACCAGGATCGTGGTGTTCCCTTGTGAGGGGGGAAGATCCGTCACGAAATCCACCGATAGGTGCGACCACGGTCGTTGTGGAACGGGTAGGGGTTGCAATTTCCCTCTGGGCAGGTGTCTAGGAGCCTTACACTGGGCGCACACCGAGCAGGAGGAAACATAAACCCTCACGTCCTTAGCTAAGGTGGGCCACCAGTACTTCCCACTAAGACAATGCACTGGCCGACCGATGCCAGGATGACCAGAGGAGGGTGACGTGTGAGCCAATAGATCAAACGATCGCGGACCTCCAGCGGGACGTACACGTGACCCTCTGGACACTGGGAGGAGTGGGTTCGTTACGCAACGCCCGCTCGATGTCCGCATCCACCTCCCACACCACCGGTGCCACCAGACACGACGCCGGAAGTATGGGAGTGGGCTCCACGGAACTCTCCTCCGTGTCATACAGTCGGGACAGAGCATCTGCCTTAGCATTCTGGGAACCTGGCCTGTACGTAAGGGTGAAACAAAAACGGGTGAGAAACATAGACCACCTTGCCTGGCGAGGTTTTAATCTCTTCGCCGCCCGGATGTACTCCAGATTGCGGTGGTCAGTCAAAATGAGAAAAGGGTGTTTAGCTCCCTCAAGCCAATGTCTCCACGCTTTCAGGGCTTGGACCACAGCCAACAGCTCCCGGTCCCCCACATCATAGTTGCGCTCCGCCGGACTGAGCTTCTTCGAAAAGAATGCACAGGGTCGGAGCTTGGTGGGTGTGCCCGAGCACTGGAAAAGTACAGCACCTATCCCAGCCTCCGACGTGTCCACCTCAACCGTGAAAGCCAAGGAGGGATCCGGATGAGCCAGCACTGGAGCCGAGGTAAACAGGTTCTTCAGATGATTGAACGCCCTGTCCGCCTCAGCTGACCACCGCAGACGCACCGGTCCCCCCTTCAGCAATGAGGTAATGGGAGCCGCTACCTGACCAAAGCCCCGGAAAAACCTCCGGTAGTAATTGGCAAACCCCAAAAATTGCTGCACCTCCTTCACAGTGGTTGGAGTTGGCCAATTACGCACGGCCGAAATGCGGTCACTCTCCATCCTCACCCCAGACGCGGACATGTGGTACCCTAGGAAGGAGCTGGACTCCTGAAAGAACAGGCATTTCTCCGCCTTGGCATACAGGTCATGCTTCAACAGTCGTCCAAGCACTTTACGCACCAGGGACACATGCTCGGCCCATGTAGCGGAGTATATGAGAATGTCATCAATATACACCACTACACCCTGTCCGTGCAGATCCCGGAAAATCTTATCGACAAAAGCTTGGAAGACTGATGGAGCATTCATCAACCTGTATGGCATGACGAGGTACTCAGTGTCCTGAGGTGGTACTGAATGCTGTCTTCCACTCATCTCCCTCCCGAATACTCACCAGGTTGTACGTGCTCCTGAGATCCAATTTCGTGAAGAAGCGCGCCCCGTGCAGTGACTCCGTCATACAAGCTATCAGAGGTAAGGGATAGCTGTACTTGACAGTGATCTGATTAAGCCCACGGTAATCAATGCACGGGCGTAACCCACCATCCTTCTTCTTCACGAAAAAGAAACTTGAGGAAACAGGTGAAGTGGAAGGCCGAATGTATCCCTGTCTCAGAGATTCGGAGACATATGTTTCCATAGCCACCTTCTCTGCCTGTGACAGAGGATACATGTGACTCCGGGGAAGTGCAGCGCCTACCTGGAGATTTATCGCACAATCCCCCGGACGATGGGGTGGTAATTTAGTCGCCCTCTTTTTACTGAAGGCGAGAGCCAAATCGGCATACTCGGAAAGAATGTGCATTGTGGAGACCTGGTTAGGACTCTCCACCGTAGTAGCCCCTAAGGAAACCCCTACACACCTCCCTGAGCACTGACTGGACCATCCCTTGAGAGCCCTCTGTTGCCAGGAAATAGTGGGGTCATGAGTGGTTAACCAGGGAAGGCCCAACACCACAGGATACGCAGGAGAATCAATCAGATAGAGACTAATCCTCTCCTCATGACCCCCCTGCGTCCTCATTAAGAGTGGTGCGGTAACCTCCCTGATTAGGCCTGACCCTAGCGGGCGACTATCTAATGCGTGTACAGGGAAGGGCACATCAACACGAACAGTGGGAATCCCTAAACTATGTGAATATTGACGATCAATAAAATTCCCAGCTGGGCCTGAATCTACTAGCGCCTTATGCTGGGAATGAGGAGAAAACTCTGGGAAAACAACCTCTATACACAGCTGACCAACAGGGAGCTCTGGGTGAGTCGGGTGCTTACTCACCTGAGATGGTGGACCAGTGCTCTGCCTACTGCCTCGACTCCCTGGGGATCCTCCCCAGCACCGACCCGCAGTGTGTCCTCTGCGGCCACAGTTGGTGCAGTGGACGGCCCCTCTCCTGGTCTCCCTAAGCGCAGCACCTCCGAGCTCTATGGGTGTAGGGTCGGAGGTGCTGGGGATGGAATGAATGGGCCCTGATCAGAACGTCCGCGGGTCTCCAACAGGTTATCCAGCCTGATGGACATCTCCACCAGTTGGTCCAGGTTGAGATTGGTATCCCTGCAGGCCAGTTCCCGCCGAACGTCCTCCCTTAGGCTGCAACGATAGTGGTCGATCAGGGCTCTCTCATTCCATCCTGCGCTGGCTGCCAGAGTCCTGAACTCCAGCGCGAAATCCTGGGCGCTCCTCCTCTCCTGTCGTAAGTGGAACAGACGCTCGCCCACCGCTCTCCCCTCCGGTGGATGATCGAATACCGCCCGGAAGTGGCGGGTGAAATCCTCGTAGCGGACCGATGTAGCGTCAATTTCTCCCCACTCGGCGTTGGCCCACTCGAGCGCCTTCCCTGACAGACAGGAGATGAGGGCGGACACGATCTCGTATCCCGAGGGCGCCGGGTGAATGGTTGCCAGGTAGAGCTCTACCTGGAGAAGGAAACCCTGACACCCGGCTGGTGTACCGTCATATGCCCTTGGGAGCGAGAGCCGAATCCCACTGGGCCCAGGTGGCGAAGGGGTGGACTGTGGTATGGGTGGTTGAGTGGTTGGAGGAGGTGTAGGAAGGCCACCTCTCTCCCATCGGTCCATAGTATTCATCACCCTCTCCATAGCAGTGCCGAGAGCCTGGATTCTGCTCGCCTGCCGTTGGATACGTTCCTCCAACGATCCGGATGGACCGACTGTACCTGCTGACTCCATTTTATGGTGCGTGTTTATGTCACGAGTATCAGTGTAATGCGGTGGATCGAAGTCAGGCGCAGGACACAGAAACTCGTATGAAACGTACTTTACTGTAGAAGTAAAGAAAACTATACAAAACACCTCCACACAGGGAGGAACAAACCCGCTCACCAACGACACACGAAACGAAAAGCAAACACGCACAAAACACATTGGGAGCCACCGGGTTAAATAGGGAAGGAGTAATCACATAATGGGCAACAGGTGTGTAACAATAGACAACAGGTGCAACATAGAAACATAGAACATAGATCGGCAGCAGCTAGTATTCCGGTGACGACAACCTGGCAGTAACAGGTGTCCTGTGTCTTGATCTTTTCCACATTCAGATTGTGCCCACATTTTCAAACATGCTTCTACACATGGTATTAAAGTAGCTGTTCAGTGTTGCAGGTTTCTATGAAGTATAACCTATAATTAATTACAAAATGAATTAAATAGATTTCGTTCCAATAAATTATAATTAAGGATGTTAAAAAGCAGCTTTTTTCTGTCCCTGCTAGGCCTGTGAGGAAACAACAGAATGGTATGAGCTTATACGGTCAAAAACAGCTGATTTGCCAGTTTAACCAATGAGAAGTGAATGCACTTGGATATTCAAATAAGCTACCAACTCTACGTCCAACCTACTGGCTAGCAGGCTTGCTTTGTTTTACCCATGCGGCAGCTTAACCAAGACAAATAGTTTGTATGGATTCAGGATTTGGAAAAGCATTATGGAACTACAAGGGCACTACTACAGTGGGGAAAAAAAGTATTTAGTCAGCCACCAATTGTGCAAGTTCTCCCACTTAAAAAGATGAGAGAGTCCTGTAATTTTCATCATAGGTACACGTCAACTATGACAGACAAAATGAGAATTTTTTTCTCCAGAAAATCACATTGTAGGATTTTTTATGAATTTATTTGCAAATTATGGTGGAAAATAAGTATTTGGTCACCTACAAACAAGCAAGATTTCTGGCTCTCACAGACCTGTAACTTCTTCTTTAAGAGGCTCCCCTGTCCTCCACTCGTTACCTGTATTAATGGCACCTGTTTGAACTTGTTATCAGTATAAAAGACACCTGTCCACAACCTCAAACAGTCACACTCCAAACTCCACTATGGCCAAGACCAAAGAGCTGTCAAAGGACATCAGAAACAAAATTGTAGACCTGCACCAGGCTGGGAAGACTGAATCTGCAATAGGTAAGCAGCTTGGTTTGAAGAAATCAACTGTGGGAGCAATTATTAGGAAATGGAAGACATACAAGACCACTGATAATCTCCCTCGATCTGGGGCTCCACGCAAGATCTCACCCCGTGGGGTCAAAATGATCACAAGAACGGTGAGCAAAAATCCCAGAACCACACGGGGGACCTAGTGAATGACCTGCAGAGAGCTGGGACCAAAGTAACAAAGCCTACCATTAGTAACACACTACGCCGCCAGGGACTCAAATCCTGCAGTGCCAGACGTGTCCCCCTGCTTAAGCCAGTACATGTCCAGGCCCGTCTGAAGTTTGCTAGAGTGCATTTGGATGATCCAGAAGAGGATTGGGAGAATGTCATATGGTCAGATGAAACCAAAATATAACTTTTTGGTAAAAACTCAACTCGTCGTGTTTGGAGGACAAAGAATGCTGAGTTGCATCCAAAGAACACCATACCTACTGTGAAGCATGGGGGTGGAAACATCATGCTTTGGGGCTGTTTTTCTGCAAAGGGACCAGGACGACTGATCCCTGTAAAGGAAAGTATGAATGGGGCCATGTATCTTGAGATTTTGAGTGAAAACCTCCTTCCATCAGCAAGGGCATTGAAGATGAAACGTGGCTGGGTCTTTCAGCATGACAATGATCCCAAACACACCGCCCGGGCAATGAAGGAGTGGCTTCGTAAGAAGCATTTCAAGGTCCTGGAGTGGCCTAGGCAGTCTCCAGATCTCAACCCCATAGAAAATCTTTGGAGGGAGTTGAAAGTCCGTGTTGCCCAGCGACAGCCCCAAAACATCACTGCTCTAGAGGAGATCTGCATGGAGGAATGGGCCAAAATACCAGCAACAGTGTGTGAAAACCTTGTGAAGACTTACAGAAAACGTTTGACCTGTGTCATTGCCAACAAAGGGTATATAACAAAGTATTGAGAAACTTTTGTTATTGACCAAATACTTATTTTCCACCATAATTTGCAAATAAATTCATTACAAATCCTACAATGTGATTTTCTGGATTTTTTTTTCTTCATTTTATCTGTCATAGTTGACGTGTACCTATGATGAAAATTACAGGCCTCTCTCATCTTTTTAAGTGGGAGAACTTGCACAATTGGTGGCTGACTAAATACTTTTTCCCCCCACTGTATAACAGCAATAAATGCAGATTGATTATTTCACAAACGTGAGTTGTTTCTGTCCATTGCTTTGTCACTATTCCTGATATTTTCTGTTGTTAGCTAGCTAACTAGCTGCTACCTACATCAGTAAACAATAGCTAACTAGGGGCTCTATTCAATCTGTAAAACTGAAGCGTTACAGATTACGTGATAGAAATGTAAAGGTCATTTCCAATTGAGCCGACATATGCAGCATTTACAGTGAATGCAGTCTCCGCTAAAGCGGTAACATTGCCTTTAAATTGCAATCACGCTGTAAAGCTGAACTTCCGCGATGCGGATTGAATAGAGCCCCTAGGTTTCCTCTTGACATCCAACTTTTAGCTACAAACCACAGGATTTGAAACAGAAGCGACTGGTGAGATAGTTGTTGTATAGGCTGTAAAGGCTTCCTTTTTTGCTAAACACCATCTGTGGATTGCTTGGCTCGGCTAACTACCTTGTGTGTAGTGTGCAGTGCACTCCTGATTCTGTCTCCCCTACCAGATAATTCAGACCAGAGAGTGGGTTAGCATATATATATATTTTTACTGTTTTTTGGGGGGGGGTACAGATTATTGTATGGGACAAAATAAAAACTTTTTTGAGAAATTTGGAGAGACATTTATTTTATTGAGGAAATGTATGTATTTGTTCTGTTCATTTTGATAAGAGATGAAAATGTAATGAATTGAAGGTTATTTGTTGATGTACACATTTGTATTTACCGATTTTAAGGGTGTCATTAGATTTGGGGATGGGCTCCCAAGGAATTCTTTAGAAAAAAAGGGGGTCCCCACTGAAAAAGTTTAATTACCAATGATTTAGAGGGCGGTATAATGATGATTTAAATGGTTTAACTGTCCAGATTCGTCTACACTTGTAAGATATCCAGACACAATGCATGCCTGACTACCTCAGGAAGTGGGCAGGAAGATCTGATCACAATCATATCACAATGAGTCTTTTGATTATCTACACCTGTCTAAAAATGTGGGCACAATCAGAATGTGGACAAGATCAGGACAAAGGATGCTGTCACGTCTCCTCCCGTTGCTTCCCTCCGGCGATCTGATTCGCCGGTCTGCTGAGCCACCGGTCTGAGCGCACCATCTCGGCAACACCGGAATAGAAACCCAACGCACCCTAATTACCTCCAGCGCACCTGCACCTCATCATCTCATCACCACCCCTATTTAGCCCTGGTTCTGCGGGAACCCTCGCCCTGCCGGAGCGCTATGACGGTAAAACTACTAAATGTAGCGCCTCCTGCTACAGGCTTCACTTTATCTGGCGCGTCAGCCTGGGGCATATCCATCTGACCAAGCCAGGATAGCGTTGGTGATTTCGCTACTTAAAGGAAAGGCGCTGGATTGGGCCACGGCAGTCTGGGAAGGAGAGGAGGCAATGGCGCTTCCCTACCCTACCTTCCTCGCTCGGTTCAGGGCGGTGTTTGATCATCCCACGGAGGGAAAGGACGGGGTGAGCGTCTCTTCCATCTACAACAGAGAGAGGGACCCGCGTCCGAGTACGCTCTGAGTTTCGCACGGTGGCGGCGTCTTCCGGCTGGAATGAGCGTGCTCTGCACACGGCCTTCAGGAGAGGCTTATGGGAGGACATTAAGATGGAACTCGCATGTCGGGACGACGAGATGGACCTTGATATCCCATCACCACGTCCATCCGTCTTGACGAAATGTTGAGAGACAGTGTTCCCAACACCTCCCAGAGCCTCGACGCTCACCCCATCTGAGCTATGGAAGCCGCCCTGCTTCCGAGTCCTCACCCATGGAGGTGGGCAGCACCCCCTACATCACCACGGACCACAGATCTCCTGGCGGTATAACTCCCATCGCCGCTCCGTGAGTGTTACGTCATCTCCTATCACAAAACCATTGTTTTTAGTTCCCATAACGGTGACTGGTTATTCCTTCTCTTCCATTTCTACTGCAATGATAGATTCCGGATCAGCGGGGAACCTTATAGATAGGGAGCTGGTCTCTGAATGGGGGTTGCCCACCTTGCCACTGCCATCTCCGCTACACGTCACCTCACTGGACAATAAACCCCTTGGATCAGGCACCATTACGCACGTCACTCTCCCCATCACATCACCATTCCCACACTACTGGAGCACCACGAGGAGCTGTCATTCCACATCGTCACGTCACCCCTTCACCGGATCGTCTTGGGATTGCCCTGGCTCAGACTACACAGTCGAATGGGCAGGTGGAGCGCATGAACCAGGAGCTGGGGAGGTTTCTTCGTTGCCACTGTCAGGACCGGCAGGGTGAGTGGGCGAGGTTTCTTCCCTGGGCAGAATATGCCCAGAACTCCTTCGTTCCTCCATGGGGCTCACTCCCTTCCAGTGCGTCCTGGGGTACCAGCCGGCCCTGGTCCCTTGGACACCCAGCCAGACCGATGCGCCCGCTGTCGACGAGTGGTTCCACAGGGCCAGCCAGGTCTGGGACGCCACCCATGTCCATCTCCAGAGGGCCATTCGTCTCCTCCCGTTGCTCCCCTCCGGTGCTCTGATTCGCCGGTCTACTAATCCACCGGTCTGAGCGCACCATCTCGGCAACACCGGAATGGAAACCCAACGCACCCTAATCACCTTCAGTGCACCTGCACCTCATCTCATCACCACCCCTATTTAGCCATGGACTGTTCTGTATTGTGTTGTGTGTGTGATTGTTAAGCGTCGTGTTGTTTACTCTCTTTGTTATTCTCTTTCTCATTATTAAGTAAACCTTGACCTTGTTAATTCCTGCGTCTGCGTCCTGCCTCTTCGTATATCAGTACTCGTCACAGATGCATGTTAGAACCAGGTATAAACAGTGCTTGAGTGAGTTACTGTAGGTGCCCATGTATTAATTTCTCCTCTCCTTTTGTTAAGGATTATAGGGGGAAGTGGACAGGTGTTTCTAATCCAGAATTAGAGTAGCCTTCATAAATTAGAGTAAAATACACCACATGGGATGTTATGTTACAGCTTTTCAACATAACAATATTATCTGATGTGTGACACAGCAGGGTTGTAGTCAGTGGTGTCAGTATCCATCGCCCTGGATGGTACCACTTTTAATAGGGTTTCCAGAAAGCCTATTAAACCTCTGTGCCAGTGTTGTAAAAGCATTTGTGTATGGGGAGGTATTTTTCTCTTGCCATCAGGGCCATTGTTATATCCTAATGCATTTCTAAAGTTACTTCATAGTGCAGACAGGCTGGTACGTGCCTTACAAACAGGTGAGTGTATTCTCCATATTCTGCGTACAATCCTTTATGGATAACATTTACACTGAACAAAATACAAACGCAACATGTAAAGTGTTGGTCCCATGTTTCATGAGCTGAAATAAAATATCCCAGAAATGTTCCATATGCACAAAAAGTTTATTTCTCTTAAATGTTTTGCACAAATTTGTTTACATCCCTGCTAGTGAGCATTTCTCCTTTGCCAAGATAATCCATCCACCTGAGAGGTGTGGCACTTTTAAGAAGCTGATTAAACAGCATGATCATTACACAGGTGCACCTTGTGCTGGGGACAATAAAAGGCCACTCTAAAATGTGCAGTTTTGTCACCAACACAATGCCACAGATGTGTCAAGTTTTGAGGGAGAGTGCAATTGGCATGCTGACTGCAGGAATGTCCACCAGAGCTGTTGCCAGAGAATTGAATGTTAATTTCTCTACCATAAGCCACCTCCAACGTCGTTTTAGAGGATTTGTCAATATGTCCAACCGGCCTCACACCCGCAGACCACGTGTAACCACGCCAGCCCAGGACCTCCACATCTGGCTTCTTAACCTGTGGGATCGTCTGAGACCAGACAGCTGATGAAACTGTGGGTTTGCACAACTGAAGAATTTCTGCACAAACTGTCAGAAACCGTCTCAGGGAAGCTCAACTGTGTGCTTGTCATCCTCACCAAGGTCTTGACCTGACTGCAGTTTGGCATCGTAAACGACTTCAGTGGGTAAATGCTCACCTTCGATGGCCACTGGCACGCTGGAGAAGTGTGCTCTTCACAGATGAAGCCCAGTTTTAACTGTACCGAGCAGATGGCAGACAGTGTGTATGGCGTTGTGTGGGCGAGTGGTTTGCTGATGTCAACGTTGTGAACCCCACCGCCACATTATGCTATGGGCAGGCATAAGCTACAGACAACCAACACAATTGCATTTTATCGATGGCAATTTGAATGCACAGAGATACCGTGACGAGATCCTGAGGCCCATTGTCGTGCCATTCATCTGCTGCCATCACCTCATATTTCAGCATGATAATGCACAGCCCCATGTCACAAGGATCTGTACACAATTCCTGGAAGCTGAAAATGTCCCAGTTCTTCCATGGCCTGCATACTCACCAGATATGTCACCCATTGAGCATGTTTGGGATGCTCTAGACGTGTATGACAGCGTGTTCCAGTTACCGCCAATATCCAGCAACTTCGCACAGCCATTGAAGAGGAGTGGGACAACATTCCACAGGCCACAATCAACAGCCTGATCAACTCTATGTGAATGAGTTGTGTCGTTCTGCATGAGGCAAATGGTGGTTACACCAGATACTGACTGGTTTTCTGATCCACCAACAGATGCATATCTGTATTCCCAGTCATGTGAAATCCATAGATTAGGGCCTAATTTATTTATTTCAATTAACTGATTTCCTTATATGAACTGTAACTCAGCAAAACCTTTGAAATTGTTGCATGTTGCATTTATATTTTTGTTCAGTGTAAAAAGAAGGAAAGGATCCTAGACTGAACATATCTTCATTGCTAGCTGGCTAATGTTAGCTATGCTAGGGGTTAGGGTTAAGGTCAGGGTTAAGGTTAGGTTAAAGGGTTAAGGTTAGGGGAAGGGTTCGCTAAAAGGGTTAACGTTAGAGTTAGAGTTAAAAAGTAGTAAGTAGTTGCAAAGTTGCTAATTAGCTAAAATGCTAAAGTTCTCTGTGTGTCACGGTTTACTAAGCCAGAACCCAGAAGCAGACCAGGACAAGGTAAGTGGTGTCAAAGGTGAGTGTTTATTTAACTGATCCACGGGTGATGTTGAATAATCCAGGGAACAGAGCGGGCGGCGTGGATGAGTTGTAGAGGGTGCAGTGGTTGGTCCAATGATGGCTCGGCAGCCGCCGACCATCAGGCAGAGGTTGGGTGAAGGTTCCGGACGAGTGACTGTAGGGAGAACAAAACGGAGGTAAGCATACAACAAGCAAACAAGGTGCAAAACCACAAAACTAATGCTCTAAGCTCTAGGACTGATCCGCTGATAAACATACTGTTCATGGCTAACGATCCGGCAGGGAATGGATGTCAGGTCAGAGCTTATGAAGGTGATGATCAGGGCCAGGTGTGCAGATTGCTGATGGAATGCAGGTGTGGAAATCAGAGAGCTCCCGCCTAGCAACGTAGCCCGGCAACCAGGCAGGGAGCGTTCCAGAACCCTCGGGAAACTGGAGATCCCGAGCAGAAAAACTAATACACAGACAGGAACCGACTCAGACTGCCGGAATCGTTACAGTACCCCCCCTCCGACGAACGCCACCGGGCGGATATCCCGGAGCGCCAGGATGGAGGCGGTAGAAGTCACGAATGAGGTCAGCATCTAGGATCTGTCGCCGCGGAATCCAACTCCTCTCTTCAGGACCATACCCCTCCCAGTCCACGAGATACTGGAAACCCCGGCCCCGCCGTCTGGAATCCATGATGCGTCGCACCGTGTAGGCAGGACCACCTCCGATCATCCGAGGAGGAGGAGGAGGAGGCGGAGGAGGCAACAGAGGACTGAGGAAAACAGGCTTGAGGCAGGAGACATGAAAGGTGGGATGGACTCTGAGCGTCCTCGGTAGTTTGAGTCGAACTGCCACCGGATTGATCACCTTCTCCACCACAAACGGACCAATGAACTTCGGTAACAACTTCCTAGACTCAGTCCGTAAAGGAAGATCCCGTGTGGCCAACCAGACCCTATCTCCGATGGTATAGGTGGGAGCGGGGATCCGGCGACGATTCGCCTGGAGCTGATACCGGTCCGAAACTCTAAGGAGTGCCTTTCTGGCCCGATGCCAGGTCCGGTGGCAACGACGAATATGGGCCTGAACAGAGGGCACTGAGAGCTCCTTCTCCTGAGAAGGGAACAAGGGAGGTTGGTAGCCATACAGGCACTGGAAGGGAGACATCCCAGTGGCAGATGTAGGGAGAGTATTGTGGGCATACTCAACCCAAGGCAACTGAGAGACCCAGGAGGTGGGGTTGGAAGAGACAAGGCAGCGTAGCGTGGATTCCATCTTCTGGTTGGCTCTCTCCGCCTGACCATTAGATTGGGGGGTGAAAACCAGATGTGAGACTGACTGTAGCTCCAATGGCCAAACAGAAGGACTTCCAGACAGCAGAGGTAAACTGAGGGCCACGGTCGGAAACGATATCACTGGGCAAACCGTGGACCCTGAAAACCTCCCTAACCAGGATCTCGGACGTCTCCGAGGCAGAGGGAAGCTTGGCAATTGGCACAAAGTGGGCGAACTTGCTGAATCTGTCCACGATAGTCAGAACGACCGTGTTCCCCTCAGAAGCGGGCAACCCAGTGACAAAGTCCAGGGCCAGATGCGACCATGGTCGCGGGGAATAGGAAGGGGGTGAAGTAGTCCAGAGCTGGGCCGATTGGTACTCTTATTCTGCGCACACACTGGACAGGCAGCAACAAAACCCCGAGTATCCTCGGCCATGGCAGGCCACCAAAAAGCGTCTGCGAAGAAACGCCATCGTCCGAGCCACGCCAGGGTGACAAGCCATCTTGCTGGCGTGGGACCATTTGAGGACAGCAGGACGAACCGACTCAGGCACAAACAACCGACCGGGTGGACCGTTACCGGGACCGGGCTGCGTCCGAAGGGCCGCCATCACCTCCTCCTCAATCTTCCACATAACTGCTCCCACGACGCAGTTCCGGGGGAGAATTGTCTCGGTCTTGGACCCACTCTCTTCCGTCTTGGAGAACATCCGGGACAAGGCGTCCCGCCTTGCCGTTCTTAGATCCAGGTCGGAACGTCAGGGAAAAATTGAATCGTCCGAAAAACAATGCCCACCTGGCCTGACGGGAGTTGAGACGTCTAGCCGATTGCACGTAAGCAAGATTCTTGTGGTCAGTCCAGACAATAAACGGTTGCTCCGCCCCTCCAACCAGTGGCGCCACTCCTCCAAGGCAAGTTTCACCGCGAGAAGCTCCCGGTTACCCACATCGTAATTCCTCTCCGCAGGCGAAAGGCGACGAGAGTAGTAGGCGCAGGGATGGAGTTTACTGTCCGTGGAGCATCGCTGCGACAGGATGGCGCCAACTCCCACATCAGACGCGTCCACTTCAACGACGAACTGACGGGCCGTGTCCGGTTGAGAGAGAATCGGTGCGTTGGTGAATCGCCTCTTCAAATCCAGAAACGCTCGATCCGCCTCCGGATTCCACTTGAAGGTCCTGATACTGGAAGTCAAGGCAGTTAACGGAGCGGCCACACGGCTGTAATCCCGGATGAATCTGCGGTAGAAATTCGCAAACCCCAAAAATCTCTGGAGCTGCAATCTCGTACCGGGCTGGGCCCATTCCAGAACCGCTCTCACCTTCTCCTGGTCCATCCTAATCTCTCCCCTGGAGATGATGTACCCGAGAAAGGATGTCGTGTGGGCGTGAAACTCGCACTTCTCGGCCTTCACGAACAGGCGATTCTCCAACAATCGCTGCAGAACCTGCCGGACATGCTGGACGTGGTCGGAAGGTTCCTTCGAGAAGATCAGAATGTCATCCAGGTAAACAAACACAAAGAGACCGATCATATCTCTCAGGACGTCGTTCACCATACTCTGGAATACCGCTGGAGCATTGGTCAGTCCAAACGGCATCACCTGATACTCGAAGTGACCCATCGGTGTATTGAAACCCGTCAACCACTCGTCCCCCTCTCTGATCCGGACCATGTGATACGCATTGCGTAGGTCTAGCTTGGTGAACACCGTAGCACCCTGTAAGGAGTCGAAGGCAGAACTCATCAAGGGCAGGGGATACTTGTTCTTGACCGTGATGTCATTCAACCCCCGATAATCAATACACGGTCGAAGAGAGCCATCCTTCTTACCCACAAAGAAGAATCCTGCCCCCAGGGGTGATGACGAGGGACGAACGAGACCAGCAGCTAGGGACTCCTTGATGTAGGTCTCCAAAGCCTCACGTTCAGGTCGGGAGATACTGTATAACCTTCCCTTGGGGTAGACAGCTCCAGGGAACAGGTTGATGGCACAATCATATGGTCGGTGGGGAGGGAGTGACAGAGCCTTCTGCTTACTGAACACTTCCCCCAAATCGTGATATGTCTCGGGAACCAGGGACAAATCTGGGGGTTTAGCCTCAATCACCTGACTGGGAACCGAATGGGGACAGGCAGTCTTGAGACAGTTAGCATGACAATCAAGGCTCCAACTCGTTACCTTGCCCGTCACCCAATCGAACGTGGGATTGTGTTCCTTCAGCCAGGGGTATCCAAGGACCAGAGGAACATGGGAAGACGGCAGAATGAAGAATGAAATCATCTCCGAATGATTCCCCGACAACAGCATCTTAACCGGTTCAGTCCTCATCGTGATACGTGCCAGACTACTGCCGTTCAGAGTGGTCGCTTCAATGGCTTCCGGCAATTGCTCCTTGGAAAGCCCCAGCTGTTCCACCAACTCGGCATCAAGAAAGCTTCCATCGGCACCTGAATCGATAAAAGCGTTAATCGCTAAGCTCTGATTCCTGTTCATAAGGGTAGCCGGGAAACGGGGTCTGACAGAGGTATTGAGAGGTCGAAACTGGCTCGCTAAAAGTCCTCCCAACTTTAGCGAGCCGAGCAGTTTGACGACCGCCGGGAACAAGTGGCGATGTAATGTCCCGAACTACCACAGTAGAGGCAACAGTTGGTCTTACGTCTATGTAGGCGCTCCTCCTTGGTTAACCCGTGCCGCCCCACTTGCATGGGTTCAGAATCGGGAGACAGGACCTCTCCACTCATCCTGTGTGGTGGACAATCATCGACGTATTCTGGTCCACTTCCCGACCCGACTGGGACCTGAGAAGCTGATCGATTGGACGACCCCCATTGCTTCTCCCTCCTTCGCTCTCGAACTCGGTTATCCACCCGAATAGACAAGGCTACCAAGCTGTCCAGGTCACTAGGCTCTGGATAGGAGATCAACTCATCCTTGAGCTGCTCCGACAGGCCCTGGTAAAAAGCCGCTTGCAGAGACTCCTCATTCCACCCACTCTCCACAGCCAACGTCCTGAACTCGATCACGAAGTCGGCAACGCTGCGAGTTCCTTGGCGAAGCGAAAACAGGCGCCTAGCTGCGTCCATCCCTCGGACGGAATGGTCGAATAGCTTCCTCATCTCGGCCGTGAACCCCTGGTATGAAGCCATGCAGGTGTCCTGTCGTTCCCAAACGGCTGAAGCCCACTCCAGCGCTCGACCACGCAGCAACTCAATAACAAAGGCTATCCTAGCCTTGTCTGTGGCATAAGAGTAGGGCTGTAGATCGAACACTAAACCACACTGCATAAGGAAAGAACGGCATCTTCCCAGCTCCCCCTCATATTTATCCGGCGTCGGAACCTTGGGCTCACGGAATGACACAGCTCCAGAAGCGGCAGGCGAGATGGGTGAAACCGGTAGTGGATTCTCCACCGGAAACTTGCGCTGGGTCTGGACCTCCGTCAGACTGGTAGAAAGGTTCCGAACTGACAACGCTATCTCCTGTAGTACCATGCTATGATGTCCCAACATCTTCTCCTGATGGGTAATGGCATGGCGAACAGAGTCCAGGTCCACTGGGTTCATACTGGCCGGATCGTTCTGTCACGGTTTACTAAGCCAGAACCCAGAAGCAGACCAGGACAAGGTAAGTGGTGTCAAAGGTGAGTGTTTATTTAACTGATCCACGGGTGATGTTGAATAATCCAGGGAACAGAGCGGGCGGCGTGGATGAGTTGTAGAGGGTGCAGTGGTTGGTCCAATGATGGCTCGGCAGCCGCCGACCATCAGGCAGAGGTTGGGTGAAGGTTCCGGACGAGTGACTGTAGGGAGAACAAAACGGAGGTAAGCATACAACAAGCAAACAAGGTGCAAAACCACAAAACTAATGCTCTAAGCTCTAGGACTGATCCGCTGATAAACATACTGTTCATGGCTAACGATCCGGCAGGGAATGGATGTCAGGTCAGAGCTTATGAAGGTGATGATCAGGGCCAGGTGTGCAGATTGCTGATGGAATGCAGGTGTGGAAATCAGGAGAGCTCCCGCCTAGCAACGTAGCCCGGCAACCAGGCAGGGAGCGTTCCAGAACCCTCGGGAAACTGGAGATCCCGAGCAGAAAAACTAATACACAGACAGGAACCGACTCAGACTGCCGGAATCGTTACACTGTGATGAGATTTGAACACGCAGCCTTTGGGTTGCTAGTCGTTCGCGTTATACGCCTACCAATCCACCCCGACCAACCACCCTCCTTTCACTGCCTTAATTAACCTTCTGTCAAATGTAACGTATCATAATAATTTCAGTGTCTCGCAACTATGTTTACTATATCTACGTTTACTATGTTACGTCTAGTCTATGAGACCAGGCTGCTGGGGGAGGACAATGACAAGTGGGTGGAAGTTAGTGTATGAATCAATTCACACATTTTAGACATTGGTGGAGGGATAGCCATGAAATGAAAACAGATGTAGATGTCTTGAGTGGGTTATTGCTAGCACAATAAAAAACGACTACATCAACCTGAAAGCATGTTGGTTCATTGTTTACACCAACTTTAATAGGTGCGTAATTACGCTTTTAAAAGTGATGACTTGTCTGAGCTTCATTAAAATGGCGCGGTTGTTTGCAGCATCACACGTCGTCTGTAGACAGAATTTGAGGCGTGGCTAGCCTACTCTGTGTAATGACATTTTTTCCTTACTTGAAAAAACATGTGAAGTAGTGAGTCTCCACAACTGCCGCGCAGCAGATGCTTGGCTTGAAGGGACAGGACGCACAAGTATGTTTAAGTAAAGGACTGTCAAATAATGCAGTTTCAAGAGGGGTAAGCAACAAAGCTATTTCAGAAATTGTTTGCAGATATGAGTTTTCATGTTTTTAATGTCTATTTGATAACATGTGGCTTGGTTTGAGTAATTGCAGTAGCATACCATCTCGTTTTTGTTAGACGCATGATAACCGATACGAAGTCGCAAATAATTCACATTTCAAACAATTGTAATTACAGGGTTTGCTTTGGAGAAAAGTAAAGTATCCTATGTTATTTTTTCTTTTCACAGATGGCTGTTTTCGCAAACAATACTTTTGGAATATTTTGGATTACTGCAAAAATACTATCTTTCTCTTTTGGACCCACTAGAACAGTGTCCCTCATGACACTTATTTTTTTCCGAAGATCGACCTAATGTTCTGAAATGTTAACTGAGATGAATTCGTACTACATCGTATTTGAGATATTAATAGCAATTTTGTCCATCTCTGGCAATGTATTGGTTTGCTGGGCTGTCGCCATCAACACCACTCTGAAAACAGCTACTAACTACTTTTTGGTGTCTTTGGCTGTGGCAGATATTTTGGTGGGTTGCCTTGCCATCCCCTTTGCCATAACCATAAGCATTGGTATCGATTTGGACTTCTATGGATGCCTTTTCCTTGCTTGTTTTGTTTTGGTACTGACTCAAAGCTCAATTTTTAGCCTCCTTGCAGTTGCAATTGATAGATATTTGGCCATCAAAATACCCCTCAGGTGAGTACCTTATTTTGGATTTTCATTGCTAGACAGACATTGAGCGTCTGTGTTTTGGGATTTAAAGTTAATAGCATATACTTAGGAGTAATTAAGGAAAAGCCCACACAAATAGCCATGTTTTCAACTAGGGATACTTTACTGATTTTATTATCCCCGTGGGGAAAATTTGTTGCAGTAGCCTATCATGTACACGTTAAAATGGCGTTAAAAAAGGACAAGAATAATACAGTAGACAACAAATTCACAATAAAATTCATAACAGTTATATATATACACTGCCTGTCCAAAGTTTGGACACACTTACTAATTCAAGGGTTTTTCTTTATTTTTACATTGTAGAATAATAGTGAAGACATCAAAACTATGAAATAACACATATGGATTCATGTAGTAACCAAACAAGTGTTAAACAAATAAAATAATATATTTTATATTTGAGATTCTTCAAATAGCCACCATTTGCCTTGATGACAGCTTTGCACACTGTGATTTATTTAGAATTCAAGGCACACTTAACCAGCATGGCTACCACAGCATTCTGCAGCGATACGCCATCCCATCTGGTTTGGGCTTAGTGGGATTATAATTTGTTTTTCAACAGGACAATGACTCAACACACCTCCAGGCTGTGTAAGGGCTATTTGACCAAGAAGGAGAGTGATGGAGTGCTGCATCAGATGACCTGGCCTCCACAATCCCCCGACCTCAACCCAATTGAGATGGTTTGGGATGAGTCGGACGGCAGAGTGAAGGAAAAGCAGCCAACAAGTGCTCAGCATATGTGGGAACTCCTTCAAGACTTTTGGAAAAGCATTCCAGGTGAAGCTGGTTGAGAGAATGCCAAGAGTGTGCAAAGCTGTCATCAAGGCAAACAGTGGCTATTTTAAGAATTTAAAATATAAAATATATTTTGATTTGTTTAACACTTTTTTGGTTACTACATGATTCCATATGTGTTATTTCATAGTTTTGATGTCTTCACTATTATTCTACAATGTAGAAAAAAGAAAACCCTTGAATGAGTAGGTGTGATATATACTGTATATCAGTCAGGTCTAAAATGATTGGCACCCTTGATAAAGATGAGCAAAAAAGACTGTATAAAATAAATAATACAGATACTGAGCTATATTGTATGCTAAACAAAATTGGGAAATTATATTATATTCTGGGCTTACAGAGAAGTAGATTTTGTTTAACAAGTAATACTTTATTTCTCAAAAACATAGGGCAAAAATAATATTGGCACTCCTGTTTTCAATACCTCACCTTGCAAGGATAACAGCACTGAGACCTTTTCTAAAATTATTTATGAGATTGGAGAACCATTCCTCCTTAGAGAATATTTCCAGATCCTTGATATCCTTCGTCTGCGCTTATGGACTGCCCTCTTCAATTCAAACCACAGATTTTCATTGGGGTTCAAGTCCGGAGACTGAGATGGCCATTGCAAAATGTTGATTTTGTGGTCAATTAACAATTTCTTTGTAGATTTTGATGTATGCTTGGGGTTATTGTCTTGCTGGAAAATCCACTTGCGGCCAAGTTTCAGCCTCCTGGCAGAGGCAACCAGGTTTTGGGCTAAAATGTCCTGATACTGGGTAAAGTTTATGATGCCTTTGAACTTAACAAGGGCTCCAGGACCAGTGGAAGCAAAATAGCCCCATAACATCAAAGATTCACCACCATATTTTATAGTAGGTATGGAGTTATTTTCTGCTCATGCATCCTTATTTCGATGCCAAACCCACCATTGTTGTGCGTGGCCAAAGAGCTCTATTTTCATGTCATCTGACCATAGCACCGGTTCCAATCGAAATGCCAATGCCGTTTAGCAAACTCCAGGCCTTTACATTTGTTGGATGATATGAAAATAGAGCTCTTTGGCCACTAGGCTCTGCTAGGCTAGGCTGCCTGCTGCCTAGTCTCGAAAAATCCGACCCTAGGTAACAGTGACTAGGGTCTGGTTTAATGATGGACTCTTGGCATAGAGGAACCACGTCACTATCCGCTTGAATAAAATAGTAGCTAGCAAGATGGAGGTTATTTTTAATGAGTGCCTTTCGCAAGTGGCTAGTTTACATCAACTACCTTCACTAAATCCACTGCAAAGGTTTTGCCTGTTCTGGCACGATATCTGCCTTGTGATTTGTTGGGAGAGTTGTCTGTCTGAAGAGGACCCACCCTGGAAATGTTATTTTCCCCTTATCGAAGTTGCCAAAAGAGTCCATCATTGAAACAAGACCCCAGTCAATGAATAAATGTTGTGAAAATAAGACATTGTAAAATCTAAAATAGGCCTTAGTTGAGGGAAGTTGACTAAACCTGCGGTCCAATAATCTGATAACCGTGGTTCATCCAGGGGGTTCTATTTTAACAAACCTAAAGCAATAGTAAATATTAGCGCTGGCGGTAGCAGTTCGGGGGGTGTGTCAGAAATATTTTTGCTATTTTCACAACCGGAATTATGGGCGCATTAGCTGGCGGTGGCATGAAGGGGCTGGGTTTTGACGAATAAACAAGTTATGGGTGTGTCGAGGCTTGGCCCCTCACTGGCCAATCAGAACGTGCTCCATGGCTAAATATGTGGTTGCTTCAAGTTGTGTATATACAGTATTTTTATGTATTGCGTTGTCATCAATTCGAATGTTAGTCTGTTATAGCCTACACACTAAGAAAACAGTGTTCCTCAAGGGTTCTTTGGGAACAGTGATGGTTCTATGTGGAACCATAATGACTCAAAGAACCCTTTGAGCCCTTCAATGGTTCTTTGCAGTTCACAAAAGGGTTATTTGCTCTTTTAGTAATAATTCAAATGTAGGGGCGACAGCTCATTCGAATATTTTGGTCACAGCTCTGTTTGTGCAACAGTGAGTTAGTGTCATTCCAGTTTATCTAATCTGTTGTGTTACGCATATTACATATTATATATGACTATGGCCAGCGGCGGTGTCCTGTGAAAGATTCACGTATGGCCTTGTGTCAATTTAGTTCTCTAAATCAGTTCTCTCCTCAGGGATCTCCAGCTGTTCCAGAGCTAGTACACCTGATTGAACTTGTCAATGAACACAATAATAACACTTATGAAATGTTTGAAAATATAATATGGCTATTGGCTAACCATAATAAAAAACCCTGTATAGTTCTTCAAAAGGATCTACAAATAACCTCTGAGAAAGGAGATTGAGAAAGGTTCTTTATAGAAAAATTATCTATAAAGGTTCTCTAAAGAACCATAAAAAGGGTTCTATATAGCTCCAAAAAGGGGTGTAACCATAGCGGAACTTTTTTTTGGTGCTATTTAGAATCTTCTTTTAATGGTCCTTTTAGAAACTTAGGAAAGGTTTATTTATAGCACCATACAGGTTCCATGTAGAACCTTATGAGCATGGTTCTTTATAGAACCTTAAAAAAAAGGTTATATATACAGTGAGGGAAAAAAGTATTTGATCCCCTGCTGATTTTGTACGTTTGCCCACTGACAAAGACATGATCAGTCTATAATTTTAATGCTAGGTTTATTTGAACATTGAGAGACAGAATAACAACAACAAAATCCAGAAAAACGCGTGGCAAAAATGTTATAAATTGATTTGCATTTTAATGAGGGAAATAAGTATTTGACCCCTCTGCAAAACATGACTTAGTACTTGGTGGCAAAACCCTTGTTGGCAATCACAGAGGTCAGACGTTTCTTGTAGTTGGCCACCAGGTTTGCACACATCTCAGGAGGGATTTTGCCCCACTCTTCTTTGCAGATCTTCTCCAAGTCATTAAGGTTTCGAGCCTGACGTTTGGCAATTCGAACCTTCAGCTCCCTCCACAGATGTTCTATGGGATTAAGGTCTGGAGACTGGCTAAACCACTCCAGGACCTTAATGTGCTTCTTCTTGAGCCACTCCTTTGTTGCCTTGGCTGTGTGTTTTGGGTCATTGTCATGCTGGAATACCCATCCACGACCCATTTTCAATGCCCTGGCTGAGGGAAGGAGGTTCTCACCCAAGATTTGACGGTACATGGCCCCGTCCATCGTCCCTTTGATGCGGTGAAGTTGTCCTGTCCCCTCAGCAGAAAAACACCCCCAAAGCATAATGTTTCCACCTCCATGTTTGACAGCGGGGATGGTGTTCTTGGGGTCATAGGCAGCATTCCACCTCCTCCAAACACAGCGAGTTGAGTTGATGCCAAAGAGCTCGATTTTGGTCTCATCTGACCACAACACTTTCACCCAGTTCTCCTCTGAATCATTCAGATGTTCATTGGCAAACTTCAGACAGGCCTGTATATGTGCTTTCTTGAGCAGGGGGACCTTGCGGGCGCTGCAGGATTTCAGTCCTTCACGGCGTAGTGTGTTACCAATTATTTTCATGGTGACTATGGTCCCAGCTGCCTTGAGATCATTGACAAGATCCTCCCGTGTAGTTCTGGGCTGATTCCACACCGTTCTCATGATCATTGCAACTCCACGAGGTGAGATCTTGCATGGAGCCCCAGGCCGAGGGCGATTGACAGTTATTTTGTGTTTCTTCCATTTGTGAAAAATCGCACCAACTGTTGTCACCTTCTCACCAAGCTGCTTGGCAATGGTCTTGTAGCCCATTCCAGCCTTGTGTAGGTCTACAATCTTGTCCCTGACATCCTTGGAGAGCTCTTTGGTCTTGGCCATGGTGGAGAGTTTGGAATCTGATTGATTGATTGCTTCTGTGGACAGGTGTCTTTTGTACAGGTAACAAGCTGAGATTAGGAGCACTCCCTTTAAGAGTGTGCTCCTAATCTCAGCTCGTTACCTGTATAAAAGACACTTGGGAGCCAGAAATCTTTCTGATTGAGAGGGGGTCAAATACTTATTTCCCTCATTAAAATGCAAATCAATTTCAAAAAAATTTTACATGCGTTTTTCTGGATTTTGTTGTTGTTATTCTGTCTCTCACTGTTCAAATAAACCTACCATTAAAATTATAGACTGATCATTTCTTTGTCAGTGGGCAAATGTACAAAATCAGCAGGGGATCAAATACTTTTTTCCCTCACTGTAGCACAAAAAAAGGGATCTGCCATGGTTACAAGCCAAAGAAACCTTATTTGGCACTATATAGAACCATTTGTTTTTAGTGTGTAGTTCGTTAAATAGCCTGCCCCATATTTGCTAAATATGTTGAACATGTTTGCAGTCCACATTGTTCTAATTGCATTGCTTCAATATGGAAATACATTGTTAAACATATGCTATAGCATTCACACTGATATAGGGGCTAGGTGTCACGATCGTCTGAGGAAACGGACCAATACGCAGCGTGTTGAGCGAACATCGTAGACTTTATTATAAAGAAACCACGATCAAAACAACAAACCAAATATGACGAAAGTGAAGTTCAATACTGATAATGACTAACAGCAACAAGGAAACAAAAACCCACAAAACCAAGGTGAAACCACACAGTATAAATATGGCTCCCAATCAGAGATAACGAGCCGACAGCTGACACTCGTTACCTCCGATTGGGAGTCATATGACTAAATCAACATCAAAACCAAACATAGAAATGAAACAACTAGATCCCACATAGAACTACACCCAAATGAAAATGACAACCCTGGCTCACTACTAAGAGTCCCGGAGCCAGAACGTCACACTAGGCCTACTGTAAATTACAGTCTGGACATGGACATGCCAAACATAGTCAATAATTCACTAGGCTATTGATAAGGCATAAAAATACAGTGTATAATTATAAGCAAATTCTAACAAAAACGAAACAACAACTTGTTTTAAATAGGCTATGTCTAAATACAGTTATGGGCACCATAATTGCTCCCTGTGGGCGTATAATACAGACAAGGCAATTTAGACTATGTAGGGTTTTAAGCACATCCAAACTTTTCACAGGAGCTGGATAAAGATCCAATATAAAGAGAACGGGGGAATGTCCCCTCACCGTTATAGTGTTCGCAAATGTAATGTTTTATAAACATAATTGAACCATCTTATAGATCATATTTGCACTTCTCCAGAAATACAGTGGGGGAAAAAAGTATTTAGTCAGCCACCAATTGTGCAAGTTCTCCCACTTAAAAAGATGAGAGAGGCCTGTAATTCATAGAGAAACAATTAAATTGGATGTTCTGAGTCCATGTCAATGCTTAAATCACATCAGAAGACAATTCTTTTTAGGGCTGAAAGGAAATTAAGAAATGTATTATTGAGTGCAATTCCCCTTTAATTACGCATCTGACCCTTTAATTGTGCATCTAGTGAGTGAGGAATGTGGCGTCTAATGTGCCTGTCTAGCGATGGTTCTGTACTGCTGCTGCTCAATTCATGGCAAAGTTTGCAAATAACAAATAATAGATACAAATTATATACTTCCTCATGATACAGTGGGGAAAAAAGTATTTAGTCAGCCACCAATTGTGCAAGTTCTCCCACTTAAAAAGATGAGAGAGGCCTGTAATTTTCATCATAGGTACACGTCAACTATGACAGACAAATTGAGGAAAAAAAATCCAGAAAATCACATTGTAGGATTTGTAATGAATTTATTTGCAAATTATGGTGGAAAATAAGTATTTGGTCACCTACAAACAAGCAAGATTTCTGGCTCTCACAGACCTGTAACTTCTTCTTTAAGAGGCTCCTCTGTCCTCCACTCGTTACCTGTATTAATGGCACCTGTTTGAACTTGTTATCAGTATAAAAGACACCTGTCCACAACCTCAAACAGTCACACTCCAAACTCCACTATGGCCAAGACCAAAGAGCTGTCAAAGGACACCAGAAACAAAATTGTAGACCTGCACCAGGCTGGGAAGACAGAATCTGCAATAGGTAAGCAGCTTGGTTTGAAGAAATCAACTGTGGGAGCAATTATTAGGAAATGGAAGACATACAAGACCACTGATAATCTCCCTCGATCTGGGGCTCCACGCAAGATCTCACCCCGTGGGGTCAAAATTATCACAAGAACGGTGAGCAAAAATCCCAGAACCACACGGGGGGACCTAGTGAATGACCTGCAGAGAGCTGGGACCAAAGTAACAAAGCCTACCATCAGTAACACACTACGCCGCCAGGGACTCAAATCCTGCAGTGCCAGACGTGTCCCCCTGCTTAAGCCAGTACATGTCCAGGCCCGTCTGAAGATTGCTAGAGTGCATTTGGATGATCCAGAAGAGGATTGGGAGAATGTCATATGGTCAGATGAAACCAAAATATAACTTTTTGGTAAAAACTCAACTCGTCGTGTTTGGAGGACAAAGAATGCTGAGTTGCATCCAAAGAACACCATACCTACTGTGAAGCATGGGGGTGGAAACATCATGCTTTGGGGCTGTTTTTCTGCAAAGGGACCAGGACGACTGATCCATGTAAAGGAAAGAATGAATGGGGCCATGTATCGTGAGATTTTGAGTGAAAACCTCCTTCCATCAGCAAGGGCATTGAAGATGAAACGTGGCTGGGTCTTTCAGCATGACAATGATCCCAAACACACCGCCCGGGCAACGAAGGAGTGGCTTCGTAAGAAGCATTTCAAGGTCCTGGAGTGGCCTAGCCAGTCTCCAGATCTCAACCCCATAGAAAATCTTTGGAGGGAGTTGAAAGTCTGTGTTGCCCAGCGACAGCCCCAAAACATCACTGCTCTAGAGGAGATCTGCATGGAGGAATGGGCCAAAATACCAGCAACAGTGTGTGAAAACCTTGTGAAGACTTACAGAAAACGTTTGACCTGTGTCTTTGCCAACAAAGGGTATATAACAAAGTATTGAGGAACTTTTGTTATTGACCAAATACTTATTTTCCACCATAATTTTCAAATAAATTCATTACAAATCCTACAATGTGATTTTCAGGATTTTTTTTTCTCATTTTGTCTGTCATAGTTGACGTGTACCTATGATGAAAATTACAGGCCATCTTTTTAAGTGGGAGAACTTGCACAATTGGTGGCTGACTAAATACTTTTTTTCCCCACTGTAGCAGAGCCTTTTTCTAAAATGTTTATGAGTTGGAGAACACATTGGGAGGGATCTTAGACCATTCCTCAATACAGAATCCTTCCAGATCCTTGATATCCTTCGTCTGCGCTTATGGACTGCCCTTTTCAATTCAAACCACAGGTTTTCAATGGGTTTCAAGTCCTGAGACTGAGATTGCCATTGCAAAATGTAGATTTTTGTGGCTAAACCATTTATTTGTGGATTTTGATGTGTGCTTGGGGTTATTGTCTTGCTGGAAAATCCACTTACAGCCAAGTTTGAGTGTGGCCAAAGAGCTCTATTTTCATGTCACCCAACAAATGTAAACTCCTGGAGTTTGCTAAACGGTATTGGCACTTGGATTGGAACTGGTGCTTTGGTCAGATGACATTGTTTGACGTTGAAATGAGAATGAATGAGCAGAAAAGAATCCCATACCTACTGCAAAATATGGTGGTAGATCTTTGATGTTACGGGGCTATTTTTCTTCAACTGGTGCTGGGGTCCTTGTTAAGGTCAACGGTATCATGAACTTTACCCAGGACCAGGATATTTTAGCCAAAAACCTGATTGCCTCTGCCAGGATTCAGTAGGCTGAAACTTGGCCGCAAGTGGATCTTCCAGCAAGACAATAATCCCAAGCACACAAAAATTCACAAAGAAATTGTTAATTGGCCACAAAATCGACATTTTGCAATGGCCATCTCAGTCTCCGGACTTGAAACCCATCCCAATGTGTTCTCCAAAAAATTTTTTGTTGAAAGCTCAGTGCTGTTATCCTCGCAAGGTGAGGTATTGAAAGGTATTGAAAACAGGGGTGTCATTAATTCTGACCCCTAACTTTTTGAGAATTTTTGGAAACAAAATCTCTTTCTCTGATCAATTGTATTTCCCAATTTTTTAGCATACAATATAGCTCAGTATTTGAAGTATTTATTTTAGACAGTCATTTTTGATCATCTTTATCAAGGGTGGCAATACCTTCTGACCCCACTGTAACTAAGGCCAGTAGTTTTTCCTGCTCACAGGACTTGTTATCACATTATTTAAGAAGCCCTCTTACTTGCTACCACATCAGATTTCATTTCCGGTGTGTGTGTGTGTGTTCGGCCGGCAGGGCCTTAGTCTTGTGGGACTGTGGTTCCCTCAGATTAGAGTGTTTTCACAGCTGGCTCTGATGGAAGTGAAAGGGCAGACCGAGATGCTTCAAACCCTCCGAGATGGAGCGCTGTTCGGCACCCACTGACTACACACACGCACGCACACACACACACCCACACATTTTAGGGCCTTTGTTTTCTTTTCATGTTTCTGAAGCTATTTCTCTATTTTCTGTCACACACACCAGACTGTCTGGAGGGAAAGATCCAATAGTATAAACTTCTGGCTACCATGTTCCCAGGTAACAAACCTGCCAGGCCTCCTCACATAGCTGTCTCTCAGTAACAGTTTCTTCAGTTCTGTTCACAGGCCCCACGTCTTTCTCTATGCTTCAAAAGAACCAGTGTTGTGTCCTTGAAAAGCCGCTTTCCTCTATGCTGCTACTGAGACTAAAATGTTTTCAGAGGCTTTTTTTTAAAGGATGGCATTGCCAAACTAAGTGTGTGGATTTACATCATAATGCCTTGCCACTATTGAGCCCCAAACACTGTGAGGCTGTTTCAATAAAGTTTGTCATTTGACATTTGCGGTTGTTTCAGGACATGAGAGGAAATGGGGAGTGTGGCAACAGGTCTTCCTTACTACACGCATATAACAGATGTGACATAAGTACAGCCACAATGAGCGTGAATAGTAAAGCACTCCTCACCACCTTTATCCTATCACACTTCTGCAACACTACTGAAGGAAATTCACACATTTTGTTTGTACAAAACCCGAAAGTCAAGCCTCCCACACACCAGCATTATTCATAGTTTGCATCCAAGCAATACATTCACTCTATGGCTCTGGGTTGCATTAAAGGGTTGATGATAATTCCATTCACCAGACCAGTTCTATTTCAAATAATTGTTCAGTTACTCAGTATGTGTACGCCTTCATTGGGCGGGGTCACATGGAACTCCTATCACACAATGTCTGTGGTAGACAGACAGAAGCGACAGCCAATAGGGGGGACCCTCGCTCCTTTATAAGGCGCTGTCGCTCCCTCTCGCCTCACTTTTCGTTCTTCCTTACAAGGTCGTTATACTCCTAAAACTCTTCTCAGCATCAACTTGGATTAATGCTTTCCAGCAGAACCCGTGAGGATTCTCTGCCGTGGAGTTAGTCCTGGCGTTTGGTAGCTAGCGTTCACCCCATAGGTTAATAGCCTCATTGCTTAGCCATAGCCCCGGTATAGAAAAACCTGGCCTATGCGTGTGCTTCCAACACGTAGCTGTGTAGCTAGTAGTCCTGTTGGTAGCTAGCTAGCTTTCACCTCGTGGGTTAGCAGTCTAGCTATTGCAAGCACACTGGGAAGAGGTAGCAATAACTGTTGGAGTGAGCTACAAGCCTGGGGCTAAAAGTCTGGTTGTAGGTGGCACGCAGTAACTGGAGAGAACCACAGGGTACGTTGCTCTACAGGCTAGATAATCTCCCACGACCGCAGTACCTATAGGCATGACCGGCCAGCGAGGGTGCTATTAAGTAGGGATGCTACCATGTAGGTAGAGAGAGCTAGAGAAGGAGCTAGCTCTAGTTGTGTGTTCGCCAATGCTTATCTGTGTAGCTAGCTAGTCCTGGCATAGCAAGCTAGCGTTCGCCCCGAGGGTTAGTAGTCTAGCTGATACTAGCACACTGCTAGCTGAAGAGAATGTGCGTTCTTCGTGAGCTAGCTAGATTTCGACTCTCAAAGTCTCTATCCTTTCTTCCTCCTCGGTGGGAATAAGCAGCACGAAGTGGTAGTTAGGTGGGCTGGTAGGGCAGAGCTAGCCGTGTGCAGCTAACTGGCCAGAGACTGAGAAGTACATTTTCCTTTCGGCAAAAGTGCTCAATCCTCTTGACGAGAAACTTAATTCCTACGCTCTGTAGCGAATCCTCATGGGTTTGCCTGTGAACTGTTTAGCAAGAAAGCATTAGTCCAAGTTGATGCCGAGGAGAGTATTTAGGAGTATTACGACCTCGTAAGGAAGAATGGAAAGTGAGGCGAGATTGAGCAACAGCGCTTTATAAAGGAGTGGGGGTCCCCCATATTGGCTGTCGCTTCTGTCTGTCTACGACAGACATTGTGTGATAGGAGTTCCTTGTGACCACGCCCAACAAAGGCGTACCCATTCTGAGTGCCCTCACTCATATTATCATATATCCGAGGTTTCATTAAGTAACTTTACGTTTCCACGTGAGAGGATTGCTGTCAGGCCTACTCTCATCTATAGTGACATGGGCTGTGCTCACAACATGTGGCACTTCATCTACATTTTACATTTACATCATTTAGCAGACGCTCTTATCCGAGCGACTTACAAATTGGTGCATTCAACTAATGATAGCCAGTGGGACAACCACCTTTTTCTTTTTTTTTTTTTATGGGGGTGGGGGAAGAAGGATTACTTTATACTATTCCAGGTATTCCTTAAAGAGGTAGGGTTTCAAGTGTCTCCGGAAGGTGGTCAGTGACTCTGCTGTCCTGGCGTCGTGGGGGAGCTTGTTCCACCATTGGGGTGCCAGAGCAGCGAATAGCTTTGACTGGGCTGAGCGGGAACTGTGCTTCCGGAGAGGTAGGGGAGCTAGCAGGCCAGAGGTGGATGAACGTAGTGCCCTCGTTTGGGTGTAGGGTCTGATCAGAGCCTGAAGGTAAGGAGGTGCCGTTCCTCTCACAGCTCCGTAGGCAAGCACCATGGTCTTGTAGTAGATGCGAGCCTCAACTGGAAGCCAGTGGAGTGTGCAGAGGAGCGGGGTGACATGAGAGAACTTGGGAAGGTTGAACACCAGACGGGCTGCAGCGTTCTGGATGAGTTGTAGGGGTTTAATGGCACAGGCAGGGAGCCCAGCCAACAGCGAGTTGCAGTTATCCAGACGGGAGATGACAAGTGCCTGGATTAGGACCTGTGCCGCTTTCTGTGTAAGGTAGGGTCGTACTCTGTGAATGTTGTAGAGCATGAACCTGCAGGATCGGGTCACCGCTTTGATGTTAGCGGAGAACGACAGGGTGTTGTTCAGGGTCACGCCAAGGTTCTTTGCACTCTGGGAGGAGGACACAATGGAGTTGTCAACCGTGATGGTGAGATCATGGAGCGGGCAGTCCTTCCCCGGGAGGAAGAGCAGCTCCGTCTTGCCGAGGTTCAGCTTGAGGTGGTGATTCGACATCCACACTGATATGTCTGCCAGACATGCAGAGATGCGATTCGCCACCTGGTTATCAGAAGGGGGAAAGGAGAAAATGAATTGTGTGTCGTCTGCATAGCAATGATAGGAGAAACCATGTGAGGATATGACAGAGCCAAGTGACTTGGTGTATAGAGATAATAGGAGAGGGCCTAGAACTGAGCCCTGGGGGACACCAGTGGTGAGAGCACATGGTGCGGAGACAGATTCTCGCCACGCCACCTGGTAGGACGCAATCCAAGAGTGAGCAGCGCCGGAGATGCCCAACTCAGAGAGGGTGGAGAGGAGGATCTGATGGTTCACAGTATCAGAGGCAGCGGATAGGTCTAGAAGGATAAGAGCAGAGGAGAGAGAGTTAGCTTTAGCAGTGCGGAGAGCCTCCGTGACACAGAGAAAAGCAGTCTCAGTTGAATGACCAGTCTTGAAACCTGACTGGTTTGAATCAAGAAGGTCATTCTGAGAGAGATAGCAGGAGAGTTGGCTAGAGACGGCACGCTCAAGTTTTTGGAGAGAAAAGAAAGAAGGGATACTGGTCTGTAGTTGTTGACATCGGAGGGATCGAGTGTAGGTTTTTTGAGGAGGGGTGCAACTCTCGCTCTCTTGAAGATGGAAGTGACATGGCCAGCGGTCAAGAATGAGTTGATGAGCGAGGTGAGGTAAGGGAGAAGGTCTCCGGAAATGGTCTGGAGAAGAGAGGAGGGGATAGGGTCAAGCGGGCAGGTTGATGGGCAGCCGGCCGTCACAAGTCGCAAGATTTCATCTGGAGAGAGAGGGGAGAAAGAAGTCAAAGCATAGGGTAGGGCAGTGTGAGCAGGACAAGCGGTGTCATTTGACTTAATAAATGAGGATCGGATGTCGTCAATCTTCTTTTCAAAATGGTTGACGAAGTCATCCACAGAGAGGGAGGAGGGAGGGGGAGGAAGAGGAGGATTCCACAGGGAGGAGAAGGTGGCAAAGAGCATCCTAGGGTTAGAGGCAGAGGCTTGAAATTTAGAGTGGTAGAAAGTGGCTTTAGCAGCGGAAACAGAGGAAGAGAATGTAGAGAGGAGGGAGTGAAAAGATGACAGGTCCGCAGGGAGTCTAGTTTTCCTCCATTTCCCCTCGGCTGCCCGGAGCCCTCTTCTGTGAGCTCGTAATGAGTCGTCAAGCCACGGAGCAGGAGGGAAGGACCGAGCCGGCCGGGAGGATAGGGGACATAGAGAGTCAAAAGATGCAGAAAGGGAGGAGAGGAGGGTCGAGGAGGCAGAATCAGGAGATCGGAGGGAGAAGGATTTAGCAGAGGGAAGAGATGATAGGATGGAAGAGGAGAGAGTAGCGGGAGAGAGAGAGTGAAGGTTGCGACGGCACATTACCATCTGAGTAGGGGCAGAGTGAGTAGTGTTGGAGGAGAGCGAGAGAGAAAAGGATACAAAGTAGTGGTCGGAGACTTGGAGGGGAGTTGCAGTGAGATTAGTAGAAGAACAGCATCTAGTAAAGATGAGGTCAAGCGTATTGCTTGCCTTGTGAGTAGGGGGGGACGGTGAGAGGGTGAGGTCAAAAGAGGAAAGGAGTGGAAAGAAGGAGGCAGAGAGAAATTAGTCAAAGGCAGACGTAGGGAGGTTAAAGTCACCCAGAACTGTGAGGGGTGGGCCATCCTCAGGAAAGGAACTTATCAAGGCGTCAAGCTCATTGATGAACTCTCCAAGGGAACCTGGAGGGCGATAAATGACAAGGATGTTAAGCTTGAATGGGCTAGTGACTGTGACAGCATGGAATTCAAATGAGGAGATAGACAGATGGGTCAGGGGAAAAAGAGAGAATGTCCACTTAGGAGAGATGAGGATTCCTGTGCCACCGCCGCGCTGACCAGATGCTCTCGGGGTATGCGAGGAAAGAGCAGTAGGAGTAGCAGTGTTTTCTGTGGTAATCCATGTTTCCGTCAGCACCAAGAAGTCGAGGGACTGGAGGGTAGCATAGGCTGAGATGAACTCTGTCTTGTTGGCCGCAGAATGGCAGTTCCAGAGGCTGCCGGAGACCTGGAACTCCACGTGGGTCGTGCGCGCAGGGATCACCAGATTAGAGTGGCAGCAGCCACGCGGTGTGAAGTGTTTGTATGGCCTGTGCAGAGAGGAGAGAACAGGGATAGACAGACACATAGTTGACAGGCTACAGAAAAAGGCTACAATGGCATGGGCTATACTCACTTGTACTCACAACATGTGGCACTTCATCGCCATGAATCCAAGCCTCTAACTCTTGGTATGAATCTGTACTAGTTTGGTCTGTAACGACAGATAATAGGCCTATCACACATCTCACGTAAAGATATCACACATCTCTTGAGTGGATCTCTAATTAGTGCTGGTGCCATGCCATGTGAGGGCAGGATATTTGCGTACTTTGCATGCAAATCAAAGTGTAGGCTAAATTTGATGGGGTTGCCAGTGGGGCAAAGAGAAACACCTGTTCCCTTTGAGGCTATACTGTGGTTTTTAAGCGGATGTGCTGTGAAGTGATTATTGACACTGTGTACTAGCCTGGCAGAGGTTTGTGGGCTGCAATGTGCCCCAGGCGGAAGCACATGAACAGTGGGGTTTGAAAAGGGATGTGTGGGGAGAAAGGAACAGAAGAAAGGGAGAGAGAAAGAGAGAGAGAGAGAGAGAGATGATGCCAGTGTGCTGTTGTCATGCCAGATCTAATCCGCTCAGCCGACCATTCACTGGCCCTTGCAGAGGAATGCCACCAAATCCATCAGAGACAGTGAGAGGGAGAGAGGGAGAGGGGGACAGAGGGAGAGAGAGAGGGACAGAGAGAGTAGGAGAGAGAAGCAGAGAGGGAGACTGAAAGAGTGTGTGAGAGGGAGACAGAGAGAAAGAGAGAGAGCGTGTGAGAGAGACAGAGAGAATGAGAGAGAGAGCTGTCTACCCCCAGATAATAGTCCCTGCCTGGAACACATACCTCTCTTGGCTGAGAGGTTAGAGGACTAAGAGGAGGAGAGAGAGACAGAGAGATGGATGGTTAGAGAAGAAGAAAGAGGAAGGAGAGTTGCGTGCAGTGTACCCACCCTATTCATAGGTTGCACCTCTGTCACTCGGGCCGCGTCATGTCATTGTTATGTCATGTCATGTCACCTTCCGGAGACACTTGAAACCCCACCTCTTTAAGGAATACCTGGGATAGGATAAAGTAATCCTTCTACCCCCCCCCCTTACCCCACCCCAAAAAAATAAAAAAATAATTGTAAAGTGGTTGTCCCACTGGCTATCATAAGGTGAATGCACCACTCTGGATAAGAGCGTCTGCTAAATGACGAAAATGTAAATGTAAATGTAAAATGTAATGAACCTTCTCAAGCCTCCCTCTACTGGCAGTGCAATAGTGGTGCCCTAAAATCGTGATAAGCCCAATCATTCTGGATGGAGGCTAATGACTGTTTAGTCTAAATTACACTATAGTGGCTGGAAATATGATCACATCGCTAAAGTAGTCACATTTTTAGTAGGAAACAACTTTGCCTGCATTATCATGTCTTCAAATTTAATTTAGACAGATGGCAATGTTCATAAAAAATAACTAGGAATGCTAACGTTAGCAGCTAAAATACGGTGTCCTCCCCTCAATCTTAGCTAACTAGCTATTGTTATGCTGCATCTAAAGTCAATCTGGTGACATCAAAATGATGACAAAAGGTTTTCCTGCTAATTATTTGCCTCCATTTGAATGGCATTGTATTTCCAAGCCACTGTAATGCACTTTTGATGAAATCTTCATCAGTGCTCATTGACGATGCATTGAGTAGAATGCTCAGTTGGGCATCAGTCCAAAACAAACGTTCAAAACAATATTGTGACGAAACATGCAACCCATGAATAGCCTTAGGGCCCATCCCTCCAGGAACTTAAGCATGGCTGCGGACTAAGAGAGACTAAGAGGAGAGAGACAGAGAGATGGATGGATGGTGAGAAAAGAAAAGAGAGGAAGGAGTGATGCGTGTGTCCACCCTTAGCGCCCATCACTTCAGGTCCCTAAGCATGGCCATGGCTGTCTGTAGATTATTGATGTCAATGGGGCCACAGACACAGCATCCTTCAGTGAGGGACAGAGGGATGGGAAATTGAGAAATAGGGACAGAGGTAGAACCCAGGGACCCATGATTAATAATTTACTGCTCCATCACAAAAGTCCCAGTCTGTTTTGAGGCTTTGACGTCTGAGGGGCTACAGTACTAATAATGTAGGTAATGATTGAAAGCCAGGGTTATCAGTCAAATGAGCTACTGCTGCCTGTGAAACTAAACTTATGTGAAATGACACATGGCTGACAGTCATTTTACTGGCAAATTAACCATGTGAAAAAGCACCTGTTTCACAACGAGGGGAGGGATTTTTTTTTCTCCAGCAGACAACGACCACTTCCTCTTCTTGAATAAAACAAAAAAGCTATTTTCTCCATTGCACTCAATTATTAGTCTGTCTATTTTAATAGTAGTTGCTATTTGTTGTACTATAGGAAATATCATGTGGAAATATAATTTACATGCTTATCATGGCTAGTGAGTCTACTATCATGACATTACATGTAATTATTACATGCTATGATCAGAACAAGTGAAATCACATGAGCACTGACAATAAGTTAATGATTATCCTTTATCTACTGTATATCAAATCAAATCAAATGTTCATTGTCACGTGCGCCGAATACAACAGGTGTAGTAGACCTTACAGTGAAATGCATACTTACAAGCCTTTAACCAACAATGCAATTTTAAGGAAGAATACCAAAACAAATTAAAAAAAAACATTAAATAAAAAAATAATAAGAAATAAAAGTAACAAATAATTAAAGAGCAGCAGTAAAATAACAATAGCGAGGCTATATACAGGGGGTACCGGTACTGAGTCAATGTGCGGGGGCACTGGTTAGTCAAGGTAATTGAGGCAATAGGTACATGTAGGTAGAGTTATTAAAGTGACTATGCATAGATAATAAACAGAGAGTAGTAGCAGCGTAAAAGAGGGGGGGTGCAAATAGTCTGGGTAGCCATTTGATTACATGTTCAGGAGTCTTGTGGCTTGGGGGTAGAAGCTGTTTAGAAGCCTCTTGGACCTAGACTTGGTGCTCCGGTACCACTTGCCGTGCAGTAGCAGAGAAACAGTCTATGGTGGCTGGAGTCTTTGACAATTTTTAGGGCCTTCCTCTGACACCGCCTGGTATACAGGTCCTGTATGGCAGAAAGCTTGGCCCCAGTGATGTACTGGGCCGTACGCACTACCCTCTGTAGTGCCTTGCGGTCGGAGGCCGAGCAGTTGCCATACCAGGCAGTGATGCAACCAGTCAGGATGCTCTCGATGGTGCAGCTGTAGAACCTTTTGAGTATCTGAGGACCCATGCCACATTTTTTCAGTCTCCTAAGGGGGAATAGGTTTTGTCGTGCCCTCTTCACGACTGTCTTGATGTGCTTGGACCATGTTAAGTTTGTTGGTGATGTGGACACCAAGGAACTTGAAGCTCTCAACCTGTTCCACTACAGCCCCGTCGATGAGAATGGGGGCGTGCTCGGTCCTCTTCTTTTTCCTGTAGTCCACAATCATCTCCTTTGTCTTGATCACGTTGAGGGAGAGGTTGTTGTCCTGGCACCACACGGCAGATGCTAAGCTACAGGACTGTTTTGCTAGCACAGACTGGAATTACAGGCAACATCCGCACTGAGCTAAAGGGTAGAGCTGCCGCTTTCAAGTAGCGGGACTCTAACCCGGAAGCTCATAAGAAATCCCGCTATGCCCTCCGACGAACCATCAAACAGGCAAAGCGTCAATACAGGACTAAGATCGAATCGTACTACACCGGCTCCGACGCTCGTCGGATGTGGCAGGGCTTGCAAACTATTACAGACTACAAAGGCAAGCACAGCCGTGAGCTGCCAATTGACATGAGCCTACCAGACGAGCTAAATTACTTCTATGCTCGCTTCGAGGCAAGTAACACTGATGCATGAGAGCATCAGCTGTTCCGGACGACTGTGTGATCACGCTCTCCATAGCCGATGTGAGTAAGATCTTTAAACAGGTCAACATTCACAAGGCTGCAGGGCCAGACGGATTACCAGGACATGTACTCCAAGCATGCGCTGACCAACTGTGTCACGTTCGTTGAATGACGGGACAGACCAAGGCGCAGCGTGATATACGTACATGTTTATTAACGTAATAAACACTTGACAAAACAATAAACGAAACGAAACGTGAAGTCCAAGGTAGCACACACAACATACCTTACAAGGAACAAGATCCCACAACTACAGTGCCAATAGGCTGCCTAAGTATGATCCCCAATCAGAGACAACGAGCGACAGCTGCCTCTGATTGGGAACCACACCGGCCAACATAGATCTATACATACTAGAATACAACATAGAAAAAGCACAACAAGGAATATACACACCCTGACTCAACATATAAGAGTCCCCTGAGTCAGGGCGTGACAGTACTCCCCCAAAGGTGCGGACTCCGACAGGGTAGGGGCAGGGTGGGCATTCCGCCTCGGAGGTGGATCAGGCTCGGGGCATGACGACCTCTCACTCTCCGCCTCCCTGTTGCGCCCCTGGTCTGGTCTGGACCTCGGCGCTCTGCTTCCCCTCTCCTTCCTCCCACGATACGCCAGGCCCCGTCTGGACCCTGGTGTGGGAGACCCCGAACCTGGAGAGGGGCTGACATCATGGTCTGGACTGGAGCCGCTGACCGGAGCTGGACTGGACCCCGGTGGAGCGGACTGCTCTGGCTCCGGAGTGGAGCAGCTGACCGGTGCCGGACCAGGCACCGGTGGAACGGGCACGGGCCGTGCCGGACTGGACTAACGCACCACTGGTCTGGTGCGAGGAGAAGGCACGGGCCGGACCGGACTAGGAACACGCACCACTGGCTTGGTGCGAGGAGCAGGAACGGGCAGGGCCGGACTGGCGACACGCACCACTGGCTTGGTGCGAGGAGCAGGAACAGGCCGGGCCGGACTGGCGACGCGCACCACTGGCTTAAGTTTGCCGATGACACAACAGTGGTAGGCATGATCACCGACAATGATGAGCCAGCCTATAGGGAGGAGGTCAGATGAAGCGTATTGATTTGACCTGAGAACTCTGTGGCTCAAAGCAAAACAGTGGTTCTAAATATACTTAGCTGGAGGCAGTAGCTGTTTCCATTTCACAGTCATTCAGTCACACCACACAGGTTACACACGTGTGAAACAGGACAAATATAAGCACCCCTTATTTGTCTGTGTTCAACACTGTATAGATTGACTGTTGTTCTATTTTGATCTCATCCTTCTTCATATGCTAGCTATTAAGGTTAACCTCAGTGTGACTGGGCTAGGTCCTGCAGACATCGTGCTTAGAGAGGTGATGAGTTAGACTCTGTGAATTTTCCTATCACATGCCTGTCTCTTAAGTCAATGTGCAAATGTGCTCAGTGAAATGTAACATCTTACTTGCTCAAATTGCAATATCCTGTTCACTGCAGCAGAGCCAGCTTGTTTGCTCTGAGAGAGTGTCACAAACATATTATACAGATCCTTACATTGATTCAACCATGGGTTACGTAACATTCCAATATTCATACTAGCATACCACTTAGAATGCATGCCCAATACAACACATTGCTTCATAAGTGGTATGCTATAGATACTGGAACAGAGCACATGACAAGGCAAAGAGAGGCTACAGTAGGATACATGGTGTCTGTGTAAAGCAGACAGGATGTGGGTACTGTACACTGTGAGGCACAGACAGCAATGTGCTGCTGATAACATTATGTTTTCCTTATGTCCTCCAACACATGGAGCCCAATGGCATTCTCACCCAGACCTCGATCGTTAGAAGTCTGCTGGAATTACGTCTCGTTATCTGTTGGTATCCTGCTTTAGGCAATATCATGGAAATGATAGATTACTCCTGTCACAGGCCCTAATATAATGTTCAGTTGGAAGAACTTTTAGGACCGCATGTTTGCTTCTCTATTGCCTTTCGGTTACTCCTTACGTTATTTTATTCATGAATGGATGTGCAGCATTAGTGCCATAATGCTTGACAGAGGGCCACTGTGGCCTTTAAGGTCACAACTATTAGGGAACAGAAAATTAGACCCATGTATAACCCCCACAGATGTTAACACTGTCTTTTTGGTCTCTGCACGTCCCCCTATCCAGGTACAGGGAGCTGGTGACAGGCACGAGGGCCAGAAGAATCATTGCTATCTTATGGATGCTGTCCTTTATCATCGGCCTCATCCCGTTCCTGGGTTGGAACCTGAAGGTGTCTTCCTCTCGTCAGAATGTCTCCAGCAGCCTGACAAATGGCAGCTCTGTGGGGGACACCAATACCACCATCAGCAGCAATCTTACCTGCCTGTTTGAGAATGTGGTGGATATGCACTACATGGTCTACTTCAACTTCTTCGGCTGCGTCCTGCCTCCTCTGCTTATCATGCTGGGCATCTATGTGAAGATCTTCACTGTGGCCCGCAAGCAGATGCACAAGATTGAGCTCAAGTGCTCGGTGAGCAGCAATGGGGGCAGCCAACATCACGGGCTGCTTCAGCGCGAGATCCGTGCTGCCAAGTCTCTGTCCATCATCGTGGGGCTGTTTGCCCTCTGCTGGCTGCCCGTGCACATCCTCAACTGCCTGACCCTGTTCTACAAGGAGCTGCAAAAGCCGCCCCTCGTCATGTACATAGCCATCATGCTGTCGCACGCCAACTCAGCTGTCAATCCCATTATCTACGCCTACCGCATCCAGGACTTCAGGAACACCTTCCGCAAAATCCTGACCCGTCAAGTCCTGTGTCAGAGGGAGGAGCTGTACCTCCACTCCTCCAAAGGGAGCAGGCGGAACAGAGACCAGATCCACATGACCATTGACCCTTTACTCTGAGGGGTGGGGCTGCAGGCCGGGCGTGTGACTCAAGGAGAGCCCCAACTCCTCAAAACACTACCCATGTTCATGTTTTTGTTGTATTTTATTATTGAATGTCATTTTAAGTGAGATTATAAATGTTTACAGTACAAAGAGAAGGGGTATAATGATAAATTAAGCTGAATAGATTAATCTGTCAAATATGCCTTGAATGTGGAGTGTTATTTATGAGTTAAGGTGAGTATCAGGCCAGCTGATGAAAAGCTAGCTTGGTCCCAGATCTGTTTGTGCCGTCTTTCTAACTCCTATGGTCATTGTCATGGCCATAGGAGTTAGCAAGACCGCAGAAACATCTGGGACCAGACTAGTGAAAATCGTATTTACTTTAAAGCTGGAAACCGTACTTGGTACAACTGCCACGTCCGTTTGCGATATTACAACAACTAAGAAGTTACTTCAAACAACAAATATTGTTTTTTCCCCCTCGGACATCATTGCACGCATGATAGAACAGCAGAGTATGTAGGCCTACTGCAATTGTTTTTACCATGATGCTGGATGCTCCTCTCCTCTGTTTCATCAACAAAACAAAAACAATAACACGTACTGGGGTCGAATAGTGGCACTGTTTTACCTTATGCAGATTTCAGCTTTAACTGTTGAAGGATTATTATTTTATTTTGTTGAAGCCAACTGGATTTGCAGGACTGTGAAATTAATCCACTGATGAATCCATTACTACGAGATAACACCTAATTTACCATATTTACACATTGACCATATCATAACTTAAAACACTCATTTTTCTAAGCCTTAACTTTCCAAAAATAATAGGCATCAAGTGTTCAATGTTGTTTACCGTTTGGTATTTTATTTGTCATGTAGCTCAAATTTGAGAAACCTGGCTGAGGTGTGTACTGTATTGTTCGTCATGGGCTATATCGGACTTCCTCAGTACTGGTGTTGCATAAAAACATACATAGGAAACTCTGCCCAGTGGAACCATTTACGACTAAACAGCAACACATCCAGTGAGAGGGCACAAGACACACAACACAGCTCGGATTGGGAAAGTATTTTTACACATAATATAAACTGGAGTGTTATTGTGCTCTGCTTGAATTTAGCAAATGTCATGGCTTCTTTAGTGTCATGGAGAAAGCTCAGGAATATACAGAATGTGGTGGGAAGACTGACTGAGTCATGTGGGAAAAATACATCTAAAATTCAGACACAGAATACTTAGAGGTAAGAAAATCATGTCAATCATTACTTACAAATACATGCCTCATTATTTGAAATTCTTGATTACTTAGTTATGTAATCCCACTTTAAAATTATAGATTTACATTATTATTCCTAACACAATGCAGACATATTTTGGGGTCTTGTTCAACATATCAGAAAACAAATATATGATGTGTTATATATTGCACATCTGAATGTCACTCTCTTCCCTTGGCATCCCTAGAAGGTCCATTATACAACCCTCACATGGACTAACACACACACCTCACATGGACACAGCTGCGATCGTTTGCCCACCTGGCAAATTCCATTCCACCACAGGCCACCATCATCATAGTGTCAACTCTGACTAACTGTCTCTCTGTAATAAAGGAGAAGCGAGAGAGCCTGGCGTCTTCACAAAGGACACTGGGATGTAAGTGTCACCTCATAAAAACAAACCAGGCGGCTTTTAACACTAAATATTGTCAAACTGTTGGATCAACCACTTCTACTGCGTACGGTCTGGCCTTGTCCTAGCATAGCAGCTAAGAGCCATGTGGCTCCATCCCCCTCACTCAGTCAGAACTCCTAAATTCACAACTTCACTACACCAAGCCAAATCAGTCAATGCAATGCTGAGGAGGTCCGTCTTTGTTGAACGAAACAAGTACCCAGGGTTGGGGTCAATTCTGAATTGAGTTGCGAATTGCTCTTTAATGACAATTACATTCTTGAATTTGTATTGGCCACACCTGACAGGAAGCAGAATTTGAATTGAATTTGCATTAAAGAAAGTATAGTTAAATTAAATGAAATTCAATGAAATTAAAATGGTATATTTATTCTGAATTGCTTTAAATTAAATTATACTTCCTTCAATTCAAATTCTGCTTATTTTGGGGTGTGGCCAATTCAAATTAAATTCAGAGATTTTGAATTGACCCCAACCCTGCAAGGAACATGAGGCCTAACGAGATTGTAGGGTTTACAAGTTTTTGTTCTGTGAAAGACAAAAATATGCTTCATTGGTTTAAGTGTGTAATTGTATTTTTGTACCAGTGAGTCTGACACAGTTCTGTTAAATAGACGTGCATCGTTCTCTGTTTGAAGATGTCTCTCCCTCTACTTGAACACCAACTGATGTACTTGCCCTTGTTCTGGTGGTTAGCATTGTGGACAATGGCCTCTTTTCTAAGAAGCAGTGAAAGTCTATTTTCTTTTCAACTGGCTGAAATTAGATGTGGCTTTCTATCAAAGACAGGAAACCAAACCTCCACAAAATAGTTCCAGTTTAACGAGTCTCAGTTTGGATGTAATGGCACACAATTGGTGCTACAATTAAGGTGTTTTTCCCCTCTACTATGAGAAGAGCCTCCTTGGTGTGCTATTAAACTGTGTTGTGTACTGTTTTTGAGTGTACACAAAGTTAAAGAGATTGAACGGTATCTAAAATACTTACAAATTTGTAACATATTGTAAGAATTGGAATTCGTAACATATCATATAAAATGGATGACAGGAGAGGAACAAAAATTGCAGGACATAACATATCATACGAAATGGATGACATTTTTGGGGACCAGTTTTCTCTTGTGAGCGCTACTTTCAAAACTACTGCCTGAAATGTAGCCCTGTGTAGCTCAGTTGGTAGAGCATTGTGCTTGCAACCCCAGGGTTGTAGGTTCATTTCCCACGGGGGGCCAGTATGAAAAATTTATGCACTCACTAACTGTAAGTCGCTCTGGATAAGAGTGTCTGCTAAATGACTAAAATGTAAAATGTAAATTATACAAAACCTCTGTAGCATCACTTTAACTTCTATAATGAATATAAGACAAGCGTTGTCTTAGCACAGGGGTCCAACAAATACAGTATTTCCATTGTGTTTAATTTCTTAGTTTTTCATTTCTTCACCATACACATCAACCTTCACCTCTCTACAACTTCAAGGGCTAAACTATAGGAGTGTGCCAAACTTCAAGTACATTCCATTGGATACTGCATTGTACTGGTATTACTATTATTTGTTCACTCAAATGTGACCTTAGCATCAAGATAAGGGCTCAATTCCATCAAAATTCAGTAAATAAACTGAAATCCAATTTCCTTAAATGAGAAAAATGTGGAATTGGAATTTCAGTTTACTTCCTGAGTTGATTGAATTGAAATGGAACTGCCCCAACCCTGCAAGACACTGTGGGTTGTAAAGCCTTCAACAAGTGTGACTTCTGAATGATGCCTTCCAACGATTTAAGAAGAAAAACATTAAAGAACAAGCTGATGTAGTTTTCCAACCTGTGTGTTTGCAAATGTGTTACAGTATTGATGTCAATAATCAGTAGCCTAAACAGTCAACTGTGGTTCACGTCAAATCAAATCAAAGTTTATTGGTCGCGTACACAGATTTGCAGGTGTTATAGCAGGTGCAGCGAAATGCTTATGTTACTAGCTCCAACAGTGCAGTCAATGATTGGAGCTTCAATGATGTTCAATGTTTTTCCTGCTCAAATTATTATTATTTCACTCAACTGACTACAACTGTAAACCAATACTGCTATTTAACATGAGGAAATCTGTATGGTGAATTATTTTGTTAATAAAAGCTATGTTCATATTGTTACAGATCAGACTCATATTCTTACAGGAAGAGTTTACAAACCTACATATAACAATTTTCATTTATTTAGCTCACAATGTTTTAAGTTCAGAACAAATACTTAAATATACAAAACACAAACATATTTGTACTCTCTGGTCACTGAACGACTGGACTGAGTAAAATGTCTTAACTTTACAGTTCCCTTTCAGCAGGCAGCACCATATGGTGACTGACTTGTCTTCAGATAAAAGGAGTCTTAAAATACAGTCAATGAACAGATGCACATTCTCTGGCAACAGATTAAGAACACAAACACACTCACAAAAAACAGCAACATCTGTTGACTTTTGATTTTCAGAAAGCAGAGAACCACACCAGAGTTCTAGAAGAACAGCACAATGACCTAAAAGCCATAAAAGTAATCTTCACACATGCAGACAGACTGGAGGAGACCATACAGCAGCTGTAGACTTTGCCTTTTTTAACGTCTTTCCTCAAGATGTGTTGTAGTAGGTTGGTCTCAGATGGTGCTGTGTGGCTTTGAGTCAGGATCACTGACCTGTTGGGTTGTGCTCTACGTGTCTGTGCTTTGGGTCTGTAGCTGCGGTCTGGTGTTCTACATGTAGGTCTGGATGAGTGACCTGGGGTCTGGTGCTCTACGTGTTAGTTCTTACTGCTCTCCCAGAGAGGATGCTGGACATCTGCTGGTCAGACAGGGTCTCCTGCTGGGACAGCCCCATGGCCTGACTGAGGTAGGCAGCCAGGATGTGCTTACACTGACACAGGAGGAGGAATGTTAGGGAAGTCACAGTACAATACAATGGTGTGTGTGTGTGCGTGTGTGTGTAAACCATGATGAAGGCAGCTTAGTTGTTCACTAGCTTATTAAATCTATTGCATTGGAGCCATGAGAGTGTGCAGCTTTTCGTTTCTCATTGTGTGTGTGTGTGTGTCACTCAAGACAGAATTCAAGTTCAGGCAAGTTTGCAGAGATGCTTATAATTATGATTAATATACAGGTAACTGCCAAAATAAAGGAAACACTTGAGTAAATGAGGGATAGAAAGTCAATTGAAAGCAGGTGCTTCCACACAGGTGTGGTTCCTGAGTTAATTAAGCAATAACATCTCATCATGCTTAGGTTCATGTATTAAAAATGCCCAGTTGCCCATTATTTTGGCTAACCGTGGCTAGAAGAAGAGATCTCAGTGACTTTGAAAGAGGGGTCTTAAATGAGCATAGGGGGTTTAAAGGGTGTGTGTGTGTCAGTCTCAGTCACCAGATCTCAACCCATTTGAACACTTGTGGGAGATTCTGGAGCGGCCTGAGACAGTGTTTTCCACCACCATCAACAAAACAGAATGGTGTCCCATTCCTCCAATAGAGTTCCAGACACTTGTAGAATCTGTGCCAAGGCGCATTGAAGCTGTTCTGGCAGCTCGTGGTGGCCCAATGCCCTATTAAGCCACTTCATATTGGTGTTTCCTTATTTTGGCAGTTACCTGTATGCATTACTTTTTTTTAACTTATGGTTATTACATTTATAAAAAATGCATAATGCCTCTAAGATGTCAGTATTTGTCATACCAATGTAATAATGTAGGCAGAATGTATTATATTCCCAAAAAACATTGGGCAGAAATACTTCTCAGAGTAACAGTACAGTACAGTGGTGTCTCTCCTGCTGGGCTGTGGACCTAGAGCAGGGAGGCAGGGCTGTCATGGTTTGTAGACTGTCCAGGCAATAGACTCCATGCAAAACCCCCAGTGGCACACTAGGGTGGCCTACTTCTATGTGGTAGACGTAGACCCATGATGCCGATGATGACGGGGTCTAAAGTGAGACTGTGGCCCTGCCCCTGGTCTATCCTAACCGACCGATGACTGGGTCGCAATGACGATGACAGGGTCTGCAGTGCCCTTAAAACAACACAGACAACTCTGTCTCTATGTGGGAGAGAGGGGGAGTAGTGTGGTCAACCTCACTGTGAGGTATGGATATATTCTGTATTCAAGGAAATATTCAGAGGCAGCTTAGGGTTGATGGGTTGATGGGTCTTTAGGGTATTTTTGCCTTTGCGCTCCTGGGTTTCATACGGGATGAACAGGTTTAAATGAGATGCAAAAAGAAAACACTAGTGCCAGGGTCTTGCTAATAATGATCAAATAAGGATCTAGTTTGTCTCATGGACGTCAACGGTAGAAAGATACAGACCGTAAATATAAATGGTGGATTGGAAAGGGCATGCATTATGCTATACAGAATGCTTCTCTTTCTGATATGCATTTCATGGGTACGGGATCAGTCTATGCCAGTGAAGACCCACCCTTTAGTCTCTTGCTGCTTTCCGTTTCTCAGGCTGATTTTAGCATCACCCCTCTAGGGACTGGAGTCGTCATTATGCAAGGGGTAGCTAGGAGTCAAAGTTGTTGTAGCAAAAACAGATATTTAGAGCTACATTTCAAAAATAAACAATCAAAGATGAGACCAGACCAAAATATGCCCTGGCTGCTCAGTGCAACTGGTATACAGATCAACATGTGACTGCCTTCTGGGGGGGAAACCCTGAATGGTGGAATTCCGCATCTTGTCTTGCTCAGTTATGCATGACTAGAACAGGTGGTGTGTGTGTGTAGGTTTTGTATGATGTCTTTGTAGTTTATGGCTGTCTGCTCTATTAATGATTAATAAATTATTATGGCTGTGCTCACCAGCAGGCTCTCGTTCCTCCTGAGCACAGCGTAGGCGAAGGCTGGGCAGGAGCAGTAGTGACAGGAGGTGTAGCAGGTGTACAGCAGCCCTGACCCTCCAATCACCTTCAACAAAACAAACACGGACACAGTCAAAAACAGGTAGAAGTCAAACGAAGAGCTGGCCAAAACCACAGTTGTACTGGAGAGCGGATTCATGCAAACATGGAAAAAAATAGGTAATGGAAAGACTTAAATATATCACAGTGTTATAGGAGAAGAGCAAGAATGTCTTGTCTCTAGCAAGTACTTAAACAAACCTATCAAACAATTATGTGAATTCTGTACTGATACTGCATTCGACCTGCCAGTGAAAACAGCTCGAGTCAATTCCACACATGTTCACAGCAGCTGAGGAGCACTGTAGACAGTAGAGCAGCGTGAGGAATGAGCTCCTCCAACACATCCCACTAACCTTGGGGACTGTTCAGGAGGTTGTTACGTTACAGAACATTAAGATACAAATGTATGGTGTAGAACAGATATGATTGTCTGTCAGATAGAATATGGAATTGTGTCAGCTGTATTCATTTTATTTCTATCCGCAACGTTCACAATATTTCACATCACTGAATACACCCCTGGCATTTTTATTGGCAGACTAAATAGCCTTGGTTTCTCAAATGACTGCCTCGCCTGGCTCAAATGACTGCCTCGCCTGGTTCACCAACTACTTCTCAGATAGAGTTCAATGTGTCAAATCGGAGGGCCTGTTGTCTGGACCTATGGCAGTCTCTATGGGGGTGCCACAGGGTTCAATTCTTGGGCCGACTCTTTTCTCTGTGTATATCAATGATGTCGCTCTTGCTGCTGGTGACTCTCAGATCCACCTCTACGCAGACGACACCATTTTGTATACATCTGGCCCTTCATTGGACACTGTGTTAACAAACCTCCAAACGAGCTTCAATGCCATACAACACTCCTTCAGTAGCCTCCAACTGCTCTTAAACACTAGTAAAACTAAATGCATGCTCTTCAATTGAACGCTGCTGGCACCCGCCCACCCGACTAGAATCACTACTCTCGACGGGTCTGACCTAGAGTATGTGGACAACTACAAATACCTAGGTGTCTGGTTAGACTGTAAACTCTCCTTCCAGACTCATATTAAGAATCTCCAATCCAAAGTTAAATCTAGAATCGGCTTCCTATTTCTCAACAAAGTCTCCTTCACTCATGCTGCCAAACATGCCCTCGTAAAACTGACTATCCTACCGATCCTTGACTTCGGCGATGTCATTTACAAAATAGCCTCCAACACTCTACTCAGCAAATTGGATGTAGTCTATCACAGTGCCATCCGTTTTGTCTCCAAAGCTCCATACACTACCCACCACTGTGACCTGTACGCTCTTGTTGGCTGGTCCTACATTTACATTTACATTTTAGTCATTTAGCAGACGCTCTTATCCAGAGCGACTTACAGGAGCAATTAGGGTTAAGTGCCTTGCTCAAGGGCACATTTACGTCATTTAGCAGACGCTCTGCTAAATGACGTAAAGAAGGATTACTTTATCCTATCCCAGGTATTCCTTAAAGAGGTGGGGTTTCAAATGTCTCCGGAAGGTGGTGAGTGACTCCGCTGTCCTGGCGTCGTGAGGGAGCTTGTTCCACCATTGGGGTGCCAGAGCAGCGAACAGTTTTGACTGGGCTGAGCGGGAACTACAGTGGGGGAAAAAAAGTATTTAGTCAGCCACCAATTGTGCAAGTTATCCCACTTAAAAAAGATGAGAGAGGCCTGTAATTTTCATCATAAGTACACGTCAACTATGACAGACAAAATGAGAAAAAAAATCCTGAAAATCACATTGTAGGATTTTTTATGAATTTATTTGCAAATTATGGTGGAAAATAAGTATTTGGTCACCTACAAACAAGCAAGATTTCTGGCTCTCACCGACCTGCAACTTCTTCTTTAAGAGGCTCCTCTGTCCTCCACTGCGTTACCTGTATTAATGGCACCTGTTTGAACTTGTTATCAGTATAAAAGACACCTGTCCACAACCTCAAACAGTCACACTCCAAACTCCACTATGGCCAAGACCAAAGAGCTGTCAAAGGACACCAGAAACAAAATTGTAGACCTGCACCAGGCTGGGAAGACTGAATCAGCAATAGGTAAGCAGCTTGGTTTGAAGAAATCAACTGTGGGAGCAATTATTAGAAAATGGAAGACATACAAGACCACTGATAATCTCCCTCGATCTGGGGCTCCACGCAAGATCTCACCCCGTGGGGTCAAAATGATCACAAGAACGGTGAGCAAAAATCCCAGAACCACACGGGGGGGACCTAGTGAATGACCTGCAGAGAGCTGGGACCAAAGTAACAAAGCCTACCATCAGTAACACACTACGCCGCCAGGGACTCAAATCCTGCAGTGCAAGACGTGTCCCCCTGCTTAAGCCAGTACATGTCCAGGCCCGTCTGAAGTTTGCTAGAGTGCATTTGGATGATCCAGAAGAGGATTGGGAGAATGTCATATGGTCAGATGAAACCAAAATAGAACTTTTGGTTAAAAAATACTTGTCGTGTTTGGAGGACAAAGAATGCTGAGTTGCATCCAAAGAACACCATACCTACTGTGAAGCATGGGGGTGGAAACATCATGCTTTGGGGCTGTTTTTCTGCAAAGGGACCAGGACGACTGATCCGTGTAAAGGAAAGAATGAATGGGGCCATGTATCGTGAGATTTTGAGTGAAAGCCTCCTTCCATCAGCAAGGGCATTGAAGATGAAACGTGGCTGGGTCTTTCAGCATGACAATGATCCCAAACACACCGCCCGGGCAACGAAGGAGTGGCTTCGTAAGAAGCATTTCAAGGTCCTGGAGTGGCCTAGCCAGTCTCCAGATCTCAACCCCATAGAAAATCGTTGGAGGGAGTTGAAAGTCCGTGTTGCCCAGCGACAGCCCCAAAACATCACTGCTCTAGAGGAGATCTGCATGGAGGAATGGGCCAAAATACCAGCAACAGTGTGTGAAAACCTTGTGAAGACTTACAGAAAACGTTTGACCTGTGTCATTGCCAACAAAGGGTATATAACAAATTATTGAGAAACGTTTGTTATTGACCAAATACTTATTTTCCACCATAATTTGCAAATAAATTCATAAAAAAATCCTACAATGTGATTTTCAGGATTTTTTTTCTCATTTTGTCTGTCATAGTTGACGTGTATTTATGATGAAAATTACAGGCCTCTCTCATCTTTTTAAGTGGGATAACTTGCACAATTGGTGGCTGACTAAATACTTTTTTTCCCCACTGTATGCTTCCGCAGAGGAAGGGGAGCCAGCAGACCAGAGGTGGATGAACGCAATGCCCTCGTTTGGGTCCTCACTACATGTTCGTCGTCAAACCCACTGGCTCCAGGCCATCTATAAATCACTGCTAGGCAAATCCCTGCCTTATCTTAGCTCATTGGTCACCATAGCAGCACCCACCCGTAGTCTGCGCTCCAGCAGGTATATCTCACTGGTCATCCCCAAAGCCAACACATCCTTTGGCCGCCATTCCTTCCAGTTCTCTGCTGCCAATGACTGGAACGAATTGCAAAAATCTCTGAAGCTGGAGACTCTTATCTCCCTCACTAACTTTAAGCATCAGTTGTCAGAGCACCTTACCGATCACTGCACCTGTACACAGCCCATCTGAAATTAGCCCACCCAACTACCTCATCCCTATATTGTTATTTATTTTGCACCCCAGTATCTCTATTTGCACATAATCTCTTGCACATCTATCATTCCAGTGTTAATACTAATTGTAATTATTTTGCACTATAGCCTATTTATTGCCTTACCTCCATAACTTGCTACATTTGCACACACTGTATATATATTTTCTGTTGTATTTTTTGACTTTATGTTTTTTTTACCCCATATGTAACTCTGTGTTGTTGTTTTTATCGCACTGCTTTGCTTTATCTTGGCCAGGTCGCAGTTATAAATGAGAACTTGTTCTCAACTGGCTTACCTGGTTAAATAAAGGTGAAATAAAAACGTGTCGCCTATGGCCCCATGCAAACATTTTAAATATGTATAGTTCCCTTTTTACTTGCATATTTCACTGATCTGACAGAACTAGGTTCGAGAAAGAAAGGTTGTCTTCACCTATCCAATCATTTCAAATCAGTATTCCACCTTAAGGAAGGAAGGAGAGGAAGTATGTATTTTTCAAGAATCCAAATGTTAAACATGTATTGGCTTTGAAAGTGGAAGACAATAATTACGTGGAGCTAGACAAGTGTGTCCAAATATTGCATACAGGCTACTCACAACACTGTAGCTGTAAAGTCTGGCACTCGAGATTAGGTAGACAACAACTCCTGCCTCCATGCAGAACTTTCTCCATTCTGAAGATGATGCATTAGGGCATTAATTCAGAGGATTACTCAGCCTCGTCACCATAACTAATGACTCTCAACATGGCAGAAACAGGCTCCATTATTCCCCAGCCGAGACAAATTCACAGCTGTGTAGTCCCTCTAAATTACCTTCCCAGTGACCTACAAAATAAAACACCTCATTTGTAGAAAAGTGACACTTCATTATAAATGAGTAACTCTTCAGGGAATATTACATTGAGTCAATTTAAAAGTGACAAAAGCAGAGTTGTGAGACTGTGATCCACCGGGCTGAGGGTACTGGAGGGAGACTGTAACGGTGGTGTGTTATGTATGAAAATGTATGCACTCACTAACTGTAAGTCGCTCTGGATAAGAGCGTCTGCTAAATTACTAAAATGTAAAAATGTGTGTACACGTTCACTCCCCCTCAAGGATTTAAGAGCATTATCCTTTTCACATGTACCAGCAAACGGGTGTGATCATTCTACAGTGGTCCCTGAGGTCCCTGAAGCGTATGCTCAAACTGGTGTGATTACAACGCTTATTTAGAACGTCCAGTTTCGATTGATGCAACAATCAGCATTTGCGCTGGCCACACTGTTTTTCACAGAAACATTTTGCACAAACGCAGTCCTTACAAAGCTATGTCCTGAATGTGACCAGTTTATTTTTGGATGCAATGTTCAGACATTCACAGAAGTAGTGACAGCATAATATGAATTAGGTAATAGCAATTACTAATTATAATTAATCACGTCACGGGTGAGCTCACCATTGATCGAAATAATTGAGTAAAACACTTTCTAGTAATCGAAAGTAATCCGACGATGGGTAGTTTGTGCGCGCCGCCATGTTTGTTTTTTCGCTTCAACCAAAGAAAATAAGAGGAGAAAAGATGTGTTTGGTCTGTTTGCAGTATGCTTGTTGAAGGGGGTGTTTTGTCTACGACCGTTCACTTCCCTTCATTCACTTCCGGAAGTTTACTCAAAAGATGAGAGAACCATTCCTTCACCTCAGTATAACATCTTTGGTCTGACAGACGTTTACATGACACCCAGAATGCATTGTATAATGTCAACAAACATGGCGCCACACATAGCTGGCAAATAGCTTAGCATTAGCTCATTATAAATCAGTACAACCTTCAACAAATATTTTACACTTATCATAGGTGTCCATTACAATCTATGCAATAATCGGAATGCATTAGTTGTCACCAGTACTTGAAAACATGTGAATAAAACTGTAAATGCCAGCCAGAAAATGTGCCAGTTCGTGCAACACTGCGCGAATGTCTGCATACTTGACCTGCGGAAACACTAGGGAAGTGCTTGGGCTCTCCTCGAAGAGAGAAGTTTGTCCGGCTCAGTAAAGCCGCAAACATAAATTGTCCGCAACACTGAAATGTGCTACTTCTATGTGGGTTCTCGCGGGACTACTTAGAGGGAAGCCGTCATGTGGCAGAGAGCTCCGAGGTTTGGAGTGACGTCTCTGTCATCAATCCGTCACTGCCAGACTCAGTTATCAGTTGCAGCCAGTCAGGGAGGACTATAGAGGACTGCTGTGGTTTGTGGGAAGTCATGACAGGCACAGGGCTGATGATGCATTTTACTCAAGGCTTCAGACTGCATCATAACTCTGCATTATTTGGCTACATTTGTCATAAAGGGGTGAAACAGTGTTTCCCCTAAATCGTTGCTGCCACTCAAAAATAAATAAATAAATATATATATATATATATATATAAAAAAAACATTTTCAGGATTGTAAAATGTTTTCAGTGTAAACTTAAACGACCCAGATATAAAGTATGTAGAAAAGATATTGGAGATAGCGCCCTTGGCTTGGTTTATATTACAAACATTTAATGTTGCCTTCCAAGAATTTTGCCCTTAAAAAAAAGCTGCTTCACAAAAGCATACAGTGCATTCGGAAAGTACTCAGACCCCTTGACTTTTTCCACATTTTGTTACGTTACAGCTTTATTCTAAAATGGATTAAATTGTTCCCCCTTTCGCCCCAGTCTGAGGTCCTGAGTGCTCTGGAGCAGGTTTTCATCAAGGATCTCTCGGTACTTTGCTCCGTTCATCTTTCCCTCGATCCTGACTAGTCTCCCAGCTGAAAAACATTCCCACAGCATGATGCTGCCACCACCACGCTTCACCGTAGGGATGGTGCCAGGTTTCCTCCAGATGTGACGCTTGGCATTCAGGCCAAAGAGTTCAATCTTGGTTTCATCAGACCAGAGAATCTTGTTTCTCATGGTCTGAGAGTCCTTTAGGTGCCTTTTGGCAAACACCAAGCGGGCTGTCATGTGCCTTTTACTGAGGAACTCTGGAGCTCTGTCAGAGTGACCATCGGGTTCTTGGTCACCTCCCTGACCAACGCCCCTCTCCCCCGATTGCTCAGTTTGGCTGGGCGGCCAGCTCTAGGAAGAGTCTTGGTGATTCCAAATTTCTTTCATTTAAGAATGATGGAGGCCACTTTGTTCTTGGGGACCTTCAATGCTGGGACCCTTCCCCAGATCTGTGCCTCGACACAATCCTGTCTCGGAGCTCTACAGACAATTCCTTCGACCTCATGGCTTGTTTTTTGCTCTGAAATGCACTGTCAACTGTGGGACCTTATATAGACATATGTGTGCCTTTCCAAATCATGTCCAATCAATTGAATTTACCACAGGTGGACTCCAATCAAGTTGTAGAAACATCAAGGATGATCAATGGAAACAGGATGCACCTGACCTCAATTGCAAAGGGTCTGAATACTTATGTAAATAAGGTATATCTGTTTTTATTTTTAATACATTTGCAAAACTGTCTAAAAACCTGTTTTTGCTTTGTCATTATGGGGTATTGTGTGTAGATTGATGAGGGAAAAAAAGTATTTCATAAATTTTAGAATTAGGCTATAATGTAACAAAATGTGGAAAAAGTCAAGGGGTCTGAATACTTTCTGAATGTACTGTATCTTGCTTTTCCGCCTTAAAAACTTTTCCCTGTGCTGATTCTCTGTGCCCTGTCACAACTGTCAACCAACAGACTGAGAGAACCCCATATTCTCACAGAAAAGGTCACCTGAAGTTATGAATGAGCCAATGTGGCAAACAGATAGTAGCAACCTATGAGCACACTCTTAGAAAAAAGGGTTCCAAAAGGGTTCTTCGGCTGTCCCCATAGGAGAACCCTTTTTGGTTCCAGGTAGAACCCTTTTTGGTTCCAGGTAGAACTCTTTTGGGTTCCATGTAGAACCCTCTGTGTAAAGGGTTCTACATGGAACTCAGAAGGGTTCTCCTATGGAGACAGCCGAATAACCCTTTTAGGCTGTAGATAAGAGTGCAGAGAAAGGCCAGTGTATTCATTAGTTTCACAGCAGACACAATAACAAAACAAAGACATGTGCAACAGGTCCCAGACCGGCTCCTCCCCCCAGCCCAGAGCTACAAAGTAGGCCTACTTCCAGGAAAAGGGGGTATAAACTAAGCTCTTCAGACTGAGCTTATTCATCTATAATAATACGGTGTTATTGCAAGTCAAGCCTCTTCTCAGAAGTGATGTCCAACTGGCTGTGTCATGATTCTAGTCAATAAAAATCTGACGTTTGAATTTTCTCTGACATCATTAAAGCTTTGAGCTGCTGGAGAGAAATAGAGGCGTGGGTTAGTGGGATCAGTGACCAGACACCTACACGATGTTGCAGAGTGAGTTACCCTAAATCAAGGATCATAAACTAGATTGGGCTGCGGGCCGATTTGTTCTTGAGCGGACGGTCGGGGGGCTGGAACATAATTATAAATCATTTGCAAATTGACTGCAAGAAGCCCAAATAGTTGTAATATTTGACTAAAACATAATAATTTCAAACCTTGCTTACATTTGTATACGATCACGTGTACCTCTATTATGCGTGGAAATACTTGGGAACAGATTTCCAAAATAAGAAAATCACTTGAAGCTGATATATATATAATGTTGTATTTTTTTGGCACAGAAAACTTGGGGGGCCAAATGAAAACACCCGTGGGCCTAATTTGGCCCGCGGGCCACTGGTTGCGAAACCCTGCCCTAAATTATGCTTACAGTGAATTTAGTCCTCCTGGAAAATGTTTTAGTAAAGACCAGGGCAGAGTACTCCTGGTAACATCTGTCCACCCACCAACCCATCACAGGTCCCCTAGCCTATTTTTCAATGACTTTGGACAGAGATCCTCTCACTTGTCCCATTAATGTCTTCTTGAACTTCCATAAACCATGACATTCCCCTCCCGTTGGGCCCTTAAGGAAGGCCTTTAACCTCACAACATGCTCTCCATCCAGGGGCACTGCACTACAGCTTGACTCTGTCCTCGTCTCAACTGTGTGTAAGCAATGTGTAATCAAACAGATTAATCTGTCATGTGCCTCAGGTACTGGGGTGAGGAGTGTATTGTGTGTCCTTCACAGGCAGAAAGGTGATATCTGTAATGATACAGAACAATCAGGTAGAGATAATCCTCTGAAACTCCATGGGTTACTGCGTCCTGGTTAAGTGTGTTTAACAATGATTTACAATTATAGATACAACTCTAGACCGCTACTACAAGATATCTGCTGCTCTGTCATCCACTACATAATTTAGTCTGAGACTGCCATCATTGAAGTCATTTGTGGTGACGAGATGCACGAGGGGTGTTGACAAAACAAAGTCATCAGCGATGGGATCATTTCTAACCAATCAGAGTAACGAAGCCAATGACACATTTTCTAACCGCCACTTTACCAGAGATGGAAGAGGAAGCGAAACAACCAACTCGCAGTTTTTTTCTTGTTCAATGAATGTCAATGAACTAAGTAGACCAGGTTCAGCTGCTATTGCATTGATGTTTATGGGAGACACACCCAGTTAATTAGACTGGAACACATTTTTATATTTTTATGGTAAACAACCTCAGTGAACTATCTTCATTTATCCACCATTTTTGGCTTTGACCACGATTGTTCTGGCTCTGGCTCAACCCATCGGTTTCTGGACCAATCAGACGGCCCCGAATGTGTTCGCATTCGGTGAAGGTTTGGGAGGTACTCAGTTCCAGACTCATTGCGGAGAAGAAACCAAAGTCTGTGGGCGTGGCGTAGCGTTTGGCTGGAGCAAGGAGTCTGTGTAGCCAGGCAAAGTCAACATGGCTACTATCAGTCGTTATTCCACACTAGAACTATAGGAGCCTCTAGCCAGGGCTGACAGTCACGGTAATACAAACACTGGGCTGTAGGCTACTGCCTCACTAGGGATTCTGCAGCGAGGCATTTTAAAGAGAGAACATAAAAACACACATTTTCTTTATTAAACAATATACACTTTGTCATTAGCCCTGGTTTAATTTGGAGTGACCCAAAACAAGGCAACTTAACCTGAACCAGACCAGGTTATCCCAATCACACTTACTGTACGCACTCCCTCCCTCGGGATGTGTCCCAATACATCTGAATGAACTCCTTTTCTCCGCGGACAGAAAGTTCCAGGGATGGATAGAAAACAATAGCTAGGTGACATTTGCACTCAAATGATGTTCTCCCTAAAGATTAGTGGTCAAAAAGTAAAAGACATGAGGAGAGAAAGTAATCTAAGAGGAACGACATAGCTAGCTAGCATCTCTTGATTTTGGAGGTTTATGTTTTTATAGAAAAATAAAGCCACGGAAATGAGTCACTCCAAAATTATGGGAAGATAGCACAGCTCACTGATGACAGCTGCCCACTAAATCTTACGCAGACAAAACACTAAAACTGGAGAGACCAAGAGAGGCATGTGTGAGAGATATTTGTGACATGGGTTTGAGTGTCCAGTCACTGTGTAAACTTCAGTCCGTTACCACATCAGTATTTGATAGCCTTCTAAAACAAGCAGGCTAGCAGGCAGGCAGAGGTCACCAGGTCAGTAGCCATCTCCTCAGAACACCCACCCCATTCCACACTTGTATATTTAAAGAGGAAATAATATTGCAAATGGCACAACCACACTACATGAATATGTGATTTCCAACACTGTTTTTTCAGTCACAGATGTTTTAGGAGAAACCGTAATAACTTCATAAAAATATTAAGATTTCTATGGAAATGTAGAACTGAATTTGTGCCCGGAACCACATCATATTATAGCCTAAACATTTCCAATAAACACCACCTAATTTCACTACAGAAGTCACCAAAACCTTGAGGAAAAGGGGATAAAACAATTAAGGAATTTCTTCCAAAGAAACAGAAACCACTCTCTGTATTTAGCCTCATTGTGTTTTTTCTGTCCGATTTTATAAAAGCTGTCGAAAGCGTTTACAGGAAACTTGAGTCACAATGACCATAACTGAACTACACTGACTGGACTGGACAGGCCCTGGTATGACGCAAGAGGACATGGCCTGCAGGGACTGGTAGGGAATGGTTATGGATTAGGTGGTTTTCCATGAGCACAGCAGTAATTAATCAGTCCTTATGTGAGGTTCTGGCATTGATGTCAAGTGTTGGGAAGATAAAAGCTTCTCACCTCTGTGGTCCCAAGATGGCGTAGCAGTGCGGTCGTGTTTTTTTTTCTTCTGTGTCCTTGTGTAAATAGCCAGTTTCTTGTTTTTTGTCTATTTTGTATATATTTCTCAATTTTTACTTTTCATTCTTTAACTAAATATACTTTCCTGCAACCCGCCTCACCCAACGTGGAAAGGATTCTACTATTTCTTATAACTTTTATCAAGAACCTTAAGGTGAAACTAGGCTAGTTGCAACCGAATTGGCTACTTGCTATTAGCCACCGTTAGCGTCGTCACCATTGTCCGTGGCCTGCACTATCCACCAGCCAGCTCTAGCTCTAGCCTGGACAATTCGTCGGCCAGTCTGCACAGCGTGCTATCGACCAAGAGCATTTCGGATTTTCTGCCGGAATCACTGGACCCTAGCGCCGGATCATCGCAACCAGCTAGCTGCAACCTGTTGTTGGCTAATTACCATTGCCCCTTAGCAGCACCAGTTAGCCTCGAACTAGCCTCGAGCCAGGCCCATCTCCCGGCTATCTACCTCTCTGTCAACCAGACGGGACCTCCTAGTGTTGACACTGAGCCCCGCCGATCCAACACGACTGGTTTGCCGACGAAATCGTCTGATGTGGTTTCAACAGGCTTCCCGATACGATGTCGACCACAAAGATCCATCTGCTAGCCCCGGCCCGCTAGCACACGCAAACTACAACTGTGCTTCCTGCTAGCCTGTGCTGTAGCACCAATTTCGAACTGCTCTCGGACTCACATATTGCTGTTCACTGGACCTTATGATCACTCAGCTGCACAGCTGATGTCTGCTGGACTGTTCCTTTACACGGTACCCTGTCCTGTTTATTCTGTTTAGCCTCAGCCCAAACTTTATCGCCATTACCAGTTGTTGTCTTAGCTCTCTCTAATAACACCTGTGATTGCTTTATGCCTCTCTCCCATGTCAATATGCCTAGCCTATTGCTGTTCCAGCTAGTTCTTATTATACAATTTCACTGTAGAACCCCAAGTCCCTCTCAAACTGCCTCAAATAGTTCCTTTGTTCCACCCCCCATACACGCCGAGACCGGCTCAATCGGTGCCTCCAGTGATGCTATCTCTTTCATTGTTACCCAACGCTTAGGTTTACCTCAACTGTCCTCATATCCTTCCATATCCTTTTCTGTACATAATGCCCTGAATCTTTTCTACAACACCCGGAAATCTGTCCCCTTTATTCTATGTACCCAGCGCACTAGAAGACCAGTTCTTAAAGCCTTTAGCCGTATCCTTATTCTACTCCTCCTCTGTTCCTCTGGTGATGTAGAGGCTAACCCAGGCCCTGCAGCCCCCAGTATCACTCCTACTCCCCAGGAACTATCATTTGTTGACTTCTGTAACCGTAAAAGCCTTGGTTTTCTGCATGTTAATATCAGAAGTCTACTTCCTAAGTTTGACTTATTCACTGCGTTAGCACACTCCGCCAACCCTGATGTTCTAGCAGTGTCTGAATCCTGGCTTAGGAAGGCCACCAAAAATTCTGAAATGTCCATCCCCAACTATAACATTTTCCGTCAAGATAGAACTGCCAAAGGGGGTGGAGTTGCAATCTACTGTAGAGAGAGCCTGCAGAGCTCTATCATACTATCCAGGTCTGTGCCCAAACAGTTTGAGCTTCTACTTCTAAAAATCCACCTTTCCAGAAATAAGTCTCTCACTGTTGCCGCTTGCTACAGACCCCCCTCAGCCCCCCAGCTGTGCCCTGGACACCATATGTGAATTGATTGCCCCCCATTTATCCTCAGAGTTCGTACTGCTTGGTGACCTAAATTAGGATATGCTTAACACCCCAGCCATCCTACAATCCAAACTAGATGCCCTCAATCTCACACAAATTATCAACGAACCTACCAGGTACAACCCTAAATCCGTAAACATGGGTACCCTCATAGATATCATCCTGACTAACTTACCCTCTAAATACACCTCCGCTGTCTTCAACCAGGATCTCAGCGATCACTGCCTTATTGCCTGCGTCCGTAACGGGTCCGCGGTCAAACGACCACCCCTCATCACTGTCAAACGCTCCCTAAAACACTTTAGCGAGCAGGCCTTCCTAATTGACCTGGCCCAGGTATCCTGGATGGATATAGATCTCATTCCGTCAGTAGAAGATGCCTGGTTGTTCTTTAAAAGTAATTTCCTCTCAATCTTTAATAAACATGCCCCTTTCAAAAAATACAGAACTAAGAACAGATATAGCCCCTGGTTCTCCTCAGACTTGACTGCCCTTGACCAGCACAAAAACATCCTGTGGCGTACTGCATTAGCATGAAATAGCCCCCGCGATATGCAACTTTTCAGGGAAGTTAGGAACCAATATACACAGGCAGTTAGGAAAGCAAAGGCTAACTTTTTCAAACAGAAATTTGCATCCTGTAACACTAACTCCAAAAAGTTTTGGGACACTGTAAAGTCCATGGAGAATAAGAGCACTTCCTCCCAGCTGCCCACTGCACTGAGGCTAGGAAACACTATTACCACCGATAAATCTACAATAATCGAGAATTTCAACAAGCACTTTGCTACGGCTGGCCATGCTTTCCACCTGGCTACCACTACCCCGGCCACCAGCTCTGCACCCTCCGCTGCAACTTGCCCATGCCCCCCCCGCTTCTCCTTCACACAAATTCAGACAGCTGATGTTCTGAAAGAGCTGCAAAATCTGGACCCCTACAAATCATCTGGGCTAGACAATCTGGACCCTTTCTTTCTAAAACTAGCCGCCGAAATTGTCGCAATCCCTATTACTAGCCTATTCAACCTCTATTTCGTAACGTCTGAGATCCCCAGAGATTGGAAAGCTGCCGCGGTCATCCCCCTCTTCAAAGGGGGTGACACTCTAGATCCAAACTGTTACAGATCTATATCCATCCTGCCCTGCCTTTCGAAAGTTTTTGAAAGTCAAGTTAACAAACAGATCACCGACCATTTCGAATCCCACCGTACCTTCTCCGCTACTGCAATCCGGTTTCGAGCTGGTCATGGGTGCACTTCAGCCACGCTCAAGGTCCTAAACGATATTATAACCGCGATCGATAATAGACAGTACTGTGCAGCCGTCTTCATCGACCTGGCCAAGGCTTTTGACTCTGTCAACCACCGCATTCTTATTGGCAGACTAAATAGCCTTGGTTTCTCAAATGACTGCCTCGCCTGGTTCACCAACTACTTCTCAGATAGAGTTCAATGTGTCAAATCGGAGGGCCTGTTGTCTGGACCTATGGCAGTCTCTATGGGGGTGCCACAGGGTTCAATTCTTGGGCCGACTCTTTTCTCCGTGTATATCAATGATGTCGCTCTTGCTGCTGATGACTCTCAGATCCACCTCTATGCAGACGACACCATTTTGTATACATCTGGCCCTTCATTGGACACTGTGTTAACAAACCTCCAAACGAGCTTCAATGCCATACAACACTCCTTCAGTAGCCTCCAACTGCTCTTAAACACTAGTAAAACTAAATGCATGCTCTTCAATCGAATGCTGCTGGCACCCGCCCACCCGACTAGAATCACTACTCTCGATGGGTCTGACCTAGAGTATGTGGACAACTACAAATACCTAGGTGTCTGGTTAGACTGTAAACTCTCCTTCCAGACTCACATTAAGAATCTCCAATCCAAAGTTAAATCTAGAATTGGCTTCCTATTTCGCAACAAAGCCTCCTTCACTCATGCTGCCAAAAATGCCCTCGTAAAACTGACTATCCTACCGATCCTTGACTTCGGCGATGTCATTTACAAAATAGCCTCCAACACTCTACTCAGCAAATTGGATGTAGTCTATCACAGTGCCATCCGTTTTGTCTCCAAAGCCCCATACACTACACACCACTGTGACCTGTACGCTCTTGTTGGCTGGTCCTCACTACATATTCGTCGCCAAACCCACTGGCTCCAGGCCATCTATCACTGCTAAGCAAATCACTGCCTTATCTTAGCTCATTGGTCACCATAGCAACACCCACCCGTAGTATGCGCTCCAGCAGGTATATCTCACTGGTCATCCCCAAAGCCAACACCTCCTTTGGCCGCCATTCCTTCCAGTTCTCTGCTGCCAATGACTGGAACGAATTGCAAAAATCTCTGAAGCTGGAGACACTTATCTCCCTCACTAACTTTAAGCATCAGTTGTCAGAGCACCTTACCGATCACTGCACCTGTACACAGCCCATCTGAAATTAGCCCACCCAACTACCTCATCCCTATATTGTTATTTATTTTTGCTCATTTGCACCCCATTATCTCTATTTGCACATCATCTCTTGCACATCTATCATTCCAGTGTTAATACTAATTGTAATTATTTTGCACTATAGCCTATTTATTGCCTTACCTCCATAACTTGCTACATTTGCACACACTGTATATATATTTTCTGTTGTATTTTTGACTTTATGTTTTGTTTACCCCATATGTAACTCTGTGTTGTTGTTTTTATTGCACTGCTTTGCTTTATCTTGGCCAGGTCGCAGTTGTAAATGAGAACTTGTTCTCAACTGGCTTACCTGGTTAAATAAAGGTTAAATTAAATAAAAAATAAAAAATTAGGGTCTCTATAGTATACAAAGAGGGTCAATATTCTCAAGACAGCTGTGCATTTTACTTTCATCACTCTTTTGTGTGAATCATGGTTGACTGATTATCAAATGTTTCACTAGGTTGTTTATTGGGAAATTGAGTACTCTAGTGCAAAGTGGGTAGCAGATGTTCACCTGATATGCTCTCCGTCCACTGGGGGATGAGACACAGGTGACAGAGCGCTGGTCCACCAGGTCCAAAGACTGCAGGGCACAGGAGCCAAACACAAACCTCAGCCTGGGAGAGAGACAGGGACAGGGGACAGGCATGGAGAGGGACTCATATTAAGGCTAGCCCTCAACTTAATGTAAAAGCACTTTTAATGCATATAAACAACAACGCAGCAATGCATATAAACAAACACCTGAGAGACAGAGCGACTGAGACAGTAAGCCTGATAGCATCATTCCTAACACACTCAGGCAATTAGCTAAGTGAAAGCAGGTAACGAAGGACTGAAGAGGAAGGAAGAGGTGCTAAACCAGGAAAATCACCCTTAAAGAATAACAACAAACAGCCACAGCACCCACTACATCAGGAAATGCCTCACCAACCAACCAACAGGGGAGGGCCCTTCTGTCTGGGTGACGGCATCTCCATCCCACTGTGGAAAGCACAGGCCATTGAAGGCCACCCCCTCTCCCACCTCACTGTTTTCCCCAATAAAACAAATATTCCCCAGGTAAAAATAAAGGTGAAAGGTAATACTCACGCAATAAGCAGGTCATCAGGAACTGCAAAGAAAACACACACAAAAACAGTGATGGGGTTTGAATAACTTCCTCATCTGGTTTTAAACAGGCTTTAATCTAGGACCTTATTGCTAAATAATTCCTCAGAGACATAGCTTAATGAAAAGTGAATTCGCAATTTCCTTTCCTTAGTTCTCATGAAGACAGTAATGGATGAGTAGTAAGGGAGGAGTAGGCTGGCTGGGCTTCTGGAGAAAGCAAGGGCTTGACCTCGTTGAAGAGGCGTGTATCTACTGACATCACCAACAGCATGGGAATAGGCAAACCCACTAATAGACGCTAACTACCTTTAGCGCATAGTGACGATAGTATCTTCTGGCCAAGGGAGTTTTGTGAAGAGCCCAGACGCTTGTTCTGAATGTTAAAACGCATCGCTTGCAATACGGTTTTGGAAACATAAGGAACATATCTTTCATATCAGCGAGAAATAATTTTCAGGAAACTAAGCGGTTACATTACTACACACCTTTATAGGGTTAGTGTTTCCACCCGGCCATATCTCCATGGTATAGCGCTTTTTTACAGAAGACATGTGGCCACCTGTGCTAATTAGCTATCTAGCGTGCCCCAAACCTGTGTGTTTGTGTAACTGGGGAGGAAGTGTAGTTCATCAACTGGAGGCACACACAGACTATGGATTTGTGTAAAACTGTTACAGTAAGTTTATCTTTTTTATTTGAAAGATTATTTCTCGCTGATGTGAATGATAAGGGGCATATCAGCATATGTTTCGAAAACCATTTCGCAAGCGATGATTATTGAAGTTTCTAAAACACAGCTTCGGAATTGTAGTTCACAAGCAGCCAATCGTGGGCGAAGCTAACCACTGAAAACCCTATGGATAAGAAGCAGTGGCGGTCTGTGCCGTTTTAAGATGAGGGAGGACGATTATTTTTTTTAATGAGCATGACCTTATTTCTATTACAGCATATTGGATTACTGTCATTCATATTCCATTCACCCAGCTCAAGGTAACATCGATAGGTTTAGGCTACTACATGACGTTGACACATTCAATACCGCCTTGCACACTCTTGCCTGCATCTAGCTGATCTAGGGTGTAGGGCCTGATCATTAGTCCAACATTTGCAAACAAGAGTTTCTATTGGACAAATTCAGGTATGTTTATCCCCATTTCGTTTAATTTGCTTCAGTTTAAGAAACGTTTTTCAACAGAATTGGCGGAATGAATACACCCCTCATCACACGCAAACACAGTTCACTTTCATACCAGCAACATACAAACAGCATGATCCCTTTGATCATTGCATAATTCCTTCTCACATCTACGCGCTCTCCTCTTCTCACCTTTTCCCTTTGCTTGTGGACTTCAGCGTACAACACATCAGCTGTCTGTGACAATGTGAAAAAACCTTTCCAAGCCAAACCTTCATATCATAACCGCTACACACAGCCTACATCGTTGTCACCATATTAACATCATAGTCAACATAGCTACTACAACTAATGTGTTAGTAAACCCATTAAAATCGGCAGTACAGTGTACAGTCAGCAGCAAGCAGTTTAGCAGTTACACCGGCGGGCTCCGGTGGCAATAAATACATTAAATCAAAAGCTTACCTTGACTTGAATGAGTTCTAGTGTTGGATAGCCATAGCCAGCTAGCTAACATAGCATCCCTCTCTTTTTGAGCCGGGTGTTTCAGTAGGCTAAACTAGCTAGCTGCAGTCGCTAGCTAAGTAAGTGAAAGTGAAAAAAAAGACTGAAATATAGCTCTCTCTCTCTCTTGCTTCTCCTTCATTTTTGCACAGAAATAGTGTCCATTGCTTGCATTCTTCGTATTTTGGCGAATGTAGTACGACATACTAACTATATCCATACTATGACTAATAAGCATACTACATACTAAATGTATGTCACAAATAGTAAGGTTAGTATGAGTATTCGAACACAGCTATGGTCGCCCTGTTTCTGGCTCCTAGCCAACTTTGTAGTATTTGTGTGTGTTATTTCTTACATTATTTACTCAGAACGTTTCTGATATTTCTTTATTTTATTTTTTGGATTTGTGTGTATTGTTTTGTATTGTTAGGTATTACTGTACTGCTGGAGCTAGAAACATAAGCATTTCGCTGAACCTGCAAAATATGTGTACACGACCAATAAAATGTTATTTGACTTAAAATCATAGGAACTCAGCCAAATGGTCCATCTGACAATGACCATAAAACAAAGCCATAACAACAGTGCCATCTTCTGGCTGGCACGGCCGACTAGAGACTCATTCCCTAGACTAAAGATGTGTCTGCAGAGCATGACATGACAGATGAGATTCAAGGAAAACTATAACTCACTTTGAGTTTTCTCTTGGTATGTCTTCTGTATGTCTTTGAAGAGTTGTTCGGCCACCGTAGGTAAAAATGAAGGCATCTCATAAATTAGCTACAACAAATATACCAGAAAAGGTTTATGGGTAAAGCGCACGAGATACAAAATTGATCAGAGGTCTACGTATCGATATAGGTTGGTCAAAGTACTGAGTTGTTTACCTTATTAGTTATTAGTTTACTACAGGGAAAATAGAAAATAATAACATAGCTAGCTAGCTAACACACCCAACTTGTTTTGTTGTTTTCTTCTTCGGTTGGGAAGTAAGCTATGTTTTGGCGCCACCATCAGGATGGGAGGGTAAATTGTTTTAACTTGCAACTACCGTATTCTAGTGTTTGACTGCAACGTCTATTTCTAACTGAATAGATGGCGCCAAATATCAATTGAAAACATTTGATATTAGTAAAAAAACGTGACTGGAATATCAATAAATCAATCAAATGGTATTTATAAAGCCATTTTTACATCAGCAGATGTCACAAAGTGCTATACAGAATCCCAGCCTAAAACCCCAAACAGCAAGCAATGCAGCTGTAGAAGCACGGTGGCTAGGAAAAACTCCCTAGAAAGGCAGAAACCTAGGAAGAAACCTAGAGCGGAACCAGGCTCTGAGGGGTGGGCCAGTCCCCTTCTGGCTGTGCCGGGTGGAGATTATAACAGTACAGGCCAGATTTTTCTCCAAAATGTTCAAACGTTCATAGATGACCAGCAGGGTCAAATAATAATTACAGTGGTTGTAGAGGTTATATCCTGCTCATCTGCATGGTATAATGGGGCACAGCATAGCATTAAAGTTTAGAACTCACTGGTGATTTAATAGGATGTCTGTGTTTGTTTGTGTGTGTTTTCAATGTTTGTGTGCATGCTTTTTCAAAACGCTGGTAGTGCGTTCAGATTTTTATCACCACGAGCTCGGCAGGTATGCGTTCTGTGCTATCCGGTGTCCTTGGGTCGTCCCTTGAAGTGGAAATTTACAATAGTAAGGGTTCTGGGGACGGGTAGGGGTTAAGGGTTGGGATGTCCCTAGGATCCCGGACTGCACTGATCATGTATTTACATCGCGTCCACATGCTTCAGGGTTGTGATGTGACTAGACTCCCTCTAGTCTGAAAAAGGTTCAGGGGTGTAATCATTAGTCCAAACAGTTGCAAAACGTTCTGCAACTAAAACTATAGTTTTTATTGTACAAATTCAGCTACACTGTAGGTCCCTCCCTGGTTCGTTCCGTTTAAGAAATGGGTGATAGAAAATCTGAATGCACTACCAGCGTTTTGAAAAGTCTGTTTAATAAGACTTTCCTGTGGATATTCAGGAATTCCCAGCATAAATGGGACCACCCACTCAGACAACCATTACTGTTAGTTCAAATGTAATTGTATTCAACATTTTGGCTTGGAGAGGTCCTGAAAGGACCATTTCCAAATATCTGAACTGCTATATTTCAGATAGCTAATGGCGAAAGCTATCACCTGATGGTTTATCAGGCAAAGGTTTTTCTCTAGCTGCTTTATTCATATTTCTTGTTGCATGTTTAGGTTATATTTATCCCATAAAATTACTGGGATGAATTTGTGTCTTATGCAAAAGTGGTATGATGTTTAATGTGAGATTAAATATGTGTGTAGACTTGAGTTTAGTAATCCTAGCTGGGTATTTGCATTCAGTTCCTCCAATTACATTTGATGAATGGCAAAGGTGCATTAAATTGGAGGAATTCAGATATGACATCATTATTTTTAGCGCTTAAACTAAGGCGCGCGACATGGTTCAATGCGGACGAAAAGAGCAACAGATAATTTATCTGTTTACACAATGGAGTTGTTGGCCATACTATTGGCTGCAGAGTGGTTGGAGGAGGTGAGGCCAGACAGAGTAGTCATCTGCTCTGACTCCTGTGCAGCAGTGATGAGTTTAAATTGTATTTCGTTTCCTGAGGGAGACGAGATTATTGGGTAGGATTTAGACCTTCACTGTCTCTGGTCCACACTCCAGTCCAGTTGGTGGCGGTAATGCACCTTAAAGTTGGTTGCCAACCGCCATATAAAATCCACAGAAGAAGAATAATGGTTCAATGCGCCTGTAAATCATCACAATTAACTTTGACGTCTGGAAACTGTGTATCAGGATTTTGTGGCCATTTACACAGATGGTTCAAAAGAGGACAGGACCTACTGGGTCAGCATTTGTAGTGCAGGAATGTGGGGTGGAAGTCTGGAAACGTATTACAGATCATCTGGCTGGATATACGGCGGAGCTGATGGCCATACTGTGGGCCTTGCAGTGGGTGGAGGAAGTCAAACAAGACAGAGTAGTTATTTGCTCAGATTCATGTGCAGTGTTAATGAGTCCAGTCCTTTAGCTCACGTAGCAGACAAGACCTGCTTTATGAGGTGTTACAAACCCATGGCAGGATTAAACAGATGGGTATTCAGATAAGATTTACTTGGGTCCCAGCCCATGTGGGGGTGGAGGGGAACGAGGCAGTAGATGAACAGGCTAAACAAGCACTTAGTAGTGGGGATGTTGATGTTGAAGTTTCAATGAGCAAGGCAGAGGCAAAAAGACTGATAAATACAGTGATGGTGCAGAGATGGCAGGAGCAGTGGAATAGAGATAAAAAGGGAAGGCATTTCTTTCAGGTTTAGAGGAAAGTCAGGGAGGGGAGGATGGCCAGGAAGGGACAGAAGAGAGGAGGCTATTTTTACAAGATTAAGGGTGGGACACAGCCAGTTGAATAAGACATTAAATGTGATAGGAAAGCATCCAACAGGAAAGTGTGATTATTGTCAGGAAACAGAGACCGTGGAGCATGTAATGCTACAGTGTAGGCAGTATCAGAGCGAAAGCGAGAGGATGAGATCTAGTATGAGGGAGAAGGGGATACAGGAAATTAGTTTAAAGAGTATATTGAGTAGAACGTCATTAGATATAGTCGCAAATATTTTATATTTTTTTAAAGCAACAGGGCTGGCAGGTAGGATTTAGTTTCTCCCTGTCGCTGGCCTACACTCCAATACAGTAGGTGGCGGTAATGCACCATAATGTTGGATGCCAAGCGCCTTTAAACCCCACTGAAGAATAAGAAGAAAAAGAAGACAATCTACTTTTTCGTTTTTCAAATTGCCGCAGTCTTGGAGCTAGAATTTGGATCATGTATACTGTGCTAATGCCGATACAAAAAAACAGTAACAGAGAGCAATGTACAATATGGCGACCTTAGCAAACAAGTCATTTGTGGTAAGTATGGAGGGCGCCATCTTTATGTACCCTCGCCATTGAATACCAGATATTTCATTATGCAAACAGGCAGACTGATACAAGGACACAGTAATTGTTAAGGACCTTCATAGACTTCATACTGTTGATGCTGACAACTTCACACCAGTGAAGCTACTGAATGTGTCAAAGTCAATCAGTGAGTATCACAAGGTAGTCTAATCATCTAAAGTTGCGGCCAAATATATTTGCACCCTTGCACTTTTCTTAAATAATTTCCCATTTCTTCTAAAATAAGTCAAATAAATAAAAACATAAAAACATGGTCACCACACCTTATTGGATTGATCAAATCAAGCGTTATTTATACAGAACATATCAGACATAGAATGCAACGCAATGTGCTTTACAGGAAAAAACAAATAAAAAACCAATGAAAATACATAATGTAAAAAAACAAAAGAATAACACAAACTGAACGACTAAAAAGCACCCTAAGGAAAAGCAAAGCTAAAAATGTGTTTTAAGATCTCTTTTATATATGTCCACAGTTTCAGCCCTCCTCAGGTTCTCTGGCAGGCTATTCCAGAGGCTGGGGGCATAATAACTAAAGGCTGCCTCTCCATACCTCTTGGTCCTAGGCTTTGGGATAGTTAAAAGGCCAGCGCCAGAGGACCTGAGGTACATAACTTAAACGCATGTCTGACATGTATTGGGGTGCACAATCGTGGATTGATTTAAAAACCAATAGAATAATCTTAAAATGTATTCTAAAACTCACAGGCAGCCAGTGCAGAGACCTTAAAACTGATGTAATGTGTGCTCTACATCTGGTCTTGGTCAGTACCCGTGCTGCAGCATTCTGTATGTTCTGCAGTTGACCAATGGCTTTCTTGGGTAGACCAGACAGGAGAGCATTACAGTAGTCAAGCCTGCTTGTAATAAAAGCATGGATGAGACTCTCTGTATCAGCCTGAGAGAGAAACGGCCGCACCATGGAAATGTTACTCAGGTGGTAAAAAGCTATTTTGGTCACATTCCTAATGTGTGATTCGAAATTTAGTTCAGAATCTAAAATAACACCTAGGTTTTTTTACCTGGTGTTTTATCTTTATTGCCCATTAATTAAAATGTGCGGCTAGATTCTCTCTGTGCTTTGGCTCCAACAATAAGTACCTCTGTCTTGTCTTGATTTAGCTGAAGGAAGTTGTGAGCCATCCAAGTATTTAAATCACTAATACAGTCTAATAATTTATCAGTGGAGCTAAAATCCTATGGTGACACAGAAATGTAAAGTTGTGCATCGTCTGCATAGCAGTGAAAATCAATGCTGTGCTTTCTGATAACGCTGCCAAGGGGTAACATATATAAACTGAACAATACCGAACACAAAATCAAACCTTGTGGAACGCCACGTGAAATATATTTTCTCTGAGTTATGTTCACCAAGGGTGACAATAAAAACTCTTGACCAGTTAAATAGGTCCTAAACTAATTTAGAACCCACCTCTCCAGTCTATCCAGGAGGACATCATGGTCAACAGTGTCGAATGCAGCACTTAAATCTAAGAGTACAAGGACAGAGAGCTGTTTGGCATCTGTGTTGGCTCTAAGATAATTTACCACTTGAACTAAGGCTGTCTCTGTGCTGTAGTGGGCACGAAAGCCAGATTGGAATTTTTCAAAAAAACTGTTGGCACTTTAAAAATAATTTCTCCAGAATTTTGCATAAGAATGGAAGGTTGGAGATTGGCCAAAAATTACTAAGAGCTGAAGAATCTAGATTACTTCAGAAGGGTTTCACCATAGCAGTTTTTAGTGCAGTGGGGAAAGTGCCTGTGAACAGGGAGTGATTAACAATAGCTTGCACTTCTTCAGATATGCAATTAAAAACTGTTTTGAAGAATACTTGCGGGATCCTGACGACCAGTTCAAGCTGACCGAGGACACGCGGCAGCTGGGCCTTGTGGTTTGTAGAGGGACGTCCGTGGTGCTCATCTGTCCTCAGGACGGCATGGAAGCCATCCCCAACCCCTTCATCCAGCAGCAGGACGGATAGTCGGCCAGCCTCGTTCTCTAGGATGACCTCACAGTAGTCCAATTCCTGGTGTGTATGTCAATTGTATTTCCTTGATTCCTCGCTTCCTCTACTTGCCTCCTTCTCAAAATGCATTGGAGGAGAAGATCAGAGGAGAGGAACCTAAGATCTACTCCAATGTGCTTTGAGAAGGAGGGAGGATGTGAGGATTCAATTAAATATTATTGCGGTTAGTATGAAAAAATATATACACAAATAAATAAATAAAATGCACTCACTAACTGTAAGTCGCTCTGGATAAGAGCGTCTGCTAAATGACTAAAATGTAAATGTAAATGTAAGAAGGTGGTGGGGATAAGATCGAGAAGGCAGGTAGAAGGCATACGTTGTGATATCACTTTCCTGAGCATGTCTGTGTCAACCAGGGAACATAAATCCATAGTGCCTTTACGTGGTAGGCTAGGGCACATATCATCAAACTTCTCATCAGGTCTTGCTTGACTGATACCCAGCCTAATGTTGGTTATCTTACCTCTGAAATATGCTGCAAACTCATCACATTTAGATGTGCAGGAAAGTTCACATAGGGTTGCGGGAGTAGGATTTATCAGGCCATCAATGGTCGAGAAGAGCACTCTCAAATTATTCGGATTAATAGTGATCAAGTTAGAAAAATGAGCCCGTCTGGCATTTCTATATGCCAAGTTGCTCTCTCAGAATTACATAATGGACCTGCAACTTTGACTTTCTCCACTTCCGCTCTGCCTTTCTGCAATTTCTCTTTAATCGATTAGTTTCCTCACTCATCCAAAGTGCTCTCCTTTTGGATGTGGCCTTTTTCAACTTTACTGGAGCTATGGCAACAATGGTTGCCCTTATTTGCTGTTAAAGTTATCAACTAAATCATCATGAGGAAGGTAGAATAGGTGGTGGAGTATTGTTCATACACTCAATAAAACCTGTAGCAACTTCAGAGGTAAGATAGCATTTCTTAATAATGCGTTCAGTATTACCCTGTGCTATGGGCAACAAGGTAATAAAAAATACGCAGTGGTAATCAGATAAAGCAACATCAACAATAGGCGATATGTCAATAGAAAGCCCCTTTGTAATAACCAGGTCCAGAGTATGGCCGTGGTTATGGGTGGGCCCAGTAACATGTTGGATAAAGTCCATAGAGCTCAAAAGTTTAATACATTCAATGGCCTTGGAGTCAGTCTCTTTGTCAACATAAATATTAAAATCGCCCAACACAATGATTTTATCATAGTTCTCAAGGACAATAGTTCAGATAAATCAAGTAAAGAAAGTGGGGCAGTGCTTTGGTGGCCTATACAGGGTTATGGCCAGCACTGGTGGATGACATTTAAACATGATGCTCAAAAGACCCAAAGTCGCCAAACGAAATGTCCTTACAGCTGAGAGCATTAGTAAAAATAGAGACTGTCCCCCCATGCTTTTTCCCTTTTCTGATAGAGTAGGAAAAGCTGTAGTCCGGGGGGGAGGCTTCAAAAAGAGCAGCACTACAGTCTGATGACAGCCATGTTTCAGTGAGAAACATGCAATCAACTTTGCGCTCAGTAATGAGGTCATTCACGAGAAAGGTTTTACTTGAGATTGCTCTAACATTTAAAAGTGCCATATTCAATGAGTGTGGGCCACTCTGCCCCTGAGGCATCTGCCTCGAGGTAACCAATAACAACCAAATTATTAACGTTACAACCACGTTTTCTAACAGTCTCCAATCTATCAGAATGGTAGGAGATGACAGTTTATATAAACTCACTAGAAGGCGGAGTTAAAGGAACATAAATTAGGTTACTCACAATAATCATAGTGCCATTTCTACAGGAGTTGATATGCTTTCCAAGTCCTTTGTTGCTTATTCTGACAGGGAGAACTGGTGCACTACAACATTGCAGAACCAAATATATTTTTGTAAACTTAAGTTTATAATTTTAATTGAGAAAATAAAGATAAATGGCATGGACAAAATTATTGACAGCCCGGAGCTAGCACTTGGCCCTCCATCAACTAGTGTTTTTAGATGTCGCTATAGGGTTTGGATTTGATTCAGATCTGGACTCTTAGCTGGCCACTCCAGAACAGTCCAGCATCTCTTCTTGAACCATTCCTGGGTGCGTTTTGGCATCATTGTCCTGCTGGAAGGCCCAGGAAAGAGACCAATCAGCAGATTATCAAGCTGTTTTGGAGTGCAATGTTCAACCCAGTGTCCAAAAACTGTCTCTCTGTTGAAGGTTGTGGGTGTTCAATCAGGACAACAACCCCAAACACATCAAAAGCACCATGGAATGGTTCAAGAAGAAACTGTTCTGGAGTGGCCAGCGAAGAGTCCAGATCTTTACCACAACCATAACCTAAATCAAATCAAAGTTTATTGGTCACATACACAGTTTAGCAGATGTTATAGCGGGTGCAGTGAAAAGCTTATGTTACTAGGTCCTAACAATGCAGCAAAATGTCAAACAAGTACACAAATAAATCAAACACATAATAATCAAGAAATGACAACCGCTGAATACAGCAGTTGGTGGAGGGCATCCATTGAATAATTAGAGCTGTTTGCTGTTGAAGACTGGGCCAAATTGCCAGTAGAAAGGTGCCACAAGCTCATTGATGTCTACATCTTCAAGAAGCATTTGTCTGCAGTTATCTTGGCCAAAGGCTGTACAACAAAGTGCTAGCTCCAGGGTGTTCATTTTGTCCTTGCCATGTCTTTATTTTCTAAATTAAAATTGTAAACTTAAGTTTACAAAAATATATTTGGTTCTGCAATTTTGAAAAATCCAATAACAAGGTTTGGAGACAACAGTTTTTTCAATTTCAACTTATTTTAGAAGAAATAATGTAATTTAATTATGAAGAAAAGTGCAAGGGTGCCAATATATTTGGCCGCAACGGTTTGTGGATAGACAAATGTCACGGAAAATAATTGACTAAAGTCTCTAATTTATTCTCTTCTTATAGGTTAAAGATCTGCATGGTCATGGATCTGATTTCAAACCCTACAGGTCCCCTTTCAACCCAAAAAGCTAGACCGTGTGGAGAAAATGACAGTGTAAGTTATTGCAAATAATTATTGGAAACCTGGTGTTATCCGCAGAGACTGCTTTAAGTGATACATTTCCTCTTTTCCAAGTTGGAGAGGTGCAGGCCAAGATGTGTGTGCTCTTGCTCCATGTCAAGTCATATGTAGACGCATACTAGACAGTGAAGTAAACAGCCTATACATTGCAGTCTCAACTGGCCAAACCAAACTACAAATATGGGACAGACGAATATCTATCTCTGCATAAACGTACCCCAATTTCTCAACGCCGGTGTACAGTGGCCAGCGCTACCTCACCACCACCAAAGACACAACAATCTCTTAAATTGATGACATCCCTGTTCCTGGGATGAGCATGCCTACATAACTATGAAAGGGCTTGCTACTTGTCAACTTTAACTGTTAGCCTTGAAGTCAGGACAACAGAAGAATACCTTCATTCTCACCAATTCAGTACTGAAGTCCTACCTGACCCAAAGAAACCTGCTTCACCTTTTGGATGATGTAGAATATGTTGGACAAAAGAGGGGCCAGACATCTGGTTGAAACGGGGGCTTAACTTACTGATTTCGTCTCGTTTGTCCGGCTCCTCAAAGATATGCTAGAAGCCATGATTGAAACAAACACGTTTTTCTTGGGGGTGTGGTTTGATATGGGTGTTTCTTGGGTGTGTCCTTTCCACCACCAAGACACACCCGTCTGTCAGACCCTTGGCCACAGCAGTTTCCCCTGGGCTAGCCACTGGTCATGGTCCGGATGGGCACTGGCCCTGAGCCATATTACCTGGAAGCGGTGACCTAGAGACCCGGCCAGGACCCTGCCCATCTCTTGCTGTGGCTTTCAGGCTGCTGAAGAGCGGGGAGCCGAGGACAGATCTGTCAAACAACTGAGAAACAGCATATACTAGAACTTTTACCCCCATCATTAAGGTGTCAGTTCTCTAAAAAAGGTTGTCTTTCAGGCGTACCTCATTGCAGAGATCCCACGTTCCAGCCAAAAGAATGCTACACTTTTGCCCTGATTTAGTCTGTTGGTCTTCAGCCGGAATGTGAAAAGGCTGTTCCGTTGAGGGTTCTTTCAGCATACCACATAAAACATTTTAGCACTGAAAGTTGATTGTTTTTGGTTGTGGTAATATCACTATACTATGAGTCATTATAGATGAGCATTGCCTTGTATTGATGAAGCAGTTAGCCTCTTGGCCTAGACTTCGTGATAGAGGTCTCAGAACTTGTAAGCCAATGACCAATCAGAGAAAGAAACAAAGATACACAGGTTTCAGAGGTGGAGAACTGATCCACTTTATTGATTGGTCTGAACTCGTGTAATATACTACTAAGAGACATTGTGTGATGTCTTGCATTTCAACATCATGGGATACACGGGTTTTGAAGTCTGACATTTTTTTACAGACAAAAAAAAGTTACCACGATGTTTGACAGATTTGGTGCCTCCGAAATGGCACCCTATTCCCTATCCGAAATGGCACCCTATTCCCTATATAGTGCACCGACTCTGTTCAAAAGAAGTGCACTATATAGGGAATAAGGTGCAATTTTGGACACAGACAGAGCTGAAAAGTTGCACTTAGTCTTTTCCGGCTTCATTTCGATTTATTTTTTAAGATTCAAGTTTCGTAACCTTTTTGTCATTGCCGTTGTAAACACTTGACATCCCATCAAAAATAGGATGAATAAAACTGATGTTGAAAAGATAGAAAATAAAAATCTGAACATCAGCTTTAGGACTTTAAAGAATTCAAAAGCAAAATGAAACTGAAAAAAACAAGGAAATATCAGATTTAGAGCAGATTGGGATTATTTAAGCGAAGCAAAAGCTGAGAGAACCAAAAAACATGGTATGCTTTCACATATCCGAAAAAGGGTCTTGCAATGGAACATTACTGTCATGTTGACCTAGTCTTTTGACTAAACGGTTGATATTCATCTAGGATATTAATAGAGAATAGATTAAGAGGCAATGGACTTGAATAGTCACCATGACTGCAAAAAAGCAACTCTTCCTTAACAACTTGACCGTACCATACACAAAAGTACAACTGAATTGCATGTGTCACACTACAAAACCATGTACCAGCTACAAAAGAAGACAGGAACTCAGTCATAAACATCCAGGTTTCCATTAATGATGGGCAAAGTCAAAGCACATCTCAGTACAATCCTCTGCAGGAGCTTGAATAAGTTATATAACAGGTAGTATGCTTTTGTTGTCAAAGGTTACAAAGCAAAAAGTGCAACAATGGTGCAGACCATTCTTTATGTTTGGTTAGTTTTGTATTTTTTTTGTTGTCTAAAAACGTAAAAGACAAATCACACAGATCAGTTCACTGTCAGGACAGTATAAAAAAAAAAAAAAGATAAGAGGGACTACGGAAACAAAACAAATATAAACATTAAAAAAACAGTAACGTATTTCTCTGAGAAAATTATTTTTTCAAGCTGCCTCCTTTTTCTCCAGCCACAAGGCATGGGCGAACCTTGGGTGAAGGTTCCTGACACACTTTAGTTACCATGACAACATGGGTTGCAGAGTACTGTAAGTAGAACATTCTGCACTGGTTGGAAACCCTAGAGAGACAGCTACGGGTCAGACTGTGTGCCATACAGTACACCCACCTTGGTGGTGGTCAGCTTAATCCAAAAACAATTGGCTCAATGACAGAGTTCAGATCAACATGGGGGCCCAGAAGTAAAGTAGTCACAAGGAGAAGGAACAACAAGCTTATTAGTCTTCTTTCACCTTTCTGCTTGCTCCTACACCAGTGTTCTCAACTTGTTCCAAAGATATTGGTTTTGTTTTTCTCAATGGTGCGGTGACTGACTGACAAAAGCTTTCTTTAAGTTCTAGATCAGCAGAAATATTGTTACATCCATGCATCATCTTTCTCCACATTGTTGCAAAGACAGGCATCAAATTACAAATGCACAATTAAAATGTTAACATGTGTGTTTGTTTCATTCACTTATGTCAACAATGTTCAGGCTTTGGTGGTGCTTGGTGGTCAGGTGGATAGGGGGCCTCTGTGTCTCTCAGCTTCACTGTGGTGCAAATCAGGATGGGGGGTAAGAGATGGACAGGGAGAGTGACTGATATTCAAGATTAAACCCCGCTCCTCCCCCATTCATTCAAAAACAAAGTGGATCCATTTAAAAGCAACATTAAAATAAGAATGAAGTGAAGAAAAAATAAACTGCAAAAGGTTACTCTATTTACATACAATGATTTCTTATAGACAAAAGCATTTCTTTCCAGAAATCAAACAATTTCCCCCCAAAGAAATGTATTTTGTGTTGTTTTTTCATCTTTATACATTACAAGTTCTTCATCTTTATCTTTCATAATGTCCTCCACTCAGGCTTCCTCTGTCCTGACAGGCTGTCTGCCAAAGCTTCTGAACATAAAAGGAGTCAGTCAGTCTATCCTGAAGATTAAAGCCTGTCAGCAGTCACTCGCTGCCTTTCTTCCTGCTGGCAGTCAGAGGGCGCTGTTGCACCAAAAGGGACACCCCCCCCCCCACCTCCTGTTCTCCCCACACTCATTCAGCACCAGTGAGTGAGGCTTGTTTTGGGGGGAGGGGGTGGGCAGGCGGGCCTGTACTGAGAGGCCTGCCCTTCCTCTGAGGTGGGATGAGGGGCAGGTAGGGCTCTAGTGGCAGGGCTCAGTCGTCGCTGTCTGACAAGGTCTCATACTGCTCCGACAGTAGGGGCTCCCGCTCCCACACACGCTGCTGCTGCTGGCACCCCGGAGGGCCTCCTGGTGGGGGCTGCTGGGCCTGCATGGAGGGGGAGGCCATGGAGGTGGGGGGTGTGCTGCTCAGCATGCGCATGGTCAGGGGGTTATAGGGGAACTGCATAGAGCCTGGAGAGAGAAGTGAGACAGGATAGTCTTTAGAGGGATTTTTCTTATTTAGAAAATCCTGATTTCTGAATTCCTGTGTGGCTGTTAATGTGATATTGTGTACACAGACAAACAGAGACCCAGAGTTTAAATGGTTCTTGGGTCCTACCTGTGGACGAGGGCCGGTCCTCCCAGGCCCAGCCCGGGGCCTGTCGGTGGTAGTCTCCCTCTGAGTGGACGGAGGACACTGACGAGGGCCGCTCCCCTCCTGCTGCATATGCCTGGCCTGGGTTGGGCGACTTGGACTTCCGGCTGTTGGCTTTGCTCTGCAGTTTCTGCTTGCCTGTTGTGTTAGCAATAAGTTCAAGTTTTATTTGCACAAGTACAGTGAAATGCTTAACTTGCACCCTATCCAACAGTGCAGTATTCAATAACTAGAAGAGAAAGCTATATACAGGGTCAGTGCCAATACCACATTTACAATGTGCAGGGATACTGGCGTATTCGAGGTAGATATGTACATGTAGGCAGGGATTAGGAGAAAGTGACTGGTAGCAGGATAAATAATAATAATAGTACAATAACAGTATGGCAGCAGCATATGTGGTGGGTGTGTGTGTAAATGTGTTGAGTTGTGACTATTCTAGAGAGCTTGTTCCAAATCTCAAAATGGTGGGTGTCCACCCACTGCCCAGAGTTGGTGAAAACGTGCTTTGGTGATGAAATTTCACTTCCTTATGTTATAAAATACATTTTACCAATACAAATATGATTCTTCATGTTCTGCATCGTTCAGTGGCATCCTTCTCGAACATATCATGAACATTATATCCAAAAAGTAGGATTTCGTAACCTAACACATCCGACAACAACCACCGAGCGACTTTTGAGGATTTTACATGTTGCGATGGTCTTCTGCAGTTGTTTCCGCGGGTCGCAAAAAGCAAAATTAACATAACGAGCTGAATTAAATGTAAAAGGCTTTGAAAATAAAAAGCTTGCGGTACGCTCAGTGCTCCGTTGACATTTCACAGAGATACGCTTGTTTTTGAGAAATCCTAAAAAAAAATAACAAGAATTTCGCATTAATATGAAAAGCGTACACTAAAATATGAACATTCTATATATGTCATGTCTCAATCGATCTTACCTCTATATTGTTTTATGTCCTACGGATTCGAGAAGAAAGATAACGAGTTCAACGGTGAGCCTGTCAGTTTGCCTTAATTCTCTCACAGCATCCAGCCTAGCTGACGCAAATACTATTTTCCAGATATTTTACAACTTTTTTTCTCTGGCCTCCATTGATTTAAGCCCAATTCAGACAGGATACATTTTACTGGGGGAACTCAGGTAATGTAATTATGTGCACGAGCACAAATCACCACATCCATCATTTTAGTCCACAAATCACCACATCCATCATTTTAGTTCCGTCCGAATCTGCCATGTCAGTAATTTTCACTTGGCAGGAAGGTTATTATCCCAGCCCTAAAAACCTACTGTTTTTCGGCAAACGCAAAGGTCCTCTGATAATACAAATCCCGTGCGAATCGTCATCCCTGTGTTTTGAGGGATATTACGGAGTTGAACAGGTGCAGCACCCAGTTTGGGTAAGAACATGGGAACACATTGATGCTTAAAACAAAGTGCTATGCACGTAGCCTACATGTGAATGATCTGTTTTGTCATATCAACTTTCCTAGTGCCTTACTTATCCTTTAAAAAGATGAAGTGGACGATATTGTACCAATGAATTGATAAATTGCCAAATAGGTCAGGTAATTAAATGTCTGCATAGGTTACAGTTCATGGTTCTTATTGATTTGCATTATTATTTTGACATTCTCCGAATTTAAGGACATTTGAAATATCTTCACACCTAGAAGAGCCTCCAAGCTTCTGTCATAACGGTCAATTACAGGGGCAGTGTGGTAAAACTAATCTCCTCTGAATCATCCACTGGAAAAACAAACATGCTGGGGTAATAATTACATAACCGATGTTGTATAGTAATACTAGTCCCATGTGAATAGGGCTTTAGTCACCCTAATCTTGGCCACCCTACAAAGGGTAAGAAAAACTCCTCATAACCTTTGAACCGATTATGATAGAGACCATTGGTTTTCTGAGTATCTACACAATTAACATTATTTTACCCATTTGTCAAAATATTTTTGATTGGACACCCTACAAAGTACACTATTCCAATGGACCTTTAGAGACAGACAGGGTTAAAAGGAGTGTGTGAGTGTGGTGTGTGTATGTAAACACATAAATGTGTATGTTTACTCCTGTATAGTGGTTTCAGTCTGCTGTGTGTGGTTGTTTGCCACTGACCCATGCTAGGTGAGGGGTTGGCCTCCTGGCGGGCCTCATTGCTGGGGGTGTTAGAGCTGGGCTGAGGCCCTCCCTGGTGCTCCTCTGGCCTTTCTTCCAGGTTGCCCATCAGGGCCTTCCGGATTATGTCCTCCAGGCCCAGGTTACTGGCCGGGTCGCTGAAGGAGTGGTTCCTGGGGTTCACGCTGCCTGGAGGGCCAAACACGCACACAGGATGAGGGGGAAGACATGGAACAGCCATCACGGTCGTGTTCATTAGGGTATGCAATTTATTTCATGACATTTTTGGCTGGTTTAAATGATTCTAGTATGTTTGAATATGAGTATATGGTGATATAATAGGATCCTATGGTGTTAGATATGTTTATATTCACTTGAGCTGGTCACAGCGGGCAAATTGAAGATCTCTGTGCCTGGTTGTGCATTTCCTGAAAGGAGAAACAATAGCATAGTTCAGTTAGCAAACAAAATGTCTGACTGCAAACTAAAATGATGCTAAAAGACAGAGTTAGTCGTTTTACAGTATTTCTTCCTATTACAATGTTTTCCGTTGTTAAATAAGAAATGAGTGCAATGCACAGAAAATATCCTTGAAATGAATAAAATACAGTGTGAATTGAGTTCCATCAAATGTTATATTTTTTCCATCTTGGAATGCTTTCTTAAATGATGTTAGTGCAAGGAAGATAAGAAGAGAGGCGACTTACCAACATCAGAATCCCCGACACCAGAGGAGTTTAACTTGCGAAATATCTCCTGCTTCTTGGATTTCACCATAGGGGAGGTGTTCTCCAGCTTGGTGAAGAAGGAGGGCAGGTAGCTGACACTGCCAGGGGAGCGAGAGTCACCCCTGTAACCAGAGAAAGGCCACCACGAGGTTAAGAGTCAGGCAGCAGAGGGCTGATTAGGCTAGCGTGCCACTGGCACCTCTCCCCAGTTTCCACTCTGTTAGCATGCCAAACGGGTCGCAGCTGCCCACAAGGCACATTCTGTCCAATGGCACTGAATGTATCCAGTATCCACACGCACAAATGCACGTAGACATACAAAATAAATCGGTGTCATGCTTTTCGGTTTGTCAACTTAAAGACCGAAACATACAAATGTGTCTAGTGATATAATTGAAAGTTCCGTTAGGTCAGGGGTGTCATTCCATGGAGGGCCTAGTGTCAGCAGGTTTTTGTTTTTTATTTCCAATTAAGCCCTAGATAACCAGGTGTGGGGTGTTCCTTACTAATTAGAGATCTTAATTCATCGATCAAGTACAAGGGAGGAGCGAAAACCCGCAGACACTCGGCCCTCTGTAGAATGAGTTTGACAAGTGTGCGTTAGGTGAACATAAAGAAATGTGAGTGCGCCCACTACTTAAGAAGATATGCCAGTCCTACACACCTCATCTCAGGCTGGTCAGCCTCTCGTCTCTGGGGTTGTTGCTGCTGCTGCTCTCTGGTCTCCTGTTGTTTATCCTGATAGCTCTGGGGAGGGGAGATGGGCTCATAGCTCTCCACCGCCCCCCTGCCACCCCGATCAGGGGATTTACCAGGTCTGGGGGAGGGAAAGAGGAAGAGAGGGAAAAGTGAGAATTTGATGGAATGGACAGGGGTGCACCACCAGGTTTATGTTCATTAGGGAGAAAATGTTTTGCATGGAGGTACAACCTGAACTTGTCAAATAAGAACATAGGTTTTTGTTCACTGTTGCTGTACCTGGCTCTGGGCTTGTCAGGGGCGTTCTCCGGAGACACTCTGCTGGGTGTGGGTCTCTGGTGGTGTGATGGGGCTTGGGTCTGGTTCTCTGGGCTGTAGCGGCTGTGGCCCTTGGCACGGCCCGAGCTAGATACTGGCAGCTGGGCGCTCTGGAATGTGGTGGAGGACTGAGGAGGGTCCTGGTTCCTGGCAAAGTCCTGGGTGATGATATGCTATAAAGGAGAAAGAGGAGAGGACAAGGGGACAGACAGATCAGTGAGATGTTATTACTTGGAGGCATATATACATTTTCAGTCTCTACTCTTAAATGTTTGTATCTAAAGTTGTCTAGTAGAGGCTGTTGTCAGAGTTGTTGAGATCATCATTTGCAGTTCAGTCGATGGATCACTCAAGATATCATCACTCAACAAAAAGTGGTATAGGAGGCATACTGTACATTAATTGTTGGTAAAGGCATTTGTATTGGTTACACAGTACATGGATTGTTTGCCTTAGGAACCCAGTTAAAAAGGGCTATGAATGAACAAGTCATTGGGGTCTGCTTCAGTCAGTGGGTGTGTTCCAGGCTGACAACATTGCAGTTGCCTGCCAGAACTCACGCCTGGATAGATGTTTAATATCAGCTAACCACAAAATATGATATTGCAATCTGATGCCCGACTGCGCAGGCAATGACATGGCATGCAACCGTGGAAAGCTACCAGTGTGTCTTACCGAGATGTGGTCAGCCAGGGTCATGACCCGGTGGGTCTTGGGGACCTGCTGGGACTGGGAGTACCCGCCGTCAGCCTGGGAGGAGGGGGGCTGCTGTGACTCCGCTGACTGTCGGTAGCGGCTCATGTCGAAGGGACGCATGCCAGCTGCTGAGTGAGGATAACACACACACACAGTTAGCAGACTGAGTTGGGGAGGGGGGAGGGAGGAGGGAGGGTAGAGAAATGTCGGAGAGAGTAGAGGGTGATATATGGGAAGGGAGGAGAGGGTGATATATTGGGGAGGGTGGAAGGAGGGGTAGCACTGTACTATATGTCAACAGCAGCTGAGATACATTTGCCTCCAGTGGACAGAAATAGCTTGTGGAGCGGTCTGGTGACCAGATGGGAGCTTGTGGGGAATGGAATGGTGTCGTCTGCTCTATCTGTCGTACTTAGCTGACAAGGTTACTGGGCTGAGGAGTAATTCGGGACATGTTAGGTAACTTAAACATTGCATAAGGAAACCAGTACTTGAGAAAGAGAGAGCTTGAGAGCTTCAAGAGAATACTTCAAGTCTCCATATGACATCTATAGAGCTTTACCAGTCAGCAAGGGCCAGTTTCCAAGACATTACTGGGCTGAGGAGTCATTCGGGACATGTTAGGTAACTTAAACATTGCATAAGGAAACCAGTACTTGAGAAAGAGAGAGCTTGAGAGCTTCAAGAGAATACTTCAAGTCTCCATATGACATCTATAGAGCTTTACCAGTCAGCAAGGGCCAGTTTCCAAGACACATTACTGGGCTGAGGAGTCATTCGGGACATGTTAGGTAACTTAAACATTGCATAAGGAAACCAGTACTTGAGAAAGAGAGAGCTTGAGAGCTTCAAGAGAATACTTCAAGTCTCCATATGACATCTATAGAGCTTTACCAGTCAGCAAGGGCCAGTTTCCAAGACACATTAAGCCTGGTCCTTGACTAAAATGCACTTTCCATGGAGAATCGCCATTGAGTAAGCTTTTCAGTCCAGGTGCAGGCTTAATATTTGCCAAGTAGCTGAACTCCTCCGCGTAGGTTGAGCACAGACTATAGTTTTTTTAATGAACATCCGACTCGCTATGCGACGATACTTCAAAAATGTAAATTCTTAAACACTAACTGTGTACCCATGTTTGTCCTCTCTCAAATAAGAACACATGTTTTTGTTCTCCATTTGCTATGGTGTACCCTACTAAACAGGCTGGCTTGGTCAAGAGCTGTTTTTGTACCTAGCTCTGGGCTTGTCAGGGTCGTTCTCGGGAGACACACCACTGACTGTTTCCTCATTGCTGTTGCTCTAAGATGGCAACTCAGCGCGAATGTGCATGTGCCAATTGAATCTCAACAAGGAAACAGTCGGTGGTTGTATTTGATTAATGTTTTATTAAAAGTATGTCAGAGGTTAATTGAAAAAAACTGTAGTATGTGCTCCGTGGAGGAGTTGAGGTACTTGGCAAGCTTAATCTGCTATTTGGCAAGCTAAACCAGCACTGAGAAGACATCCTATTATTGAACGGCTCACGGTATATAATGCTTTCTTCTTACCTTGTGATGCTGCCTGTGCGGCCCTGTCCCTGTCGGCCCTCTCCCTGTCGTCCTGCTGCTGCTTCTCCTGCTGGGCCTGGGCTGGAGAGTTGGCTGGGCTAATCACCTCGATGGCTCCTCCACTGGGGACCTCATACCGACTGGATGACACTGCAGGGCCGGGGAGGGACACACACACACATTGAAAACAACCCTCTCACTGACATACGAGGAGATATTATCATTTTCTATTTTTTTGTTATTTGCTATGTTGTTAAGTCTTACATATTAGAAATGCTGGGAATTAAAACGCGAACCAAATCTATATCCAGGTGTCCACCCACCCTAGCAGTATTACAGTACTGGCTCCATCCTATTTGACTCTGTATATAGTGTTAATGTTCTATACTGTTCCCTGTTCTATGTTGTTCTATGTGGAAGACTCACAGCTGCTGGAGGAATCGGAGCTCTGGGAGCCTCTCTCCCGTGAGTCCTTGTCCGAGGCGATCTGACGCTTGATGATGACGTCGATGAAGTTGGCGGCCGTGATGGTGGTCTTTCCTCTGGTCCTCAGCTCCTCCTCGATGCGTGACTTGGTGGGGGGACCCTTGTCCTTGCTCCCCTGGGGACCACCGGGACCCTCAGCGTATCCTGGGTGGGGTTTCCCCCCTGGCAGAGACATGTAGGGAGACTGCATGGAGCGCCTGTCTGCCTCCTGCTGCTGCTCGTGCTGCCGCCTGGTCACCGCCACAGGGGATGATGATGATGAAGACATATCGTCGTCTTGATCGTGCTTGGAGGAGTCCTTGCCCTTGTTGACGTCCATCTGAGGGGCGGAGGCGGCAGCGTCCACCAGGGCAGCCAGGGCGTCGGCTGCAGTGCTGTAACGAGATCCTGCCTGGGCTGCTGCTGCTGACGGCCTGGACGGGGCAGAGAGAAGTTGAGGGTTAATATTATGTGTTTATATATATATATATATAACCAGTCAAAAGTTTGGAGACACCTACTCATTCAATGGTTTTTACTATTTTCTACATTGTAGAATAATAGTGAAGACATTAAAACTATGAAATAACACATATAGAATCATGTAGTAACCAAAAAAGTGTTAAACAAATCAACATATATTTTATATTTGAGATTCTTCAAATAGCCACCCTTTGCCTTGATGACAGCTTTGCACACTCTTGGCATTCTCTCAACCAGCTTCACCTGGAATGCTTTTCCTACAGTCTTAAGGAGTTGTATATATATCTGTATGTATGTGTGTACAGTTGAAGTCGGAAGTTTACATACACCTTAGCCAAATACATTTAAACTCAGTTTTTCACAATTCCTGACATTTAATCCTAGTAAAAATTCCCCTTTAATTACGCATCTGACCCTTTAATTGTGCATCTAGTGAGTGAGGAATGTGGCGTCTAATGTGCCTGTCTAGCGATGGTTCTGTACTGCTGCTGCTCAATTCATGGCAAAGTTTGCAAATAACAAATAATAGATACAAATTATATACTTCCTCATGATATATTTCTGCCAGGTAAGCCTACTTTGCAGTTAACATTTAATTGAGAACGTTTTGGGGAAAACATTTCTGTCCACCCACAAGACAGTTATCACATCAACTGGCTATACATGGAGTGATAGATAACCGCGCCAGACAGAATGGGGCAATCTTGCTTGAAATTAATTAGCAGATACTGTGTTAGGTTTGGCTTTTTAAGACAATAGTGGCTAAACAGGGGTGGGATAATGTCAATGTTGCGTTGATTAGATCAGGGGTTCCCAAACTTTTTCCACTCGGGGACCCCTTGCAGCATTGGGGAACATCCCTGGGCCCCCCCTGCGCGTGTGCGCCACATCTATTTTTATGGGAACAAGCACTGTTCATTACACAAACTGTTCACACCCCTCTTGTTGGTGGAGAGAATTTAGCAGGTTTAAAGCTTATTTCCTGCAATTCTACACAGCTTGTCATGGGGTGCAAATATTGTTTTGCAGTTTAAAGCACATTTTCTTGCAATTCTATACATTTTGGTATGCCTAATGTGTATTCATGTGATATTTGAGTGACAAAAATGACAATATCTATGGGCTAAAAAACCTAAATAAAAAAACGTTAGCTGACATGGGCTAGTTGTTCTGGACATTTCTGACAGTCATAAATAGCTCTCTAAGGTATGCAATGACTAACATGACAAGAGGAACTGTTGATGCACTACCCAATTTCGAAATGGCACCTTGTGCATTCTACCCTGTGTGCCCCCCCTGCTGACCCCTCGCGCTCCCCCTAGATACTTGTGAGATTTGTTTATGACAGTTTGTCTGTGTTCTTTTGCCCATCCTAATGTTTTCTTTTTATTGGCCAGTCTGAGATATGGCTTTCTCTTTGCAACTCTGCCTAGAAGGGCAGCAATTTCTCACATGGAATAGCCTTCATTTCTCAGAACAAGAATAGACTGACGAGTTTCAGAAGAAAGTTCTTTGTTTCTGGCCATTTTGAGCCTGTAATCGACACCCACAATTGCTGATGCTCCAGATACTCAACTAGTCTCAAGAAGGCCAGTTTTATTTCTTCTTTAATCAGCAGTTAAAGAATAGTTTTCAGCTGTGCTAACATAATTGCAAAAGGGTTTTCTAATGATCAATTAGCCTTTTAAAATGATAAACTTGGATTAGCAAACACAACGTGCCATTGGAACACAGGAATGATGGTTGCTGATAATGGGCCTCTGTACGCCTATGTAGATATTCCATAAAAAAATCAGTCGTTTCCAGCTACAATAGCCATTTACAACATTAACAATGTCTACACTGTATTTCGGATCAATCTGATGTTATTTTAATGGACAAAAAAATGGCTTTTCTTTCGAAAACAAGGACATTTCTAAGTGACCCCAAACTTTTGAACGGTAGTGTGTGTGTATTTACCACAAAATATATATATATTTTGTGGTAAAACAAGGCAGAGAGTAAAGAGTAGAAGGGCTGTTATGTGAGCTTGTACGGGGTTTTCATTGCAAACAGCATAGCATTCTAAAACATAGTGCAGGCCAGTAAGCTCCAGACATGTGGTGCGGATTGCAACTGAAAGTGTGCACATAAGAATGGCTTAACAGTACACGTACAGGTTTTTTTCTGGATCGAAAAGGGGCTTAGGTGGTGGGCATGGGACGTGGTGTGTCAGGGGGCGTTGCAATGGGTGTGGTCAGCCCGTCTGGATTTTATAGATCATTTTAGAGGCCCCCATCTTGGCGGTGTAGAGAAATGTTGAAATATTTAAGCCAATTTCCTGCAATTCTATAAATTTCTCCATGGAGCTGAGAGAAAATGTTGCAGTTTAAAAGCAAATCTTCTGCTATTCTATACTTTCCATGGCTAATGCTGTGTTCTTTTGCTCAAACATAATAATAAAATCAATACTGCTAAATTCATTGTTTTTGGAATAAAAAAATTATCCCAACTGTATAGCTTTTATTCTGGCAATTGTTAGTTCTCAAAGATTATATTTAAAAAAATATATATAAGCCCATTATTATTTTCTACATACAGTACTTTATATCTGGTTTACACTGAAAGCGTTTTTCCATTCCGAAAAAGAATTTAAAAAATATAATAATAATTACCCTGTTTGGACTTGGGCGTCCCGAAACAACGCTTTGGCAGCTCGCCCACGGATTTCAATAGTAGAAAAATCCCTGACGTACCCACGCACTCTCTGAGTGTACGTGGGGTGAGGGCTTACAAGGCCAGAGCGGAGCAGGCTTAGACTCACATGAGAGGGGTGATGACGCCCTTGCTGTTGGCTCCTTGGAAGATGCTGGGCCGCTGCTGCTGGGCTTCCTGTGACCTCATAGAGGGGGAGGGGCTACGCAGGTAACCACGGCTACCTGGTCTATCTGGCTGCCCTGGACCTGGGGGACAAACAAGAGCTGACTTCCATAACAGAAAAGAGCAATTCAAAGTTGGAAGCTTATAAATGGCTATTCCACCACTATCCCAAAAGACAGGCTACATTAAAAATCCCTTAACTCTGTGAGAGAATTTGTTCAGCCAGGTTATATCAAAATAAACTACTATGAACTAGTTGGCACTGTATTGTTGATGACATTGTACAGCACTATACAATATAATGGCATTGAGTCTCACCTCCACGCATGTAGTCATTGGCAACCGCTGCAGCCACCACTCGCTCACGCTCTCGTTGTCTGTGCTCCTGTTCCCTCTCTCTCTCCCTCTCCCTGTGCTCCCTTTCTCGCTCCTTTTCCCTCTCTTTCTCTCGATGCTCCCGATCGCGCTCCCTTTCTCTTTCGCGCTCCCTCTCTCGTTCTCGCTCCTGACAGGCCGCTGCTGTAGCTGCGAGGTGGGCTTGGTGGCCTGTGGACACAAAGAAACAGACAACACACACACACAGTAGGTTTACACACCGTCTCTACTTAGGGCACAGTCGCTGAGGGTTAGAAGGGTGGTTGGGCCGCCTTAAGCACACAGTGCTGTTGTGAATGCCTGACGACACAGAGAGGAGTGTCTTGCCTGATTGATTAGGATAGACAGCAGAGATGTTCTGGTTACTAACTTTGGCACTTTTTTACATTTCCCAATTAATGAGGCAAACTGAACGTCTGATTTTGGGTAGAGAAGTTACTGCAGTAGGTGTTTATTTAGATCTGGTCCATAGGTGTGTTCAGGTACGTTCAGAAGCACTCTGCAGCAGGGCAGTGCTTCAGGGGTTGAGGGTAGGAGGGGGGTATAAAGGAACAAGAGGGGTGTAAGGGAACAGGAAGGTCAGGTTGGGGTTGGGGCAGGGGGGTCCTCACCTGGAGATATGGAGGCTGGGTTGAAAGGCCTAGGAGGGAAAGGGGGTTGAGCTCCGGGGATGTAGGTGATGCGGTCCATAGTGGGAGGACCTGTTCCCCCAGGGTGAGGCAACAGGATAGTTGGAGGCATCTGGGCTAGATCAATAATCCCTTTTACAGACAGAAGCAAAGGGCCAAAGGTGAGCAACACAAACCAATTTGAAGAGGTCTGAATTAACAATTTATAAAATTGAGTCTTAGCTGTAGTCAGCTGCAGGCCCAGAATATACGTTAACAAATCAGCGATAATAAACTAAAAGAAAATTCAAAATCAATATGAGGCAATTTGTAAGGGTCATTTGCTTCTAGGCGTCTGGAAAAGGTAGCCACTAATTCACAAGCACACAGACTGCGTACTACCCCTCACCCCTCCCTCCCCTCCCTACCTCCCTCAGGTGAAAGAAGGACACACAGACAGCAGTCAGAGTCCAGTACCTCGTGCTCCGGGAGGATAAGAGATGGCAATCTGTTGCTGTTCCCGTGGCGACAGGCCCCTAGGAACGTCGGGCCGTGGGATAACCTGCATCTGCTGGGAGGTGATATAATCGTTGAGGATGGTCTGTCTCGTGTTCTCCATGGTGTACAGCTGGTAGGTGTTGTGGTAGCCCGTCGGGGACGGCTGCCTCGGGAACATGTACGCAGCTGCAGGGGGAAGAGGAGAGGAGAGGTACAAACAGAGACCAAAAATATGAACAGCAGGCGAACAGATGGTGATTACTCTCTACTGACGTCAATGAACTCAACCTGAGACTGGACAGGACACTCAGTGCCTACGAATGAAAAATGACAAAGCTACCCCAGTTTACCCAGTCTATCATTCCAGGATTCAGGTCTACTATTGTGTTGTTCATGGAGGTTGGCCCAGGTTCATATAGTATCCTTTTTTTCCTGAATACTTTTGAGCATTTGACTGAGCCTGTTTGCACTTTTGGGACTATTCCATCGGTTCCATTGCGCCAGGCTCACACAAAAAAAATTAAAATAAAAAGAATACTATTTGAACCCATGCTTGGTGGGTCAGGGTAACAGGGTGTGTGTGTGTGTCCTACCTGGGTCCAGGACGGCCCGGTGGAAGAGGGCAGGGTCTAGGTGTGGAGGCAGGTGGAAGCGGGGCTCTCCAGGGGCCATGGGGCGGTGGTGGGGGTCGAAGGGGCTGTGGGAGGCCATAGGGTGGTTGGGGTCACCCCCTGACACAGGGGACTTGGCTGGAACACTGTCCCTCTGATTGGGGGTCATGGCACTCTTCCTGTCGTGGGACGCAGGCTTCCCAGAGCCTGGATAGGGGAGGGAAATAACAATTACACAAATCTATAGAGTAAACATAACCATAAAACATAAATGTGTTCAACGCTTTCAATGTTTGCAAATTGTACTGATAAGATCTAAAGCCACACATCATTGCTTGTGAAGTGATTGCTGTACAATGAAATGGCCTCGTGCAAATACATCTGACAGAAAATCTATGAATTGAAAGTGAAGACTTTGAGAGAGAAGGTCAGACAAGACGTACCCTCCTGTCCTCGGCCCAGCATGGGCGAGCCTCTAGACATGGAGCTGGAGCTGTAGTTGACCGGGGTCCTGCGGGCATCTGTGTCTTGGTACATGCCCGGGCTGAGCTGGGACTTGCCTTGCTCCTGGTGCGTGGAACGCAGGACGGAGGTGGCTGAGTTGACCACAGAAGTGTGGCGCGCCCGCTGCTGCTGCTCCGCCGCCGCCTTGCTCTCCTCGTACTTGGCCCGCTCCATTGCCTCCAACTGGGGCATGGTGGGGCCCTGGGGCAGCCTAATGGGACTGGTGATCAGGGACTTGACGTTGTGCTTGATGGCCGACTGGCTCAGAGGATGGCCCTGGTAGAGAGGGAGAGGAGGCTGATACACGCACTAAACACACACACACCTATACACACACACACAAACATGCGCTCTCCCTCACACACGCACACAGATGCAGAACACACACACACACACTTACCTGGGATATGGAGCCCTCCATGGCGGCTCGGTTGTTGGCAGCCATGTCGGGGGTCTTGCGGGGGTCCTGTCCAGGCTGGTCCTGACGGGGGATCTCGTGGATGGAGCGGCCCATCTCCTTAATGGTGTTCACCCCCTCATAGGGCTTACCTTTACCTATCCCCCCCTCAAATGAGCGGATGGGTGGGCTCTCCCTCTTTATCTGCTTGCCGTACTTCATGCTCTCCTCATAGGCCTCTGCAGAGGTTCTGGGTGTACCTGGAGTGGGAAGAGAAAAATAAATAAAACTTTTTTTTAACTTGGCTTAATGTGGGTTACATTTGCAGAGTAAAAATCATATTTGCTGAATTTAATTTAATGATTTACATAGGAGCTGTCTGCAGTCTAATTCTCTGATCTGCCAGGTTCTGGCTCCAGTACATCTGAGCTTTGTAGCTGCGATGATGTCACCTGATAACTTCATTACCTTGCATGATGGATCCAGTCATCATTGGCCTCTCCTTAGACTCCCCATGGGGACTTTCTCTGGGCAGGGCTCGGATTATCAACCCTGACAAACACACACACACACACGCACACACAGTCAGTCACTATCACCTAGTGGCCTGAATATATGCAGAGATTAGGGTAGAAGACAAAATTCACTCTCTTACACACACACACACGCCTTACCCTCGAAGGGGGCTCCTTCTCTCCCGGTGTGGCCTCTGGCGGACTCCATCATATCGTGGGAGCGTTTGAGCTCATGGCCTGGCCTGGGGCTACACGTGGCCTCTCTTGGGTTCTTAATGGCTACGGAGACAGGAACACAATATATGCGTTCATTTAGGCAGATTTAGATATGCAGACCTAATTATTGCTACCAATAAATGCTGATGAATGCCTGACTTCAGATGCACACGGGTATCATTTTCACTGTCCCAATTGTCTAACTCCATGGGTAAACCAATGCCCAGGATAAAGTAATAGGCTCATACACAATGCAATGCAGCACATTTCCAGAAACTACTGTACTGTAGTATAAATCTGAAGTCCCATAAGTAACAGCCTACACTGAAACATCAGATTTACAAGAGGATCAAGTCATGGAGTGACCACTAACAGAGCTTTGTATTACCGTCATAGGAAAGGATGTGTCCACTCTTGCCCTCGTAGATGACGTGTCCCTTGGCCAGCTGTTCCCGGTCCTTCTCTGGGCTGCTCAGGTCCTCTGTGGCCAGCTTGGTGATGGTGCCCTTCAGCAGGTCAGCCGCAATGCTGGACCCAGACAGGGCTGGCGTGCCCTGGTCACACAGAAGAGGGGGAGAGAGAGAAAGGGAGAGAAAGAAAGGTAAAGACTGACAGAGAGAAATGGGTCCAATTAAGGTCAGAAACCAGAAACAACAACTTTTTTATAATAATGTTTATTTTAACTTTTCATTTAAAATAAATCTGCTCCAAAAATATTAGACTAATTCACAGTAAAACTGTGCTATTAGATGTCCATAGACAGGGTGGTGCTTGGATACACATACTGGTTAAGCAATGTTATTGTAATACAGTGCCTTGTAAAAGTATTCATCCCCCTTGGCGTTTTTCCTATTTAGAAGTACAGATCAGGGTTGGGTTATAAAAAAATATCTGAAACTTTGAACATCCCACGGAAAACCATTAAATCCATTATTAAAAAATTGAAAGAATATGGCACCACAATAAACCTGCCAAGAGAGGGCTGCCCACCAAAACTCACAGACCAGGCAAGGAGGGCATTAATCAGAGAGGCAACAAAGAGACCAAAGATAACCCTGAAGGAGCTGCAAAACTCCATAGCGGAGATTGGAGTATCTGTCCGTAGGACCACTTTAAGCCGTACACTCCACAGAGCTGGGCTTTACTGAAGAGTGGCCAGAAAAAGCCATTGCTTAAAAAATTAAATAAGCAAACACGTTTGGTTTTCGCCAAAAGGCATGTGGGAGACTCTCCAAACATATGGAAGAAGGTACTCTGGTCAGATGAGACTAAAATTGAGCTTTTTGGCCATCAAGGAAAACGCTATGTCTGGCGCAAACCAAACATCTCATCACCCCGAGAACACCATCCCCATAGTGAAGCATGGTGGTGGCAGGGACTGGGAAATTGGTCAGAATTGAAGGAATGATGGATGGCGCTAAATACAGGGAAATCCTTGAGGGAAACCTGTTTCAGTCTTCCAGAGATTTGAGACTGGGACGGAGGTTCACCTTCCAGCAGGACAATGACCCTAAGCATACTGCTAAAGCAACACTCGAGTGGTTTAAGGGGAAACATTTAAATGTCTTGGAATGGCCTAGTCAAAGCCCAGACCTCAATCCAATTGAAAATCTGTGGTATGACTTAAAGATTGCTGTACACCAGCGGAACCCATCCAACTTGAAGGAGCTGGAGCAGTTTTGCCTTGAAGAATGGGCAAAAATCCCAGTGGCTAGATGTGCCAAGCTTATAGAGCCATACCCCAAGAGACTTGCAGCTGTAATTGCTGTAAAAGGTGGCTCTACAAAGTATTGACTTTGGGGTGGTGAATAGTTATGCACGCTCAAGTTCTGTTTTTTTGTCTTATTTTTGTCTTATTTTTTTTTCAAAGTGATAGGCATGTTGTGTAAATCAAATGATACAAACCCACCCCAAAAAATCTATTTTAATTCCAGGTTGTAAGGCAACAAAATAGGAAAAATGCCAAGGGAGGTGAATACTTTCGCAAGCCACTGTACCTGTGTGATTGATCCTCTGGCTGGGTTGCCTCTGCTGATACCCCCATCCATTGGGCCTCCTAGAAGGAAGACAACAGTCAGAGAAGTTGGTACAGTTGAAGTCGGAAGTTTACATACACTTAGGTTGGAGTCATTAAAACTTGTTTTTCAACCACTCCACAAATTTCTTGTTAACAAACTAGAGTTTTGGCAAGTCGGTTAGGCCATCTACTTTGTGCATGACACAAGTAATTTTTCCAACAATTGTTTACAGACAGATTATTTCACTTATAATTCACTGTATCACAATTCCAGTGGGTCAGAAGTTTACATACACTAAGTTGACTGCCTTTAAACAGCTTGGAAAATTCCAGAAAATGATGTCATGGCTTTAGAAGCTTCTGATAGGCTAATTGACATTATTTGAGTCAATTGGAGGTGTACCTGTGGATGTATTTCAAGGCCTACCTTCAAACTCAGTGCCTCTTTGCTTGACATCATGGGAAAATCAAAAGAAATCATCCAAGACCTCAGAAAATTGTAGACCTCCACAAGTCAGGTTCATCCTTGGGAGCAATTTCCAAACGCCTGAAGGTACCACGTTCATCTGTACAAACAATAGTACGCAACTATAAACACCATGGGACCAAGCAGCCATCATACCTCTCAGGAAGGAGATGCGTTCTGTCTCCTAGAGATGAACGTACTTTGGTGCGAAAAGTGCAAATCAATCCCAGAACAACAGCAAAGGACCTTGTGAAGATGCTGGAGGAAACAGGTACAAAAGTATCTATATCCACAGTAAAATGGGTCCTATATTGACATAACCTGAAAGGCCACTCAGCAAGGAGAAGCCACTGCTCCAATACCGCCAAAAAAAAGCCAGAGTACGGTTTGCAACTGCACATGGGGACAAAGATCATACTTTTTGGAGAAATGTCCTCTGGTCTGATGAAACAAAAATAGAACTGTTTGGCCATAATGACCATCGTAATGTTTGAAGGAAAAAGGGGGGTGCTTGCAAGCCGAAGAACACCATCCCAACCGTGAAGCACGGGGGTGGCAGCATTATGCTGTGGGGGTGCTTTGCTGCAGGAGGGACTGGTGCACTTCACAAAATAGATGGCATCATGAGGAAGGAAAATTATGTGGATATATTGAAGCAACATCTCAAGACATCAGTCAGGAAGTTAAAGCTTGGTTGCAAATGGGTCTTCCAAATGGACAATGACCCCAAGCATACTTCCAAAGTTGTGGCAAAATGGCTTAAGGACAACAAAGTCAAGGTATTGGAGTGGCCATCACAAAGCCCTGACCTCAATCCTATAGAACATTTGTGGACAGAACTGAAAAAGCGTGTGCGAGCAAGGAGGTCTACAAACCTGACTCAGTTACACCAGCTCTGTCAGGAAGAATGGGCCAAAATTCACCCAACTTATTGTGGGAAGCTTGTGGAAGGCTACCCAAAACGTTTGACCCAAGTTAAACAATTTAAAAGCAATGCTACCAAATACTAATTGAGTGTATTATACATGCACTGTTGGTTAAGGGCTGTAAGTAAGCATTTCACTGTAATGTCTGCACCTGTTGTATTCGGCGCATGTGACCAATAAAATTTGATTTGATTTGATTTGTATGTAAACTTCTGACCCACTGGGAACGTGATAAAGAAATAAAAGCTGAAATAAATAATTCTCTCTACTATTATTCTGACATTTCACATTCTTAAAATAAAGTGGTGATCCTAACTGACCTAAGACAGGGAATTTTTACTAGGTTTAAATGTCAGAAATTGTGAAAAACTGAGTTTAAATGTATTTGGCTAAGGTGTATGTAAATTTCCGACTTCAACTGTATGTGATGAGGGCTGTACAGTTGTTGGCATTATATTCCTGGTCAGAATCATTCAAGTCTAATTTTGATTTTCCCTCATTCTCCCGGAAGTTTGCACTCGTTGACTCCATCTCAAGGATTTAAAGTAATTGGTGTAAGATGGTACACTCTGGCTACACTAATGCAATGCTTTTAAATCTTTGTGGGGGAGTGAACAAATACACACTTCAGGGAGAATAGTAGAGCAATGGGCTGCAGCCTGAAAGAGAGAGACAGAGGTTTCCACACCACACCCCCATGTCACACCAGAGGTCAGTTGTGAGAGAAGGTGCGAGGAGGACTGCTGGTGAGAGGAGGTACTTTTTGAACTGGGGCTTGTGAGGTCTCTCTCCATCTCCCTCCCTCCTGATCTCCCTCCCTCCCTCACCAGCGTGCCACATTCTGTCAGGTCTGTGCAAACAGAGGGCAGGAGGGAGGGAAGGAGGGTGGAGGCCAGACTCCTCCACTTCACTCTTCTCTTCTCGCTCTCTCCCACACTCAGCCTGCGATAAGGCTATTTTCTGGGTTCAAATAGTATTTCAAGTCTTTAGTCTCAGAAATGCAAACCCCACCCATCTGGCAAACATTGAGTATTTGAAATATTTGAAATATGATTTGAACACAGGTGTGGTTTCTGGGTATTCACTGTCGGTATCAGCACTGTTTTGGTGAGAGTGTGAAAGGAGAAACACTCGGGAGGCAAGGACAGACAGGATGACAGACAGACACCTTTGTGAGATGGACAAACAGACAGACACACACCTCTGACTACCCCCTCATACTGCATCTGGGAGAGGAGGCCCTCAGACTGCCCACGTGGAGAACACTCCTCCTGCTTAATGTAGGACACTGGGGAGAGGGAGGGAGGGAGGGAGGGAACAGGGGACAGTTAGGGAAGGCAAGTGAAGTGGGACATTTGGGACTGTGACATCAGGTCTGAATGTGCTCAAATGCTGACAATATGCCTATGTCTCTCTCTCATGCCAATCTAATAGCAGAGAGAGGAAATTAGATGATGATAGACAGTATCCACACTAGCATACCACTTAGTATGAATAAATGTATTGGGCATGTATTGAAAGTAGTATGCTAGTTTGGACAATGGAACGTGGGTAGGAGGTGTGTGTGTCGTCCAGACTGGCTTGTCTTACCAGGCTTGGTGGGGTCCTGCTGCCTGGGCAGGCCCAGGGATATGGAGCCCACTGAGCTCTTTGCACCCTCTGGGCCACCGTAGACAGCATGGGATGGCAGGTACGTACCAGGAGTACCCTGAAATGGCAGGAACAGACAAGTCAGAATCAGGTCAGGGTTGCAAAATTTCAGTTGGAGGATTCCCTCCCTGCTTGTTCTCTCCTGATTCCAGGAGTCCTTCAACTGGGATTTCTGAAAACCTTGAAACTTTTTCGAAATTATACTGCAGAGAAATACAGGGAAAGTGCAATGTACAAAAATAAAGGTGGATCCAACTGATGTGTACCAAAGTTTGCTCTTTGGCATATTGGCTAGTAAACATGACTAAATACAGACTACTGTCTGCTACAAAGGCAAATAGCCGTATAGGTTTCTTAGTAAATCATTATCACACAACAAATACTGTTATAGTATGACTGATTGAGAAAGAGACAATGGTGCCAAAAAAGAATGTGATCATTTCACCAAATAGAACATACCAAACACTTCAGCCACACCTACTACCCTGGGTGCCCACCTGTGTGGGCCTAACCAGGGGGCTGGCTGAATCTGAACCCTCACCTGAGGGATATGGGTCTTACCTGGGAGATGGAGCCTCCCTGGATAAAGGAAGGCTTGTCTGTGGGTTTGGAGGTTGGAATGAGTGGAGGTGGAGATGGAATGTTGGCGGGTCGGCTGTGTCTGGAGAAAGTCACACGGACTCCATCGGGCAGGCTCTGGACCACCTGGTTGGGAGCTGGGTGGAGCACTAGGAGAGGAGAGAAAAACAATCAAAGTTAGAAAGTGACACCATCGATCATATGATTATTTAGCATGAGACTTGTCTAGGATAGGGTGAAGAAGGGAAGAACACAAAAAAGTGTGTCAAGAATAGAAAATCCAGAGGCACTGAAAAGTTAAAGTATTTTTTTTTAAATTCAGCCCCCAGAAAAACTCAATTTATGTCTATTATGGATATTCTCAAAGAAACATTCTGGTGCCATTTTCTGCAGTTTCCACAGATCAGTCACTGTACAGTACTGCAACTAAATTCAGGCAAAATTGTTTATCATTCTCAGCCAGTGCATATTTCACTACTCTTACAAACAGGCTCCACCAGCAGCCCATCTCCCATCTATGAGTGCATGGTGATAACATTTTGAGGCAGATTTCCCAGACTGAAGTAAACCGTGAAGTAAACACAGAACAGTGAGTCTGGTAGCTAGAGTTAAAAGGCTGGCGCTGACCTAAACCTGATGTAACCTCCCTGCCGCTTGCCTGTCTGTACATCTGTGGGAGCAGCCTCAGGGAGAGATATCTGGCTTGTCTGCGTTCTACCCTGTTAGTGAGTCACGGTGACCGGGAGTGACCTGCCTTGAGGAAGCAACCCCCGCTCCCTTCCTCCCGACAGTCTGCCCGCCCTCAATGCCCCTGCACTTTAAATTTGTCTGGGAGAGTACCTACAGCAGGCACAGACGTCAGCATCCTGGCAGCTCACACTGAGAGATAAGGAAACAAGCTAGTCCATGACGGAATACTGATAAAGCCTTACTGCAGCCAGGCTCTGTGTGTGTAATATATACATTCATTCATGATAGGGACAGATAGATGTTTAAGGCCAGCTACAGTACAGCTTAAACTACTCACAGAGAAACGGGAAAGAGTAGGAGGGTGGGGGGTGAAAACATAAGGACAACTGTACTGTAAGAGCTTTAGCCAATTGAAAAAGAGTTGGCAACTGCACAAACAGTATGGGACCAGGCTAGCTGAAGGGTAGAGCTGAGGCCACATGGGGGAGGACAGATCAGAGGGCAGTTACCTGGAGGCACGCTGTAGCGGGAGGCGTTGGGGTCATTGGGCTGAGGAGAGGCCTTGCTCATGTCCCTGGGAGAGAGCCTGTAGGGAGAGCCTGGCCGACCAGACTGGGCCTCCTGCTCCAGAGCCATCTTCATTTCATAAGGCATGTAGGGGAAGGGCTTACCTGAACACAACACAGAACAGAGACATATGAATGAAAACACTGCCACAAGATAAATGACTCACACAAATAGACAAACAATCAGAAGATGAAATACAACCCGAGACGATTTTGATTATACATTTCAAATCAACAAAATAATACTTGACAAGTATCTTGGCACGGATTCGCAGTTTTCACACACAAAAAAAGCCCTCAGCCTGCCTTACTGCTCTAACACGAACTTCGATTTCCAAGCTTCTTCAAATATAGCATTGCGGGACTACCCAAAAACCTTTTTAGCTCTTAAAAAAGGTGATAAAAGCTTTGGGTGTCTAATCACGGACTTCCCCCCTTCACACAAAATACACCATTCAGACTTGGAAACAGGCTAGGCCAATGTGCCCTTTGTGGCTGAATGACTCTTCTACCTTTAAAAATAGGATCCACTTCTCTGTCTGCCTGGGGGGCACTAACTGTGTCCTGCTCTGACACACTCAAGTCATGCTCCTTCAAAAGTCGACCGCGGAATCCCTCCCTTCCCCCAGAGGCATTTCAGGAAAAACAAGCTTTCCCTATCAGAGCTTTTAGCTTTCATGTTCGCATCACGTGTAAAATGGGGTCAGCTAACATCTTGTTCTTGTTCTGGTTCAGTCTACAGCAGTCTGAACCGGCTCTCTCTCCTCTCATAATTCCTTTTTTGACGCTGAACGAAAGTGAATGGGACTGAAAAATGCATTGGCTATAAATAGGCTGCTGTTGGTTGAGAGGCTCAGGTAGGTAGGGGCTCAGAGGGGGGATACCAGTGCGTGTAGATGTGTATGTACTCTCTCTTACCCTCCCTGTCCAGTACAGTGGGGCTGCGGGTAGTGAAGCGCGGGCAGTGGGGAGGTTGTCTGCTGTGCTCGGGGTCGGCCTGGTCCTGTCTCTGTTTATCCTCCGCGTGGGCCGACTCGTGCACCGCCTTGATCTGGTGCTGGAACATGGCGAAGCCGCTGAGGGGGGCTCCCATTGTCATCCCACCAGTGCTGAAAGGACCCACCTACAGGAGGAGGGCGAGGAGAGACGCCCCTGTGAGGAGGACTGGAGGGGGACACAAGCTCTGTACAAGTAAAGCGAGCAGCTGATACATTGTCCTCTAACCCTGAATTGCTTCTATCTACAATCTAGAAGAAGTAGATGTTGATTGGACTTCAGAATTAAAAGAATAGTACTAACACCTGTCTTTAAACCATCCCAGAAGAAAGGGTAAAGTACATTATTAGATGAATGAAATGTAAAAAATGACCCAAACAGTTGTTAGATTGGACTGCTTTTGTGTTTTGCACGCAAATCTCGGCCCCAGTGCTTAAACAGGCAATCCAGTTTGTCTGACCTCATCCCATTATAAATGGAGAGACAGAAGCACCATAGAAGAAGCAATTGGAGGGAAAGAAAGGGACATCAGAAAACAATTTGACAGTGTCAGCACATTAGCATGATTAGATTACCGGTACACAACAGATGGGCACAAGTTCATTGATTTAGATCCCTGCTGACACATTGATCAACTGATTGATTGGACGTTTCAATGACAAAAGAAGAATCCATCAATTGGATTGATTGATTGATTGATTTACAGGTTGGTTGGAAAAGTGCGGGGGATGATGGACTCACTTGACGGGTAGGTTGGTCTAAATAAGACATGCTTTCACCCTCTTGCCTGCCTCCGTGTGCCTGCCTCTCCGAATGGGCATATCTGATCATAGAAAAGTGTGGGTTGCTATAGTGACTGACCATGGGCGGGATGGTAGCGGCGCGCTGCTGGTGCTGCTGCATGTTGAGGTGGGCCTGCTTGGCCGTGGACATCAGCACTGAGCCAGGAGGGCTGAGTAACGAAGGCTTGTCCATACTAGAGAACATCCTGAGGACACAGGAGAGAGGGGGAGACAGGAGAGGAGAGAGACATACTTATCAGACAGAGTCGAGGTAATGATCACAGGAGTTAGGAGAAAGGAGTCGATTCAATTACCACTAATAATATCAACCATTTACAACCTTAATAATTAATCAAAATACCTTTGTTTTTAAAGTCTGAAACAAGAGGTGTGAATCCCCATGATGACCACCCTGACCCACCTCTGTCTCTCGGGCTCAGTGTCCACATCCTCGTCTGCGCTGCAGGTGGCGCTGGAGTCATTGTCTGAGTGGTGCCCCTCCCTCTGCCTCTCTCTCTCCCCATGCTCCCCATTGTCCCCCTTCTCCTTGGCCGAGTCAGGCTCCACCTTCACCTGCACCTCAGCACCCCCAGGCTTCATGTCCAACTCCTGGGGCTCACTCTTGGGATGCACCTGGCCCTCGTAGGCCGCCCGGGCCCTCTCCCTGTCCTGGTCCTCCTGAGAGTCAGGGTCTCTGGCCTCTCCCTCAGGGCTCTTCTCCAGCTTGACCCTCAGCTCCCCGTATGGCGGATCCTGGCCCTTCCCATCGCTGGCCTGGTCCTGATCTGACCGCTGGTTCTCTGACCCTCCAGCAATGTCTCCCATCTGGGAGTCTCCTCTGGCCTTGGAGGGGTCCGCCTGGGACGGGGACGGGGCACTCTCTGTGTCTGAGCTGTTCTCTCCACCTGTATGGGCACACAGACCAGGAAAGGACATGGGTAAGACCCACTCAAATCACTCTGCATGGCATACACAGGAACTGACCCTGGGCAGAGGGCAACATACTGATCGAAGCAGACAGAAATGTAATGGATAAAAAGATGAAAAAGATGCGGTATAGATAAAAACAGACCATATAAAATGCATAAAGATGGAGACCATAAAACCAATGATGCAATGTTGTCTGTGTCTGGTGGCACTGTTGCCATGGAGAGAAGAAACCTGAACTGTGAATAATAAAAACCGTATCGATGCCAAGATAAATCTCTGACACAGGTGTCAGGTGACAAAAGACAAATATTTAATCCCCTCCCCCCAGCATTCCTGGCTATGCCCAACCAAGTGACCCTCTGCAATCTGCAGGCAGTTACACCAACCAACCAAGGCCTTGAGGACAGTTTGGGTTTCCTTGGGAGACAATGAGAGCTTCAGAAACATCAACACATAATATAGTGACCTCCTATAGTGTAGACACAACTTTACAACTATCTTGTACACTGGAACCAGATGATAAGGCAATCTCTCAAACTGACATGACCCAAGCATTATGACATTCAGTGACTCAGTGACACCACTAAACATAACAGATAGCAACACCCCCACACACACCAATCAACCAGCAACCTTTCCTCCACCATCATCCTCTGCCCACCCCAGCCCTACACCACCTGCCTTGGAGCATGTTGCATAGTTGGTCGTCCTCAGGAGGGGCAAAGAGAGAGAGAGAGAGAGGAGAGAGAGGAGAGAGGAGAGAGAGAGAGAGAGAGAGAGAGAGAGAGAGAGAGAGAGAGAGAGAGAGAGAGAGAGAGAGAGAGAGAGAGAGAGAGTAGGGAAAGCCTCTCCTACCTCCCTCCTCCCTGTCAGGTGAGGGGCTAAGCTCAATTAAATCACTTTGCTTTACCACAGACACAGACAAAACCTGGAGGGAGATGGACTCCACTCCAAAAGAGAGAGAGGGTGAGGGTTATAGAGAGAAGGGAGTCAAAAGAGTGGGAGAGAGAGAGATGGCCAAGAGCTAGAGTCAGTGAGTGATAGGTCTGTGACAAACCCGGGGAGAGAAGGCTCTCCTAAACAATGGAAGTCATGAGCACATTTACGGCCAGGACGAAATAGAAAGGTCCCACACTTAATCTGGATTCAAACTCCTTAACCTATCACCATACTTGGCAGAGCAAGGGATTTGAATATTCAAAACAGGCCCTTTCTGCCCTGTTACGACAACCAAGACAAGGGCATTTTAGGACTTTTAGGAGTGGAGAGAGTGATAGAGGAAGTGAAGAGAGGCAGAGGAGAGGGAGAAAGAGAGACAGGGTGATGGGAAGAGAGCAGATAGTTGGGGAGAGATGGAGTGGAGGGAGAGGGGATAGGAAGAGAGAGAGCGGGAGAGAGGTAAAGAGAAAGCGGAAGATAGCAAAGGAGAGAAAGAGAGAAAGACGGGAAGGCCCTGCAGATCAAAAGAGTGGAGCAGCACTCAGCGCTCCATGCAGCACACTTTCTTGATTCTTCAAAGCCAAGGAACAGTTACATAACCCAGGCCCAGCAGTCAGAATTAGTTCACATCTTTTATGTCTCACTTTTCTCCCTCCTCCTCCTTTTGATCCCTTTTTCTCTCTCATTAAAACTACAGACAGTAATGAGAAAATACTGGGTCTCCATTGCCATTAATTCTAATCTAATTCTCACAAGACAAAGTTCAAGAGGCTCTTTCTGAAGTGGACTCACTCTTACAGATCTCAACACTCTTCCAGAGAGAGACGTTTCTCTAACTTCCAGTCTCTTTTTCCCTTGCTCTTTCTCTCATTCACACACTCACTACTGCATTGTACATTCCCTCAGATCAAATTTAAATCAAAACTAATTCTTAACTATGCTTGTGTGTGTATTTGTGCTGTGCAGACAGTGTACGTGTGTCTGAATGTGAGGATTCACATGTTGTGGATAAACAGAGGGATGGTGTGTGACTCTGGTGTGTGTGTGTCAGTGTGTGTGTCATCTCTCTGACTGACCGTCACTATCCTCTGGGTTTTCGTCGTCGTCAGCTGAGGCCATGCTCTCGCTCTGAGACGGGTCCCGATCACCCCGTGCCCGCCGGGTGTCCTGAAGAAACACAAATCGTTATAGAACAGACTACATCAACTTCCCCGTTCGTTTGTAATACAGAAAATACATTAAAGATAGTTTAACATTTAAAGATGAAAGATAGTGACAGACATGCATGTTCTGATATAGAGATTACAGAAACCAAACCACTTCATATTGTACCTGAACACGGGTGTATTCTTTAGGCACTAAACTCCCTGGACTTATTTTTGCTTGCCATTGCAAATTGTTTTAAAATGTTTTCCGTTGTGTGCCCTTATGAACACAACCCTGATAATGAATTGTGTTGAGTATTGCTGTACCTGCTTGTGTTGCTGGAGCAGGTTGTCCAGGTTGTGCCGTCTCTTGTAGTTGAAGTAGAAGTTCTTGCACTGAGCCTCGCTCTTAGTGCCCACCATCTTGGCAATGGCTGACCAGTTACGCCCGTGCTCCACAAGGCCTGGCAGAGGAGAGAAGAGAGACTGGGTTGGGATCTGAACCTAAAACGGACCAAGATTTAGCTTATTCATTGAACATTAACCTACTACTGAGTGACACCACCTCACCTGGTAAAACCCTAAACTACTGATCTCTCTTGTTCACACGCCCAGTTGCACAGTCCCAATGATCCTTGCTGCCATGGCCTGCCAGTCTGCCCCACCTTGACCAGCACTAATCTAATCAAACAATCAGCTTTGATGAAGTCTTAATAAACTGTTTAAGACAGACAGACCGCGCTTTCAGAGAGGTGTATTGGACTGGAAGACCGACAGTGGATTGCCTTTGACATTCGGGTGTCTCTCCTCCCTCCCCCTTCCGCCACTGCACTGTTGAGCTAAAGGACACTGGCACTTTGACAAATCACCTCAGACTGGAGCCCAGTAGAGGACAAATACTAATTACAACACCATCTAAATGAATGAGGAGACAGAGGACACTCTTGACAGGACATTTATTGTCACGTTTGGAGTCACTTGTATAGAGACTTACACGTCGAAGTATCGGGTGAGGAGTCCTTCAGGCTCTTTGACTGTAAAACAGTCTCATGATTGGTATGATATTTAGTAATAGTTCCTCACAGTCTCCTCAGGAATAAACATGAACTACACTAGCTCATTGGGATTCCTGTTGCCCCATTTAGTTCCTCGCAAGAAAATGTACTGTATGATATACCTATACTACATGCGCATCATCCATCCACCCTAAAACACACATCTCTTCACATCCCTTACTTAGTTTTACAGTAGTCATCATAGCAAGTATCTTTCCTTAAAAGGCTTTCATTTTTTCCCATATTCTATGACTTAAGTTGTGTTGTTCACAAATATTACTTGTTGCAGTTGGATTGATCCCTAGTACTCATCATGTGGCCTACCACCACTACAGCACTACCACACACCAAGACAAATCATCCACCCCCCCTCCTCACATGTCCAAGCCCTGTAACAGCTTACAGGAAAATGGGGGGGAAAAAACATCTAAGAAAAAAATATAAGAATAAGAGGGGGAAGGCCCCTCTCTGACCCATCCAGCAGTAAACTCAACATAAACAAAGCTGAAGTAAAACAAAGCAGAACACTGTGCCAGCATCTAAAGACTTCATGTACACCATGTCTCCATCTCTCGACGTCAGGCAGCCCAATGAATAAAAGTGCTCCTTTCAAATATGTCAGCTTTTAAGAGCTCCCCCTCGGTCCTATACCCTGTGGACTTGACCTTCTTAATATGTTTGAGACAATCAGTTGTGTTGTGACAAGGTAGGTGTGATATACAGAAGATAGCCCTATTTGGTAAAAGACCAAGTCCATATTATGGCAAGAACAGCTCAAATAAGCAAAGAGAAACGACAGTCCATCATTACTTTAAGACATGAAGGTCAGTCATTCCGGAAAATGTCAAGAACTTTTAAAGTTTCTTCAAGTGCAGTCGCAAAGACCATCATGCGCTATGATGAAACTGGCTCTCATGAGGACCGCCACAGGAAAGGAAGACCCAGAGTTACCTCTGCTGCAGAGGATAAGTTCATTAGAGTTACCAGCCTTAGAAATTGCAGCCCAAATAAATGCGTCACAGAGTTCAAGTAACAGACACATCTCAACATCAACTGTTTAATATATATATATAATATATTTATTTGAATATATATTTAATATATGCCATTTAGCAGACGCTTTTATCAAAAGCGACTTACAGTCATGTGTGCATACATTTTTACGTATGGGTGGTCCTGGGGATTGAACCCACTACCCTGGCGTTACAAGCGCCATGCTCTACCAATTGAGCTACAGAGGACCACCCATACACTCCACTGTTCAGAGCAGACTGAGTGAATCAGCCCTTCATGGTCGAATTTCTGCAAAGAAACCACTACTAAAGGACACCAATAAGAAGAAGAGACTTGCTTGGGCCAAGAAACACGAGTAATGGACATTAGACCAGTGGAAAGCTGTCCTTTGGTCTGATGAGTCCAAATTTGAGATTTGTGGTTCCAACCGCCGTGTCTTTGTGAGACGCAGAGTAGGTGAACGGGTTATCTCTGCATGTGTGGTTCCCACCGTGAAGCATGGAGGAGGAGGTGTGATGGTGCTTTGCTGGTGACACTGTCTGTGATTTATTTAGAATTCAAGGCACACTTAACCAACATGGCTACCACAGCATTCTGCAGCGATACGCCATCCCATCTGGTTTGGGCTTAGTGGGACTATCATTTGTTTTTCAACAGGACAATGACCCAACACACCTCCAGGCTGTGTAAGGGCTATTTGACCAAGAAGGAGAGTGATGGAGTGCTGCATCAGATGACCTGGCCTCCACAATCCCCCGACCTCAACCCAATTGAGATGGTTTGGGATGAGTTGGACCGCAGAGTGAAGGAAAAGCAGCCAACAAGTGCTCAGCATATGTGGGAACTCCTTCAAGACTGTTGGAAAAGCATTCCAGATGAAGCTGGTTGAGAGAATGCCAAGAGTGTGCAAAGGGTGGCTACTTTAAATAATCTAAAATCTAATCACTTTTTTGGTTACTACTTGATTCCATATGTGTTATTTCATAGTTTTGATGTCTTCACTATTATTCTACAATGTCGAAAATAGTAAAAAATAAAGAAAAATCCTTGAATGAGTAGGTGTGTCCAAACTTTTGACTGGTACTGTACTTCCATTAATTTTTTTAACTGGTACCGGGTGACCTTCAGACTAGTCTTGTGAGGCTTGTGGGCGTGCTTTCATCTTTCCAGAGGTGGGTCATATTAGTGTGTAGCCCAAACTGTTCAGACACTACAGACAGAAGTTGGCAGATTAGCTGTACCCTTCAGAAGAGTCCCAAGACGCTTGTGGGGGTCGTAGAGCAAAATGGAGAACACCATCGTGAGAATGAGTCTCTCATCTATCCATAGTTTGTAGGCCAAACTGTTCGGACGCTACAGACAATTTAGAGAGAAGACGGATTTTCGGGATGTCTCATGGTCTGACAAACACTGTTCTAGCTCTGACACCTTTAACCGCAGATGCGGAAGTGCGACATTGGCGGATGCAGTGGATTGAGATGCATCCAATGCAACTGATATCTTTAGCTTAAATTGACGGTTTTATTATGCTAATTAGATGTCTTAGGGACCACGGAAATCGACTATAGGGGGTTAAGGGAGTATGTGAGCACACTCGTTCGGTACACCTAGCTGTGTTCAGCTAGGCGTGTTCATCACCAGCCAAACCAAAGCATGCGGAAGGCTTAAGTCTCTCTCTCCCTCTTTCTCTCCACCATAGTCTACACTGACAAAGCTAGAGTACTGGCCTGGCTGGGAGGTAGCTATGGGCCGATGGGGGTTGGGGTCATGGGTCAATCACTATTGGACGGAGTGTGTGACGCAACTGGCGAAAGCTGAAATGCTGTGCTGCGTCCACATTCAGTAACTGCATGAAATGAAACACTCAATCTCAAAAGGAGTTGTTTTAGATAAAAAAAGGTTTCAATGTAGAGCAACTTCAAAATAAGTCCTGATCCAGAGGCCTGACTGTGTTTTTGTGAATAATAGATATGATCTTTAGAGGAAGCCCAAACTGTCACGCTCTGTTACAGAGCAGAGCAACTGCAGTTAGATACCAGAAAGAATATCCTCGCACAAACCACTATGTCCTGCTTCCCCCTTAAAGCCTCCTCCAGCCAGGGGAGTGTCTGAGAGTGAGAGCTTGTGTGGGAGCAAATTATGAGGAGAGAGATCAAACTAGAGAGAGAGAGAGGGTTGAAGGTGGGGGTGAGAGAGAGTGAGGGAGGGAGAGAAACGGTAAATGGAGAAATAAAAACAAAACTCTACCTTTTTTGGCCACCTCCATCTCCTCCTCGGTCCAGCGAGAAGTCTCACCGGTTTCAGTGTTCGCGGTGGCAGCAGTTCCTAATGCTAAAGTCACAGAGAGAAAACAGAAAGCTCCATATTAGCCCACAGAGATAGTACAGTGTAGCTCGGTCCACTTCTCAGCAGTCTCCTTCTCACGGCTGCTAATAAAATAATCAGTTTACATTCAGAGGCTCGATGCCGAGGCCTGCACCTCGCACTCTCTCTCTCTTTCCTCTCTCTCTCTTTCCCTCTCCCTTTCTCTCGTGTTCTCTCGCCATCTCCCTCACAACTAGAACGACCTCCTCCTCCTGTTCCTCCCTCTTTCCCTTGCAAGGGGAGGGCCCAGTGTCAGCTGATCTGGCTCCAGACAGTGGAGAAGTAGAGAGACGCACCTCCCACCCTCCACCTCCTTGGGAAACGGCCTTGGACAGAGACAAACAGACAGATAGACGGAGAGAATATCCCGACAACAGAGACAGCCAGACTGACTAAGTAACCACTCCTCTCACTGCTACACTGCCACATAACTATTAACCACAAACACACGCCTCTCTCAGTATCAGCCTGTCCACACTGACCCCTACCTCCCCTTCACCCACAGCCAAATTCACAGAACAGGACAACACACTCAATATGGAAGGATGGGCTGATGGAGGCTGGGGCTGAGAGAGAGAGTGAACCCTGGCCCACTACTCCATGTGACCCATAGACATTGTGTAAACTTTTCCCACATTGTTGTGTTTGTTGTGTTACAGCCTGAATTTAAAATGGATTAAATTGAGATTTTCTGTCACTGGCCTACAGACAATACCCCATAATGTCAAAGTGGAATTATGTTTTTACACATTTTTACAAATTAATACAAAATGAAAAGCTGAAATGTCTTGAGTCAATAAGTATTCATCCCCTTTGTCATGGCAAGCCTAAATAAGTTCAAGAGTAAACATTTGCTTAACATGTCACATAAATTGCATGGACTCACTCCGTGTGCAATAATAGGGTTTAACATGATTTTTGAATGACTACTGTACCCCACACATACAATTATCTGTAAGGTCCCTCAGTCGAGCAGTGAATTTCAAACACAGATTCAACCACAAAGACCAGGGAGGTTTTTCAATGCCTCGCAAAGAAGGGCACCTATTGGTAGATGGGTAAACATTTTAAAAGCAGACATTGACTACCCCTTTGAGCATGGTGAAATTATTAATTACACTTTGGATGGTGTATCAATACACCCAGTCACTACAAAGATACAGGCGTCCTTCCTAACTCAGTTGCCGAAGAGGAAGGAAACTGTTCGCTGCTCTGGCACCCCAATGGTGGAACAAGCTCCCTCACGACGCCAGGACAGCGGAGTCACTCACCACCTTCCGGAGACATTTGAAACCCCACCTCTTTAAGGAATACCTGGGATAGGATAAAGTAATCCTCCTTTGACTTAAATCTACTAGAGAATCTATGGCAAAACCTGAAAATGGTTGTCTAGCAATGATCAACAACCAATTGAAAATAATTTTGAAAAGAATAATGGGCAAATGTTGCACAATCCAGGTGTGGAAAGCTCTTAGAGACTTACCCAGACAGACTCATAGCTGTAATCGCTGCTACCAAAGGTGATTCTAACATGTATTGACTCAGGGGGTTGAATACATATCTCATCAAGATATATTAGTGTTTTATTTTTCATAAATGTTTTACAAATGTTAGAATTTCTCTTCCACTTTGACAGAGTATTTTGTGTAGATCGTTGACCAAAAAAAAGACAATTAAATCCATTTTAATCACACTTTGTAACAACAAAATTTTGAAAAAGTCAAGGGGTGTGAATACTTTCAACAGGCACTTTAGCTGCAGTATGAACCCCTGACATTTATAGGAGTTTTTTTTCTTGAGGAGATCCATGTTTAGACGGCTGCTAGCGAATGGTCTAGGGCCATATATAGTCTGTTAAATCTACTCAACGAATATTAGTTGAATCGCTGCTTCCGTCCCATGACACACTCAACTCACATGTTCGCCTAATCCCACCGGCATTCCCCCATTCCCCCATCATGCCTGTTAAGATCCAGGGAGGTGGTCAGGTCATTAATCTTGCCCGGCTCTTTGAAGAGATATGGCGAGACCGAAATGGCCCCCTATTCCCTATATCATGGTCTGCTTTTGACCTGGCCCATAGGGCTCTGGTCAATAGTAGAACACTACATAGGGAATAGGGGCCCATAGGGCTCTGGTCAATAGTAGAACACTACATAGGGAATAGGGGCCCATAGGGCTCTGGTCAATAGTAGAACACTACATAGGGAATAGGGGCCCATAGGGCTCTGGTCAATAGTAGAACACTACATAGGGAATAGGGGCCCATAGGGCTCTGGTCAATAGTAGAACACTACATAGGGAATAGGGGCCCATAGGGCTCTGGTCAATAGTAGTGCACTATACAGAATAAGGGTGCCATTTCAGACGCAGACATAGATTTATAAATACAGAGTGGGAGGCTACAACAGACTGACACTCAGCACACAAACATCAAAAGAAGCTTTCAGAGCAGCACAAGGACTAGGCTGAGGTACAGCTGAGAGGAGCCATGTCAATGGGTCCACCCTAGACACCACACTATATTGCCATGGTGATGATGACTAGGGTATAGGCTTAACTCAGACTGAGCCCCTGGCTGGGTTACACAAGCGAGAGATCGAGGTCCCAGTTATCGCATTGTGTTGAGGAGCAAAAACAACAATAACAACAACCTGAACCTGGTGAACCAGGGATGTATTCAATGAGGTGAAATTGCAGATAGAAATGTAATGAACAGAGCTGAATCCTTATTCAACCAGACCATCTTAGTAGTTATAAACAATAAAATGTATATCTGAACAGACCCCAGGTTTTAACTGGCCACTGCCAAGCAAGCAAGTGCATATCCTATCACGTATGTGTGTAAAGGTAAATGGGGGTGTTTATGGTATATGGTGGGTTTTTTCTTGAAGCTAGAGGTGCTTCAGCTCAGCGGCATGACATTTACATTTTAGTCATTTAGCACAGGAGTTCCCAAACCTTTTCACTCAGGCCCGGCTTCCAGCATTAGGGAAGATCCTGCGCGCCCCCCACCCCCACGTCTATTTCTATGGGCACAAGGACTGTTCATGACACTAACTGTTTACACCCCTCTTGTTGGCGGAGAGAAAAGGTTTAAAGCTAATTTTCTTGCAATTCTATACATTTTGCCATGTCTAATGTGTATTCATGTGATATTAGAGTGACTCAAACATCACAACTAACCCTATGAGCAAAAAAAACTAACAAAAAAACATTAGCTGACATGGGCTAGTTGATCTGGACATTTCTTACAAGTTATAAATAGCTCTCTAAGGTATGCAATGACTGACATGACAAGAGGAAAATTTATGATGCACTACCAAATTTCTAAATTGTACCTTGTGCATTCTACTATTACAACTTTCAAGAGTAAGTTGAAAGCCGGACTGAGTTCCTTAAATTTTTTTTAAGTAAATGCCGAGTCCCCCCCCGGCCGACCCCTCACGCGCCCCACAGTTTGGGAACCACTGATTTAGCAGACGCTCTTATCCAGCGTGATTAGGGTTATGTGCCTTGCTCAAGGGCACAGACAGATTTAGTCGGCTTGGGGATTCGAACCAGCGACCTTTAGGTTAATGGCTCAATGCTCTTAACTGCTAGGATACCAGCCGGCTACATACCTAACCTTTGGGACTTGTTAGGCACTCAAGTTGTGCCGTCCTTTTCTACAGCTGGGACCTATAATGACATCCTCACTATGCTATTATATTTCAGGACCTTTCCAGGAAAAACACACAACAGTTGGTCTCTCACATAACATAACCATGAAGCCACAGTTCACACATCCCACTCCACACCAGGGGTCTCCAACCTTTTCTAGCATGAGAGCTACTTTGAAAAAAATGAAACGTCTCGAGCTACAATTTTTTTTCTAGCTTTCAAATAGGAAAATTTTTCTCTTCTCCTCTACCCCTGCAACTCTAAAGGGGGCCCTATACAATCTTAGATTCTTTCAAAAATTTGATGTAACATTTTCCCTAATTATGTACTCAGTTTAATTTTTCCTGGTATAAGATTTTAGTTTTTCACTATCAAAACTACAATTGTTCATAGAGAAACAATTAAATTGGATGTTCTGAGTCCATGTCAGTGCTTAAATCACATCAGAAGACAATTCTTTTTAGGGCTGAAAGGAAATTAAGAAATGTATAATTGATTGCAATTCCCCTTTAATTACGCATCTGACCCTTTAATTGTGCATCTAGTGAGTGAGGAATGTGGCGTCTAATGTGCCTGTCTAGCGATGGTTCTGTACTGCTGCTGCTCAATTCATGGCAAAGTTTGCAAATAACAAATAATAGATACAAATGATATACTTCCTCATGATACAGTGGGGGAAAAAAGTATTTAGTCAGCCACCAATTGTGCAAGTTCTCCCACTTAAAAAGATGAGAGGCCTGTAATTTTCATCATAGGTACACGTCAACTATGACAGACAAATTGAGAAAAGAAAATCCAGAAAATCACATTGTAGGATTTTTAATGAATTTATTTGCAAATTATGGTGGAAAATAAGTATGGTGTATTTCTTTCATCACATTCCCATACATTCACTCAATTAGTATTTGGTAGCATTGCCTTTAAATTGTTTAACTTGGGTCAAACATTTAAGGTAGCCTTCCACAAGCTTTCCACAATAAGTTGGGTGAATGTTGGCCCATTCCTCCTGACAGAGCTTGTGTAACTGAGTCAGGTTTGTAGGCCTCCTTGCTCGTACACGCTTTTTCAGTTCTGCCCACAAATGTTCTATAGGATTGAGGTCAGGGCTTTATGACGCCACTCCAGTACCTTGACTTTGTTGTCCTTAAGCCATTTTTCCACAACTTTGGAAGTATGCTTGGGGTCATTGTCCATTTGGAAGACCCATTTGCGACCAAGCTTTAACTTCCTGACTGATGTCTTGAGATGTTGCTTCAATATATCCACATAATTTTCCTTCCTCATGATGCCTTCTATTTTGTGAAGTGCATCAGTCCCTCCTGCAGCAAAGCACCCCCACAGCATGATGCTGCCACCCCCGTGCTTCACGGTTGGGATGGTGTTCTTCGGCTTGCAAGCTACCTCCTTTTTCCTCCAAACATAACGATGGTCATTATGGCCAAACAGTTCCATTTTTGTTTCATCAGACCAGAGGACATTTCTCCAAAAAGTACGATCTTTGTCCCCATGTGCAGTTGCAAACCGTAGTCTGGCTTTTTTATGGCGGTTTTGGAGCAGAGGCTTCTTCCTTGCTGAGCGGCCTTTCAGGTTATATCGATATAGGACTCGTTTTACTGTGGATATACAGTGAGGGAAAAAAAGTATTTGATCCCCTGCTGATTTTGTACGTTTGCCCACTGACAAAAAAATTATCAGTCTATAATTTTAATGGTAGGTTTATTTGAACAGTGAGAGACAGAAAAACAAAACAAAAATCCAGAAAAACGCATGTTAAAAATGTTATAAATTGATTTGCATTTTAATGAGGGAAATACGTATTTGACTCCCTCTCAATCAGAAAGATTTCTGGCTCCCAGGTGTCTTTTATACAGGTAACGAGTTGAGATTAGGAGCACACTCTTAAAGGGAGTGCTCCTAATCTCAGTTTGTTACCTGTATAAAAGACACCTGTCCACAGAAGCAATCAATCAATCAGATTCCAAACTCTCCACCATGGCCAAGACCAAAGAGCTCTCCAAGGATGTCAGGGACAAGATTGTAGACCTACACAAGGCTGGAATGGGCTACAAGACCATCGCCAAGCAGGTTGGTGAGAAGGTGACAACAGTTGGTGCGATTATTCGCAAATGGAAGAAACACAAAAGAACTGTCAATCTCCCTCAACCTGGGGCTCCATGCAAGATCTCACCTCATGGAGTTGCAATGATCATGAGAACGGTGAGGAATCAGCCCAGAACTACACGGGAGGATCTTGTCAATGATCTCAAGGCAGCTGGGACCATAGTCACCAAGAAAACAATTGGTAACACACTACGCCGTGAAGGACTGAAATCTTGCAGTGCCCGCAAGGTCCCCTGCTCAAGAAAGCACATATACATGCCCGTCTGAAGTTTGCCAATGAACATCTGAATGATTCAGAGGAGAACTGGGTGAAAGTGTTGTGGTCAGATGAGACCAAAATGGAGCTCTTTGGCATCAACTCAACTCGCTGTGTTTGGAGGAGGAGGAATGCGGCCTATGACCCCAAGAACACCATCCCCACCGTCAAACATGGAGGTGGAAACATTATGCTTTGGGGGTGTTTTTCTGCTAAGGAGACAGGACAACTTCACCGCATCAAAGGGACGATGGACGGGGCCATGTACCGTCAAATCTTGGGTGAGAACCTCCTTCCCTCAGCCAGGGCATTGAAAATGGGTCGTGGATGGGTATTCCAGCATGACAATGACCCAAAACACACGGCCAAGGCAACAAAGGAGTGGCTCAAGAAGAAGCACATTAAGGTCCTGGAGTGGCCTAGCCAGTCTCCAGACCTTAATCCCATAGAAAATCTGTGGAGGGAGCTGAAGGTTCGAGTTGCCAAACATCAGCCTCAAAACCTTAATGACTTGGAGAAGATCTGCAAAGAGGAGTGGGACAAAATCCCTCCTGAGATGTGTGCAAACCTGGTGGCCAACTACAAGAAACATCTGACCTCTGTGATTGCCAACAAGTGTTTTGCCACCAAGTATTAAGTCATGTTTTGCAGAGGGGTCAAATACTTATTTCCCTCATTAAAATGCAAATCAATTTATAACATTTTTGACATGCGTTTTCTGGATTTTTTTGTTGTTATTCTGTCTCTCACTGTTCAAATAAACCTACCATTAAAATTATAGACTGATCATTTCTTTGTCAGTGGGCAAACGTACAAAATCAGCAGGGGATCAAATAATTTTTTCCCTCACTGTAGATACTTTTGTACCTGTTTCCTCCAGCATCTTCACAAGGTCCTTTGCTGTTGTTCTGGGATTGATTTGCACATTTCGCACCAAAGTACGTTCATCTCTAGGAGACAGAACGCGTCTCCTTCCTGAGCGCTATGACGGCTTCGTGGTCCAATGGTGTTTATACTTGCGTACTATTGTTTGTACAGATGAACATGGTACCTTCAGGCGTTTGGAAATTGCTCCCAAGGATGAACCAGACTTGGAGGTTTTTTTTTCTTCTTCTTTTAATGTTCCCATGATGTCAAGCAAAGAGGCACTGAGTTTGAAGGTAGGCCTGGAAATACATCCACAGGTACACCTCCAAATGACTCAAATGATGTCAATTAGCCTATCAGAAGCTTCTAAAGCCATGATATCATTTTCTGGAATTTTCCAAGCTGTTTAAAGGCACAGTCAACTTAGTGTATGTAAACTTCTGACCCACTGGAATTGTGATACAGTGTATTATAAGTGAAATAATCTGTCTGTAAACCATTGTTGGAAAAATTACTTGTGACATGCACAAAGTAGATGTCCTAACCGACTTACATTTTATATTGACATTTTAGTCATTTAGCAGACGCTCTTATCCAGAGCGACTTACAGGAGCAATTAGGGTTAAGTGCCTTGCTTAAGGGCACATTGACAGATTTTTCACCTAGTCGGCTCGGGGATTAGAACCAGCGACCTTTCGGTTACTGGCACAACGCTCTTACCCACTAAGCTACCTGCCGCCCTACTTGCCAAAACTAGTTTGTTAACAAGAAATGTGTGGAGTGGTTGAAAAACGAGTTTTAATGACTCAAACCTAAATGTATGTAAACTTCCGACTTCAACTGTATATATAATTAGAGGGGATAAAAATAAAAATAAAACAGTGTTGAATGGCTGAGGTGCTTACCTCCTTTGTTATGGTCCATGGGGGGTCCACCTGGTGCAGATTTGGTGGGCTCTCTCACTGCCTTCTGTGTAGTAGGCTCAGGTTTGGGGGGCTGAGGAGGCTCTGGAGGCAGGGCAGGCTCAGGGGCGGAGGCCGGCGGCAGTGGTTCCTCGGCCGCCACGGAGGCAGCCTCGTTGGCCATGGAGCGCGTGGTGATCCTTCCCTTGCGCCGGCCCTGGCTGTTGGCGGTCTTTCTGCCGCGCGGCGTGTTCTGCTCCTTTCCGTCCTCGTCCTCCCCACCGTCACACTTGTCTTTGTCTTTGCCGATGTCCCTGAATGGGGGAGATGGGGGCAAAAGGTTTAACCTCAACATAGCATGGCTGGTAGCATAGCATCAATAACACATCATTAACATTGTGGGTCAAGGGGATTCTGCAGTTTAAAAGCATGAATGACAGTACTGTTATACATTTTTTGGTACATTTTGACATTCATTTGATTTATATTCTATTTAACTCCTACCCAATGAACATTTTCATAAACTGTACAAGCCTATTGTTTTGCACAGATGAATGCTTAGGAAAAAGCCATTTGCAGAGTCCCATCAACTGGATTTAAAAGTCAATTTTCATTAGCAGGTTTGTTTTACAGGCACTTGCGTTTCTCATTTGATGGTTGGTTAGGACACATGAGTCATGACTAACTGCTGCCCACGGATCCAGATGGGTAAACAGGCAGGAAGTCATCTGGCTACTGGCTTAGAGTTATGGGGCCAAGATGGCCGCCACGCTCTCCTCTCCTCCCCTCTCAGAGTCAGCTCTTTCTCAATTCGCAATTCCTTGATTCCTCACATCCTTTCTCCATCTCAAAATTCATTGGAGGAGAACGTCCAAGGGAGAGCGGGACACGAGTAATCAAGGAAAGATGAATTGAGAAAGAGCCAGAGAGTGTTTGTAAGCAAGAAGTAAACATAGGCCAGGTCTGAGAGGGAGGAGTACCTTCCTTCCCTGAAGAGCAGAGTCAGTAGACAAGGTCTGATTTCCATTTAGCCCTTGAGGGAGCATTTCAAATACCATTCTGCCTGGGTTTTTTAAACTACAGCATTCAGTCAGTGGGTGTTATGGTCAGCCTGGCCATCACGCCAGAGAACGGCAGTGGTTCGCTCCCTCTCGCTTTCTCTCAGTCTCTCACTCTCTGGCTCAGTCTCGCTCTGGCTTGATTTACAACACATCTAAGAGGGATGCTGATCCCTGCGACAAGGCTCCAGAAGTTCTGTTGCCTCAACTGAAAGCTACAATTTACTGAGAGGTACAGATTCTCCCTAAAAGTGTCAGAGGGGGGTCAGGACCAAGGCTGACTCTAGCTAGGGCTCTAACAGCAGTACCTGTGGGAAACCCATGTGCACGTGTATACGCAAGTGTATATGCACACACACACACACACACACACACACACACACACACACACGCTATTCAAAACTCACCTGGAGTCCTCCTTTTCATCTTTCTCTTCCTCTTCCTTATTCTGCTCGTCCTCTTTTTTCTCTGACTTCTCCGATTTCTCCTCTTCGATTTTGTCGTCTGACTTTTCTTCTTGTGAGGGTCGTGTTATTTGCTAGAAAAAAACAGCACAAGGATATACACATTTTAGCTGACTTTATTTTAAATTGGTAAACATATACCTGCCAACTCTTGAGTTGAGTTATCATATAGGGAGATTCTCTCAACTCTCATGATGTCAGACAGAGAGCAAACTCATCATGACGCATAGCACCTCACTTGGAGTTCAACCTGAGCCAGAAAGTTTACAACAAAACCTCAAGGCAGCCCACTGCTCATTCATGTCGTTTTGAAAGTCTGGCCGTGTTTGAATTCCTATTTAGTGACTGACTGAGTGGGGCTAATGAGGCACACAGCTAAAACTGCACGCCATGACCCACATCCCTTTAAGGCAACAACAACACAATAGTGGTGTGCTAGAATAATAAATACCCTTTAGGAAACGAAGGATTCAGAAGGAAAAATAACAGACACTGACAAGAAAATATCAAAGCAATACACTGACTGTCCTATAAATCACAACATCAACCTTAGAGCGACCTATGGTCTATTTCATGGCCTATTAATGCACTCTCCAGCCAAGGTAAGCTACAAATCACACAACAGTTAAGTCCATCTGTCCATCCACCTACATTTACTGTTGCAGCAAATGCCCAGCCTCACACTGTCTGACCCCTCATGCATACAGAAGAGTGCTACAGGACCACTGTAAAAGACGCTAAAGGTTCACTGTGAAAGATGCTAAAGGTTCACTGTGAAAGATGCTAAAGGTTCACTGTGAAAGATGCTAAAGGTTCACTGTGAAAGATGCTAAAGGTTCACTGTGAAAGATGCTAAAGGTTCACTGTGAAAGATGCTAAAGGTTCACTGTGAAAGATGCTAAAGGTTCACTGTGAAAGATGCAGGAGTGGTCTGCTGCTTAATTCTTCAGACTAAAAGAGAGAGCAGACGGACTGCCCCACTAAGTGAACAACAGTACAATGTCATAATGTGATAAGCCTAACTGCCCTAGGGTTATTCCCCCGCCATCAGGGCAGTCCAATTTCCTCAAAGCTAGCTAACCAGATAAGAGAAGAAAGGGAACCAGACAGAGGGAAAGTGGAGTGGAGTTTAACAGCCTGGTCATGCACCCAGTGTAGATAAGATTATGACTATGACCTCCTTTGATGATCTTCACATGAAGAGAGTGTCCATAGGATCATGACACACACACAAACAAAATAAGTACAATACAAGCCATTGTTCCCCCCGAAGTCAGCCTGTGTAGAATATCAAAAGCCTCACATGATGACTAAATGAAGAGAATTACAGTGAAATAGATGGGGTGAGTGAGAGGGTGTCCGGGTCCTGAACCCACAACCACCCCAACACGACCCGACTAAGAGAAAGCAGAGTTCATGTACTCAATCATTCAAGTCATTACGATTGCCCATGATAATTAGTAATCACATTAGCCTACAGCATGAATGCAGATACTGTACAAACCAAGCTTTTCTTTTGCAGACACCAATCAATATAACTTTTGGCTACAAAAGTCAACACTGATGAACTGATGATGCACCGATGAGAAGGATCTTAATGTTGTATTTCTGTTTATACTATACCAAACTTTGCCCTCACAACAGTCTCAATTCGTCGGGGCAAAAGCGTTCCACAGGGATGCTGGCCCATGATGACTCCAATGCTTCCCACAGTTGGCTGGATGTCCTTTGGGTGGCACCTACTACCATACCTCGTTCAAAAGGCACACGTCTTGCCCATTCACCCTCTGAATGGCACACATACAGAACCCATGTCTCAATTGTCTCAAGGCTTAAAAATCCCTCTTTAACCTGTCTCCTCCTCTTCATCTACACTTATTGAAGTGGATTTAACAAGTGACATCAATAAGGGAACTGTACTGAAAGAGCAGATGTTCTTAATGTTTTGTATACTCAGTGTGTGTGTGTGTATATTTCACATAGTGAATGTTCATAAAACATAAGCATACAAATTAAGTGGTAATCCTTTTCGATGCATTCACTAACAACAGTAGATACTAGATAATAGAACTCCTGGGTCAGACGCAGATCTGGGTCAGAAGCAAGTCCAGCAGAGTGATTGAGAATAGAGCAACATTCTTTATCATCATTACTGGCAAGGGATACCACCGACTCCCTCCCCCTCTGCCTGATCCACGAAAGTGCTGTGCTGGAACAAGTCTGGCTATGCCAAACCAAACATCCCATGCTGGTACCCAATGGTGAGCAGAGGAGAGAAGGAATGAGTCAGAGAAAAGAAAAGGAAGGAAGGAAAGAGAGAGAGCATTTAAAAAAAAGAGGGACAAGAAAAGGATGAGTTTGACTGCATGAAGATGGACATTGGGGGGTGGGCTCCCTCTACAGACAGAACATAATATAGAGACCACTTGGCCAAGTAGACGTGGGTTGTGTTCAGCAAAACAAAACACATTTGCAACAAGAAAAATTCAGGTTATAGGCTACCTCCCTGTTTCACTCTATTTAAAACGTTTCAGTTCACTATTACAGTTATTCCTATAATAGTCCTGCATTTGTTTTGGAGGCCGTCTGCGCACCACAATGGCATTCCTGCCTTCTCTCCCCATTCTGCTCAAGTGCTTCCAGTGCTGCCTTCCACACTACAGATGTTCTCCAAAACTCAATGGAGCCCTGTGGTTTGCCATGTTTTTAGATTTTTAGCTTTTTGAATATTTTCAGTCCCCCCCCCCCCTCTCTCCCTTGCTCTGTTTTAGCTGATTCACTAGCGCTGCTTGAGTTAAAATGACTGAACCCCAAGCCTTTTCCTACCCTGGAGTTTTTAATGGGGCATCAGAGGGATCACACACACACACACAGTCACTGTTATCAACAAACTGCAATAAGAAAAGGGAACAGGGATCTCCCGAGTGGCTCAGTGGTCTAAGGCGTCACAACAGATCCGTGTTCGATCCCTGGCTGTGTCGCAGCCGGCCGCGACCGGGAGACCCATGAGGCGGCGCACAAATGGCCCAGCGTTGTCCGGGTTAGGGGAGGGTTTGGCCGGCTGGCATGTCCTTGTCCCATCGCGCTCTAGCGACTCCTTGTGGCGGGCCGGGTGCATGCACGCTGACTACGGTCGCCAGCAGTACGGTGTTTCCTCCGACACATTGGTGCGGCTGGCTTCCGGGTTAAGCAAGCAGTGTGTCAAGAAGCAGTGCGGCTTGGCGAGGTTGTGTTTCGGAGGATGCATGGCTCTCGACCTTCGACTCTCCCGAATCCGTACGGGAGTTGCAGCGATGGGACAAGACTGTAACTACCAATTGGATATCACGAAATTGGGGAGAAAAAGGGGTAAAAAGTAACACTAAAATAAAATAGAATAGACTGTTCAAAAACACCCAACTACTTACTATCTACCGCTAGCTATAAAATCGTCTGCCTATAATTTAGTTTGGTATGACCTTGACTTCAATGGGGGGAAACAGAATAACCCTTTCAGAAAACACTCTCCATCTACAATTCAGTCTGATTTGGTTTCTTCGCCAAGAGAAAAAATACTTGACTACTATCTACAGCTAGCCATCTAACCCACTTAACTACAATTCAGTTTGGTTTGACCTTTTACAATCCTATGAGCCAATAGGCTAATCCAATTAGACATTTTACTAGAATGTCTGTCCTGCACTGCACTCCAGACCTGGGTTTAAATACTATTTGAAATAATGTATAATACTTTATCAGTGCTTTATTGAGCTTGCATGGTTTAATGGACAAAGAGAATAGTCCCAAAACTGCAAAACCCACCCATCTGGCACTCCTGGCAGGCTAGAGCAAATGCTCAAAGTATCTGAAAGAATAGTATTTGAACCTAGGTCTGACTCAAAAACAGTGGCTCATTCACTCTTAACCTGCATGCCATGATCCAGGATCCAGTTCACTGTGCCAAGTAGGCACCTGGACATTTAGGTTGAGGGCAAGGCTTGGCTCTCTTCGCATCAGTATCCAAAGCTAATGGGATCTGCTTGACTGCTGCCAAGCGATTAAGATGAAGAAAAAAACAAGGGAGAGAAACCACTTCTTCTTGCCATAGCATGTACAACAAAAGGAAGCATTATTGAGAGTAGTGTTAAAGACAGACGTGGGAATAGCACTGACTGATTTCCCTGAAATTAACATTTTCAACTGTCTGCAATGTATATTTCTCCACTTCTTCTCCTGACATCTGTGTGAGTGAGTGTAAAAGCCTGCCACTTGCTGTAGACGAGAGAGTAACATCCGTATGGCTTTTATTGAGGGTAGTAATTTCCATGTAAACTTCACAGGGATTTGGTTCCAGCTCGTTGAACTGAACTCCTGTCTAGGTCACCTTTACGACTCCATGACACACACACACACGCACACGAACCCTTTGGCCCTGGAGGACGTGGCTGGAGGAGAAGGTCAGCAGCCTCTGCCACCTCATGAAATAACAGCCATTCCAGTCAGAAGCCGCACAGCCATTTCAACATGCCGCATGGCCATGCAGGCAGCCAAGGAGAGAGACACACAACAGGTCTGGTGGCGAGACAGCCATTTTGGAAATACAAGTGTAATGTGGATACTTTTTTTGTATGCTTTTCTCCAATGTACAATTGGATGGCAATTACTTTTAACGCAATAACTATGAGCTACTACTATTTCAAAAACAGATCCATTCTACATCCATATTGTCTACTATGAAAATAAGAGATTTCAATAAAAAGGAATCGTCACACTACCACTTTAAAATGTTATTGAGTCTTGACTAGAGATAGAGTTAACTAAAGAGGGGAAAAGCATGCAGTCCCAGTGCTCTGGTTACTGGGTCAGTCCTGAACATGAGGAATGATAGAAAGGGAGAAAATGACTCACACAACCTCTAACAGGGGCTGCTGAAGTTCTTCTCCAACTCTATTTGTAGGCAGCGAGCACATTTGTGCAAGCAACTAACCTACCGTATATCATCAACAACAGCAAAAACCAGGCACCGTGCACTGCAGCCATGATTGTGCAACAGTACAGAAAAAACTGGAACTGTACTGAAATCCACACAGTGTTCCCTGTTGTAACTTTAAATGTGCGTTATAAGTAAGGTTAAATGCAAGCAACTGTGGCTGTCCAAGCAACTGAAAGAGAGCGGGAGGGAGAGCAAAAGAGCACGAGGAGAGAGAGAGAGAGAGAGAGAGAGAGACAGACAACACACCACAGTACTAGTTTCAAAGTCAGCAGCGACATACCTGCAAGCTCATTTGTCTGTCATAAGAACCCTGTTGCCCCTGAGCAAGCCACAGCCTATAGGCGTAGCGGGTGTGAGTTTGGCCGGACCCCCGGTAGCGGTAGTGGTACCTCCATAGCAGCGGTACAGATACAGCAGGACAGCAGCACCAAAGCAGAGCTCCTTAGAAGGGCTGCCTGGCCCCGGTACTGCCGCACATATTCCAGGAAAGCATGTCATCAGGCCGTTTAAGCCGCCTGAAAAATCGCCCATCTCACATGCACACTCTAATCTATGGGGGGTTACTCAAGGTAATCCCTGCTGAGCGCTTCTCTTTGATTGGCACTCGCAGCAGCATAGCAAGTTTTTTGGGCCTGTCATATCACTGGGGCGTACCACTCTGCTTTTACTGGGGGGGTTGGTTGTCTCTCTCGCTCACCGACCGGGCAAGAAAAATAAAAAGGAAACGGAAAGAGGGGGAAAACTTTAGCAAAAATGAGAGCTTATACAAGCTGGCTAGCCAGCCCCCAGTGCAGACTGTCAGTGTTTTTTCCTCTTTCTCCTTTTCTCTCTCTCTCACTCTTTTTCCATTGCTCTTGCGCTCTCACTCACTCTCTCCCTCTCTCGCAAGTCACACTACACACAGTCTCTGGGGAATTTCAGAGAATTTACAAAAGCTCCAGCCAACGGCTTGTTTGGATCAGCATAACGTCCGGCCTGGGCAGGCTGAGCTGCTTTCCACCCAATGATGAGGCCTTGGCATTTTCACTTCACTGTCAATGGGCAGTTTAAATGCATACCGTAATACATGACTGGATGTTTACTTTATCCAACTTTATTTAAACAGGCAAGTCCGTTAAGAACTAATTATTATTTACGAAGATGGCCTGTCAATAATCAATGATGCATTCAAACACATTGTGCCCTGTAACACAAAGTTCACACCGACGTTATATAAAGCCCTATTACAGAATAAATGACTGGCTAAATGCATTTGCATATAAGGTCATAGTGGCTCTGTGCTCTGGCAGAGCTAGGCTAACAGTTGTGATTATTGGACTGATTATGCTGAGGGCTGCTGGACAGTGGACACATCTTGCCTCCAGTGACCCCAAAGCCAAACTTGTGATCTGTCCTCCTGGCTCCCAGACAAACAGAGCCTTCTCTGTTGTTGTTCAAATACATATCAGATGATCCAGGGTTAGTGGAGGCTGCTGCTTGCATAGACTGAAATATAGTAACACAGTCGCTTCCTCCAACTATTTATTGAAGTTGTCAGAAGCCAGACAATCCTTCAATGAGCTCTCAAGTAGTAGCAGCAGGAATGTCCACTGACTTGACACACAAACACACTGGTTTATTCTTTGATCAAGTAGGAGAACTTCATAAACACACACACACACGATTCTAACCATCTACAGTGGTTCAGAAGTAGGGAAGTCCATTCGGGGTTCCACCCTGTAGTTGTACTCTGTTACCCTGCCAGGCAAGGTAAGACTGATGAAGGTCACCAGGAAGTGGGAAACACACTAGTGAAAGGAGCACGATGTCACTTATGAAATGTGAAGTAACGTCCTATAGCTATTAAGATACCGTTAATACAACTGCGCCACGCCAACAATTTCTGTGTAAACTGAGTGGGATTGTCAACATTTTACTAACGACGTTTTACCATACCGAGTAGTATCGTGATACAACAGAGTTTGCCACGCCCCTCCCAGGACGCCTGTTTCCCTTTTCTATACGTTCTGCACAAAAACCTGTCCCTGATAGTCACACCTCTACTCAATACAATACATGTACTGTACAATAGAACAGGCTACTGCAGAAAATAGCTGATTTGCTCATATCCAAAGGCCTACCTGTGATTGGAAAGAAGGACTGTAGTAAGGAATATAAATGCATAATGATCTGCATTTTCATTGTGGCAGTAAGAGTTAAAACACACTAGGCCTATATGAAACAACTTGACACACATAGCCCTCTTTCCCCCTCTCTCTCTCTCTGTTATCAAACCAACAACTTGTGGCCATGAGTAGTATAAAACGGCCCATGACATGGTTTATAAAATTATATAAAATGTGTGCCAAATCACAGTAGAAAGGGGAGAAGGTAGCTCCGGTAATATGGGGCATAACCTTTGAGTGGTTTTCACTGTGCTCTGTTTTTCCTCTATGCCAGGGGCACTCAGAGGCTGCTTGACAGTGAAGGCTAGTCAGACTGGCCTTGCTTGTTCTTACCGGTGAAATGAAAAGATAGGTATCCACTTAGCTCGCGCTGCGAGCCGCTCCAATAATTGAACAAATGTAACAACAGAAACCCCATCACTGCCTGCACACCCCAGCTCAGCATCACGGCTAAATAACATTTAAAACCTGATGGAGATGTGCAGAAAGAACAGACGGAGAGAAGCAGCTGAGTAGGCTAATGGCTGGTTGGGGATGCGGCTGGATGCTCACAGCTGTCACACATGATATCAGAATGCTTCATCCAATAAGACACATCTGACATCACACTCTGAACTCTATTTGATATTCTATTTGTAGGACACTTAGCATTCTGCGCTCAGTCATTAATTGAGAGAGAGAAGGTAGTGATCACACGGAGAGGATCTGTTCGCGCCTATCTTTTATAGCTCAATGGGTGATGCATTCTGCGTCTGAACACTTTTCATCAGACTCTATTTTAAGTTCAAAACTGTGAATTTCGCCGAAAAGTGACGTGTTTGCATCCCTGTGTTATGTCTGAGAGGGAGAAGATGAGAAGAGGTGGACTGGTGAATCAAACCCTGTTCTCCAGGTGGTGGGCGATATTTGGTCTGGAGGCGGCAGGCAGCACTACCGCTAGATCAACCGATTATGACGTCTCTGATGTGGTCCCCCTCCCTTTTGGTGCTCTGCGCTTCCATGACCAGATCTATGTGTTTGGTTGGCTGGGGCCATAATCCATACATAGACAGAATGTTCTGTACATACAGGGCCAGAGCCAAATGCATCAATGAGTTGCACATACAGGGGCCAGAGGAAGGGCCAGAGGCATTGATGAGGTAGAAAAGCCCCATAGGGAAAGCCGAGGCAGTCTATCCTCCTGGTACACAGCCATTGGAGAGAGGAGAGCTCAGACACCACACGAGCTGATAGGGAATGAATGATGTAATCAGCTGTTAGATCTATGCTGGGGATTTCATAACAAGGTTAAATGTTAGTCAGAAAAATCAGTCACAGGTGGTGATGAGTCATGGTGATGATCGATCATCGACTCACTCGGCATCCAAAAGGCATAGACACAGCGTTCAGCGTACAACAATTCACAACATTTTTTCCGCCTTTTCCTTATATCTGAAAGGTATTGCCGGTATCAAAGCCAAAACCTTTGTTTCCGCCTAACGACCTAGTAATTATTTCGGTAAACCTCTGCCTACGGCTTAGTATGAATCATAATGCTGAGGCGGCATTGGCACGCACTGTGCTCTTAGACTCCTGATGGTTGCTAGGCAGCGCCAGTTAACCATCCTCCTGCCAGTTCTAAACTTTGCGAGGCATGTCACTTCTCCCATCTCTTTGCATAGCGCGCCACTAAGCATGCAATTTTTTCTTAATCACAACTGGATGGATCCATAAAGAATTACTGTGGGAATAAATATTACTGAATAACGAAAATGCTAATGCTAATGCGATTGAAGGCATACAGTGGGGTATTTGATACACTGCCGATTTTGCAGGTTTTCCTACTTACAAAGCATGTAGAGGTCTGTAATTTTTATCATAGGTACACTTCAACTGTGAGAGATGGAATCTAACACAAAAATCCAGAAAATCACATGACAACGGCCCGAAACACACAGCCAGGGCAACTAAGGAGTGGCTCCGTAAGAAGCATCTCAAGGTCCTGGAGTAGCCTAGCCAGTCTCCAGACCTGAACCCAATAGAAAATCTTTGGAGGGAGCTGAAAGTCCGTATTGCCCAGCGACAGCCCCGAAACCTGAAGGATCTGGACAAGGTCTGTATGGAGGAGTGGGCCAAAATCCCTGCTGCAGTGTGTGCAAACCTGGTCAAGACCTACAGGAAACGTATGATCTCTGTAATTGCAAACAAAGGTTTCTGTACCAAATATTAAGTTCTGCTTTTCTGTTGTATCAAATACTTATGTCATGCAATAAAATGCAAATTAATTACTTAAAAATCATACAAAGTGATTTTCTGGATTTTTGTTTTAGATTCCGTCTCTCACAGTTGAAGTGTACCTATGATAAAAATTACAGACCTCTACATGCTTTGTAAGTAGGAAAACCTGCAAAATCGGCAGTGTATCAAATACTTGTTCTCCCCACTGTATATCAAATTGTTGCTTACTGAAACTCCCAAAGTCATCCAACCATTGTAATAAATTTGAAGCAATAGCCTACCCGTGTGTGGTCAACTACATTATAATTTCAGCACCACTTTGACTGGGACAGTGCCAACACGCTGCTTTGAGACAAGTGTGGGGACTCATCTTCATAAATCAATCAATGTCAGATTTTTGTTTTCACTGAATCTCTGTTTGTACATTGGTTAGGCTACAAGTAGGCTTGGAAATGTTAGCTAAGTTGAGGTGAGTGCTCCTCATGATACATTTTACATTTTACATTTTAGTCATTTAGCAGACGCTCTTATCCAGAGCGACTTACAGGAGCAATTAGGGTTAAGTGCCTTGCTTAAGGGCACATCGACAGATTTTTCACCTAGTCGGCTCGGGGATTAGAACCAGCGACCTTTCGGTTACTGGCACAACGCTCTTACCCACTAAGCTACCTGCCGCCCTCTAGTTGGCTCATTCATTAGAACATTTGACAGCATGTTATGTAGTTTAACAAGTGGATTATTTTGCTCTTCACTCACAGTCGCTTAGTAGCCTAGGCCTACTCCTGACCAAAAGCCTGTGAATTCCCTGACTCGTCTCAATCAATTGATTTTGTTTCACTGAATCTCCATCTGAATAGGCTATTTGGTTAATTGGTTTCTGGCTGGGCAAATAAGTGGAGGTGGTATAGCTCATCTATTCGTTTGCTCATCTATCACTGATCAGAAACATTTAGCATGCAAAAATGTAGCCCAAATCAAGTTTAGGCCTATTATTTAGCTTGATCACATACAGTTGAAGTTGGAAGTTTACATACACTTAGGTTGGAGTCATTAAAACTAATTTTTCAACCACTCCACAAATTTCTTGTTAACAAACTATAGTTTTGGCAAGTCGGTTAGGACATCTACTTTGTGCATGACAAGTAATTTTTCCAACAATTGTTTACAGATAGATTATTTTACTTATAATTCACTGTTTCACAATTCCAAAGGGTCAGAAGTTTACATACACTAAGTTGACTGCCTTTAAACAGCTTGGAAAATTCCAGAAAATTATGTCATGGCTTTAGAAGCTTCTGATAGGCTAATTGACATCCTTTGAGTCAATTGGAGGTGTACCTGTGGATGTATTTCAAGGCCTACCTTCAAACTCAGTGCCTCTTTGCTTGACATCATGGGAAAATCAAAAGAAATCAGCCAAGACCTCAGAAGAAATATTGTAGACCTCCCCAAGTCTGGTTCATCCTTGGGAGCAATTTCCAAACGCCTGAAGGTACCACGTTCATCTGTACAAACAATAGTACGCAAGTATAAACACCATGGGACCATGCAGCCGTCATACCGCTCAGGAAGGAGACGCGTTCTGTCTCCTAGAGATGAATGTACTTTGGTGTGAAAAGGGCAAATCAATCCCAGAACAACAGCAAAGGACCTTGTGAAGATGCTGGAGGAATCAGGTACAGAAGTATCTATATCCACAGTAAAACGAGTCCTATATCGACATAACCTGAAAGGCCGCTCAGCAAGGAAGAAGCCACTGCTCCAAAACCACCATAAAAAAGCCAGACTACGGTTTGCAACTGCACATGGGTACAAAGATCTTACTTTTTGGAGAAATGTCCTCTGGTCTGATGAAACAAAAATAGAACTGTTTGGCCATTATGACCATTGTTATGTTTGGAGGAAAAAGGGGGTGCTTGCAAGCCGAAGAACACCATCCCAACCGTGAAGCATGGGGGTGGCAGCATCATGCTGTGGGGGTGCTTTGCTGCAGGAGGGACTGGTGCACTTCACAAAATAGATGGCATCATGAGGAAGGAAAATTATGTGGATATATTGAAGCAACATCTCAAGACATCAGTCAGGAAGTTAAAGCTTGGTCGCAAATGGGTCTTCCAAATGGACAATGACCCCAAGCATACTTCCAAAGTTGTGGCAAAATGGCTTAAGGCCAACAAAGTCAAGGTATTGGAGTGGCCATCACAAAGCGCTGACCTCAATCCGATAGAAAATGTGTGGGCAGAACTGAAAAAGCGTATGCGAGCAAGGAGGCCTACAAACCTGACTCAGTTACACCAGCTCTGTCAGGAGGAATGGGCCAAAATTCACCCAACTTATTGTGGGAAGCTTGTGGAAGGCTACCCGAAACGTTTGACCCAAGTTAAACAATTTAAAGGCAATAATACCAAATACTAATTGAGTGTATGTAAACTTCTGACCCACTGGGAATATGATGAAATAAATAAAAGCTGAAATAAATCATTCCAAAAGCCCGCAGAGGTTGTGAGTCTCAGTTAGTAGAGCATGGCGCCTACAACGCCAGGGTTGTGGGTTCGATCCCGACAGGGAACCAGTACGGAGAAAAATGTTTATTAAATGTATGCACTCACTGTAAGTCTCTCTGGATAAGAGCGTCTGCTAAATGGCGTAAATGTAAAAATATGAACACGAGACTCACATGCTTTTGAAAATAGCAGTGCTTTTATTTCCTATCGGTATCATGATGAAGATACTCTCAATGTAAGACCCTATGCCTGGTCCCTAACAAAGTGGAGTGAGGGTAGGAAAGAGATGAAATGTGGATTAAAAAAGCATGGGCTTGGGCTCTGTTTCAAGATATCACTTTTTTATAAGACAGCAGTTCCACATGTTCCAGTGACAAGTTGTGTGGGAAAAATATTATTTGTAATTATTCTGTTATATTCCATTATATTCTTACTACAAAATATGTGTGTGTTGACTGTGATCGGGGCAGGTGTGTCTTGTCTGTTTAAATTAACTATTGATTTTCATTCATTTGGACCTAACATAATTAAAATATGGCATTCTATTGACTTGAAAATAAATTGTATTAGTCTTACAATGTTTGTTTCTTCGGACCTGCCTAAACAAATTTATTTTTGATGATGTATATTCAATGGATTTATAAAACATAGATGCCCACCCACATCTGCACACCAATACTACCACTCGTCACCGGCATGCACATGGGAGGTATAAAAGTTGTATGCATGCAAGAATGTGGTAAAAAATGGGCCTGTTTGTAAGCGGGTCATGTAAACATTGCCCAATTGCTTTTACAGGCAAAATACCGTAAACCCTATGTGAAAGCAGTATTGGTGTTCTGTCCTGAGACACAATACACACTAGTCCCTCTCACACACACACACAATCTTATCTAGGAGTAATGCCCCTGTGTGCCCTCCTTTGCCCTAGGCTGCCATGCCCCAGCCTGCCCTACACTCGCCTGGCCTCTGTTCACCTCTGAGAGGCTGGAACAGCCCCAGGGTGAAGGCTGGCTGCCTGTGTCAACAGCAGCCCTAGGGTATACCACTACCACACTTATGTAACGCTAAACCACATTCAGGCTACTGCTCAAATCCAATGGAAAATACTCAACTGCAGCCTCCAACTACGGCTTAATTTTTTTCTTCCCTCCAGGCAGTGAGCCTTGATGAATTTGAATGTGGGAGCACAATACCACCGAACCAGGCGATTACCAAACCAATTACAAAATGTGCAAAACCTACTTGATTAAAACTCCTCCAGTGTACTTGTGATTAGAGGGAAACAATATGAAACACATCTGGTGTAAAACAGCACGGGCACTCCGCTGGTAAGCAGAGCTCCATGGCAACAGATAACCTTCTTGTGTGAAGTCTGCAACTCACCCAATGTAAAAGCAACTCTCTCACTCCTTCAGCAGAAAGAAACGGTTCTGAAAAGTTTCTCACCATAACCAAATGAGTAAATTACCTTAAGCCCCCAGAAAAATAAAAAGTAAGACAAAAAGAGCCTACTGCTGTGCATCAACATATTTCAGCAGTTAGAAGGAAGTTGAAGAATAGAGGATAACTGGGTGAGTTCAGAGAGAGAGGGAGTATGACTTCCCTTTTTTCCCTCCCTCCCTCTCTCGCTCTTCCGTCAGGCCCTGGAAAGCAACACGGAGTCTCCCGACTATGGCAACCAGATAGAACAGATTCCTGGGAACATCTGCTGCTCCCCAGCCCTTGGATAAATCAGTCCCAGCCAGCTATGCTTCTTATTTACCCAGATAGCACATCAAGAGCCTCCGCTCACTCAGCTCCCAAATCTCACAAACCCCTGTGGTTCTACTGCTAGTCTGTTACACAGAGAGAGGGAGGGAGGAAAGAGGGAGGGAGGAAAGAGGGAGGGAGGAGATGGGGAGGCACTGTGGGCTAAAGAGGGGGGGACGGAGGAAGAGGTTGAATATTACAAGCCAAGATAAGGTTTGTACACTAGAGGGCCTCCTGCTCCAAAGCCCAACACAAACCGTGGCGTGGATGATAAACAAACGCTAAATCATTAACATGATATATAGAGCGAAAACAAAAAGGGTCTTCCCCTCTGACATGCCAAGCATTATTCATTGGTTAAATCCCACCCAGACAGCCTTTCTGTGTATTTCCAAAGCCCATTCATGAACACACAAATACATTTAGAGTCATTCCCTAGCGAAGATGCTTTCTAGAACTCACCTGGTTTCTCCCTCGCCGTCTCCCGTAGTTGCGTCTCACCAGTGTCTTGTAGTTCTGGTTCTTCTTGGTCAAGTAGTAGTACAGGACACAATCGGACACACACTGCAGAGAGAGAGGGTATGACAGACAGGGGGACATATGCACCCATTACATTTTTAATTAACAACAGACAACATAACAAATACAAACCATGTGCTTTTGGGTTTGGGGGAAAGTAGAGGATAGTACAGAGTAAAAACATCAGAGAATGAATTAAATCCACTGTAGCTCACCTTTCTCTCTAGATAGGAAGCAATGAGGCCAAAATTCTTTGGGTGCTGAACAAACCTGTGAGAAAAATACAGAAGAGAAAACAGTCACGGTTAAAGCTACATTCTGGGATTCAAAAAATAAAATGGCAGCCCAGCCACTTGTTTAGGTATACAGCCGAGGAATGTTGCTAAAGAAATGTATCGCCTCTCAAAATCATAGCCAAAGAGCTTCTGCAAAGTCAAAGAATACAATGTTGACTAAGGATGCCACTGAGCTCCATAATTTTTTTTTGCAGCCTACAGTCGCTAAACGCTTTTCCATACTCGGCAGGCATTTAATACATTTTACATTCTAGAATTCCAAGTGAACCTGATTTGTGGTGGGAAACAAAATGAAAATCATTATGAGGGACTAATATGTTTTGAATTTCCCTTTTCCACAAAGCACTAGTCAAGAGGTCAGAGAAGTATCTGTGGATCTTGGGGTCATAGGCAGCATTCTTCCTCCTCCAAACACGGCGAGTTGAGTTGATGCCAAAGAGCTCGATTTTGGTCTCATCTGACCACAACACTTTCACCCAGTTCTACTCTGAATCATTCAGATGTTCATTGGCAAACTTCAGACGGGCCTGTATATGTGCTTTCTTGAGCAGGGGGACCTTGCGGGCGCTGCAGGATTTCAGTCCTTCACGGCGTAGTGTGTTACCAATTGTTTTCTTGGTGACTATGGTCCCAGCTGCCTTGAGATCATTGACAAGATCCTCCCGTGTAGTTCTGGGCTGATTCCTTACCGTTCTCATGATCATTGCAACTCCACGAGGTGAGATCTTGCATGGAGCCCCAGGCCGAGGGAGATTGACAGTTATTTTGTGTTTCTTCCATTTGCGAATAATCGCACCAACTGTTGTCACCTTCTCACCAAGCTGCTTGGCGATGGTCTTGTAGCCCATTCCAGCCTTGTGTAGGTCTACAATCTTGTCCCTGACATCCTTGGAGAGCTCTTTGGTCTTGGTCATGGTGGAGAGTTTGATTGATTGATTGCTTCTGTGGACAGGTGTCTTTTATACAGATAACAAACTGAGATTAGGAGCACTCCCTTTAAGAGTGTGCTCCTAATCTCAGCTCGATACCTGTATAAAAGACACCTGGGAGCCAGAAATCTTTCTGATTGAGAGGGGGTCAAATACTTATTTCCCTCATTAAAATGCAAATCAATTTATAACATTTTTGACATTTGTTTTTCTGGATTTTGTTGTTGTTATTCTGTCTCTCACTGTTCAAATAAACCTACCATTAAAATTATAGACTGATCATTTCTTTGTCAGTGGGCAAACGTACAAAATCAGCAGGGGATCAAATACTTTTTTCCCCTCACTGTACACCTATCATCTCAACATGGTGATTTTTGTTTTATTGCGACAGGTAGACCTACATTTGCTGCAGAATAGCCTATGCTAAAGTAAAATAAAGACAGAATGCACGTCTAATTTACACATCTCCATCTGGCTTCGGGGGTCACATAATTGTTTAATTGTAAAGATTTGTATTTATTTATTAATTGCAGCTGCAGAGTTTTAAAACACCTATATCGTTGCTTTAAATCAGTGCACTAGCGAGCACTCTCTAGCAGTCTTTTTCTCTCTCCATCAATTCCATTAAAATTGCATCCAAAATAGATAATCCTGTACAAGATTGATATAAAGGCCTATAAATAAATGTTTTTCCTCATCAATCTACACACAATACCCCATAATGACAAGCGAAAACAGGTTTTTAGAAATGTTTGCAAATGTATTAAAAATACAAAACAGAAATACCTTATTTACATAACTATTCAGACCCTTTGCTATGAGACTCGAAATTGAGCTCAGGTGCATCCTGTTTCCATTGATCATCCTTGAGATGTTTCTACAACTTGATTGGAGTCCACCTGTGGTAAATTCAACTGATTGGACATGATTTGGAAAGGCACACAACTGTCTATATAAGGTCCCACAGTTGACAGTGCATGTCAGAGCAAAAACCAAGCCATGAGGTCGAATGAATTGTCCGTAGATCTTGGAAAGGGTACCAAAACATTTCTGCAGCATTGAAGGTCCCCAAGAAGACAGTGGCCTCCATCATTCTTAAATGGAAGAAGCTTGGAACAACCAAGACTGTTCCTAGAGCTGGCCGCCTGGCCAAACTGAACAATCGGGGGAGAAGGGCTTTGGTCAGGGAGGTGACCAAAAACCCAATGGTCACTCTGACAGAGCTCCAGAGTTTCGTTGTGGAGATGGGAGAACCTTCCAGAAGGACAACCATCTGTGCAGCACTCCACCAATCAGGCCTTTATAGTAGAGTGGCCAGACAGAAGCCTCAGTAAAAAACACATGACAGCCCGCTTGAAGTTTGCCAGAAGGCACCTAAAGAATCTCAGATTATGAGAAACAAGACTCTCTGGTCTGATGAAACCTAGATTGAACTCTTTGGCCTGAATGCCAAGCGTCACGTCTGGAGGAAACCTGGCACCATCCCTACGGTGAAGCATGGTTGTGGCAGCATCATGCTGTGGGGATGTTTTTAGCGGCAGGGACTGGGAGACTAGTCAGGATCGAGGGAAAGATGAAAGGAGCAAAGTACAGAGAGATCCTTGATGAAAACCTGCTCCAGAGCGCTCAGGACCTCAGACTGGGGCGAATGTTCAACGACCCTAAGCACACAGCCAAGACAACGCAGGAGTGGCTTCGGTACAATTCTCTGAATGTCCTTGAGTGGCCCAGCCAGAGCCCAGACTTTAACCCGATCGAATTTCTCTGGAGAGACCTGAAAATATCTGTGCAGCGATGCTTCCCATCCAACCTGACAGAGCTTGAGCGGATCTGCAGAGAAGAATGGGAGAAACTCCCCAAATACAGGTGTGCCAAGCTCGTAGCGTCATACCCAAGAACACTCAAGGCTGTAATCGCTGCCAAAGGTGCTTCGACAAAGTACTGAATAAAGGGCCTGAATACTTACAGTTGAAGTCGTAAGTTTACATACACTTAGGTTGGAGTCATTAAAACTTGTTTTTCAACCACTACACACATTTCTTGTTAACAAACTATAGTTTTGGCAAGTCAGTTAGGACATCTACTTCGTGCATGACACAAGTAATTTTTCCAACAATTGTTTACAGACAGATTATTTCACTTATAATTCACTATATCACAATTCCAGTGGGTCAGAAGTTTACATACACTAAGTTGACTGTGCCTTTAAACAGCTCGGAAAATTCCAGAAAATGATATCATGGCTTTAGAAGCTTCTGATAGGCTAATTGACATCATTTCAGTCAATTGGAGGAGTACCTGTGGATGTATTTCAAGGCCTACCTTCAAACTCAGTGCCTCTTTGCTTGACATCATGGGACAATCTAAAGAAATCAGCCAAGACCTCAGAAAAAGAATTGTAGACCTCCAAAAGTCTGGTTCAACCTTGGGAGCAATTTCCAAATGCCTAAAGGTACCACGTTCATCTGTACAAACAATAGTACCCAAGTATAAACACCATGGGACCACGCAGCCGTCATACCGCTCAGGAAGGAGACACGTTCTGTCTCCTAGAGATGAACGTACTTTGGTGCGAAAAGTGCAAATCAATCCCAGAACAACAGCAAAGGCCCTTGTGAAGATGCTGGAGGAAACAGGTACAAAAGTATCTATATCCACAGTAAAACAAGTCCTATATCGACATAACCTGAAAGGCAGCTCAGAAAGGAAGAAGCCACTGCTCCAAAACCGCCATAAAAAAGCCAGACTACGGTTTGCAACTGCACATGGGGACAAAGACCATACTTTTTGGAGAAATGTCCTCTGGTCTGATGAAACAAAAATAAAACTGTTTGCCCATAATGACCATCGTTATGTCTGTAGGAAAAAGAGGGAAGCTTGCAAGCCGAAGAACACCATCCCAACCGTGAAGCACGGGGGTGGCAGCATCATGCTGTGTGAGTGCTTTGCTGCAGGAGGGACTGGTGCAATTCACAAAATAGATGGCATCATGAGGAAGGAAAATGATGTGGATATTGTGATGTCACGAGAGGCTGTGTCCTGGAGGGACGTTACATCCCCCTGAGATGGCTGCAAACCCAGACAGCTATGGCTCCATCTGCTGGTATGGTCGGGAACTCCAACCCTCTATGGCCAATCTTCCCACGCAGCTGAAACCAATCAGGAGCTGATGAGCTGAAGGTTTGTTGAAGGGAAGAGACACAGTCTCCAAGCTGGGCTCTCTGGAGGACAAGAGTGCTGCACGTCCACTTCCATGAGGAATATAAGGATTTGGAGATACTTACCTTTGGGAAATACTCACCTTTGGATATATGCACCTGTGGAAATACGTGTGGGACATTTGGAAGGACGTTTTGCTGGGTTGGCCACTAGCTGCAACGTGGAATACAGTAAGACTGGGGAAAAGTTATTTGAGCGAGGGAGAGTTATGATTTTGGATGTGGAAGAGACATCCCTGAACTGTTAACCCTTAAGAGCCACCAGAGAACAGAATTGTGTTATACTTTCGTTAGTTTCCCAAGACCTTTAATAAAATCCTTGTTTTGGTTGAACCTGATCTCCTTGCACTACTTGAGCAATCCCGCTGAAAGCTGTGTAGCCTCTCGTGACGTCACAGATGGTGGAGAATACAGGCACGCTCAAGCGTTAATAGTGCATGTCAGAGGAGGATACCGAAGGTTTGATCACCCAGTTTTCCAAGTTGGCCGTAGGCTCCCCGCCCGACTGAAATGGAGGACATATTGAAAGCCCTTGTTGCTGGCCAGCAAGCCCAGATGCAAGCAAACGTGGCTCTCTTGGAGGAGCAAAAGAAAGCCAACCTTCTGAAGGCAGAGGAATTGCAGTTGCAGAGACAGAGGGTTGTCCAAAATACCCGCCCAATAAAGGCAAGTGACTTTATATCTAAGATGGGAGCTACCGATGACATTGAGGCATACCTGCATGCATTTGAGGCCACGGCCACTAGGGAAGCCTGGCCCAAGCCACAGTGGGTTGGTCTGTTAGCCCCCCTTTCTAACCGGGGAATCGCTGAATGCTGTCCGGGACCTGGGCCCTGACCAGGTTACTGACTATGATGCCCTGAAGTCTGAGATCCTCAGCAGATATGGACTCACAAAGTTTGGTATGGCCCAGCGCTTTCACAGCTGGACCTTCCAACCAGACCAACCTCCTCGGGCGCAGATGCATGAACTTGTCCGAATCGCAAGGAAATGGCTGGATCCGCAGAGGAATACAGCAGCGGCGGTGGTGGAGGCCGTTGTGGTGGATCGTTACCTACGCGCCCTGCCTTATGAGGCAAAACGGTTCATCAGTCAACAGGCCTTGACCACGGCTGATCTGACCGTGGAAGCTGTGGAAAAGTACCAGGCCACAGCGGAGATGCTGAATGCTTCCCGAAAAGACCCCAGGAGTGCGGCCCCACCACAAATGGGAAGAACCCGTCCAAAAGGACCCCAAGGTCTCGAACCCAGCCACGTCAGGACTTATCCCGGCTCCAGGGGGAGCCAGAAACCAGGCGGGTCCAAGAAGAGTACACCAGGAGGGGGGAAACTCGACAGTGTTACCGGTGTGGGGAGATGGGACATATCTCCTGGCAGTGTGGGAAACCAGCCGATGAACCTATGCCCACTGCGGAGTCCTCCAGCTCAGCACCCACACACCGTTTTGCCTCGCTCTTGGGAGTCGTAGATGGCGGCCCAGATCGACCCCCCACCTGCCCGGTAACTGTGAATCACCATGATGTGGAGGCCTTACTGGATTCTGGTAGCCGGGCCACCCTGGTGCGTAAGGATTTGGTGGGCCCAACGTGTCTGACCCCCGGGAAAGTCCTCCCAGTTTCCTGTGTCCATGGGGACACCAGAGAATACCCCATTACTGAACTTACAATGACCAGCACACGGGGAACCATACACACGACGGCGGGGGTGGTTGATTCCCTCCCCGTCCCTGTCCTAATTGGACGAGACTGCCCAGCCTTTTACCCACTCTGGAGAGAGTCTCAGGAGAGGATAACCCGAGTACCTCGGAAACGGAGAGGCAAGACTCATCCTGGGAAGGCTCCGGTGCAATCCTCCGAATTACTCACTCCCGCCCGGGCTCTGATAGGGATGGCAGGTGCCCAGACCGACACAGAGACGGAGCTACAGAATCTGGACAAAGAACTGTCTGGTCTGAAGGGGACCGCGGAGAGGTATCGTTTGTTAAAGCAACAGTTAGACATGAAGACAGAAGAGTTAGATATCCTCCAGGCTAAACTCCAACAGAGCTCCTTCCCTAAGCAACAGGAGGAGCTGGAGAGGCTGCGCAGGACCATCGAGGAGTGTGAGGAGACCCTGCGCAGTAGTAAGGAGGTCCAGAAGAAGGCAGAGGAGAAGTACAAGGTGTTGGAGAACAAGATGAAGAATGCGGAGGCAGAGAGAGAGAAGGAACTGAAAGCTGCTCAACAGAAGCTAAACTCTGCTAAAACCAAGGCTGATGCGTTCAGTAAGAAACTCAAGGAGAGACAACAGGAGGCTGAGTCCCTGGTCCTAGAGGTGGAGGAGTTGAAGAGAGAGCAGGCTGGCAAGCACCACGGCAATGCGGACGCCCTCTCCCGGCGTGATGCCTTCTTCGCTGCCTTTACCCCGACGAGGACGTCGGTCCCGAGGAGGGGGATGTGTGATGTCACGAGAGGCTGTGTCCTGGAGGGACGTTACATCCCCTGAGATGGCTGCAAACCCAGACAGCTATGGCTCCATCTGCTGGTATGGTCGGGAACTCCAACCCTCTATGGCCAATCTTCCCACGCAGCTGAAACCAATCAGGAGCTGATGAGCTGAAGGTTTGTTGAAGGGAAGAGACACAGTCTCCAAGCTGGGCTCTCTGGAGGACAAGAGTGCTGCACGTCCACTTCCATGAGGAATATAAGGATTTGGAGATACTTACCTTTGGGAAATACTCACCTTTGGATATATGCACCTGTGGAAATACGTGTGGGACATTTGGAAGGACGTTTTGCTGGGTTGGCCACTAGCTGCAACGTGGAATACAGTAAGACTGGGGAAAAGTTATTTGAGCGAGGGAGAGTTATGATTTTGGATGTGGAAGAGACATCCCTGAACTGTTAACCCTTAAGAGCCACCAGAGAACAGAATTGTGTTATACTTTCGTTAGTTTCCCAAGACCTTTAATAAAATCCTTGTTTTGGTTGAACCTGATCTCCTTGCACTACTTGAGCAATCCCGCTGAAAGCTGTGTAGCCTCTCGTGACGTCACAATATATTGAAGCAACATCTCAAGACATCAGCCAGGAAGTTAAAGCTTGGTCGCAAATGGGTCTTCCATAGGCAATGCTACCAAATACTAATTGAGTGTATGTAAACTTCTGACCCACTGGGAATGTGATGAAAGAAATAAAAGCTGAAATAAATAATTCTCTCTACTATTAGTCTGACATTTCACATTCTTAAAATAAAGTAGTGATCCTAACTGACCTAAGACAGGGAATTTTTACTAGGATTAAATGTCAGGAATTGTGAAAAACTGAGTTTAAATGTATTTGGCTAAGGTGTATGTAAACTTCCGACTTCAACTGTATGTAAATGTGATATTTCAGTTTTTTAAAATCACGTAACTAAAAGGACAACTCTATAGACAACCTATTAAGGACAACCAAATAACAGGTACTCACTTTTCCTTGAAAATCTCCTTCTCGTGTTCGGTCCACACATTCATGAACTGCCGAGCCTTGTACACCTTCATTGGGTCGTCCATCAGGCCGTTCATGTTGAGGAACCTGACTCGCCTCTGCTCTGTGTCATACATCATGGGCGGGATGACGGACAGCTGTCTCATCTGCTTCTCGTTGTTCTATTGGACGAGAGGGGGTGGAGGGGAGGGGTTTAGAGATTACATTTGTTAACCTTGTTACAACTTGAACTTGATTCAATGGCTGCATCCCGATTCTCCACCCTTCTCCCCGAGTGTGCACTTGCACACTTCCCGTTAATAATTTAAAAGCATTGGATTGAGAGTTTCAACCCTTGTGAAATCCATTACAGGAAGTGTGCAAGTGCACACTTCAGGAGAAGGGTGTAGAACAGGACGTAGCCAATGACACTGCTACACTTCCTGAGAACTAGGGGAAGTGGTGATGTGTTTAGCATTGTATTGTAACTATTCACCATCAGTAGAGTGTCTTGACCATCATGACATCAGTGTGGGCTATGCCTTGAGGGGATTTTTGGGCAGTTGGTGGTGACTGAACCTCTTTGGTCATAATAATACTCAAACTTGGCAATGGTTCAGTGAAGAATGTTCATATTTGTGAAGTGTGTTCATTTCCACAAGAGCTATAACAGACAAACAGATGTTTAAAAGTTAACAGCACTCACCTCCTGTTCAGAAAGGCCGTCGATGATTTCAGAAATCTCATGCTCGCTTCTGGCGATGGTCGCAGACATTCCAGTTCCTCTCTGACCAACCCTAATGGGAGAACAAAAGACAAGGAAATTAAGAAACTACAGGAAATATAATGACCGTTTAAAAATACCAGATGAAATCTTCTTCAAAACCCCTATTATCCCCTCTTGCGCATCCTCCACATAATACTGGGTAGGTGCCATCACATCATCACATAGGGTGCCCCTCCCTTCCTCATGACCCTTCTGTCACCTCTTCACTTCAAGGAAAAAAGGCTAAATCGAGCTGTATCAAACCAGTTTTCTGAGAAATCTGCAAACAATGCTGGGAAAACATTAGGTCTGCTGACAAATTAAGTTGCTTTAGCATTCAGGAAGTTAACTTCCCTCTCCACCACCTACTATCGACAATGCATTCAGAAAGTATTTATACCACTCGACTTAGTCCACATTTTGTTGTATTACAGACAGAATTCAAAATGAATTAAATCGTTTTTTTCCCCCTCACCCATCTACACACAATACCTCATAATGACAAAGTGAAAACATGTTTTTAGAAATGTTTGCAAATATATTAGACATTTCTCATTTGCATAAGTATTCACACCCATGAGTCAATACATGTTAGAATCACCTTTGGCAGCGATTACAGCTGTGAGTCTTTCTGGGTAAATCTCTAAAGCCTTGTTCACGTTACAGGCCTTAATGTTCAAATCAGTTTAGTTTTTCAAATCCGTTTTAGTCTACCGACTAAACAGCCAGTTACAAGTGACCAAATCGGATTTGGGTGTGTTTAGACAGCAGTAATTTGCTGACAAGACTACGCTAGTTGTCATAGTAACGACGGGTGTGTGTGCAGTGGTGTAGGCTGAGTGGTGGTGATGCTTGTGCTTCCTATCATTCAGAAGTTATGTAGCAAGCTAAGGGGACAACAATGCCTGCCATGGATGTTTCCTAGTTGCTTAAAATGTTCAAAATCATAGGGTAAGCCTCGAAGGATAACATGAATCAACTTTCACAAACGAGTCCTTTTTGGCTAGCAAATATTTAGCTGTTTAGCTTTCTAGCACATTCACTAATTTGTTTGTAAACAATTAACAAGCACATGTTCTTGTCAAAATGTCAAGAGAGTAGCTAGCAAGCAACAAGATATGTGGAATAACAATCTAAAATCAACTTGAGGGCAAATAAATCAGATTTGAATATTCAGACAAGTCACATGGCCAGGAATCATATTTGTATCCGACTTCAAACCACCTACGAAGGTGGCTTGAAATGTGGATTGAACTATTTTGAGTCCATGTGCTTTTTGCCTGTTCAGACTGCTGGAAAATGAACAGATTCGAATAAGATATGCAAATAAATAGGATTTGAGTCACTCCAAACTGCCAATGTGAACAAGGCTTAAGAGCATTGCACACCTGGATTGTACAATATTTGCACATTATTCCTGTAAATATTATTCAAGCACTGTCAAGTTGGTTGTTGATCATTGCTAGACAGCCATTTTCAAGTGTTGCCATAGATTTTCAAGCCGATTAAAGTCAAAACTGTAACTAGGCCACTCGGGAACATTCTATGTCGTCTTGGTAAGCAACTCCAGTGTATATTTGGCCTTGTGTTTTAGGTTTTATGTTGTTGTTCTGCTGAAAGGTGAATGCATCTCCCAGTGTCTGGTGAAAAGCAGACTGAACCAGGTTTTCCTCTAGGTTTCTTTTTTTATCTTGAAAAACTTCCCAGTCCTTAATGATTACAAGCATACCCATAACATGATGCAGCCACCAATATGCTTGAAAATATGGAGAGTGGTACTCAGTAATGTGTTGTATTTGATTTGCCCCAAACATAACTCTTTGTATTCAGGACAAGAAGTGAATTGCTTTGCCACATTTTTTGCAGTATTACTCTAGTGCCTTGTTCCAAACAGGATGCATGTTTTGATATATTTTTATTCTGTACAGGCTTCCTTTTCACTCTCTCAATTAGGTTAGTATTGTGGAGTAACTACAATGTTGTTGAACCATCCTCAGTTTTCTCCTATCACAGCCATTAAACTAACTGTTTGAAAGTCACCATTTGCCTCATGGTGAAATTAGGAAGGACGCCTGTATCTTTGTAGTGACTGGGTGGATCGATACACCTTCTAAAGTGTAATGAATAACTTCACCATGCTCAAAGGGATATTCAATGTCTGCTTTTATTTTATTTTAATAATCTACTAATAGGTTCCCTTCTTTGTATTGTTAAACCTCCCTGGTCTCTGTGTTTGAAATTCACTGCTCAACTGAGGGACCTTACAGATAATTGTATGTGTGGGGTACAGAGATGAGGTAGTCATTCAAACTCATGTTAAACAGTGTTATTGCACACAGAGTGAGTCCATGCAACTTATTATGTGACTTGTTAAGCAAGCTTGTCATAACAAAGGGGTTGAATACTTATTGTCTCAAGACATTTCAGCTTTTCATTTTCAATTAATTTGTAAAGACTTCTAAAAAACATAATTCCACTTTGAAATTATGGGGTATTGTGTGTAGGCCAGTGACACAAAATCTCAATTTAATCCATTTTTAATTCAGGCTGTACCACAGCAAAGTGTGGAAAAAGTAAAGGGGTGTGAATACTTTATGAAGGCACTGTAAAATAAGTAATAATTTTTAAAAAAGTTAAATTTAAGAAGAGTTTCACAAAAGCCTTTGAAGTGGAAAACATAAAATCACAAGGACCCAAAATGAGTACAGTTACTACCTTAATGTTCTGAAGGACTTGCAAGGGTGGTTTATTACTTAATGTGCAACTGTGCTGTTTGGGCAACAATGGCCCCCTTTTTTTTTTTTCACTGTAAACAAAAGTACAAAAGGCAAAGAGCGATCATGAATCAAATTAAACAGCCAACATGTTGTGACTAAAGTCGACTAAAATCATTCAAACTTGAGGGAAATTACTTTATAGTTGACTATCAGTTTCTCTTTTCTCTCCTGTAGAATAATACTTCTAAAAAGGATACAATGAACTTTTCAATCTGGAATGTTAGCATCATGAATCAACCTTCCATGACACATCCTGACCCTAATGTTGACTCTTTAAAGCTACAATGATAGCATCCAAAATATGAGAACAATCCTCAAAAGGAAATAGTCTAAAATACACAACAGGGACATTGGTGTACAAAACAATGGGGAAGAAATCGGCTGTACCTTTTTGGCTAATCATTGCTTTTGCTCTTTCACTGCCTGGTCTAGTACTATCAGTCTGAACAAACAGCCCTGACCTGCTTAGCTAGGAGATTTCAGAGAAAGACCCAAGCCTGTGTGCCAGGAACAGCCAGACGCTGGCTGGACTCTGACCCCCGACACAGACAGCTGATAGGCCCACTGCAGACTGCCTGCAGCACACCACCTAGGATGCATCTCAATAGTGAAAAGAGGCCTCCTCTCCTTGTTACCTCTCCATCATTCTGCACTGATCTGAAAGAAACAGGACAAGTGATAGCAATTTCTTATAATATGAGGCATTGATTGTATTGCTTTCACCTGTCCTGTATTTTCAGTAGAAGGGGATCCTTGCCAATGCATTTTGAGAAGTAGGCGAGGAGAGAAGACGCAAGCAATCGAGGGAAGACTTTTGAGATTCATCACAGCTCTACTGCTGCATCGTAGCTTCCAGGCTGCATAAGAGAAAAGTTTAATTCCAGTTACCCGTTCCCTCAGTTTACCTCTGGAAGCGCTCCTGTTGCTCTCTCTGCTTGCGTATCTCAGGGAACTGTCTCTCGTAGTACTCCCTGGTGCGGCTATCCTTGGCCTTGCGACGCGGGTTGTTCTCCATCCGCTCAACCTTCTTCTCCCACGCCTCCATCAGCTGGTCGTAGCGCTGGCAGATGTTCTGTTCCTGAACAACACAATAATACACGTTTCTAAAAAGGGGATTTGGATGTTGAGGTACAACATGATGACAATGACCTAAAGCAAACCTTACCCATGGCTCTCCTGACCTACACCTACATCTGAAAGCAAATGGCTAAGTAGAATGTATCCAAAATCACAAATATTCTGCTGATGATACCCTGTCCTATTTGTCATATTTCAACACGCCTCTCAAAAATTATTCTGGCCACAACTGTGAAATCCAGAGTTCCAACAGCCATCTTGGACTTAAAATGTGAGATGTTTGAGATGGAACATTACAACATTTACAAATTATTGACATTAACAAGGGTAAGAGTTAAATGTTACAAAAAAGAGAGAGAAAAAAAGAGAGGACTAGAAGAGATGGAGAGTCCCATACAGAGAGGACAATACAGCCTTGTTTCCACTCTCAACCAGCAAGGGCCAAACAATCCACCTTCCTCTTGGCAGGTGGCCATGCTGCACACTCTGCTGCCATTGTTATTGAGTCCACTGAACCATAACTAGCTACCTTCATCATTTACAAAAATTAATAACGTTTACACATAGGGTGATTAGACTAGACTATATTTAGCATGCTAGTTGATCCCAAAGACTACCCGTCTTTGCGCAAACGCTAGTTAGCAGTGGCTCGCAAAACTAACTCGAACTTCCGTCATACTGGACACAGAGACATAAAAATGGTATCCACGAGACACAGACATTATTTTACTGTAATAGAGGAGAAGTTAACCTTTTTAACGATACCCTTTTTATGTCTCAACTCCTTAAATAGCGTGCAGAGCAGACACTACTAAAACAGGAGTAGCCTATCAATTAACATTGATTCTGGAAAAAATAATGATCCGTTTGTCACTCAAGCGCGGCATTGCGGTACCGCTAGCAGCATATTAGCCACGGAAGCTGTCTAGTCTGTTTTTTATAAATGTACAATAAGCACAAAACACAACTATATAAGGAATTGGCCACTAGTTTTCATTCTGAGAAATAAGGTAGGCCACTTAATTTCAACATCTGAACAAAGTGGACAGGCTAGCACCCTGATCAAACAGTTGGAGAGAGACAGAAGGGTGTGTTCATAACAACTAAACTGTTCTGCCTTATTAGCTAGCAGATCAAAGTTGGCTAAACTTGAAATATAAAGATTAGCTGGCTACTCACTAGCACGTGGGCTTGTGCTTGAGAGATTGTTTATGAGACCTGCGTTCATTTTCTGTAATGCCTGCTACAAGAAGTTAGTCATTATTAGTAAATGTGAATTATGCATGGTTCTAGTTAAATTTGTAACAAAAAGGGCATTTTCATAGACAGACTTGAAAGCCAGATCAGTTAATGCAAAAAAGCAGGTTCAACTATTTTGATAAAATAATGAAATAATTAGTGGGGCTTATATTTAGCCTAATTTCACATCCTGAATTCATTAGATTATTGCTGACTGTTTGGCTGTTTGAAATGCTGTGTATTTGACCTTTAATTGTACAACAAAGCTTATTTAGAGAGAACATTAAACATTTTTAGACACTGTATATATTGTAAATCGCCCATAAGTTAAAAAAATAAATGGAGATATGATTTGTAGGCCATATCGCCCAGCCCTAGGAGATAGCCTGTTCAAACAGTTTTAGTGTTACTAGGGCTGATCCCAATTAGTCGACTGGCTGTTGGTGGACTAAGAATATATATTTTTTGTAGTAATAAATATACACTGCTCAAAAAAGATTAAGGGAACACTAAAATAACACATCCTAGATCTGAATGAATGAAATAATCTTATTAAATACTTTTTTCTTTACATAGTTGAATGTGCTGACAACAAAATCACACAAAAATTATCAATGGAAATCAAATTTATCAATCCATGGAGGTCTGGATTTGGAGTCACCCTCAAAATTAAAGTGGAAAACCACACTACAGGCTGATCCAACTTTGATGTAATGTCCTTAAAACAAGTCAAAATGAGGCTCAGTAGTGTGTGTGGCCTCCACGTGCCTGTATGACCTCCCTACGCCTGGGCATGCTCCTGATGAGGTGGCGGATGGTCTCCTGAGGGATCTCCTCCCAGACCTGGACTAAAGCATCCGCCAACTCCTGGACAGTCTGTGTCAGTGACTGTGACAGTCTGTCTCCTGGACAGTGTGAACCTGCTTTCATCTGTGAAGAGCACAGGGCACCAGTGGCGAATTTGCCAAATTTGGTGTTCTCTGGCAAATGCCAAACGTCCTGCACGGTGTTGGGCTGTAAGCACAACCCCCACCTGTGGACGTCGGGCCCTCATACCACCCTCACGGAGTCTGTTTCTGACCGTTTGAGCAGACACATGCACATTTGTGGCCTGCTGGAGGTCATTTTGCAGGGCTCTGGCAGTGCTCCTCCTGCTCCTCCTTGCACAAAGGCGGAGGTAGCAGTCCTGCTGCTGGGTTGTTGCCCTCCTACGGCCTCCTCCACGTCTCCTGATGTACTGGCCTGTCTCCTGGTAGCGCCTCCATGCTCTGGACACTACGCTGGTCCTCTGTAGCTCAGCTGGTAGAGCACGGCGCTTGTAACGCCAAGGTAGCGGGTTCGATCCCCGGCACCACCCATACACAAAAAATGTATGCACGCATGACTGTAAGTCGCTTTGGATAAAAGCGTCTGCTAAATGGCATATATATATATATATATATATATATATACGCTGACAGACACAGCAAACCTTCTTGCCACAGCTCGCATTGATGTGCCATCCTGGATGAGCTGCACTACCTGAGCCACTTGTGTGGGTTGTGGACTCCGTCTCATGCTACCACTAGAGTGAAAGCACCACCAGCATTCAAAAGTGACCAAAACATCAGCCAGGAAGCATAGGAACTGAGAAGTGGTCTGTGGTCACCACCTGCAAAACCAGTCCTTTATTGGGGGTGTCTTGCTAATTGCCTATAATTTCCACCTGTTGTCTATTCCATTTGCACAACAGCATGTGAAATGTATTGTCAATCAGTGTTGCTTCTTAAGTGGACAGTTTGATTTCACAGAAGTGTGATTGACTTGGAGTTACATTGTGTTGTTTAAGTGTTCCCTTTATTTTTTTGAGCAGTGTATATATACATACATACATACACTACCGTTCAAAAGTTTGGGGTCACTTAGAAATGTCCTTGTTTTCGAAAGAAAATCAATTTTTTGTCCATTAAAATAACATAAAATTGATCAGAAATACTGTGTAGACATTGTTAATGTTGTAAATGGCTATTGTAGCTGGAAACGGCTGATTTTTAATGGAATATCTACATAGGCATACAGAGGCCCATTATCAGCAACCATCAGTCCTGTGTTCCAATGGCACGTTGTGTTTGCTAATCCAAGTTTATCATTTTAAAAGGATGATTGATCATTAGAAAACCCTTTTGCAATTATGTTAGCAGCGCTGAAAACTGTTGTGCTGATTAAAGAAGCAATACAACTGACCTTCTTGAGACTAGTTGAGTATCTAGAGCATCAGCAATTGTGGGTTCGATTACAGGCTCAAGAAGGTCAGTTTTATTGCTTCTTTAATCAGCACAACAGTTTTCAGCTGTGCTAACATAATTGCAAAAGGGTTTTCTAATGATCAATTAGCCTTTTAAAATGATAAACTTGGATTAGCAAACACAACGTACCATTGGAACACAGGACTGATGGTTGCTGATAATGGGCCTCTGTACACCTATGTAGATATTCCATAAAGAATCAGCCATTTCCAGCTACAATAGCCATTTAAAACATTAACAATGTCTACACTGTATTTCTGATCAATTGATGTTATCTTAAATGGACAAAAAAATTGCTTTTCTTTCGAAAACAAGGACATTTCTAAGTGACCCCAAACTTCTGAACGGTAGTGTGTGTGTATATATATATATATATATATATATACACACATATACACAGTGGAGAGAACAAGTATTTGATACACTGCCGATTTTGCAGGTTTTCCTACTTACAAAGCATGTAGAGGTCTGTAATTTTTATCATAGGTACACTTCAACTGTGAGAGATGGAATCTAAAACAAAAATCCAGAAAATCACATTGTATGATTTTTAAGTAATTAATTTGCATTTTATTGCATGACATAAGTATTTGATACATCAGAAAAGCAGAACTTAATATTTGGTACAGAAACCTTTGTTTGCAATTACAGAGATCATACGTTTCCTGTAGGTCTTGACCAGGTTTGCACACACTGCAGCAGGGATTTTGTCCCACTCCTCCATACAGACCTTGTCCAGATCCTTCAGGTTTCGGGGCTGTCGCTGGGCAATACGGACTTTCAGCTCCCTCCAAAGATTTTCTATTGGATTCAGGTCTGGAGACTGGCTAGGCCACTCCAGGACCTTGAGATGCTTCTTACGGAGCCACTCCTTAGTTGCCCTAGCTGTGTGTTTTGGGTCGTTGTCATGCTGGAAGACCCAGCCACGACCCATGTTCAATGCTCTTACTGAGGGAAGGAGGTTGTTGGCCAAGATCTCGCGATACATGGCCCCATCCATCCTCCCCTCAATACGGTGCAGTCGTCCTGTCCCCTTTGCAGAAAAGCATCCCCAAAGAATGATGTTTCCACCTCCATGCTACACGGTTGGGATGGTGTTCTTGGGGTTGTACTCATCCTTCTTCTTCCTCCAAACACGGCGAGTGGAGTTTAGACCAAAAAACTCTATTTTTGTCTCATCAGACCACATGACCTTCTCCCATTCCTCCTCTGGATCATCCAGATGGTCATTGGCAAACTTCAGACGGGCCTGGACATGCGCTGGCTTGAGCAGGGGGACCTTGCGTGCGCTGCAGGATTTTAATCCATGACGGCGTAGTGTGTTACTAATGGTTTTCTTTGAGACTGTGGTCCCAGCTCTCTTCAGGTCATTGACCAGGTCCTGCCGTGTAGTTCTGGGCTGATCCCTCACCTTCCTCATGATCATTGATGCCCCACGAGGTGAGATCTTGCATGGAGCCCCAGACCGAGGGTGATTGACCGACATCTTGAACTTCTTCCATTTTCTAATAATTGCGCCAACAGTTGTTGCCTTCTCACCAAGCTGCTTGCCTATTGTCCTGTAGCCCATCCCAGCCTTGTGCAGGTCTACAATTTTATCCCTGATGTCCTTACACAGCTCTCTGGTCTGGCCATTGTGGAGAGGTTGGAGTCTGTTTGATTGACTGTGTGGACGGGTGTCTTTTATACAGGTAACGAGTTTAAACAGGTGCAGTTAATACAGGTAATGAGTGGAGAACAGGAGGGCTTCTTAAAGAAAAACTAACAGGTCTGTGAGAGCCGGAATTCTTACTGGTTGGTAGGTGATCAAATACTTATTTCATGCAATAAAATGCAAATTAATTACTTAAAAATCATACAATGTGATATTCTGGAGTTTTGTTTTAGATTCCGTTTCTCACAGTTGAAGTGTACCTATGATAAAATTACAGACCTCTACATGCTTTGTAAGTAGGAAAACCTGCAAAATCGGCAGTGTATCAAATACTTGTTCTCCCCACTGTAGATGGCAATGGCAATAGAAGTTCATTTTTCAATTTGTATCATTTTCATTTAGATTTGGGTAGAATTTTGATAAGCCACATGACAATGATTTTGAGATACCAAGACGTTATTATAAATGAAATGAAACTGTTCCACGAAAATGTGCATACGAAAACCATAACTGGCACACATATCGGTAGAAATGGTAAGATACACTTGCATTCCACATGAGAAAGGTTGCCGGCTCCTCGTGTAGCCAATTACCGGCAACTTCAGGAGAGTAACAGCAGAGTCTAAGAAAGCGAGTAGGAGTAGGATGGTTGGGTCAGGTGAAGTTATTTTTCTCATGGTTATCTTAATCTTTGGCTCCCTCGAGTCATTTGTGTCATATTTCATCAAGCAGAGCACTTAAAGCATCAGACAAGCTCAATGCATATACAGTGCATTCGGAAAGTATTATGGGGTATTGTGTGTAGATTTTATTTAATCCATTTTAGAATAAGGCTGTAATGTAACAAAATGTGGAAAAAGTCAAGGGGTCTGAATACTTTCCGAATGCACTGTATAGTTGATTTTATTAAAACGCATAAGGTGTGTGTCTATATATGGAAAAATATACGTTTATATGGTCGAAAGAACAGACTACTTTCGGTCAACCATGTTTTTATTTTGTCGGGCACAGCTGTAAGTGTTACAAACATGTCAACCATGAAATTATAAAACCAATAAGAGGGCATATAAGTTCAAGCTAGTGTGCGTGGTTAACACTTATTGCTTTCAAATTCAGTTGGTGCCAGAAGACACTAAATTGCCACCAATTTGAGGAATGCTATGCAGTTTAACATACTGTACATGCATAAAGTAAAAGAGCTTGCCAATGGGGTAAACAATCAAAGTATTATTGCCCATGGTCAGTTTGGGTCATCTCTATGAGAGCACAGCTTGTGTGTGGTGGAGATTTACGACCATGTCAGTCAGTCTGTCCGTGAGGCTGTGTGTGTGTGTATGTGTGTGTGTGTGTGTGTGTGTGTGTGTGTGTGTGTGTGTGTGTGTGTGTGTGTGCGTGTGCACGTTCGTTCATGTGTGCATGAGTCTTTGTGTTTTGGTCAAAGCATCCAGCACATTCCTTGAAGTTTCCTTCCCTTGCAGCCCTCAAGAGCAGGGAGAGAGACTTACCCTTTGTTTACGAGCATGGTTCCTTCTCTTGAAAAACAGAATCAGCTTCTTCCTCATCACTTGATTACTGGGAGAGGGAGAAAAACGGTTTGTTCAGTGAGGTGTGCGCCAATCTAGGTCCTATAGGGACACTACTATTACTGTTAACACTACAACAACAACATTATCCTGTAGGAAATACCAAGGAAGCACTAAACAGATACACAAGATAATATGCACACAACATTGCCTATTTAACTCTACAAAAATAATCAACATAACAATCTGCCTTCCACCTCTCCGTTGATATTAGGAATTAGAGAAGGAGGGTCCTTTATCAACAACACAACCCCCATCCATCATTGGTCAACAAGATCATCTGGAGGTCTGAGGTATTTCAGCTAATGAGTTTGCAGACTGGTTCTTTTTATATTGTATTTACTTGCCATCTGAGAAAAATAACAGCAGTGTGATAGGTTTGTGACTTGGGAAATGTGTGTACAACAAGTGCAACAGGTACATTACACACACGCCTGGACTCAATGACTTTCTCCATGCCTTGACCCTGAGAGTTTTACTTTTACATTTGAGTCATTCAGCAGACGCTCTTATCCAGAGCGACTTACAGGAGCAATTAGGGTTAAGTGCCTTGCTCAAGGGTACGTCGACAGATTTTCGGTTACTGGCACAACGCTCTTAACCGCTAGACTACCTGCCGCCCCCAGTACAGTGTATTCTCCCAGAAGTAAAGTCCTTCATAAAAGACCACAACCCGAGGCCAGTTTCTTATGGTACAGGGCGATAGACCCAGACAGCCTGGCCTTCAGCCCTACCAGCCACACCCCAATAGTAACCTAGATATGTTTCCTTTCACTTTACACTGAGGGATTGTCTTTGTCACTGGTGTCAATGGAGCAAACACAGAATTGAGGACTCAGCTAACATTGCAGACGACACTAAACCATTAGTTCAGGTTAGAGGTCAAAGGTTCACACACACACCAGGGTTTCCGTTAGGAAAATGTGGCGCCGGACATTTGACCGGCAGCATTTGAATTTACTGTATATTTAAGACATTTGGGTAACCTGATTAGGGCGTCCACCCACGGTGCTCAGAATGACAGAAATCACATTTAGATTTTGGTAGTTCATCTTAACAGAACATGCAACTCGAGGATGCAACGGCGTGAGTCCTTCTTACCGAATTCTGATGCGCAATTTGAAGATGTTAGAATAACTGTCCACATTTACTTTTCCTCAGCCAACAAGACGAGTAACGAACAGCATAATCACTAGCCTATGTCAATCTACTATCCTCCATAGTTGTAAAGTGTACCTATTCTATTGGTCAGCTTGTCGTTCTGTGCGAGAAAGAAATAGCCTATTGTGGGACGATAGATCCAAAATGATATATAACCGTTCATCCAACCAGTAGGTCTAGGCTACATCCCAAAAACCTTAAATAGCAATGAGGCTCATGCAACAGATCAGAACGTTTAGCTTAAAATGTTGAACTATTATTTCTTTACATTATAAGTGCAGCAATGATCACAAGGCAGTAGGCTACGCACGAATACAATTAACAGGAAAACACCGTCGTCAAAAGCGCACCGCACATGCGAGCGGTTTCATGAGACACAGATAAAAATATCAGTTAAATATTAAGAAAGAGGGGAGATAAAGATGCAACAACTAGCATGGGTTGCTAATATGACTAGGATTGTGCCTTTGGCTACAGGACAATGAAATACATTTGAAAATCAATAGAACATGAGAGAAATAGGCTACTGGTTTCAATGGTATATGAAAGTCTTTATAAAAGAATTGCCTGCACGTTTGGTTGGATTTTGGCTAGGCTACTTTGAAGCAAGGTAAGATATATATATATATTTTTTTTTTGTCATTTAGCAGACGCTCTTATCCAGATCGACTTACAGTTAAGTGAGTGCATACATTTTTCATACTGGTTCTAATATATGCATCATAATATGTAGTAAAATGTTCAGATTTCAAATAACTAAGTAGCCTATATGTTTTAAAAATGCATACTGCCTCCAGCTCAATGCAAAGTGGTGTGTGACGCACAGAAGCCTGCCTAGTTGCCTATGCACTTGAATGGCGAATGGGAAGCAAGCTTCAATTAGCAGTTGAGAAATTGTAGCTCTTTTTAAATCGTGGCCATCGAAAATGTTTTTAAAACGCGATTGCATTTAGAATTGTATTGCGCAACAAATGGGCTTATAAAAGTACACATTTCACTCCAGCAGCAACGAAAGAGCCGTTTGATGAGCTGTAGCAGCAGCTCTCGCGCTACATCGACTGGTATTGTAATTCATGAATAGGCTAAAATGCATTTTGCAATGGGATTTTTTTTTCCTTCTTCCGAACAATTGTATTTATTCATTATTATTTTGGAGGGCCAAAAGCCAGCTATCGGAAACCCTGACACAAACACAATTTTATATATACCGTACACGCAAGAAACAAAGTGCATACTCACGTCTTTATGTTGTCATGGTATACTTTAGTATCCGACGGCTGGTTATAAAGGGGCTAAGAAAAAAAGGGAGGAAGAAATCAGTCTATAAGTAATTATTAATCATTAGCTACCAGCATTGTAATAGCTCAACTCATAGCTACTATATGAAGTTTCCGAAGAACCTTACAGTGCATTAGGAAAGTATTCAGAATCCCTTCACTTTTTCCACACTTTGTTACGTTACAGCCCTATTCTAAAATGGATTTAATCGTTTCCCCACCCTCATCAATCTACATACAATACCCCATAATGGCAAAGCAAAAACAGGTTTTTAGAAATTTTTGCAAATGTGTTAAAAATAAAAAAAAACAGAAATATTACATTTACATTAGTATTCAGACCCTTTACTCAGTACTTTGTTGAAGCACCTTTGGCAGCGATTACAGCCTTGAGTCGTCTTGGGTATGACGCTACAAGCGTTTCTTCCATTCTACTCTGCAGATCCTCTCAAGCTCTGTCAGGTTGGATGGGGAGCATCGCCGCACAGCTATTTTCAGGTCTCTCCAGAGATGTTTGATCGGGTTCAAGTCCGGGCTCTGACTGGGCCACTCAAGGACATTCAGAGACTTGTCCCGAAGCCACTCCTGCATTGTCTTGGCTGTGTGCTTAGGATCGGTGTCCTGTTGGAAGGTGAACCTTCACCCCAGTCTGAGGTCCTGAGCGCTCTGGAGCAGGTTGTCATCAAGGATCTCTCTGTACTTTGCTTCATTCATCTTTCCCTCAATCCGGACTAGTCTCCCAGTCCCTGCCGCTGAAAAACATCCCCAGAGCATGATGCTGCTACCACCATGCTTCACCGTAGGGATGGTATTGGCCAGGTGATGAGCAGTGCCAGGTTTCCTCCAGACGTGACGCTTGGCATTCAGGCCAGAGTTCAATATTGGTTTCATCAGACCAGAGAATCTTGTTTCCTTTTGGCAAACTCCAAGCGGGCTCTCATGTGCCTTTTACTGAGGAGTGGCTTCCGTCTGGCCACTCTACCATAAGGCCTGATTGTTGTAGTGCTGCAGAGATGTTTGTCCTTCTGGAAGGTTATCCCATCTCAACAGAGGAACTCTGGAGCTCTGTCAGAGTGACCATCGGGTTCTTTGTCACCTCCCTGACCAAGGCGCAATCCTGTCTCGAAGCTATACGGACAATTCCTTCGACCTCATGGCTTGGTTTCTTCTCTGTCAACTGTGGGACCTTATATAGACAGCTGTGTGCCTTTCCAAATCATGTCCAATCAATTGAATTTACCACAGGTGGACTCCAATAAAGTTGTAGAAACATCTCAAGGATGATCAATGGAAACAGGATGCACCTGAGCTCAATTTCAAGTCTTATAGCAAAGGGTCTGAATACTTACGTAAATAAGGTATTTCTGTTTTATATTTTTTATAAATTGGGGCACCCCGAGTGGCGCAGCAGTCTAAGGCACTGCATCCCAGTGCTTGAGGCGTCACTACAGACCTGGGTTCGATCCCAGGCTGTGTCACAACCGGCCGTGACCGGGAGACCCATGAGGCGGCGCACAATTGGCCCAGCGTTGTCCGGGTTAGGGGAGGGTTTGGCCGGCCGGGATTTCCTTGTCCCATTGAGCTCTAGCGACTCCTTGTGGCGGGCCGGGCGCCTGCAAGCTGACTTCGGTCGCCAGCGGGACGGTGTTTCCTTCGACACATTGGTGTGGCTGGCTTCCGGGTTAAGCGAGCAGTGTGTCAAGAAGCAGTGCGGCTTGGCAGGGTCGTGTTTCGGACGACGCATGGCTCTCGACCTTCGCCTCTCCCGAGTCCGTAGGGGAGTTGCAGCGATGGGTCAAGACTAACTGCCAATTGGATATCACAAAATTGGGAAGAAAAAGGGGTAAAAGTACAAAAAATACAAAAAGCAATTTTAATTAGCAAAAAAATGTTTTCGGGAAAAATAATGTAATCAATTTTAGAATGAGGCTGTAACGTAACAGAATGTTGTAAAAGTCAAGGGGTCTAAATACTGTCCCAATGCACTGTATCTAGGAAACAATAATCATTCAACCATTCAGAATACCCTCAACCACCTACCAGTTCAACCTTGGGACCAAGACCTTCGAATATCTTATGGGCCTCTTCAGCTTTTTTCTGGCAAAAAAAAACAGACAATATAATGATAGTTAGTAGAGATAAAAATAAAATAAACCTTTTACTCAAAGTAGTAGTCCTTGGTGACTGAACACACAATGTGGCCTGCAGGCTCTGTGGTTCCATGTGTTCAATTACAGCTGAAAATTCTCTTGACAGCGTAGGACAATAACTATTTGGATACACTAATTTGCAAAATACATTTTCCCCACTCAACCACACACAATTGTATAAAGATAAATCCTCCAAAAAAATTATCCCTTTTCTTTTTCCTCAGCACGCACACACAAACATAAAAAAGCGGCATATGTATATCCAAAGTAGGAAGTCTGAAGTCTGCAAATACAGAGTCTATTTCCCAGGCAGCATTGTGTGGTGAATCTCCCTGTCCAAAAGAGGAAAGCCAAGGGAGATTTTTGTCGGGCGAGGTTATTACATGTACATGTTTGTCATTCAGCAGACGCTTTTATCCAGAGTGACTTACAGGAGCAATTGGGGTTAAGTGCCTTGTTCAGGGGCACAGACAGATTTTTCACCTAGTCGGCTTGGGGATTCGAACCAGCAACCGGTTACTGGCCCAACGATCTTAACTGCTATGCTACCTACCCAACAAGAGTTTCAATAAGAAGCTCGAACAGATGAGGGAGAGCGACCAAATAAAGGCTCTGGAGCATGTTATCTTCCAAGTATTTCAAAACTATTTTACATAACTAATAGTAATGTGTCCGTCTGAATTCTACCCAGACACTGCTGTGGCATATATACAGTGGGGAGAACAAGTATTTGATACACTGCCGATTTTGCAGGTTTTCCTACTTACAAAGCATGAAGAGGTCTGTAATTTGTATCATAGGTACACTTCAACTGTGAGAGACGGAATCTAAAACAAAAATCCAGAAAATCACATTGTATGATTTTTAAGTAATTAATTTGCATTTTATTGCATGACATAAGTATTTGATACGTCAGAAAAGCAGAACTTAATATTTGGTACAGAAACCTTTGTTTGCAATTACAGAGATCATACGTTTCCTGTAGGTCTTGACCAGGTTTGCACACACTGCAGCAGGGATTTTGTCCCACTCCTCCATACAGACCTTCTCCAGATCCTTCAGGTTTTGGGGCTGTCGCTGGGCAATACGGACTTTCAGCTCCCTCCAAAGATGTTCTATTGGGTTCAGGTCTGGAGACTGGCTAGGCCACTCCAGGACCTTGAGATGCTTCTTACGGAGCCACTCCTTAGTTGCCCTGGCTGTGTGTTCTGGTCGTTGTCATGCTGGAAGACCCAGCCTCGACCCATCTTCAATGCTCTTACTGAAGGAAGGAGGTTGTTGGCCAAGATCTCGCGATACATGGCCCCATCCATCCTCCCCTCAATACGGTGCAGTCGTCCTGTCCCCTTTGCAGAAAAGCATCCCCAAAGAATGATGTTTCCACCTCCATGCTTCACAGTTGGGATGGTGTTCTTGGGGTTGTACTCACCTTCTTCTTCCTCCAAACACAGCGAGTGGAGTTTAGACCAAAAAGCTCTATTTTTGTCTCATCAGACCACATTACCTTCTCCCATTCCTCCTCTGGATCATCCAGATGGTCATTGGCAAACTTCAGACGGGCCTGGACATGCGCTGGCTTGAGCAGGGGGACCTTGCATGCGCTGCAGGATTTTAATCCATGACGGCGTAGTGTGTTACTAATGGTTTTCTTTGAGACTGTGGTCCCAGCTCTCTTCAGGTCATTGACCAGGTCCTGCCGTGTAGTTCTGGGCTGATCCCTCACCTTCCTCATGATCATTGATGCCCCACGAGGTGAGATCTTGCATGGAGCCCCAGACCGAGGGTGATTGACCGTCATCTTGAATTTCTTCCATTTTCTAATAATTGCGCCAACAGTTGTTGCCTTCTCACCAAGCTGCTTGCCTATTGTCCTGTAGCCCATCCCAACCTTGTGCAGGTCTACAATTTTATCCCTGATGTCCTTACACAGCTCTCTGGTCTTGGCCATTGTGGAGAGGTTGGAGTCTGTTTGATTGAGTGTGTGGACAGGTGTCTTTTATACAGGTAACGAGTTCAAACAGGTGCAGTTAATACAGGTAATGAGTGGAGAACAGGAGGGCTTCTTAAAGAAAAACTAACAGGTCTGTGAGAGCCGGAATTCTTACTGGTTGGTAGGTGATCAAATACTTATGGTCATGCAATAAAACGCAAATGAATTACTTAAAAATCATACAATGTGATTTTCTGGATTTTTGTTTTAGATTCCATCTCTCACAGTTGAAGTGTACCCATGATAAAAATTACAGACCTCTACATGCTTTGTAAGTAGGAAAACCTGCAAAATCGGCAGTGTATCAAATACTTGTTCTCCCCACTGTATAGGCCACAGGGGGAATGTTCTACGTGGCGCGTGGCTCTGCTCTCAAAGGCTGGGCTGAAGAGAGAGGCTTTCCAGCTAAAAGGGTTAATGGCTGCCTGAGAAGGATGCAGGCGGACCTACCAGAACGTAGACATTAACTAGTTACACACACACACACACACAGTCCCTCCCTCCCCTTTCCCTCTGCTACAACACACATACAGTACCAGTCAAAAGTTTGGACACACCTACTCATTCAAGGGTTTTTCTTTATTTTTACAATTTTCTACATTGTAGAATAATAGTGAAGACATCAAAACGATGAAATAAAACATATGGAATAATCTAGTAACCAAAAAAGTGTTGAACAAATCAAAATATATTTTATATTTGAGATTCTTCAAATAGCCACCCCATGCCTTGATGACAGCTTTGCACACTCTAGGCTTTCTCTCAACCAGCTTCACCTGGAATGCTTTTCCAACAGTCTTGAAGGAGTTCCCACATATGCTGAGCACTTGTTGGCTGCTTTTCCTTCACTCTGCCCAAACCATCTCAATTGGGTTGAGATCGGTGGATTGTGGAGGCCAGGTCATCTGATGCAGCAGTCCATCACTCTCCTTCTTGGTAAAATAGCTCTTACACAGCCTGGAGGTGTGTTGGGTCATTGTCCTGTTGAAAAACAAATGACAGTCCCACTAAGCCCAAACCAGATGGGATGGCATATCGCTGCAGAATGCTGTGGTAGCCATGCTGGTTAAGTGTGCCTTGAATTCTAAATAAATCACTGACAGTGTCACCAGCAAAGCACCCCCACACCCTAACACCTCCTCCTCCATGCTTTACGGTGGGAACTACACATGCGAGATCATGCGTTCACCCACACCGCGTCTCACAAAGACACGGTGGTTGGAACCAAAAATCTCAAATTTGGACTCCAGAACAAAGGACAGATGTCCACTGGTCTAATGTCCATTGCTCGTGTTTCTTGGCCCAAGCAGGTCTCTTCTTATTATTGGTGTCCTTTAGTAGTAGTTTCTTTGCAGCAATTCGACAATGAAGGCATGATTCACACAGTCCCTCTGAACAGTTGAAGTTGAGATGTGTCTGTGACTTGAACTCTGTGAATAATTTATTTGGGCTGAAATTTCTGAGGTGCAGTTAACTCTAATTAACTTATCATCTGCAGCAGAGGTAACTCTGGGTCTTCCATTCCTGTGGTGGTCCTCATGAGAGCCAGTTTCATCATAGCGCTTGATGGTTTTTGCTACTGCACTTGAAGAAACTTTCAAAGTTCTTGACATTTTCTGTATGAACTGTCCTTCATGTCTTAAAGTAATGATGGGCTGTCGTTTCTCTTTGCTTATTTGAGCTGTTCTTGGCATAATATGGACTTGGTCTTTTACCAAATAGGGCTATCTTCTGTATACCACACCTACCTTGTCACAACACAACTGATTGGCTGAAACGCATTAAGAAGGAAATAAATTCCACAAATTAACTTTTAAGAAGGCACACCTGTTAATTGAAATGCATTCCAGGTGACTACCTCATGAAGCTGGTTGAGAGAATGCCAAGAGTGTGCAAAGCTGTCATCAAGGCAAAGGGTGGTTACTTTGAAGAATCTCAAAAATAAAATATATTTTGATTTGTTCAACACTTTCTTTGTTACTACATGATTCCATATGTGTTATTTCATAGTTTTGATGTCTTCACTATTATTGCAATGTAAAAAAAGAACAGTGCACACATACAAACACTCACAGAATGAATTCACACACACACACTCTCCACTGGGACTGACTTGAAAACATATCAATGGTGCATGAAGAACAAGACTTCATGGAATCCTGGATGGCATTCGATCCCTTCCAGCTCCTGAAATGTATACACAAGTGTTCTAAAAGCTCAGACACACCGGTAGGATTGTCAAACGTTTGCCTGCCAACACTACTTAGCACCTCTGAACAGAGTGTCGGCAGTCAATCTCTTTTTGTGTTCACACAGCAAAGACCTTTGAAGTCGTTAACCACTTAGCCTTGTTAAAATACTCCAAACGAAAAGTTGGCTATAGCGTTGTTTGGCAATGCATGTCAGTGTGTGTTGCTTATGGTCTAGATTCCTAGCTAGCTGTGCTAATGTTGCTATTTTGTAGAAAGCCCTTGTTGATACTAGCCAGATGGCCACAACTAGATAACTACCTAGCAAGATGACGAAGAAACGATTTAATTTACTCTCCATAATCCCATAATGCCAGTGCCAACCCATAGCCAAATGTTTAGCTAGCTAGCTAATGTTAGCATATTCGTTAGCTAGCATATTCATGCTCTTTGATTCACTCAAAGTCAAGTAAGTACCTATCGGCAGTGGGATTCTTGGTGTGTTTCATGCTTAAGATTAAAGTACTGTTATTCATTGCCCTAGTCCTAATCTTTAACCTCCAGTTTCATAAATTTTAGCATGTATGGTGTAGATAAAAGTAGTGTGGTTAGGGCCAGGCAACATAGAGTTAATACGATTAATTCGAATTGATCTTATAGCGCAAAATTCCAAATGCCTGTATAGCAAGTATCAAGTATTTTTGTATTTTTTTTATGAGAGTTTATGTCCGCTTGTTGTCATGTTGTCTTTCTGGTCTTGTCTCCTTCACTCCTTCTGTGCTGAGCACCTTCCCCCACAACAACAAAAGATGAAAGATCGCTTCCTCTCTGAAAACAATCAGTTTCAAATCACTATTTGCATTTAAGGTTTGGTCCAACAGAAATCGGTCATATGGACACCTAAACACATTATTTTACTGTAATCTAGAACTTTACCTTTCTAACGATACCCTTATGTCTCAATTCAGAAAATTTTGCGCAAAGCAGACCTTACTAAAATGGGAGTATCAGAAAACATTGATTCTGGAAAATGTATGCTCAGTTTGTCGCGCACGGCATTGCGGTACAACGTACTCACCACTGGTGTCCCCCAGGGCTCAGTTCTAGGCCCTCTCCTATTCTCTCTATACACCAAGTCACTTGGCTCCGTCATATCCTCACATGGTCTCTCCTATCATTGCTACGCAGACGACACACAATTAATTTTCTCCTTTCCCCCTTCTGATAACTAGGTGGCGAATCACATCTCTGCATGTCTGGCAGACACATCAGTGTGGATGTCGGATCACCACCTCAAGCTGAACCTCGGCAAGACGGAGCTGCTCTTCCTCCCGGGGAAGGACTGCCCGCTCCATGATCTCGCCATCACGGTTGACAACTCCATTGTGTCCTCCTCCCAGAGTGCAAAGAACCTTGGTGTGACCCTGAACAACACCCTGTCGTTCTCCGCTAACATCAAAGCGGTGACCCGATCCTGCAGGTTCATGATCTACAACATTCGCAGAGTACGACCCTACCTTACACAGAAAGCGGCACAGGTCCTAATCCAGGCACTTGTCATCTCCCGTCTGGATTACTGCAACTCGCTGTTGGCTGGGCTCCCTGCCTGTGCCATTAAACCCCTACAACTTATCCAGAACGCTGCAGCCCGTCTGGTGTTCAACCTTCCCAAGTTCTCTCATGTCACCCCGCTCCTCCGCACACTCCACTGGCTTCCAGTTGAGGCTTGCATCTACTACAAGACCATGGTGCTTGCCTACGGAGCTGTGAGGGGAACGGCACCTCCTTACCTTCAGGCTCTGATCAGACCCTACACCCAAACGAGGGCACTACGTTCATCCACCTCTGGCCTGCTAGCTCCCCTACCTCTCCGGAAGCACAGTTCCCGATCAGCCCAGTCAAAGCTATTCGCTGCTCTGGCACCCCAATGGTGGAACAAGCTCCCCCACGACGCCAGGACAGCGGAGTCACTGACCACCTTCCGGAGACACTTGAAACCCCACCTCTTTAAGGAATACCTGGAATAGTATAAAGTAATCCTTCTTCCCCCACCCCCCATATTATAATTGTTTTTTTAAAGGTGGTTGTCCCATTGGCTATCATAAGTTGAATGCACCAATTTGTAAGTCGCTCTGGATAAGAACGTCTGCTAAATGATGTAAATGTAAATGTAGCAGCATTTTATCCACAGTGTGTTATGTGCTAGCTGTCTGGTCTGTGTTTTATAAATTTGCAATGAGCATAAAAATACACATTTATATAAGGAATTGGTAACTCGTTCTCATTCTGAGAAATAAGCATCTCCTTATCCAGGTAGGCCACTTGATTTCAACATCTAAACAAAGTGGACAGGCTAGCTTGCTGTTCAAACAGGTGGAGACGGACAGGAAGATATGTTCATAACTACCTTGTTGCTACCTTGTTAACTAGCAAAATGATCCAAGTTGGCTAGACTTGAAATAAAGATTAGCTGGCTACTCACTGGCACGTGGGCTTGTGCTTGAGAGATTGTTTATGAGACCTGTGTCTCAAAAAGTTAGTCATTTATTAGTGCTGCTACAATACGTTAGTCATTAATTAGTGCTGCTACAATACGTTAGTCATTTATTAGTGCTGCTACAATACGTTAGTCATTTATTAGTGCTGCTACAATACGTTAGTCATTAATTAGTGCTGCTACAATACGTTAGTCATTTATTAGTGCTGCTACAATACGTTAGTCATTTATTAGTGCTGCTACAATACGTTAGTCATTAATTAGTGCTGCTACAATACGTTAGTCATTTATTAGTGCTGCTACAATACGTTAGTCATTTATTAGTGCTGCTACAATACGTTAGTCATTTATTAGTGCTGCTACAATAAGTTAGTCATTTATTAGTGCTGCTACAATAAGTTGGTCATTATTAGTGGATGTGCATGGTTCTGGTTACATTTGTAACAAAAAGGGCAGTTTCATAGACAGACTGGAAAGTCATTATTGTAAAAGGGCAGGTTAAACTATTTTGAGAATATAATTGAATTATTAGTGGGTCTTATGGTTGTGGAAGGCTTTATATTTATAATTTTAAAAGCCCTGAATTCATTAGATTATTGCTGACTGTTTGAAATGCAGTGTATTGACCTTTAATTGTGCAGCAAAGCTTATTTAGAGAAAACATTTAAAGAATCAAGATATATCGTGAATCGCCCATACATTTGAAAACATCAAGATGTGATTTTTGTGGCCATATCACCCAGCCCTAAGCGTGGTAAGACCACCAGACACATTGAAAGAGCTGTCTTGTGTAGTAGTGGCAGGTGTAGTAGAGGTGAGTGAGTGTGTACAGTAGGAGTACAGTAGGTGTACAGGATTCCCTGGTAAACCCACCCTGTTCTCGTCATAGATGATCTGGACGATGCTGCGGTGTTTGTTGTGTTCCTGTGGTATGGGGGGAGGGGTCACCGGCTTTTCTGGCTCCACTGGCTTCGCCGCTTCCTCCTCCAGTTGTTGCTAAAAGACAACACATAACATGTCAGTTTACAAATGAGTGTGCGCACACACACAGAAAATATTATATGGGAAACTTCCTCTCCTCCATAAATCATACAGTTAAAGAATAAGACATGAGTTTCATGCTGCGTGTTTTAAAACAAAATGTTCATGTTGTTTACTAATTCCACCTCCATACAGCTCATGGTGGTGGCTGGGCAGGAGAACAAGGCTCCATTTTAATTCAACGGTGCTAATCTGATTCCGGTCTCTGATATGCGAGGCTCATGCTTGTTTTAGGGCATTTTTTAAAGAGCTCTGTAATTTAACTGATATGCCGTTCTCTCCACTTTCTGAGACTCACTCTGTTGACTGATAGTTGAACTTGTTGTGTGTGTGTGTGTACGTGTGGTAGTTGAACTGGTGTCCGTGTGATTTTACATGTTAAAGGTTATGTAAACAACTAGGTTACAAAAGGCCACCTGAGATTAGGAGCTCCTGGAATACCTTGAATACATGAATAAAATCCCAGAAAATCCTGGGAAAAGCCCTAGGAAAACACAAAAACAGACTTTCTCCCAAAGCCAAGCACAGTTTACATTCCTGTCTAATGAGTAGGGATTCCAAAAAGATAGCAACTGTTTTTAGCTCTCCAACTCAAATCACCACAAAAAAGTGAGTTAATTATCCCTTCACCAGGCGGTCAGGACAGGAAGAGAGCTTGATATAGCGAATATTCCCACAGCTCCAGAAATTCAGTCTTCTGGGAGCAAGTAAATCGAAGCAGACATATGTGTGCAACAAGCTAGCTGAGCTGTACTCCTCCTGTGGTAAGCATCTTAGAGACCCAGAGATTTGCCTTCAAACGCAGCGGTGAAGGCAGGGGGGCAACCTGTAGCGCTGCCTGGAGGAGGGTCGCCCTCTCTGGGACGACTAGCTAACCTGTTGGCTTAGCTGGAGGCCCTTTCACCCTGCCTGGCTCACTTCCACAATGGACTGGCTCAGTTCCACCTCCTTGTCACTGAGACAAGAGGCTTTTAACTTGTTTATAACATCTTGTGAAATATGTTGGTATTAGGGGGTAGATGTATGAGTGACAAAAATAGATTTGTCTGGTTCAATCAACATTCAATTAGATGTAATGTTGCTGCATTTGGTTAATGGGCAGTGTTTAGATCTACTCTAATATTATGTTATTAGCTAGAGATCCAAGGTTCATTAGATTATTGCTGACTGTTTGAAATGCAGTAATTTCAGGCCTAACCCACCTGCTTCTTCTTCAGCTTGAAGATCTGCTGCTCCACTTTAGCGATCTCTCTGTCCACACGGTCCATGCTCTGGATTAGTTCCTCCTTGGACAGTTTGGAGGGCGAGCCGTCCTGCTCCTCCCCCACACGGTGCAGCCCTCCTGGGGACTGGGACTCGGCTTTCATGCCACTGAACTGGTTCTCCTGGAACACAGACACAGAGAAAGTGAGTCCACTGCAGTCAATGAGGGTTCAATAGATTGTGCATGTTTGAGATTGACTACATTGCAGTTGGACTGCACAGAATCACTGTCGGACTGTACAGAATCTACAAATCAACTTGTATCCCAAATAAATCCTCATTATGTGATCAAGATTAGCCCTTCTGTACCTCGCCTTGCTCAAAGTGATGCCCTCAAACATACTGAAAGTCACTGAGGGTTTAATACATTGCTTTAGCAATAGTTCTCCATGTCTTTATTAGAACTAGGTAGATAGGCGACGTCTACCTTCTTGACCTCCCCTCCGGAGGCTCTGAGGCTGTCCTGGACCTGGTGGGACTGCAGGGGCAGAACGATGCCTCCGGGCAGTGCACCGTGGGAAAAGTGGGCCTCGGAGACGGTCTCCATGCGGGGCCGCTTGGCCTCCAGGGCCTCGTGTGCGTCGGTCTGCTGCTGGGAGGTGACGCTGTGGAACTGCTGCTCGTAGCCATGACGTCTCTCTGGAGGCCTGGGGGTGGTGGGGGGGACGATACCATTATCGCAATTCTCGTTAGTATCGTGGCAAGGAAACAAAACATGAAGCGGATTTAACTTCTTTAGGAAAACATCCCTAAATGTTAGAAACAAACATCATTAGTTCAAGTTTTACTGTCACATGCACAAGTACAGTGAAATGCTTAACTTGCAAGCTCTACCCAACAGTGCAGTTATCAATGTCAAAATAGTATAATTGACATATATGTACATGTACACATATATGTACATACATACATACATACATACAGTGAGGGAAAAAAGTATTTGATCCCCTGCTGATTTTGTACGTTTGCCCACTGACAAAGAAATGATCAGTCTATAATTTTAATGGTAGGTTTATTTGAACAGTGAGAGACAGAATAACAACAACAAAATCCAGAAAAACGCATGTCAAAAATGTTATAAATTGATTTGCATTTTAATGAGGGAAAAAAGTATTTGACCCCCTCTCAATCAGAAAGATTTCTGGCTCCCAGGTGTCTTTTATACAGGTAACGAGCTGAGATTAGGAGCACACTCTTAAAGGGATTGCTCCTAATCTCAGTTTGTTACCTGTATAAAAGACACCTGTCCACAGAAGCAATCTATCAATCAGATTCCAAACTCTCCACCATGGCCAAGACCAAAGAGCTCTCCAAGGATGTCAGGGACAAGATTGTAGACCTACACAAGGCTGGAATGGGCTACAAGACCATCGCCAAGCAGCTTGGTGAGAAGGTGACAACAGTTGGTGCGATTATTTGCAAATGGAAGAAACACAAAAGACCTGTCAATCTCCCTCGGCCTGGGGCTCCATGCAAGATCTCACCTCGTGGAGTTGCAATGATCATGAGAACAGTAAGGAATCAGCCCAGAACTACACGGGAGGATCTTGTCAATGATCTCAAGGCAGCTGGGACCATAGTCAGCAAGAAAACAATTGGTAACACACTACGCCGTGGACTGAAATCCTGCAGCGCCCGCAAGGTCCCCCTGCTCAAGAAAGCACATATACAGGCCTGTCTGAAGTTTGCCAATTAACATCTGAATGATTCAGAGGAGAACTGGGTGAAAGTGTTGTGGTGAGCCAGGGCATTGAAAATGGGTCGTGGATGGGTATTCCAGCATGACAATGACCCAAAACACACGGCCAAGGCAACAAAGGAGTGGCTCAAGAAGAAGCCCATTAAGGTCCTGGAGTGGCCTAGCCAGTCTCCAGATCTTAATCCCATAGAAAATCTGTGGAGGGAGCTCGAAACCTTAATGACTTGGAGAAGATCTGCAAAGAGGAGTGGGACAAAATCCCTCCTGAGATGTGTGCAAACTTGGTGGCCAACTACAAGAAACGTCTAACCTCTGTGATTGCCAACAAGAGTTTTGCCACCAAGTACTAAATCATGTTTTGTAGAGGGGTCAAATACTTATTTACCTCATTAAAATGCAAATCAATTTATAAAAATTTTGACATGCGTCTTTCTGGATTTTGTTGTTGTTATTCTGTCTCTCACTGTTCAAATAAACCTACCATTAAAATTATAGACTGATCATGTCATTGTCAGTGGGCAAACGTACAAAATCAGCAGGGGATCAAATACTTTTTTTCCCCTCACTGTGTGTATATATATATATATATATATATATATATATATATATATATATATATATATATATATATATATATATATATATATATATCATACATACAGTGGGGGAAAAAAGTATTTAGTCAGCCACCAATTGTGCAAGTTCTCCCACTTAAAAAGATGAGAGAGGCCTGTAATTTTCATCATAGGTACACGTCAACAATGACAGACAAAATGAGAAAAATAAATCCATGTACTGGCTTAAGCAGGGGGACACGTCTGGCACTGCAGGATTTGAGTCCCTGGGGGCGTAGCGTGTTACTGATGGTAGGCTTTGTTACTTTGGTCCCAGCTCTCTGCAGGTCATTCACTAGGTCCCCCTGTGTGGTTCTGGGATTTTTGCTGACCGTTCTTGTGATCATTTTGACCCCACGGGGTGAGATCTTGCATGGAGCCCCAGATCGAGGGAGATTATCAGTGGTCTTGTATGTCTTCCATTCCCTAATAATTGCTCCCACAGTTGATTTCTTCAAACCAAGCTGCTTACCTATTGCAGATTCAGTCTTCCCAGCCTGGTGCAGGTCTACAATTTTGTTTCTGGTGTCCTTTGACAGCTCTTTGGTCTTGGCCATAGTGGAGTTTGGAGTGTGACTGTTTGAGGTTGTGGACAGGTGTCTTTTATACTGATAACAAGTTCAAACAGGTGCCATTAATACAGGTAACGCATGGAGGACAGAGGAGCCTCTTAAAGAAGAAGTTACAGGTCTGTGAGAGCCAGAAATCTTGCTTGTTTGTAGGTGACCAAATACTTATTTTCCACCATAATTTGCAAATAAATTCATTAAAAATCCTACAATGTGATTTTCTGGATTTTTTTTTCTCAATTTGTCTGTCATAGTTGACGTGTACCTATGATGAAAATTACAGGCCTCTCTCATCTTTTTAAGTGGGAGAACTTGCACAATTGGTGGCTGACTAAATACTTTTTTTCCCCACTGTGTGTGTGTGTGTGTGTGTGTGTGTGTGTGTGTGTGTGTGTGTGTGTGTGTGTGTGTGTGTGTGTGTGTGTATATATATATATATATATATATATATATATATATATATATATACAGTGGGGAAAAAAAGTATTTAGTCAGCCACCAATTGTGCAAGTTCTCCCACTTAAAAAGATGAGAGAGGCCTGTAATTTTCATCATAGGTACACGTCAACTATGACAGACAAATTGAGGGAAAAAAATCCAGAAAATCACATTGTAGGATTTTTTATGAATTTATTTGCAAACTATGGTGGAAAATAAGTATTTGGTCAACTACAAACAAGCACGATTTCTGGCTCTCACAGACCTGTAACTTCTTCTTTAAGAGGCTCCTCTGTCCTCCACTCGTTACCTGTATTAATGGCACCTGTTTGAACTTGTTATCAGTATAAAAGACACCTGTCCACAACCTCAAACAGTCACACTCCAAACTCCACTATGGCCAAGACCAAAGAGCTGTCAAAAGACACCAGAAACAAAATTGTAGACCTGCACCAGGCTGGGAAGACTGAATCTGCAATAGGTAAGCAGCTTGGTTTGAAGAAATCACCTGTGGGAGCAATTATTAGGAAATGGAAGACATACAAGACCACTGATAATCTCCCTCGATCTGGGGCTCCACGCAAGATCTCACCCCGTGGGGTCAAAATGATCACAAGAACGGTGAGCAAAATCCCAGAACCACACGGGGGGACCTAGTGAATGACCTGCAGAGAGCTGGGACCAAAGTAACAAAGCCTACCATCAGTAACACACTACGCCGCCAGGGACTCAAATCCTGCAGTGCCAGACGTGTCCCCCTGCTTAAGCCAGTACATGTCCAGGCCCATCTGAAGTTTGCTAGAGTGCATTTGGATGATCCAGAAGAGGATTGGGAGAATGTCATATGGTCAGATGAAACCAAAATATAACTTTTTGGTAAAAACTAAACTCGTCGTGTTTGGAGGACAAAGAATGCTGAGTTGCATCCAAAGAACACCATACCTACTGTGAAGCATGGGGTGGAAACATCATGCTTTGGGGCTGTTTTTCTGCAAAGGGACCAGGACGACTGATCCGTGTAAAGGAAAGAATGAATGGGGCCATGTATCGTGAGATTTTGAGTGAAAACCTCCTTCCATCAGCAAGGGCATTGAAGATGAAACGTGGCTGGGTCTTTCAGCATGACAATGATCCCAAACACACCGCCCAGGCAACGAAGGAGTGGCTTCGTAAGAAGCATTTCAAGGTCCTGGAGTGGCCTAGCCAGTCTCCAGATCTCAACCCCATAGAAAATCTTTGGAGGGAGTTGAAAGTCCGTGTTGCCCAGCGACAGCCCCAAAACATCACTGCTCTAGAGGAGATCTGCATGGAGGAATGGGCCAAAATACCAGCAACCGTGTGTGAAAACCTTGTGAAGACTTACAGAAAACGTTTGACCTGTGTCATTGCCAACAAAAGGTATATAACAAAGTATTGAGAAACTTTTGTTATTGACCAAATAATTATTTTCCACCATAATTTCCAAATATATTCATTAAAAATCCTACAATGTGATTTTCAGGATTTCTTTTTCTCAATTTGTCTGTCATAGTTGACGTGTACCTATGATGAAAATTACAGGCCTCTCTCATCTTTTTAAGTGGGAGAACTTGCACAATTGGTGGCTGACTAAATACTTTTTTTCCCCACTGTATATATACACACACACACACACACACACACATATATATATATATATACACACACACATACACACACACACACACAGTGGGTGTAGAAAGTCACCACCCCCTTTCAAAACTGTTATTTACACACAGTAACCCACAATATCCAAATGGGGAGGGGGGATCTAAAAAGCTCTGAACATTTATTACAATCAAAACAGTAAAATGGATTGGATATGTGAACACCTCCCTGAGTTAATACTTGGTGGAACCACCTTTTACTCAGCCATGAGTCTCTTTGAATACGTCTCTACTAACTTCCTTCCTTGCATAATTGTTCAAGCTCAGTCAAATTGCATGGTGACCGCTCATGACTCTTCACGTCATTCTACAGATTCTTATTTAGATTTAGGTCGGGGTTCTGACTAGGCCACTCAAGTACAATCACCTTCTAGTCCTTCAGCCACTGTACGGTTGCTTTGGCAATGTGCTTTGGGTCATTGTCATGTTGAAACGTGAACCATCTTCCCATTTTCAACTTCCTGGCAGAGGGCTGCAGGTTCTCCTCAAGAATCTGTCGGTATTTTGCACTGTCCATTTTCCCTTCTATCCTGACAAGTGCTCCAGTACCTGCTGAAGAGAAACACCCCCACAACAGGATGCTGCCACCGCCGTGCTTTACTGTAGGCATGGTGTTCTTTGGGTCCTTTGGGGGGAAAGATGTATTGGGTTTTCGCCAGACATATCGTTTTGCGTTCATGCCAAAAAGTTCAATTTTGGTCTCATCTGACCACAGCACCTTTTGTCACTTGGCCTCGGAATCTACAATGTGCTTTTTGGCAAAGCTCAAACGAGACTTGATGTGGCTTTTTTTGAGGAGTGTTATTTTTTTCTTGCCACCCTCCTAGAGGCCAGATTTGTGGAGCGCTTGTGATATTGTGGTCACATGCACACATTGACCAGTCTTTGCCATAAAGCTCCTTCAAAGTCGGCATTGACTTCTTGGTAGCCGCTCTGATCAGTCTCCTCCTTGCCCAGTCATCTACTTTGTAGGGAAGGCCTGATCTATGCAGGGTCTGGGTGGTGTCATACACCATCCACTTCTTAATAATGGTCTTAACTGTGCTCCGAGGGATAGACAAAGCCTTTGAAATATTTGTATATCTATCCCCTGACTTGTGCCTTTCCACAACTTTATCTCGTAGATCTTTTGAAAGTACCTTTCCGCCCATAGTGGATTCTTTGCTTTGAATTGCACTACTGAGCAGTGAGTCCTCTATGAACAACTGCTTTTATTCTGAACTAATCAAAGTCACTACAATTGATCACAGATGGAAGCCAATTAGATTGATTTGTGATCTGGAAGGTGGTTGGTTATACCTCAGCAAGTTTGCAATTGCAATTATAAGTGGGGGTGTTCACTTATCCAAATCGGGCATTTTACAGTTTTTTCAGAATGTTTAGATTTTTTTCCCCACTTGGATATTGTGGTTTACTGTGTGTAAATAAAGCTGGAAAAAGTCTAATTTTATGTGTTTTCATTTCAGGCTGTAAGGCAACAAAATGTGAACATTTTGAAAGGGGGTGGTGACTTTCTATACCAACTGTATATAAAGAAAACACGAGAAATAAGAAATAAGAGAGGAAGCTATATACAGCGTCAGTGCTGATAACAAATGTATAATGTGCAGGCATACTGGAGTATGAGAGGTAGATATGTACAGTACATGTAGGCGAGGAGAAAGTGACTGGTAGCAGGATAAATAATAAAATTGTAAACAGTAATAGGCAGATATATATGTAAACACAGCTGAAAAGTGACAAGTAGCAGAAATATATACATACTATAGTAATATACTAGTGGTAATATATACATATAAACAGGAGTAATAGTGACCAGTAGCAGGATAAAATAGATAGGTACTAATGTACTAATGGTAATCAATAATCAATGAACAGCAGCGTACGGGTAGTAATACATCTAATTAACAATCATTTTAGCAGCATTATGTTGTCATACAGAGTCACATTTATTTATTTTCCAAGCCATAGCACACAATATTTCACATAAAGCAGGTTTTTAAAGGACCAAAGAGTTTAGTCTGCTTCGTGTTTTACTTTGTGCCATGGAAAGAAATAATCGCAATACTGGTATCATCACAGCCCTAGTACAATCCACAGCCATGTATATACACTGAACAAAAATATAAACGCCACATGTAAAGTGTTTCATGAGCTGAAATAAAAGATCCCAGAAATGTTCCATATGCACAAAAAGCTTCTTTCTTGCAAATGTTGTGCACAAATTTGTTTACATCCCTGTTAGTGAGCATTTCTCCTTTGCCAATATAATCCATCCACCTGACCGGTGTGGCATATCAATAAGCTGATTAAACAGCATGAGCATTACACAGGTGCACCTTGTGCTGTAGACAATAAAAGGCCACTCTAAAATGTGCAGTTTTGTCACACAACACAATGGCACAGATGTCTGTGTGTGCAATTGGCATGCTGACAGCAGGAATGTCCACCAGAGCTGTTGCCAGATCATTTCATTTTCATTTCTCTACCATAAGCCGCTGGCAACATTGTTTTAGAGAATTTGGCAACCGGCCTCACAACCGCAGACCACGTGTAACAACGCCAGCACAGGTCCTCCACATCCAGCTTCTTCACCTGCGGGATCGTCTGAGACCAACCACCCGGACAGCTGATGAAATTGAGGAGTATTTCTGTCTGTAATAAAGCCCTTTTGTGGGGAAAATCTCATTCTGATTGGCTGGGCCTGGCTCCCCAGTGGGTGGGCCTGGCTCCGAAGTGGGTGAGCCTATGCCCAGTTATGTGAAATCCATAGATTAGGGGCTAATTTATTTATTTCAATTGACTGATTTCCTTATATGAACTGTTAGTCAGTAAAATCATTTAAATTGTTGCATGTTACGTTTATATTTTTGTAAAGTATATATTGGTGGCTGTTGGTATGGTTACGTACCTCTCAGTTCCAGGGTGGAATTCAGAAAGCAAGGAAGGCCTTCGTCGACCCTGCTGGTCCTGCAGGTGACCTCGGTAGTCTGGGACAGTGAACTCCTACACGCACACACAAACGAGGTCATGACATGGGAAACAAACTATAATGACATGGTGGTTGAGAGCCAGTCTGGGCACAGTGAACAGGGCAGGTCTGCACAGCCGCTAAAGACAACCTGTTGATAACGCATGGCAAGTCAGAGCAAGAACACATCTCACCAAAACAAAGCTTTTGCCAAAACATTTTTGTTTAATGTTTAAGATAATAAAACGACTTTTAGGGCCCTATACTTTCCATAATGCAAAAAAAAACCGGGCAGAATTGCAGAATCCAGCATGTTAGAATGCAAGGTAATGCGTTTGCTGTATGGGAGGGAGTATGCCGTCTTTTCTCTTTGATCTGTTTAGAAGAGAACAGTAAAGCTATCGGTGTCCTTGCACCAAAGGCATATTCAGGCAGACATTTATGCCTATGATACATCGACACTATCAAAGGGGAAACTGCTCTACTTGATGATTATTAACGATGTAAACAAAAAACTATTTGTACAGTCACCTCAATGGCTGCATTTACACAGGCAGCCCAATTCTGATCTTATTTCCACTAATTGCTCTTTTGACCAATCAGATCAGCTCTGAAAAATATCTGATGTGAAAAGATCTGATGTGATTGGTCAAAAGACCAATTACTGGGAAAAATATCAGAATTGGGCTGCCTGTGTAAACGCAGCCAGAGAAGCACCAATACACTTGAGAGGTTATGGTGGAGCTTCACTGCAGTTATTGGCACAACCACTTCATCAAGTACCTTATTACCTCGGTCAAACGTGACACTAACATCTAATTAATCTATCACAATAGAATAAAAAAAATGGGCTTCTATCAGGGAGTTATAAACAAAAGGGCATGAAACGCTATCAGCGCACTGTGACCTACAAACAAAACTAGACATGTCAATGCACTTAACAGAAAGTTCAGGCCTACCTAGAGGAAAACAACAACCCTCATTTTGTCCATAGACGGTTTGTAAATAATAACCAGAAATGTACCACTGACTGCATTCGGTGTAAGTCAGCGTCTGAGAATTGTGCAATCAAATCCTAACAAACATGAAATTACCTTCATGGATTGTGTGTTTTGGGATAATTTTCATGTTTCTACAACTGCAAGGAAAACCTAAGGTCTGTCTCTCTCTCTCAAACTTTATCAGACCAACTGCTAACTAATTAATCTCAAAACAGTTAGAATCACTGGCAAATGTGAAATTCAAAACATAGGCCTTTTACTGTACTCTCCAATTACTCAAACCCAACACTTAGGCCTACACACATACGGAGAGTTAATTTCCATGTAAAACTATCAAGCATTGATGATTATGTTATGATGATTATGATTACGCGCAGACCAGTTGGCTGGAGTGTTTACGGACATATTCAATCTCTCCCTATCCCAGTCTGCTGTCCCACTTGCTTCAAGATGTCCACCATTGTTCCAGTACCCAAAAAAGCAAAGGTAACTGAACTAAATAACTATCGCCCCGTAGCACTCACTTCTGTCATCATGAAGTGCTTTGAGAGGCTAGTTAAGGATCATATCACCTCCACCTTACCTGACACCCTAGACCCACTTCAATTTGCATACCGCCCCAATAGATCGACAGACGATGCAATCGCCATCGCACTGCCCCATCCCATCTGGACAAGAGGAATACCTATGTAAGAATGCTGTTCATTGACAACACTACAGCTCAGCCTTCAACACCATAGTACTCATGACTAAGCGCATGATTAAGCTTGGGGCACTAGGTCTGAACCCCGCCCTGTGCAACTGGGTCCTGGAGATCCTGACGGGCCGCCCCCAGGTGGTGAAGGTAGGAAACAACACCTCCACTACGCTTATCCTCAACACAAGGGCCCCACAAGGGTGCGTGCTCAGCCCCCTCCTGTACTCCCTGTTCACCCATGACTCCAACTCAATCATAAAGTTTGCAGACAACAACAGTAGTAGGACTGATTACCAACAATAACCAGACAGCCTAAAGGGAGGTGAGTGGCGGCAGGAAAATAACCTCTCCCTAAATAATTCAGGGCTCTCCAGAGGGTGGTGCGGTCTGCCCAATGCATCACCGGGGGCACACTGCCTGCCCTCCAGGACACCTACAGCCCCCTATGTCACAGGAAGGCCAAAATGATCATCAAGAACATCAACCACCCGAGCCACGGCCTGTTCACCCCACTATCATCCAGAAGGCGAGGTCAGTACAGCTGGGACCGAGAGACTGAAAAACAGCTTCTACTTCAAGGCAATCGGCCTAGCCGCCTCCCCTGAACTTAGTCACTGTCATTAGCCGGCTACCACCCGGTTACTAAACCCTGCACCTTAGAGGCTGCTGCCCTATATACATAGACATGGAATTACTGGTCACTTTACTAATGGAACACTGGCCACTTATAATGTTTACATACTGTTTTACTCATTTCATACAGAATGCATCCAGAAAGTATTCAGACCCCTTCACTTTTTCCACATTGTGTTACGTTACAGCCTTATTCTAAAATTGATTAAATAGTTTTTTCCCCTCATCACTCTACACACAATACCCCATAATGACAAAGCAAAAACTGGTTTTCAGAAATGTTTGCAAACGTATTAAAAATAAAAAGCTGAAATATCACATTTACATAAGTATTCAGACCCTTTACTCAGTACTTTGTTGAAGCACCTTTGGCAGCGATTACAGCCTCGAGTGTTCTTGGGTATGACGCTACAAGCTTGGCACACCTGTATTTGGGGAGTTTCTTCCATTCTTCTCTGCAGATCCTCTCAAGCTCTGTCAGGTTGGATGGGGAGCATCGCTGCACATCTATTTTCAGGTCTCTTCAGAGATTTTAGATCAGGTTCAAGTCTGGGCTCTGGCTGGGCCACTCAAGGACATTCAGAAACTTGTCCCGAAGCCACTCCTGCGTTGTCTTGGCTGTGTGCTTAGGGTCGTTGTCCTGTTGGAAGGTGAACCGTCGCCCCAGTCTGAGGTCCTGAGCACTCTGGAGCAGGTTGTCATCAAGGATCTCTCTGTACTTTGCTCCGTTCATCTTTCCCTCAATCCTGACTAGTCTCCCAGTCCCTGCCGCTGAAAAACATCACCACAGCATGATGCTGCCACCACCATGCTTCACCGTAGGGATGGTGTCATGTGAATCTTGTTTCTCATGGTCTGAGAATCCTTTTGGCAAACTCCAAGCAGGCTGTCATGTGCCTTGTACTGAAGAGTGGCTTCCGTCTGGCCACCCTACCATAAAGGCCTGATTGCTGGAGTGCTACAGAGATGGTTGTCCTTCTGGAAGGTTCTCCCATCTCCACAGAGGATCTCTGGAGCTCTGTCAGCGTGACCATCGGGTTCTTGGTCACCTCCCTGACCAAGGCCCTTCTCCCCTGATTGCTCAGTTTGGCCAGGCGAGTTTGGGTGGAACCAAACTTCTTCCATTTAAGAATGATAGAGGCCACTATGTTATTGAGGACCTTCAATGCTGCAGAAATGGTTTGGTACCCTTCCCCAGATCTGTGCCTTCGACACAATCATGTCTCGGAGCTCTACGGGCAATTCCTTCGACCTCATGGCTTGGTTTTTGCTCTGACATGCACTGTCAACTGTGGGATCTTATATATGCCTTTCCAAATCATGTCCAATCAATTGAATTTACCACAACCAATCAGGTTGTAGAAACATCTCAAGGATGATCAATGGAAACAGGATGCACCTGAGCTCAATTTCAAGTCTCATAGCAAAGGGTCTGAATAATTATGTAAATAAGGTATTTAATGTTTTTGCTTTGTCATTATGGGGTATTGTGTGTAGATTGCTGAGAATTATATATTTTTAATCAATTTTAGAATACGGCTGTAACGTAACAAAATGTGGAAAAAGTCAAGGGGTCTGAATACGTTCCAAATGAGGATTTATAAAGCCAGGCACATTTAACAGTTAGGCTATTGATTATAGACTTAATTGTGGTCCTCTGTAGCTCAGCTGGTAGAGCGCGGCGCTTGTAACGCCAGGGTAGTGGGTTCGAACCCCGGGACCACCCATACAGAAAAATGTATGCACACATGACTAAGTCGCTTTGGATAAAAGCGTCTGCTAAATGGCATATTATTATTATATTATTATTAATTCAGTTGGGGTTTCCTCTCTCCTCACTTTTCTTAGACAATAAGGCAAGGGCTGTTTTCTCATCTCCTCATTCTGCTGCTGCCTCCGCGCATTGTTCTCAACACCAATATGCTGGTTAACTTTGCTATTATGCACATAGCAACATTGTCTAGGAAAACGCGCCAATTGAACAGTGCACTGATGTGTTTCCGAACCGCAGACAGCGACCACTATCCAACGCGGGAGAAAGCGCATTTGTTGTAAAGTAATATAATTTTTATTAGTGTTGCACCATTGTTCTTATGTAAAATAACCACATACAACTTCAGTAGCACGTCTTAGAATGATGGACTGTGCCATCCCCACTGCCTCCACAATGGATCAGTCCACTCAGACAGGCGCGAATCAGACAGGTGTCTTCAACACCATGATTTTTAGATTTTCTGCTACTGCTTGACTAAATACATCTCAGTCGACCAACAGCCTATCGACCAAACAATCGACTAAATGGGGTCAGCCCTAATCTATCTTTATTAGGCTTGGGAGATAGCCCCCGGTATACTTATAAATGGTATATGTGCTACTTATAAGAAATCTAAGATGTGTCACATAAATTATATCCAGCTCAGGGCTCCAGGAATGCATTTGGTTTGCTAACTAAGTGGCTAGATGTCAAGATCAAGTTTCTTGGTTACTAGCCCGAGTACCAGTCTCCTTTGCTAACATTCCACTCTTTGTCATTGCCAAAGAGACTGGCCTTTCTGCCATCTGCAAATATGAACATTCTATCATTAATGAGCTTGAATAGAACAGAGGAGTTTATCCTGATTCAATAACCATCACAGCTATCCTCCAACCACAACTATTACACAATATTGGAATGCTATCACTTTTTTTTCTCTACACAGAACATGTTTGTATCCGGTTGCTAAGAAACAATTTTTTGTTAGTCCAGACGAAACCAGTCTGTCAAAAGTTGCTAGCTTACATCGAAATTCTCAAACTAAATACATACTGCAATTCCAAAGCCTCAAAATACAACAACTTGCCTAATTCTATTTGAGGCTCCACTTGTTGTCATGGAAATTATTAATGTCATTTCCAACAACCAATAAGCAACTCCACTGTAAATCCAGCTGCATAACAAACGTTGAGATTGCAGAAAGGCCAGTCTCTTTGGCAAAGACATGTAGTGGAAAGGTGTCGAATGTTAGCTAAAAAGACTAGTACCTAGAGAATCCATTTTTATTTTTAAATCGCCCCAAAAAATAATAATAATACTGTTTTCTTATTTATCAGGATGCATACACCTCTGGGTTACTACAGTAGGTGGCAGCATAGTCCTCTCAAACCCAGCTCCTCTTTAAATGTTACATTTATATATTTTTTAATGTAACTCTTATAAAAATAAAACATCTGCTGACAATCTCTTTAGGTGTTCGAGAACCATATGCCTCCACCCCCCATCAGTGAGCTCATGGACATTCCATGTGATAAGTTGGATTTTGTTGGTATTTACTTGTATAGAATCAAACTTAACCATATCTGTTCCGTCTATCATTGAAGAACCAAGCAAAACATTTTAGCAGATATGACATGAGGGCGGTGGGCATTCCATAGAATGGAAGGATCATCGTATAAATACATAGTTATTGTATACATTACATGTATAGAGCATGTGGGCTGAGCAGACAGTTTAACAAAAAAACACACAAAAACTAAGCAAAGTAAGTATTTGTACTTGAGGCACTATTCATTTTTAAAGCTTTTTAGCTCCGACTCCTCTCCTAATGTACCCCCTCAAAAAATTGGATACATACATACAGAGGAGGAAAAAAGTATTTAGTCAGCCACCAATTGTGCAAGTTCTCCCACTTAAAAAGATGAGAGAGGCCTGTAATTTTCATCATAGGTACACGTCAACTATGACAGACAAATTGAGATTTTTTTCTCTCCAGAAAATCACATTGTAGGATTTTTTATGAATTTATTTGCAAATTATGGTGGAAAATAAGTATTTGGTCACCTACAAACAAGCAAGATTTCTGGCTCTCACAGACCTGTAACTTCTTCTTTAAGAGGCTCCTCTGTCCTCCACTCGTTACCTGTATTAATGGCACCTGTTTGAACTTGTTATCAGTATAAAAGACACCTGTCCACAACCTCAAACGGTCACACTCCAAACTCCACTATGGCCAAGACCAAAGAGCTGTCAAAGGACACCAGAAACAAAATTGTAGACCTGCACCAGGCTCGGAAGACTGAATCTGCAATAGGTAAGCAGCTTGGTTTGAAGAAATCAACTGTGGGAGCAATTATTAGGAAATGGAAGACATACAAGACCACTGATAATCTCCCTCGATCTGGGGCTCCACGCAAGATCTCACCCCGTGGGGTCAAAATGATCACAAGAACGGTGAGCAAAAATCCCAGAACCACACGGGGGGACCTAGTGAATGACCTGCAGAGAGCTGGGACCAAAGTAACAAAGCCTACCATCAGTAACACACTACGCCGCCAGGGACTCAAATCCTGCAGTGCCAGACGTGTCCCCCCTGCTTAAGCCAGTACATGTCCAGGCCCGTCTGAAGTTTGCTAGAGTGCATTTGGATGATCCAGAAGAGGATTGGGAGAATGTCATATGGTCAGATGAAACCAAAATAGAACTTTTTGGTAAAAACTCAACTCGTCGTGTTTGGAGGACAAAGAATGCTGAGTTGCATCCAAAGAACACCATACCTACTGTGAAGCATGGGGGTGGAAACATCATGCTTTGGGGCTGTTTTTCTGCAAAGGGACCAGGACGACTGATCCGTGTAAAGGAAAGAATGAATGGGGCCATGTATCGTGAGATTTTGAGTGAAAACCTCCTTCCATCAGCAAGGGCATTGAAGATGAAACGTGGCTGGGTCTTTCAGCAGGAGTGGCTTCGTAAGAAGCATTTCAAGGTCCTGGAGTGGCCTAGCCAGTCTCCAGATCTCAAACCCATAGAAAATCTTTGGAGGGAGTTGAAAGTCCGTGTTGCCCAGCGACAGCCCCAAAACATCACTGCTCTAGAGGAGATCTGCATGGAGGAATGGGCCAAAATACCAGCAACAGTGTGTGAAAACCTTGTGAAGACTTACAGAAAACGTTTGACCTGTGTCATTGCCAACAAAGGGTATATAACAAAGTATTGAGAAACTTTTGTTATTGACCAAATACGTATTTTCCACCATAATTTGCAAATAAATTCATTAAAAATCCTACAATGTGATTTTCTGGATTAGTTTTTCTCATTTTGTCTGTCATAGTTGACGTGTACCTATGATGAAAATTACAGGCCTCTCTCATCTTTTTAAAGAGGGAGAACTTGCACAATTGGTGGCTGACTAAATACTTTTTTCCCCCACTGTACATACATACATACATACATACATACATACAATGTACAAACATTGAACATACTTTTGAAGAAGGACTGCCACTTAAGTACAGTGGTTGATTTGTATTACCTTATAAATTAAGTAAAGTATAGCGGCTGGTGGGGGTGTACTTGGGGAGAGTGGGTCCTCCGAGAGACTGAAATGGGCTGAGTGGAGGCCCCACACAAACCTCAGAACCGCCCAACCCTAACATACAGTGCCTTCTGAAAGTATTCAGACCCCTTTACTTGTTCCACTTTGTTACGCTAAAGCCTTTATTCTAAAATGGATTAAATAAAAAAAATCCTCAGCAATCTACACACAATACCCCATAATGACAAAGCGAAAACAGGTTTAGATATTTTTGCAAATGTAAAAAAAATAAGAAAGTATTCAGACCCTTTCCTATGAGACACGAAATTGAGCTCAGATGTCCTGTTTGAATTGATTATCGTTGACAGTGCATGTCAGAGCAAAAACCAAGCCATCATGTCAAAGGAATTGTCCGTAGAGCTCCGAGACAGGATTGTGTCGAGGCACAGATCTGGGGAATTGTACCAAAAAATATCTGCAGCATTGAAGGTCCCCAAGAACACAGTGGCCTACATAATTCTTAAAAGGAAGAAGTTTGGAACCACCAAGACTCTTCCTAGAGCTGGCCGCCTGGCCAAACCGAGCAATCGAGGTAGAAGGGCTTTGGTCAGGGAGGTGACCAAGAACCTGATGGTCACTCTGACAGAGCTCTAGAGTTCCTCTGTGGAGATGGGAGAACCTTCCAGAAGGACAACCATCTCTGCAGCACTCCACCAATCAGGCCTTTATGGTAGAGTGGCCAGACAGAAGCCACTCCTCAGTAAAAGGCACGACAGCCCACTTGGAGTTTGCCAAAAGGTACGTAAAGACTCTCAGACCATGAGAAACAAGACTCTGTGGTCTTATGAAACCAAAATTGAACTCTTTGGCCTGAATGCCAAGCATCACGTCTGGAGGAAACCTGGCACCATCCCAACAGTGAAGCATGGTGATTGCAGCATCATGCTGTGGGGATGTTTTCCGGGGCAGTGACTGGGAGACTAGTCAGGATAGAGGGAAAGATGAACGGAGAAAAGTACAGAGAGATCCTGGATGAAAACCTACTCCAGAGCGCTCAGGACCTCAGACTGGGGTGGAGGTTCACCTTCCAACAGGACAACGACCCTAAGCACACAGCCAAGGCAAAGCAGGAGTGGCTTCGGGATAAGTATCTGAATGTCCTTGAGTGGCCCAGCCAGAGCCCGGACTAAAGTATAGCGGCTGGTGGGGGTGTACTTGGGGAGAGTGGTTCCACCGAGAGACTGAAATGAGAGACCTGAAAATAGCTGTGCAGTGACGCTCCCCATCCAACCTGACAGGGCTTGAGAGGATCTGCAGAGAGGAATGGGAGAAACTACCCAAATACAGGTGTGCCAAGCTTGTAGCGTCCTATTCAAGAAGACTCAAGGCTGTAATTGCTTTAACAAAGTACTGAGTAAAGGGTCTGAATACTTACGTAAATATGATATTTCAGGTAGTTTTATTGAGCCATTTGCACACATTTCTAAAAACCTGGCTTTGCTTTTTTTACTGACAGCCAAGGGCACACTCCTAGCCTGCTCGCTGTCCCTGTTCAGCTATTACTGTACAGTCGTGGTCAAATGTTTTGAGAATGACACAAATATTAATTTTCACAAAGTCTGCTGCCTCAGTTTTTATGATGGCAATTTGCATATACTCCAGAATGTTATGAAGAGTGATCAGATGAATTGCAATGAATTGCAAAGTCCCTCTTTGCCATGAAAATGAACTTAATCCCCCAAAAACATTTCCACTGCATTTCAGCCCTGCCACAAAAGGACCTGCTGACATCATGTCAGTGATTCTCTCGTTAACACAGGTGAGAGGGTTGACGAGGACAAGGCTGGAGATCACGCCGTCATGCTGGTTGAGTTAGAATAACAGACTGGAAGCTTTAAAAGGAGGGTGGTGCTTGAAACGATTGTTCTTCCTCTGTTAACCATGGTTACCTGCAAGGAAACACGTGCCGTCATCACTGCTTTACACAAAAAGGGCTTCACAGGCAAGGATATTGCTGCTAGTAAGATTGCACCTAAATCAACCATTTATCAGATTATCAAGAACTTCAAGGAGAGAGGTTCAATTGTTGTGAAGAAGGCTTCAGGGCGCCCAAGAAAATCCAGCAAGCGCCAAGACCGTCTCCTAAAGTTGATTCAGCTGCGGGATCGGGGCACCACCAGTGCAGAGCTTGCTCAGGAACGGCAGCAGGCAGGTGTGAGTGCATCTGCATGCACAGTGAGGTGAAGACTTTTGGAGGATGGCCTGGTGTCAAGAAGGGCAGCGAGGAAGCCACTTCTCTCCAGGAAAAACATCAGGGACAGACTGATATTCTGCAAAAGGTACAGGGATTGGACTGCTGAGGGCTGGGGTAAAGTCATTTTCTCTGATGAATCCCCTTTCTGATTGTTTGGGGCATCCGGAAAAAAGCTTGTCCGGAGAAGACAAGGTGAGCGCTACCATCAGTCCTGTGTCATGCCAACAGTAAAGCATCCTGAGACCATTCATGTGTGGGGTTGCTTCTCAGCCAAGGGAGTGGGCTCACTCACAATTTTGCCTAAGTACACACCAATAAATAAAGAATGGTACCAACACATCCTCCGAGAGCAACTTCTCCCAACCATCCAAGAACAGTTTGGTGACAACCAATGCCTTTTCCAGCATGATGGAGCACCTTGCCATAAGGCAAAAGTGATAACCAAGTGGCTCGGGGAACAAAACATCAACATTTTGGGTCCATGGCCAGGAAAGTCCCCAGACCTTAATCCCATTGTGAACTTGTGGTCAATCCTCAAGAGGCGGGTGGACAAACAAAAACCCACAAATTCTGACAAACTCCAAGCATTGACTATGCAAGAATGGGCTGCCATCAGTCAGGATGTGGCCCAGAAGTTAATTGACAGCATGCCAGGGCGGATTGCAGAGGTCTTGAAAAAGAAGGTTCAACACTGCAAATATTGACTCTTTGCATAAACTTAATGTAATTGTCAATAAAAGCCTTTGACACTTATGGAATGCTTGTAATTATACTTCAGTATACCATAGTAACATCTGACAAAAATATCTAAAAACACTAGGGGTGTAACGATCCATCTACTACATCGATGTATCGATTTATATTCCTATGATCCAACTACATCGATCTGTGCTCGGCGAGTTGGCCTTTTGGACAACATATATCAATCTAACATCGTTTTAAAATGTAATAAATCGATTGTATCGATACTAGGAAATAACCCATTGGATTTAAGCACGTCAGACTTTATATGGATGTTTTTTCTTAGCACTTTTAATGATAAAGGCTTTAAACATTACTCGATTCAGTCTGCCTATCCGTGACATCATCGCCCGCGCCAGCAGCTAGCGCAAAGGCGCAAAGACAACAAAACATAGCATGGCGGACGACAGAGGAGAAGCCGACGAGCGAGAAATTATCAAGCCACCATTGCGGTCCAGTGTGTGGAAACACTTTGGCTTTTGCAAAGACGGAGATGTTCTAAATAAGTCGCTCGCTGTTTGTAGGATATGTAAAGGTCAAGTAAAGTACAACGGCAACACGACAAATCTCTCCAACCACCTACTAATGCGCCATGGGATTTCACACAACACCGACCGTCCAGGCACCTCTTGCAGCGTTCCCGCTACTACAGCAGCGAAAGGTAAAGTCAACTCTGCAGAAGCCTCAGGTCTCGCCTGCATGTTTAGTCAGAGACTAGGCCAAAACTCAGCTCGGGCGAAAAACATCACCGCAACAATTGCCAAGTTTATCTGCAAAGACATGCGACCCTACAGTGTGGTTGAAAATCCGGGATTCCGTGAAATGATTCAAACATTGGAGCCAAGGTACACAATACCAAGCCGACCACACTTCTCAGAAAAGGTTATTCCTGCATTGTACGAAAGTACTAAGAATGATGTGAAGCTGTCGCTTTCTCAAGCTGAACGAGTAGCGATAACGACAGATGGCTGGACGTCATGCTCAAATCAAGGGTATGTGACAATTACCTCTCATCACATTGATCCGGAGTGGAAAATGAAGACCTTTGTTCTGCTAACCAGAGTTTTAAATGAAGCCCATACTGGTAAAAATATTGGCGCGTTACTGCGTGAAGCCTGCATGGAGTGGAAAATCTACGACAAGAATCCTGCCATCGTCACAGATAATGCCAGGAATATGATTGTGGCCGGTGCAGAAGCCCAGTTCAGTCCACACATTACCTGCTTCGCACATACACTCAACCTTGCCTCGCAGAAGGGTTTGGGGGTGGACCGTGCTTCCAGGTTGTTGGGGAAAGTGCGAAAAATTGTTGGATATTTTCACCGCAGCCCGATTGCATGTCACGCCCTACAGGAAAAACAAACTCTGATGGATTTACCAAAACATAAACTGATCCAAGACATAATCACCAGATGGAACAGTTCATTCGAAATGCTTGAACGTTTTTTGGAACAACAGCCAGCTATAATGGCAACTCTGATGTCCAAGGATCTACGAAAGGGGGTCACAGATGTAGGCACGCTGAGTGAGAGTGATATTGCCAACATGGATGACATTGTTCAGTTGATGGGTCCTGTCAAAATGGCAACCACTGTGATGTGTGAAGAAGACCAGCCAACTCTCTCTGTAATTGCTCCTCTTCAAGCAAAACTGCTGAAACACCTACAGCCATGCGAAGACGACTCAACCCTGGTTGCAGAGATTAAGAGGGTGATGGCCAGTGACCTCTCCACACGCTACAGAGGCACCCAAGATGCTCTCAACATAGGTAATTAATTTGGAGTCTTAATTAAAATCAACTTGGTTAATATTTTAGGTTATTAGACTGTATTAATTTGTAAAATGCCACACCTTTGCGTTTTCAAGTTTGAATTTGAGTTGTTTTTTTCATATGGAAAAGTAAACAAGATATCTGCAATACAATTCTTAGTTCATGGTGGCTTTACATCATCACTGTGCCACATTTCTTTTAAACATACTAAAGTTTAATCTTCTGATTATGTTGTGTATGAGGAGGTGGTCATCACTTGCAATTTCAGGTCAACTTAATTTAATAATGCAATGAATGCAATATTCTTGTTCTTTAAACAGCATCAGCGTTGGACCCACGATTTAAAGAACTGCCCTACCTGGAAAAAGAGGACAGAGAACAGGTCTACACAAAACTGGTTTTTGAGGCAGAAGTGTCCCACCAGGTAACTCTTCTCTCCTCTTTCCTCTGCTCTTTTCTCTTCTCCCCTTTCATTTGTCCTCTCTCAAATCTCATCTGTTCTTTATCTTCCTCTAAATTTATGTGTGCAGTATTACAGAGCAGAAATTTGAACAGTTCACACATTCTTACATCAATAGATGCAAGCAATGGGAAATCAGGAGGAAGACGAGGGAAGCTCAAGCACAAAGCTGTCAGGATTCAATGAAGAGACCACAGGTGTGTTTCATGTGATGCCAATAAAAGATTGTTGTTGTTTTGTATTAATGAGAAACATGACTATATTTTGAAATATATTTCTTATATTGTAGCTCCAAATGAGTCACCTCCTTGTAAGAAGAAAGCCTTAGATGCGCTGTTTGGCGATTCCTTCACCCAAAGAGAAAGAAAATCCACAAGCGAGACAGCCAGAGCAGAGGTGTTAAGGTACCGAGCAAAAGATGCGTTGCCTTTGACTGAAAATGCCATGAAGTGGTGGAGATCTCAGGAGAAAGAGCTACCTGTACTTTCCACCCTTGCTAAACGGTACCTGTGCATTCCAGGCACCAGTGTGCCAGCAGAACGAGTTTTTAGTACTGCTGGCGACATAGTGAACGCACAGAGAAGTGTTCTGCGGCCAGATCATGTTGATCAGTTGATATTTTTGAAAAAAAATCTGTAGTCATTGAAGAGTAGCCTAGTAGGTTACACTTGATCTTTTGTTGAATATTGTTTGTTTATTAAAATGAGAGTAGTAGCAGGTTCATCCACTGCTCATTCAACCTGAAGAAATGTTGGTTGCACTTTATTTTTTATATTAATACTGTATTTGTATTGTAATGTTGAAAAACAAAAGCAGAAGTAGCAGGTAAACCTACTGTTAATTCAACCTGAAGAGATGTTGGTTGCACTTTATTTATGATATTAATATTGAATATTTTCATGTTGAAAAACAAAAGCAGAAGTAGCAGGTAAACCTACTGTTAATTCAACCTGAAGAGATGTTGGTTGCACTTTATTTTTGATATTAATATTGAATATTTTCATGTTGAAAAACAAAAGCAGAAGTAGCAGGTAAACCTACTGTTAATTCAACCTGAAGAGATGTTGGTTGCACTTTATTTTTGATATTAATATTGTAATATTTTTATGTTGAAAAACAAAAGCAGAAGTAGCAGGTAAACCTACTGTTGAAATGTTGGTTGCACTTACTGTACTTTTATTGAAAATGTATTGAATATTGAAAATGAGATCAGACAATTTTAACTTCCTGTTAATTCAACCTAAAGTGTTGTTTGCACTTTATTCAAATAAAATGTGAATGCATTTGCCATTCATTGTTGTTTACTTGTTTATTTATATTCATAATTAATTGATACCTGATTCCATTACAAGAAACAGGAATCTAGGAAACTTCACCTGCACTGTCCAGTATCTAGGTATTTATTTCAGTCACACTGGTTGAATTTTTGGCTAAAAGGTTACTGAATCGATTTCAAGTCACTGAATCGTTTCGGATCGTATCGTTCTAAATGAACCAATATCGTCCTTGAATCGTATCGACAACCACGAATCGTGATACAAATCGAATCGTTGTTAAAACGAATCGTTACACCCCTAAAAAACACTGAAGCAGCAAACTTTGTGAAGACCAATACTTGTGTCATTCTCAAAACGTTTCACCACGACTGTAGATTGATGAGGAAAATAAACAATTCAATCAATTTTAGAATAAGGCTGTAACATAACAAAATGTGGAAAAAGTAAAGGGGTCTGAATACTTTCCGATACAGTACCAGTCAACATTTTTGGACACGCCTACTCATTCAAGGGTTTTTCTTTATTTTTACTATTTTCTACATTGTAGAATAATAGTGAAGAGATCAAAACTATGAAATAACACAGAATCATGTAGTAACCAAAAAAAGTGTTAAACAAATCAAAATATATGTTTTATATTTTAGATTCTTCAAAGTAGGCACCCTTTGCCTTGATGAAAACTTTGAACACTCTTGGCATTCTCTCAACCAGCTTTATGAGGAATGCTTTTCCAACAGTCTTGAAGGAGTTCCCACAAATGCTGAGCACTCGTTGGCTGCATTTCCTTCACTCTGCGGTCCAACTCATCCCAAAACATTTAAATTGTGTTGAGGTTGGGTGATTATTGAGGCCAGGTCATCTGATGCAGAACTCACTTACTCTCCTTCTTGGTCAAATAGCCCTTACACAGCCTGGAGGTGTGTTTTGGGTCATTGTCCTGTTGAAAAACAAATAACAGTCACACTAAGCCCAAACCAGATGGGATGGCATATGACTGCAGAATGCTGTGGTAGCCATGCTGGTTAACTGTGCCTTGAATTCGAAATAAATCACTGACAGTGTCACCAGCAAAGCACCCCCACACCTCCTCCTCCATGCTTTACGGTGGGAACGACACAAATGCGGAGATCATCCGTTCACTTACTCTGCGTATCACAAAGACATGGCAGTTGGAACCAAAAGTCTCAAATTTGGAGTCATCAGACCAAAAGACAGATGTCCAAGGGTCTAATGTCTATTGCTCATGTTTCTTGGCGCAAGAAAGTCTCTTCTTCTTATTGGTGTCCTTTAGTAGTGGTTTCTTTGCAGCAATTCGACCATGAAGTCCTGATTCACGCAGTCTCCTCTGTGAAGCATTTATTTGGGCTGCAATTTCTGAGGTGCAGTTAACTCTAATGAACTTATCCTCTGCAGCAGAGGTAACTCTGGGTTTTCCTTTCCTGTGGCGGTCCTCATGAGAGCCAGTTTCATCATAGCGCTTGATGGTTTTTGTGACTACACTTGAAGAAACTTTCAAAGTTCTTGACATTTTCCGGATTGACTGATCTTCATGTCTTAAAGTAATGATGGACTTTCGTTTCTCTTTGTTATTTGAGCTGTTCTTGCCATAATATGGATTTGGTCTTTTACCAAATAGGGCTATCTTCTGTATACCATACCTACCTTGTCACAACACAACTGATTGGCTCAAATGCATTAAGAAGGAAAGAAATTCCACAATTTAACTTTAACAAGGGCGGCAGGTAGCTTAGTGGGTAAGCGCGTTGTGCCAGTAACCGAAAGGTCGCTGGTTCTAATCCCCGAGCCGACTAGGTGAAAAATCAGTCGATGTGCCCTTAAGCAAGGCACTTAACCCTAATTGCTCCTGTAAGTCGCTCTGGATAAGAGCGTCTGCTAAATGACTAAAATGTAAATGTAAAAAAACAAGGCACACCTGTTAATTGAAATGCATTCCAGGTGACTACCTCATGAAGCTGGTTGAGAGAATGCCAAGAGTGTGCAAAGCTGTCATCAAGGCAAAGGGTGGCTACTTTGAAGAATCTCAAATATAAAATATATTTTGATTTGTTTAACACTTTTTTGGTTACTACATGATTCCATATGTGTTATTTCATAGTTTTGATGTCTTCAATATTATTCTACAATGTAAAAAATAGTAAAAATTAAGAAAAACCCTAGAATGAGTAGGTGTGTCCAAACGTTTGACTGATCCTGTAAATATTTAGAAAACTTGGGGGGGGGGGGGGCAAATAAAAATCGTCCGTGTGCCAAATTCAGCCTGAGGGCCGCCATTTGGGGAAGCCTGTAATAGTGAATAATTTGCATGAAGAGAGAGAAAGTCATTCTTGCTGGTAGTAGGTGTAAGTAAAAAAGTAACAATAGATGCAGTGCAGTGCCACTGTAGTCATTAAAAGAGGTTATGATGCTTCTTCAAGATCAGTTTCTTACCTGTTGGTGACGTGTGGTGCTGAAGGTGTACTGGACAGAGTGTGGTGGGTAGCGGCTCTGCTCGCTGCTGAAGCTCCCCTGGGTAGGGGGGTAGCCCGAGCTACTGGACATCCTGGCTCAGGGTTGAGCCGGGCGGGCTTTTGCTGCACGGATTAGGGGCTCAGCTCGAGCATGGCTGGAGGCCTAAACCACCTGAGGAAGGACAGATAGATGGACACAGAGATATGAAATCATCCTTCTCACACAAGGAAAGGAAGGAGACCCAAGGTGATTCAGTGCTTTTGAGGGATTGTGGCAGCTGCAGTATTTCTGTCTGAAGGGTAAGCTGAGCTGCATCTCAACTCCAAATGGGGGAGGACGATTTATTGTGCACCATATTAGTAGTTATGTTAGTGTCAGTCAGGAGCTTGGTAATGGATTAGGTTAAGTATTATCGTTGGCCAAGATTACAGTCTCCCCCTGCTATATCGTTGGCTCCACTCCCCCCCGAAAGAAACAGACAGACAGACAGACAGACAGACAGACAGACAAAAAATATATACACACATATACATACACACACACACACACACACACACACAAATAATATACACACACATACAGTACCAGTCAAAAGTTTGGACACACCTACTCATTCAAGGGTTTTTCTTTAGTTTTACATTGTAGAATAATAGTGAAGACATCAAAACTATGACATAACACATATGGAATCATGTAGTAACCAAAAAAGTGTTAAACAAATCAAAATATATTTGAGATTTGAGATTCTTCAAATAGCCACCCTTTGCCTTGATGGCAGCTTTGCACACTCTTGGCATTCTCTCAGCCAGCTTCACCTGGAATGCGTTTCCAACAATCTTGAAGGAGTTCCCACATATGCTGAGCACTTGTTGGCTGCTTTTCCTTCACTATGCCGTCCGACTCATCCCAAACCATCTCAGTTGGGTTGAGGTCAGGGGATTGTGGAGGCCAGGTCATCTGATGCAGCACTCCATCACTCTCCTTCTTGGTAAAATAGCCCTTACGCAGCCTGGAGGTGTGTTGGGTCATTGTCCTATTGAAAATCTAATGATAGTCCCACTAAGCCCAAACCAGATGGGATGGCGTATCACTGCAGAATGCTGTGGTAGCCATGCTGGTTAAGTGTGCCTTGAATTCTAAATAAATCACAGAGAGTGTCACCAGCAAAGCACCCCCACACCATAAAACCTCCTCCTCCATGATTTACGGTGGGCGATCATCCGTTCACCCAAAAATCTCAAATTTGGACTCCAGACCAGAGGACACATTTCCACCGGTCTAATGTCCATTGCTCTTGTTTCTTGGCCCAAGCAAGTCTCTTCTTCTTATTGGTGTCCTTTAGTAGTGGTTTCTTTGCAGCAATTCGACCATGAAGGCCTGATTCACACAGTCCCCTCTGAACAGTTGATGTTGAGATGTGTCTGATACTTGAACTCTGAAGGATTTATTTGGGCTGCAATTTCTGAGGTGCAGTTAACTCTATTGAATTTATCCTCTGCAGCAGAGGTAACTCCGGGTCTTCCATTCCTGTGGCGGTCCTCATGAGAGACAGTTTCATCATAGCACTTGATGGTTTTTGCGACTGCACTTAAAGAAACTTTCAAAAGTTGTTGACATTTTCTGTAAGGACTGACCTTCATGTCATGTCATTTCTCTTTACTTATTTGAGCTGTTCTTGCCATAATATGGACTTGGTCTTTTACCAAATAGGTATATCTTCTGTATACCACCTCTACCTAAAATCTAAAATATATTTTCATTTGTTTAACCTTTTTTTGGTTAGTACATGATTCCATAAGAGTTATTTCATAGTTCTGATGTCTTCACTATTATTCTATAATGTTAAAAAAAGAAAAAAGAAAGAAAAACCCTTGAATGAGTACATGTGTCCAAACTTTTGACTGGTACTGTATATATATATATATATATATATATATATATATATATATATATTAGGTGTAACGATCCATCTACTACATCGATGTATCGATTTATATTCCTATGATCCAACAACATCGATCTGTGCTCGCGAGTTGGCCTTTTGGACAACATATATCGATCTAACATCGTTTTAAAATGTAATAAATCGATTGTATCGATACTAGGAAATAACCCATTGGATTTAAGCACGTCAGACTTTATATGGATGTTTTTTCTTAGCACTTTTAATGATAAAGGCTTTAAACATTACTCGATTCAGTCTGCCTATCCGTGACGTCATCGCGCCAGCAGCAGCGCAAAGGCGCCAAGACAACAAAACAAAGCATGGCGGACAACAGAGGAGAAGCGGACAACAGAGGAGAAGCCGACAACAGAGGAGAAGCCGACGAGCGAGAAATTATCAAGCCACCATTGCGGTCCTTACAAGAAACAGGAATCTAGGAAACTTCACCTGCACTGTCCAGTATCCAGGTATTTATTTCAGTCACACTGGTTGAATTTTTGGCTAAAAGGTTACTGAATCGATTTCAAGTCACTGAATCGTTTCGGATCGTATCGTTCTAAATGAACCAATATCGTCCTTGAATCGTATCGACAACCACGAATCGTGATACAAATCGAATCGTTGTTAAAACGAATCGTTACACCCCTAATATATATATATAATGTTCGGGATGGTAAAACGTTGTCAGTGTAAACGTAAATGACTGTGATGGAAATTGTTATGTTTGTGCTTTTCTAATAACCAATTTCTGTGTTCTGTTTGTGCTTTTCTAATGACCAATTTCTGTATTCATGCAAGTAACTGATTGAACGCCTAGGAGAAATCCTCACTGTAGTATCTGCAATTTGGCAGTACGCCCAGACCCTTGTTTTGAGAACGATATCTCAGTTTCAAGGTCTCAGCTTGGAGAGAAGAAGACTTGTGAGGTATTGGTCTGCCACATGCATGAACCAGTTTTGGCCGGTCACATGAATGATAGCAAACGAATAATGAATAAGCTAAATAATGCAAATGTTATTTTCTGTGTAAGTATTTAAGAGAACTAACGGTACTGCTCTGTTGGAGCTCCTGATAGACGTTCACTATGGTGCATCAAGTTTGTTGGAACCTCTCCAGTTAACGGTTAATAAACAATTATTCATTTAAGATTGACTTTGAGTATCCCTGTGTAAGAATTTCCACAACACAACTAAAACCATAAAGTATGTAGAATAGATAATGGACCAATGTATTTGTTTATAACATAATCTAAGAACTAACAACCCCCCCCAAAAAAAAACACAGTCCGGGAGAATCTTAAATTGCAAAAATGTCATGGCATGGGTCCCCCATTGATTTTGTTATAATGTTTGAGTCACTCAGATTGCATAAGAACACGGCATAAGCCATGGCAAAATTTGTAGAATTGCAGAAAACTAGCCCCCATGAAGTCTTTTTATTAATGTTGTTTTTAAATCATCACTGTAAATCTAATAAATTACTGTGTTTATTTAATGAAAATAAATATATATTTTTTATCATTTCTTTCCCTGAGCCTCTTTTGGCCATTGAAATGCTCAGTCTGATCATGTGGGCGTTAGGGAAGAAAAGTGAAGATATTTACATACACAGCCCTGATTGGCTGATAGGATGGTCTAGAGCAGGGATGGGCAACTTTGATGGGGGTGGGGGCCACAAAAATCGGAACTCATGAGGGGCCGCAGTGGCTCACAAGTCTGCATACCCACATCCATAACCACACATGCAGTCAGAGCCGGCCCTAGCCTTTTGGGGGCCCTCAAATGTTTCAGTTTCAAAGCAAGTTTGCGGCAATTCTACATATTTTGCTATGGGGTGGAGAGAAGAATTTGCTGTTTTATAACTAATTTTATGCAATTATACTCATTTTACCATAGGGTGGAGAGAATGTGATATCTGAGTGAGAGTGATCAACAAAATCTAATGGGGGCCCCCCGTGGTTGAACATTTTACCATGATTACTACAAGTTTAGATAGCTGGCTAGACTAATTTACCAATCTAAAAGGATTTTGACGACATGGGCTAATTTAGTGACCATCAGTAACTGCAGAGGAAAACTGTTGATCCACAACCAAGTTTCGAAAATAGCACCTTGTGTATTCTACTATTCTAACTCTGAACATTAAGTTGAGACCCCGACAGAGTTCGCCAAAAAAACAACGAGGGGGAGGGGAATTGATCCACAGGCATACAAAAGGGGCGGAACGCAAGTTGCCTATCCCTAGTCTAGAGCCCACCCCCTTACCCAGATGAACATCGGTCTATTATAATCAGATCAGATTGTGACGTCATGATCTGGGCCAAAAACTCGATCCCACCTGAACAGGCTAAAATTCCAGATAATAACCCCATACTTAATGTAAAATATGGTGTTGGATCTTTGATGTTATGGGGCTATTTTGTTCCCACTGGTCCTTTGGGCATTCTTAAGGTCAAAGCATCATGAACGTTACCCATTACCAGAACATTTTAGCCAAAAACCTGGTTGCCTCTGCCAGGAGGCTGAAACTTGGCCCCAAAACCCACAAAAATCTACATTTTGCAATGGCCATCTCAGTCTCCGGAATTGAACCCCATTGAAATCCTGTGGTTTGAATTGAAGAGGGCAGTCCATAAGAGCAGGCGAAGGATATCAAGAATCTGGATAGATTCTGTATGGAGGAATGGTCTAAGACCCCTCCCAATGTGTTCTACAATCTCATAAAAAAAGTAAGAAAAAAGGCTCAGTGCCGCTATCCTCGCAAGGTGAGGTCTTGAAAACATGGGTGCCAATCATTTTGACCCCTATCTTTGAGAAATAAATGTGTTGTTAAAAATCTACTTCTCTGAGCAATTGTATTAGCTTAGTATAAAATAATATATTTGTATTATTTATTTTATAAAGTCTATTTTGCTCATCTTTATCAAGGGTGCAAATTATTTTGGACCTAACTGTATATACTGTCTGCCAGTAAGCAGCATAGATCAGCGGTTCCAACCTTTTCCATTCCGGGGACCACCAAATCACTGTCAAAAGCTCGAGGACCACCATTCGTAGAGTCGCAGATATTTTTTTTACATAAGATATCTTGACGGTCAAATTCATAGTCAATTCTATCAAGGAATGTAACAGATTAAAACGTCAACACCAGTAGAAATCTACTTTTTCGAGCTGAAAGACGATGGCCAGATGTTACCCAATGCAACATCACAACCACCAATAAAAATATTGAATGAGTCTCTTCCACTTCCCTCATTCATATCAATAAGTCATCGTTTTAGTCAAAGTATGATATATTTGGGCTTGAAGTAACAAAACCGAACTGCCCGCTTCGTGGCAAATTCGTGCCAATGATGTGTCTTTTCCTATGCAATGGCATGTAAATTTTTAGCATACATTTCGCTTCAGGGCTGGGTTTTATTTGAATGGTACCACCCACCAGCATGGCATTGTTTATTAATCAAAAAGACTTGCAAAGTTCATGAGTCACAACTGAGCTGAGCAAAATAATAGATCATCTTTGGCTACAGCAAATATGGTGTATAAATGACAATAGCTCACTCAGGCCATTTACCATTGGAAAAAATGGTCAGTTCTAGTCTACTTAACGGGGTGGCTCTCCCATAGACACCAATGCAATAGCAGCTGGGTCTGGTTTACTTAGTTCATTGACTTTCATTGAAGCTTTTCGCTGTAGTCTACACTTGGCTGCCTGAGCCATGGAGCAAATTAAAATAAGTGGTGCAAACGTATGTTTTTGCACCTCCACTTTTCTACCAGCAAATTATCATAGCCCATTGGATAATTTGTCAAGTTTCACTTATTTTTGCACTAGTCCCAAAAAAAAAAGACAATTTTCTTAATGGTAAAATTGCGTGATATGATTGCATTTTAGAACCCCGCTCCCCGTTGCCCCAAAATGAATGGTTTTGACCACTAACGTTTTAACCAAATTCGTTTTTATGGCCCGGTGCCCAGGGTTTGCTCATTTTCGACCATTCCATTAATCCTAAAGAGAAATCTCGACCCACTCTAGGGAACCGGTCCATGCAAAACGAACTTGCCCATTGTTTCATCAGTTAGAACATAAGCTCCAGTAACATGGATAGCCTTTCCATTTCTATGGCGGATTCACAGCTGCAATTTTGATAATGCATTGATATATAGCTAGCAATCTTGGTGAAACGATAACAGAGAGAACAAAGAATATAGCTATTTGATCATGTCTGTGTGCATATTCAAATATTAACTATGTTTCACTGGAATTATAAAAACGGCAACAGTAAGACAAATGTCAACCCTCAACATGTCAACAGCTCGTATAGGCATGGTTTAGCTGAGACTCATTCCTTGACAGGTAGGCTGCTAGTCTTTTTCTGAAATAATTATTTTCACTTGACTTGTCTGAACTGAAATGGTGCTCACATAACTTTATAGCGCTGTCCCCCGAACAAAATAAATTGGTTGACCGAAAGTAGTCTGTTCTTTCGACCAAAAAAAAGTATGTGTATTTTTTCATATATAGACACACCTTATGTGTTTTAATAAAATCAGCTATATATGCATTGAGCTTGTCTGATGCTTTAAGCGCTTTGTTTGATGAAATAAGACAAATGACTCAAAAGGGAGCCAGAGATCAAGATAAACACCTTAACCTAACCCAACCATTCTCCTCCCGCTCCTGCTGGCTTCCACAGAGTCTGCCGTTACTCTCCTGAAGTTGCCGGTAATCGGCTACATAAGGAGTCAGCAAACTTTCTCATGTGGAATGCCAATTTATCTAACCATTTCTACCCATCTGTGTGTCAGTTATAGTTTTCATATGCACATTTTCATGTCATTGATAATAATGTCTTCATATCTCAAAATCATTGTCATGTGGTTACTCAAAATTATACAAACCTAAAAAGTAACTTCTATTGCCAACTATGTAAAAAATAACCTACATAAAGCCAACAAATATAAACATTGCAGCCTGCAGGTAGACAATATCCTGATAAAAATAAATATCCCATAAATCACATTGGCTACGCATGGCCTGTCTGCAACGAACTTATATCAACTATTAACTTGGGTCCAGCCTGAAGCCGGTGCTAGCAAACTTGCAACATTTTATAAAATATTCTGGGCTTTCAGAGTTTCCTGTGCCAGTGAGCTCGGGACAGACACAGCTGTAGGCTATTTGCGCAAGGGATAAGAAGTAATCAGGTAGGCCTATTTTATGACGTTTCCACTGGATCAAAGCATGACATTTTTTCCTTTCACGCTGAGGGGTTATCTAAAGGGAGAGAGCTGGAAAGATTTTTCAAATACATTGAGGAAATATTGTAATTCTCAATGGCTGTACAAACAGACTTTGTTTGCTTGCTGTTTGAGGAGAAGAAAACATTACTTTGAGAAGCTCCACAGCTCATTAAGCCAATCAAAAATACTATCAGATCCCCAAATAGGCACATTTATATGCCTACATTTCCGCGCAGGCCAGGTAGCCTATAGGCCTACTTCTATGCGTAAATCAGGTGCACGTCCTTCCTCAACATTGACAGGAGCAAGCCAAACAAAAGACAATGACTAAATTGAAAAAAACGTGTCAATGCAATGAAATAAACCAAAACTTGTTTCTCACAAGTGTAACATAGGTTGTGCGCTCTGCAAATAACGTGTTCACTCCGACAATGAGAATGGTAAAAGACAGGAATAATATATTGAATGCATTAACAGAAATTACTGTAACCAAACAAACATTGTGGATTAGAAATGATAGGAATTAACGGAAAATGTACTACTGGTGATATACGTAATGGGGAATTGATAGACACTAACAATCAAACGCAAACAATTCACACAATGATGTTATGAAACAATGAAAGTGCACAAAATGGCGGGAGAGAGTGCATTCTGTTGAGAGAAGTGCATTGTGCATTTTAGCCACACTCCCCTTCTTCTTGGACTGTGCCATCCCCGTGGCCTCCGCAATGGATTAGTTCACTGAGACGGGCACGAATAAGACAGTTGTCTCGTGTGCCATAAAAATATTTTTGCTACTGCTCAAAAAAAAAAAAAAAACAGCCTATCGGCCAAACAATCGACTAATTGGGGTCAGCACTTTCATTAGCTAGATAAGGTTAGCATGCTAGCTAGTTACACTGGCAGCTGTCAGTCAGTGCCCTATTTGTTGTTATTTCTCTGCTACATGTGGAAATCACGACAATGTTCCCACATCCAATTTCTGAATATGTATTAGCAGCCTGTGTCAGTCTTCGATTTATAACCTAAATGAGAATTTCCGCTCTAGGACCGGAATTACTTGAAATAGGGTTGGCAACTTCTGAGGTGGGCCTTTAAAGGCTTATTATTCTTAAACAATATGCACTTAAGTAAAATGTATTACAATACCAGTAATACAGCCAACTTTTATAATATAAAAAAATTAACAAAAATGTTGCAGACCACCTGCAGTACCACCGCGGACCACAGCTTGAAAATCACTGGCATAGACACAAGCATCCATCAATGGCCTACATCATGTCTGGAAGGGAGGGTAGCAGTTTTGTAATAATATAATAATATGCCATTTAGCAGACGCTTTTATCCAAAGCGACTTACAGTCATGCGTGCATACATGTTTGTGTATGGGTGGTCCCGGGTATCGAACCCACTACCTTGGCGTTACAAGCGCCGTGCTCTACCAGCTAAGCTACAGAGGACCTGTAAGGGTTGAGTAAGGGTTGAGTCCAACGGAAGTGTAAACAGAGGGGCTCTCTGGAGCAAACCTCATTGTGGAGGGAAAACCACCTCCTCGTCCAATTAAAAAAGAGCACACTACACACAAACCATTTTGAATTGCAATGCTTTAATTAATGTAATTTAGAAAAACTGCTTACGCTCAAGGTCCCTATTGTCATGACTTGCCCTCATGGGCTGAGGATCAAAGATTCCTGCTAGGCAAAGGTTTGAACACCCCCTTTCCTGGGGGCCAGTTTTATGACCGGTCGTAAATTCCTTGTTAACAAAGGAAGTCTTCCCACCAAAACTCCAACATCCAAAAGTGGATAATGAAACAACATTCCTACTTAAAAGTATGTGGGAAATGGTTGGTGGGGACTTAAAGAACAATCATGTCAAATTCGTTACTATGTTGTGATGTCATTAAAGACAGTGGAACAACATAACTGTATCTCTGGGGGGGTACACTTCCCAGTTATGAGGTTTGCATCTATTTGTTGTATAAAAACGAATGATTAAGTATAATAATAATTTTGTGAAGATAACAATGTGATTTTAGCATTCTAGATGAGATCATTGTTTTCCATATTGATTTGTTCTCTGTCAGTGGCCACGCCCAGATGACCACAAACATGATGGAACGGCCCTTTTACCCCGAGTGCATAAAAAGCCTTGTGACAAAATTCACCTCAGACCAGCAGATGTGAAGCATGAGCCAAACGTTGCAAATGGTTGAATTTCTACCAGACAAGTAAGCCCCACGGCTTAAAATGGTTGACACTCCACAAGACCAAGAAGCATGAAGCTGAAGCTACACGTTACAAAATGGTTAGACTAGAAAGACCAGAAAACGTGAGACATTAGTCCACACGTTTGAAATGGAGAAACTCTGAAACTCTCAACCTCTACACGAGGTGAAGAAGACGACAATGCACTAGACCTTATCATTTCAGTCTGCAGCTGGCATGCATAGTCGTCTAGAGAACTTTAACTAAAGACACGAGTTGGAAAGGACACCACTACAACCAGAAACTCTACCAAGGACATTGAGATCTTTGGTGGGCAAACCAGAGTTCTACATCATCAACTCAACTATCGAAGACAGCAACACGTAAATACATGTTGCATTTCTAATCCGAATGAGCATTATTAGGGTGCATAAGTATTATGATTACTGTGAGCATAGTCTCCAAAGTAACCACGATAGTTTGAATCTCTCTCTCTCCCTTCCATTCTGACCTTACATTAGTAATCAATAACCTGTGTGTGTGTGTTTGTATTGTGTTATTATTTATTTAGTTAGTAAATAAATAATTAAGCCAATTTGTGTATTGCTGACTCATCAATAAGGTTAAGGTTCTTGCAGGTTCAAGGATTATGCTACGTTCAGAATGAGACTGATAAGAGGTAATTATTTCATAAGTGACTGTTATCGATATACACTACCGTTCAAAAGTTTGGGGTTACTTAGAAATGTCCTTGTTTTCGAAAGAAAAGCAATTTTTTTACCATTAAAATAACATCAAATTGATCAGAAATACAGTGTAGACATGGTTAATGTTGTAAATGGCTATTTTAGCTGGAAACGGCTGATTTTTAACGGAATATCTACATACAGTAAGGGAAAAAAGTATTTGATTTTGTATGTTTGCCCACTGACAAAGAAATGATCAGTCTATAATTTTAATGGTAGGTTTATTTGAACAGTGAGAGACAGAACAACAAAAATGTTTTGCGGGTACTATTTAATGAAGCTGCCAGTTGAAGACCTGTGAGGCGCCTGTTTCTCAAACTAGATACTCTAATGTATTTGTCCTCTTGCTCAATTGTGCACCGGGGCCTCCCACTCCTCTTTCTATTCTGGTTAGAGCCGGTTTGCACTGTTCTGTGAATGATGTAGTACACAGCATTGTACAAGATTGTACAATTTCTCGCATGGAATAGCCTTCATTTCTCAGAACAAGAATAGACTGACGAGTTTCAGAAGAAAGTTCTTTGTTTCTGGCCATTTTGAGCCTGTAATCGAACCCACAATTGCTGATGCTCCAGATACTCAACTAGTCTCAAGAAGGTCAGTTTTATTGCTTCTTTAATCAGCACAACAGTTTTCAGCTGTGCTAACATAATTGCAAAAGGGTTTTCTAATGATCAATTAGCCTTTTAAAATGATAAACTTGGATTAGCAAACACAACGTGCCATTGGAACACAGGACTGATGGTTGCTGATAATGGGCCTCTGTACGCCTATGTAGACATTCCATTAAAAATCAGCCATTTCCAGCTACAGTAGCCATTTACAACATTAACAATGTCTACAATGTATTTCTGACCAATTTGATGTTATTTTAATTGACAAAAAAATGCTTTTCTTTCGAAAACAAGGACATTTCTAAGTGACCCCAAACTTTTGAACGGTAGTGTACATATATACTGAACAAAAATATAACATATATCTAAGAGTTTAATTCGGGAGATGGTAACTCGTTAAACAACTTATTCCATGGTGCCCCAAATTCCTAATGAGTTAATTGTTACATGATTAATTGAATCGAGTGACAATTAAACATAGTTAGGTGATTCGATAAATAACAGTCATACATTAAAGTCACGTCACAACACTATCTTCCGTTTTAGAGTTCCACTAACACAAATGGCAGCCTGTACAGATTATGTTTGAGAGGGAATGCCTGAATGTTGATCTGATGCACACCCTGTCCTCTGAAATCTAGGATTTGTCAAAAACATCTGTTACACGGGTGTCATCCAGACAGACATGGCGAAGACAAGATTGAGGATGGGAATCCCAAACAAGGCACATTTTGTTGTCAGGATGAATCTGTCAGACAAATCATGAACTGCTGTGCTTCTCTAATGTCATGCTGCTTTCCAAAAAAAGAGAAGACGTGATTCTTGAAGGGAACCAAATCTGCATTTGCCTTTGAGCTTTTCCTTCAAATGCATAAACAATAAATTGGCATAAAATATCCTGCTGAAATGCTGAATTCATACTTGGAATGACACACTACACACCACCTAGCCTTGTCCCTGTGCCCAAGAACACTAAGGTAACCTGCCTAAATGACTACCGACCCGTAGCACTCACATCTGTAGCCATGAATGGTTTGAAAGGCTGGTCATGGCTCACATCAACACCATTATCCCAGAAATCCTAGACCCACTCCAATTGTCATACTACCCCAACAGATCCACAGATGATGCAATCTCTATTGCGCTCCACACTGCTCTTTCACACCTGGACAAAAGGAACACCTATGTGAGAATGCTATTCATTGACTACAGCTCAGCATTCAACACCATAGTGCCCTCAAAGCTCTTCACTAAGCTAAGGACCCTGGGACTAAACACCTCCCTCTGGATCCTGGACTTCCTGACGGGCCGCCCCCAGGTGGTATGGGTAGGTAACAACACATCCGCCACGCTGATCCTCAACACGGGGGCCCCTCAGGGGTGCATGCTCAGTCCCCTCCTGTACTCCCTGGTCACTCATGACTGCATGGCCAGGCACGACTCCAACACCATCATTACGTTTACCGATGACACAACAGTGGTAGGCCTGATCACCGACAACGATGAGACAGCCTATAGGGAGGAGGTCAGGGACCTGGCCGTGTGGTGCCAGGACAACAACCTCTCCCTCAACGTGATCAAGACAAAGGAGACGATCGTGGACTACAGGAAAAAGAAGAGGACCGAGTACGCCCCATTCTCATCGGCTGTAGTGGAGCAGGTTGAGAGCTTCAAGTTCCTTGGTGTCCACATCACCAACAAACTAACATGGTCCAAGCACACCAAGACAGTCGTGAAGAGGGCACGACAAAACATATTCCCCCTAAGGAGACTGAAAAGATTTGGCATGGGTCCTCAAATCCTCAAAAGGTTCTACAGCTGCACCATCGAGAGCATCCTGACTGGTTGCATCACTGCCTGGTATGGCAACTGCTCGGCCTCCGAACGCTAGGCACGACAGAGGGTAGTGCGTACGGCCCAGTACATCACTGGGGCCAAGCTTCCTGCCATCCAGGACCTCTATACCAGGCGGTGTCAGAGGAAGGCCCTAAAAATTGTCAAAGACTCCAGCCCCCCTAGTCATAGACTGTTCTCTCTGCTACCGCACGGCAAGCGGTACCGGAGCGCCAAGTCTAGGTCCAAGAGGCTTCTAAACAGCTTCTACCCCCAAGCCATAAGACTCCTGAACATCTAATCAAATGGCTACCCAGACTATTTGCATTGCCCCCCCCTTTACGCTGCTGCTACTCTGTTTATTATCTATGCATAGTCACTTTAATAACTCTACCTACATGTACATGACTTGGTACCGGTACCCCCTGTATATAGCCTTGCTATTGTTATTTTTACTGCTGCTCTTTCATTATTTGTTACTTTTATTTCATTTTTTTTTTTTTTTTGGTATTCTTTCTTAAAACTGCATTGTTGGTTAAGGGCTCGTAAGTAAGCATTTCACTGTAAGGTCTACACCGGTTGTATTCGGCGCATGTGACAAATACAATTTGATTTGGATTTTGATCAAACTGGGAGCCTCAAATCCAGTCCTCTCATGATTGTGAACCATCTCTGATACAATTTGGATATAGGCTACAGAAAACAAAATGCACTAGCGGCTGGGCACAAGGTAACGTGGCAGCTTGCCCCAGTGCGTTTCTGATGCTTGTTCTGCATGCCCTCAAGGATGGCACAATTATCTTCCATCAGGCTATGCCATCTTCCTGCCAAGAAATGTAGCAACATCCCAACCACCAATAAGAATATTTAAAGTCTCTTCCACTTCCCTCATTCATATCATTTTTTACATAAAATGTGACGATAAAATAGTAACAAACTCACAACCAATGAAGACATATTATAGGAGACGAAACAGGTTAAGTGTGCACTTTGTAAATAAACTGGATGATTTGAGTCTGCATCTTTAGGCCAGCTGACATTAGTGAACTTGGTTTACATGCTCATCAATACAGAACATAATATCGTTTAGTACCAGTTTGTTGACACGCAGGACCTGATGTTGAATTATAGTTGCAAGAACAAAACGTATTGTTGAGGCTGAATAAATAACAAGCACTGATTGCAACAAACCACACTAAAGATGATATTAGAGCAATGTATTGACTAAACATGGGATCTCCGTGAAAGATTCAAATTGTTACTTTTGGGTTTGTTCGTAATGGTGGTTATACAGATGTTTACAATAACTAGCTAGTTTGTAATCATGTTAGCTAACTTACATGACATGATTACCTAGCTAGTTTGCGCATAACGTTACTAGCTAGAAATGTAACCTTTTTACATAAGCTCTGAAAATCAATCATTAACTACGATTGTCTAAAACGAATGATCTAGTTGATATTCAACACAAGATTACAGCTGCAAACATTAGTAGCAACTTGGCAAAGGCAATGTTCGCTGCAGTCTACTCCTTCCTCTCTGCCTGGTGCTGTTTGCCTTGTTAGTTTGCATGCTAGCTAACTGGGTATGCTAGCTAGCTTACCATATCGATAGCTTGTTGCTGAATCTAAGGATATGTGCGTTTCATCCTAGTTGAAATGAACGAATTAACAGTAGCGTTCATTTCACATAAATATGTAAACACAGCGTACTTGAACCCGTAATAAAGTACATAAAAACATTGCATACCGCAAAACGACATTATGTTGTTGGATACAATATTTCACCTATCAATTCTCAACCAAGCCGCCATCTTGCAAAGGGTGATTCGCACCCTCTAGTACAGTACGCTAAAGTGGCTGCCTAAACGTAACCCAAAGTTCTGCTCTATTTTAAAAACATGTAACTTCTATGCACATATAAAGAGATAGACACTCACCTCACATTCGGATAAATACCCTGTAAGATGTCAAATGTGTTCTTAATGGTCTTATTGGGCAGATGCTTGTAAATCCGCTGTTGACAGACTGTGGAAGAGTGTAGTAGACAGAAGGCTGAACCACAGAGTTTGGCTGCACCACATTTGATTTGTCTAGTATCGATGTCCTGGCAGGATTGTGTAAATTCTTACATAAAAAAATACAGGACTTTCATGTAGCATCTTTTTTTGTGTGTGTTAAAGATAGATTAAAACAGTGATTAGCCTTCAAGTAATCGTTTTCCAAACTACGCGATTTTAAAAAAAAGTTTTTATTTTTATTATACCAAAGAGGACAATGTTGTGTAACGTTCAAACCATCCCCACAAGCGAACCAAAGTTCCATAGTGGCTCCCTCCTGAAACAAAAACTGTTTGTTGATCCGAATCTATCGTGATTTATCCAACCCCAAAAATATAAGTAATCATGTGTCCATAGTTTAGATAAAACAAAATACATGATTTGAATAAGATCAATTACCGGTTGGTTGTTTAACATCACCTTACATGCACCTTTAACGGAGTTGCCAACAACCGGATGCATCCAACTGAAATGCATACAACAGAAAAGGAGCAACTTTCAGATGCCTATTTAACGTTATCATTAGAACATTGGATATTCGTTTGATTACGCCAATTTCCTGTGAGTTTTTTTGTAGATAGGTATGATATATGGTCGGGGTATTCAAATGTTACGTTACATTCCAGAAACAGGAAATATAGCAGAATATTTTACTTTTGTAGCGGAACCTTTCGTACAGGAAACATTGTGAAAATACGGAATGTTTATAAGAACGGTAAAAAAAAAAATATGCATGATTTACTTGTAATTTTCGTAGCAATTTTGTCCTACTTTGTTTGGATACAATGCATTTACTACTGGCAGAATTCAGCAAAGTTACGTAAACATTTGTTGCGATTTATGTTATGTAGAGACAAACAATTAAAATCGTCTCAAACAAGCGATTTAACTGGCGATGTTCGAGCACTCTTTTTAACAGCTCATCCAGATGATGAATGCATGTTCTTTGCACCAGCAATTTTGAGACTCGTGGAACTAAATGCCTCTGTTCATCTATTGTGTTTATCTCAAGGTGGGTTTACAATGAATAACAGATTTTGCTTTTCATTGGTCCTTTGAGTAGCCTATGTATTCCGTCCTACAATCAGGGCTAGCTTTTACATAATTTTTCATGGAAAATAGTAGCAGATTAAACTCAACGATTTACGATGGAGGAGCGGAGACTGTTGTGGGCGGACTGGAGCTCCGACGTCACATAAAAGTAAAACTACATTTTTACCAAAAACTACTGATTTCAGCACCCAGAGAATGGCCCGCAATTACACACGACATTGTGAAGTTGAGTTTAGTCGTCTAGGAAAATAGCAATACGCTGCAGCACCAACTTGTCAGTATAGCTAGGTCTCCCATATTCTATTCTGATCATTTGTTCAATAACAATGGTTTGTACTGCACTATAATTTAATTAATGCCTGACACAAGAAGAGAGACACGGCTTACTAGAGCCAAGTATTGTAATAGTTATACAACTAAGTATTAATTCCTTCTTTATGTTGTTTTATAGCCATGTGGCAATTCCTTTACATGACAACATATAAAGTAATAACTTTTCGCCAAATAATCACCTAGGCAATTACTACAATCAAGGGTTCCAGCGTCGAGAAGAGCTTCTAGACAGCTGTGCAGTTTTGGGAATACCAGCTTCCCGAGTCACTATACACGACTGCAAGTAAGTAGTCTCTGTCAGCAAGGCTAGTAAGTAAGCAATCTTCGGCACAATTGTAATTCTGCAGCAGAACATACAGGCCAACCAATCCCACACATTCCTTTTAAAAACAGCCAGATGGGGCTTACTATGCTTGTTAGGTGCTACTAGGTTGTACCAGTAGCAATGATGCCCTTATCATTTATTTTCTTTAACTATTGATGGCATGGATATACATTACTCATGTTGTGTTTGGGATCTAGGTTTAGAAAGTAATCTGCTGTTTTAAATAAGAAGTGCCTGCTTAGCATAAAATTGTATACCAAACAGAAATATCAACGCAACATGTAAGGTGTTGGTTTCATGCGCTGAAAATAAAGATCCCAGACATTTTCCATACACACAAAAAGCTTATTTCTCTAAAATTGTGTTCACAAATTTGTTTACGTCTCTGTTAGTGAGCATTTCTCCTTTGCCAAGATAATCCATCCACCTGACAGGTGTGGCATATCAAGAAACTGATTAAACAGCATGATCATTACACAGGTGCACCTGTGGACAATAAAATGCCACTCTAAAATGTACAGTTTTGTCACACAACACAATGCCACAGATGTTTTGAGGGAGTGTGCAATTTGCATGCTGACTGCATGAATGTCCACCAGAGCTTTTGCCAGAGACTTTCATGTTAATTTCTCTACCATAAGCCACCTCCAACGTCATTTTAGAGAATTTTGCAGTACGTCCAGCCGGCCTCACAATTGCAGACCACATGTAACCACACAAGCCCAGGATCTCCACATCCGGCTTCTTCACCTGCAGGATCGTCTGAGACCAGCCACCCGGACAGCTGATGAAACTGTGGGTTTGCACAACCGAATAATTTCTGCACAAACTGTCAAAAACCGTCTCAGGGAAACTCATTTGCGTGCTCGTCGTCCTCACCAGGGTCTTGACCTGACTGTAGTTCGGGTCGTAACCGACTTCAGTGAGCAAATGCTCACCTTCAATGGCCACTGGCACGCTGGAGAAGTGTGCTCTTTACGGATGAATCCCGGTTTCAACTGTACCGGGCAGATGGCAGCGTGTATGGCGTCATGTGGGTGAGCGGTTTGCTGACTTCAATGTTGTGAACAGAGTGCCCCATGGTGGGGTTAGGGTATGGGAAGGCATAAGCTACGGACAACAAACACAATTGCATTTTATTGATGGCAAATTGAATGCACAAAGATACTGTGATGAGATCCTGAGGCCCGTTGTCGTACCATTCATCTGTCGCAATCACCTCATGTTTCAGCATGATAATGCACAGCCCATGTCGCAAGGATCTGTACACAATTCCAGGAAGCTGAAAATGTCCCAGTTCTTGCATGGCCTGCATACTCACCAGACTTATCACCCATTGAGCATGTTTGGGATGTTCTGGATCGTCGTGTACGACAGCGTGCTTTAAAAAAAAGGTATATGTGACCAACAGATGCATATCTGTATTCCCAGTCATGTGAAATCCATATTAAAAAAGGTATATGTGACCAACAGATGCATATCTGTATTCCCAGTCATGTGAAATCCATATAATTTATTTCAATTGACTGATTTCCTTATATGAACTGTAACTCAGTAAAATCTTTGAAATTGTTGCATGTTGTGTTTATATTTTTGTTCGGTGTAGTTGTAGACGGGTTAGCTGACAACGTCACTAAAACAATGTACACGCTTCAATGGGGCAGAAGGCCATTTGATTCTGGATGGCCAGATGGCAAGCAACCATGAGAAGAAGCTGCCATGTGGGCCATGCTAGTTTTATCTTGTTCTTGATACCATGTCTTATAGAGGTGTATCAGTACAAATATGGGGACCTCGGTTCGGTCCAACTATTGCCTATGTGCACGTTGTAATGAAAATTATAATCTTAATTGGCACATTTCAAACTGTCCTTTTGTGAGGCGCAGCTAGGAACTACTTCTGTACGATGGCAAGTGGTGGGGTCGACAAACCAGGAGAATTCTCCATCATTGTTTAAATATCCAGTTTGGGAACGTTTTGGCTTCCCGGAAGATTACAACAGTGATGGACAGAGTTAACAGTACAATGTAGCCACTGCACAACGAGAATAGCCTATGCAGCTGTCAACACCTCAAACATGTTGACACATTTACGCCGACATCAACCCAGTAAGAAAACATAGCATAGGCCTATACAATGTCTGAGCCATGTTTACATATTGATTTCACATGCATATTGCACTTTCATTTAGTGTTGTTGTTGCTTCTTCTTCATTTAAGGAAATACAAAAGGTTGGTATTCCTGATTGTGCGCTCGTCAGGCATTATATGACTCATGATCATGGAATGAATACCAACACTTTGTATTTTCTTAAATAAACAAAAAATGACTACAGTAACTGTTGGCATTTAATTTTCCTGCTGTACCGAAACCGAACCCAACTGTGACCCCAAAACCGCAATACGTACCGAAGCGTGGGTTTGGTGAACTGTTACACCCCTAATGTTTTGAGGTGTTTTGACTGATGTGAAGTCTATGCTAATATGGCAAGAATTCGCTAGCCAACTAACCAACAACTGTAATGATGTATTTGAGAGACAAGTGCTCATTGTACAAATGTATTTGTTTTCAATAAACATTGGAGACTAAATATAGTTTATTGTCAACAATCTAAGCCAACCCTGTCTTTTTTGCCCCATAGTTGCGCACATGTCGGTTTTGTTGCTGAACAACCAACCCGTCTATAAGCAACCTTGTCAGAATAGTCAACCGATGGTCAATTTATTAAGCCTAACCAATAATGTGATTTTTGAAATGAGGGGCTGATGGTGAAAACAAACATGAAGAAGCAGTGTGTGGTGCAGTGCACTACCTCCAGCCAGCCCAGGACCCTGAACCCAGCATGCCTGCCCATTAGCAGCACATCAAGCTGGGCCTGGCCCCTCCCCCTCCCCCAGTGTCTGTCAGAACATCAGTGAACCAGCCACAAATCAAACTCCTCCTTTCTTACCACAACAGAGCCTAGTTAGCCTGGCCTGATGTATTGGCCTACTCTGTCACTAGGGGCCATAAATGATTAGGCCCCAGAGGCATTGAGAGGTTGGCCCCTGTTGGACATACTCTCTCTCTGCCCTCTGAAATCGCACAAGGCCTGCAACATATGAGATTTGGGCCACCATTTCTTTTCAGGAATTAGTTATGTGACCAATTGGTGAATATTAGGACTTACGTTGTGACTTAGACCTAAGTGATAAACAAAGCTTACTGTTTAGTGCTCATTAAAAGTCAGTGCTTCTTCATATGAAAATGTCATGAGGATTTGAGATGTAGTCGCTGCTAGATTCTTATCAATTATGTCATATACAGTGTATTCAGAAAATATTCAGACCCCTTGACTTTTTCCACGTTGTGTTACGTTACAGCCTTATTCAAAAATGGATTAAATTGTTTTTTTTCTTTACATCAATCTACACACTGTACCCCATAATGACAAAGCAAAAACAGGTTTTTAGACATTTTTGCAAATGTATAAAAAATTGAAATATCACATTTACATATGTGTTCAGACCCTTTACTCAGTACTTTGTTGAAGCACCTTTGGCAGCGATTACAGCCTTGAGTCTTCTTGGGTATGACGCTACAAGCTTGGCACACCTGCATTTGGGGAGTTTCTCCAATTCTTCACTGAAGATCCTTTCAAGCTCTGTCAGGTTGGATGGGGAGAGTCGCTGCACAGCTATTTTCAGGTCTCTCCAGAGATGTTCGATCGGGTTCAAGTCCGGGCTCTGGCTGGGCCACTCAAGGACATTCAGAGACTTGTCCCGAAGCAACTCCTGTATTGATTTGTGTGTGTGCTTAGGGTCGTTGTCCTGTTGGAAGGTGAACCTTCGCCCCAGTCTGAGGTCCTGAGTGCTCTAGAGCAGATTTTCATCAAGGATCTCTCTGTACTTTGCTCTGTTCATCTTTCCCTCGATCCTGACTAGTCTCCCAGTCCCTGCCGCTGAAAAACATCCCCACAGCATGATGCTGCCACCACCATGCTTCACCGTAAGGATGGTTCCAGGTTTTCTCCAGACATGACGCTTGGTATTCAGGCCAAAGAGAATTTTGTTTCTCATGATCTGAGAGTCTCCAAGCGGAGTGTCGTGTGCCTTTTACTGAGGAGTGGCTTCAGTCTGGCCACTCTACCATAAAGGCCTGATTGGTAGAGTGCTGCAGAGATGGTTGTCCTTCTGGAAGGTTCTCCCATCTCCACAGAGGAACTCTGTAGCTTTGTCAGAGTGACCATCGGGTTCTTGGTCACCTCCCTGACCAAGGCCCTTCTCCCCAAATTGCTCAGTTTGGCCGGGCGGCCAGCTCTAGGAAGAGTATTGGTGGTTCCAAACTTCTTCCATTTAAGAATGATGGAGGCCACTGTGTTCTTGGGGACCTTCGATGCTACATAAATGTTTTTGTACCCTTCCCCAGATCTGTGCCTCGACACAATCCTGTCTCGGAGTTCTACGGACAATTCTGTCGACCCCATGGCTTGGTTTTTGCTCTGACTTGCACTGTCAACTATGGGACCTGATATAGACAGGTGTGTGTCTTTCCAAATCATGTCCAATCAATTGAATTTACCACAGGCTGACTCCAATCAAGTTGTAGAAACATCTCAAGGATGATCAATGGAAACAGGATGCACCTGAGCTCAATTTCGAGTCTCATAGCAAAGGGTCTGTATACTTATGTAAATTTAGAAAAACCTGTTTTAGTTTTGACATTATGGAGTGTTGTGTGTTGATTGATGAAGAGAGAAATTAATTTAATCAATTTTAGAATAAGGCTGTAACATAACAAAATGTGGAAAAGGTAAAGGGGTCTGAATACTTTCCGAATGCACTGTATATTAAAGCTCATGAATTAGCTTTATAACTTTGAAGTACTAATTACTCTCTAATTACTCTGTGATAATCAATAATAGTAATGTAAGCCTCCCATTGTATATCAGTAGGAATCCCTTTTCTGTTACTAGAATGGACAATTGCTAATGTCCATAGACCTTTAACCAGCAGACTTATAGCTAGTAGACTGACTAGCTGCACATATCCAGACATGCATCCAAAGGTTGCGTATCTGAAAAATATTTTACCTCAGATAAATTGTATTCACTGGTAATGAACAAGAAATGGGCTTAAGCAGGCCAGATCATTTATTTTTCCCCAATAGTGGTCATTTCGATGAATACTCCTGTGCCATGATGTCCAGTAATTGGTAGACGAGGAGTTCATTGGACAAATCCTCTGGTGGTTCAGAGAGAATGAGAACATCAATGGCGTCATGGCTGGGGTTCAATGGGAAGAAAGAGAAGACGGGCTGAATTAGAAGGCTGTGTTTTTTTCCTTAAGAGAAAAAAAAAAGCCTCCATCATCCTCCTAATAAAGGAGGCCATGGTTGTGTCCCTAATGGCACCATATTCTCTATTTAGTGCACTACTTTTGACCATACAGCTCTGGTCAAAACTCAAAGTAGTGCACGGTATAGGGAATATGGTGACATTTGGGACACAGCCCAAGGCTGGTATTGGTCCAGAGTCCAGACCACCCCTGGGCTCAGCATATACCACTGGACACCCCCTTTCAGACACAAACAAGAGGGACTGGCCAGGTCTCAGCTTCATTGGCTAGAGCCAAAGCTGAGTCTGCATAGATTATTCACTGTGTGATGGAAATACTTCCTGGAAACTTGGAAAGGGAAAAATCCCATTGTAGGAAATGTTGTGTAAAGCTGTGAGAGAGAATTGAATTCTGATTGCTAGATACTTTTTAACTAGGAGGGTTTGTGTTTAAATTAAATTTGACCCCTATCCCTAATGACTTTGAACCGTGTCTTTTTCAGATATGTACTGTACAGCTCTGTAAAATCTTCTGTGTTTTGCTATCTCATGTTTTTACAAGTATTGTTGATGCATCTGCAAGGTTTACAATCCTCTGGAACAGACCGCTGGCTATAATCACTGACTTCTCAGCCCAGACAGCGGGTAGGTGTTGTGTTCAAAAGTGCTCACATTACGGGGAAAAAGTTGAGGGTGGAAATAAATAGTAGGAGACCTTTCTGTGGACAAACCCCAGTGGCTGTACCAGGAAATTGTGGAGGTTCTCAGAACAGAACAGAACAGGTCTGTATGCCGCGTGAGATTACGCACCGCAGTTCGCCAGGACAGGAGTGGCATGCGAGCTCGACCTGGAACTGGCAGTATTAAGATGGCAGCATGCCCAGATTGTCTGCCCTGCAGTACATTGTTGACATTTCATAACCTCAACCTCTCACTTCCTCACTCTCCATTTTATAATCTTGTGCACACTGATAGATGGATGAACTTTGATCTGAGTCAGCGCTGTAAGTGTGTGTGTGTTAGTGTGCGCTGAACTCTACACTACACCCCTTATGCTATGACCCTCACCTTGTACTAGTGGCTGACAGCCCACTTTCCCTCCTGTTTTTTTGGTGTTTGCCAAAAAGACACACCCCCTAAACTACTCTGTAAGATCACTACCCCTACCCCCACATTCTCTCACTCTCTTTCTCTCTCACACATTTTCTTTCTCTCTCTCTCTCTCACACTTTTTTTCTCTCTTCCCCTCCTCCCTTGTCTGCTGAAGCCAACTGCTAAGGACCATGGGATTTTGGCACAGCTCTGAGCCCTTCACATTTCAGCCTCCCAATCTAGGTCACTGTGATATGTTTTTATTTTTTCTGTAAATGTTTGGCCTCAGCTTGGCTACAGTACATTGTCAGTATCTTGAGACAAGTGTGTGCAGATGTACATGTACTTCCTCTGGGTCGTCTCAGTTTTCATGTTGATGTGAACTAATAAAGTGATACGTCATTCCAGAGGAGCTGGTCTGTTAGCTGACTAACAGAGAGAGGTAGAACAATGGTGTCACTGAGGGAGGCTTGTGTACACACAGCAGTGCCCTGCCCTAAATTAACCCTAAAACCCTCTTACTACGTGCGTGTGCCTTTGTCCACCTCAGATTCAGAATGAGGTGACTGTTGGATTAGTAACTGCCGTCCAACCAATGATGCCATCACTAATGCTTTAGGCTCAGTGCCACACCTCCAACCTCCATCCTTCCCATCCCTTCTTATAACACTGAGTTCACACATTCACCATAAAATAGGGTTTCATCATTGTCTTTATGCTGGATCTCTTACTTGTTTAGTCCGTTTGTTGTAACATTTTGCTCTGTTGTAGGCTTTATTCAATTGAGTAGCTCCTCCTTTTAGTCTTCCTGTTGTTGTTTTATTGCCTCAGTGCAGCCATAAAGGCCAATTCTCCTTTTGCAGGCAGCCATGAAATGGGAAGGCTTTTGCCAAGGTGTAAAATAGCCCATGCATCTGAATCAAGAGTGTCCTGTTTGTTTGATATGTTGATATGTGGACATTGATAACAAATCTACAAAGTCTAGCAAAAATTCATAAATGCATTATCCCAAAAAAATCAGATTTTATTCTGCACCATCATGTGAGGCATGTGTATCCTAAATGGAGCATGCTGTCCTCTCTCTCTTTCTCCTCCCTCCCCCCCAGTCAGTCAGTGTTCTGCCTCTCTTCTAGTCAGTCATTCAGTGGTACTGTGATATGATCAGATGTCTGGCTGACTGGCTGGCCCTCATCCTCATCAGACCTTAATGAATAGGACAGCTGTGTTGACAGTCTCTGGGCTGGGCCCTAGTGCATCATGGGGCATGGCTTTTGTTGATCAGCCCTGATCTGAGCCCGATCCTCTGCACTGGCGCGACCTCCATTCACTCTGTCCACTCCCTGCACAACGTGAGAGAGAGAGCGCTTGTCGGTCCCAGCAGAAGTTCATCCACTCCCACACAACCCATTATTCCATTATTCATTGGCCTTGAGCACACTGTACTGTAGTCTTCCCTCTGGCTGACTACAGCAGTGACTCTATAGATGCATCCCAAATGGTACCCTATTCCCAATAAAGTGCACTACTTTTGACAAGATACCAATGGGCCTCGGTCAAAAGTAGTGCACTTTATAGGGAATAGGGAGCCATTTGAGACAGACAACTCACTGTTTTCTAACTTCTGCAGATGTGACTAACTTCAGTGACCTGCTTCATTTGCTCCTGAGGCGTCCCTCCACCAAGTAGATACTGTATTTCCTAAGGAAGATGACCCTGACCCTGATAGTTGGGTAGGATATAAACTTTAAAGTGACCTAGCCAACTTGTTGTTTTGGTATCCAGTAAGAGTTAAGAGAGTGCAGGAGTCATGTCAGAGTAGAGTCGGAGCATCATCCTCCCCCACTGTGTTTAATTATACATCGATCTGGTGGTGAAAATAGCTCTGGCTGATTTACTGGCTGCTGGCACAGCAGAGCCGAGGACTAAGAGAAACACACACACCACCACACGCGCACACACATGCACATACATGTACACACACACACACTGAGGACTGACAGAGAATCTAGTGGTGAGTGGTGCCAGCCCTGGCACTGACCCCTCACTGTGTTCCCATGTCAGCCACTCAGCACACTGCCCTGTCCTGGCCTACTGTCAATGCAATCACAGTCACCACATATGGGGGAGAATAGTAGTCCAAAATAGTCTGTTGATGGTTGAAACACTCCATCGTCTTAAGGGCACACTTGTCTATTTTGGATGGGGGCGATAAAGTGATATAATGGAGCTTATAGTAAATAATGTGTGTGTATATTGAGATGTTTTTTGTTGTTGCGTAGCAGCCCTTATCTGACTGAACACTGTATTTGCTAGAGCTGTTTTAAGCTTAAATACATATAAGCCTATCAAATCAAATCAAATTGTATTTGCCACATGCGCCGAATACAACCAGTGTAGACCTTACAGTGAAATGCTTACTTACAAGCCCTTAACCAACAATGCAGTTTTAAGAAAGTGTTAAGTAAAAACAGAGAAGTTAAAAATTGCAAATAATTAAAGAGCAGCAATAAAAGAACAGTAGGGAGGCTATATAAAGGGGGTGCCGGTACAGAGTCAATGTGCAGGGGCACCGGTTAGTTGAGGTAATTGAGGTAATATGTACATGTGGGTAAAGTTAAAGTGACTATGCATAGAAAATAAACAGAGAGTAGCAGCAGCGTAAAAGAGGGTGGGGGGGACAATGCAAATAGTCTGGGTAGCCATGATTAGCTGTTCAGGAGTCTTATGGCTTGGGGGTAGAAGCTGTTAAGAAGCCTTTTGGACCTAGACTTGGTGCTCCAGTATAAGAGTACAAATAAACATTTGTAGACATATTGAAAGTAAAATCACAGCCTATCATCCTCTCTGTAAAATATACAATTTAACAAAACACATAGGCCTATTGTGTAACAGTCAATTTAGAATATGCTAGACTTCCCATGGTTCCTAAGTAAATTAAATATTGCAGTGTGTTTTCTTTTATAGAAGACATTTTGTGTTCATGTAAGGTCAGTGTGCCGTGAAGGAGTTAACCAGTCAGTGGTGTGTCTCAGCGTTTTCCCAGCATGCCCTATAAACCTGACAGTGGGGACAGGAGCCTGAGCTTGCCTGGCAGTATCCTAGGCCTCTGGCTGGCCCATGTGACCAGACTAAACAAGGAAAGTGCTGTCTGTCAGTCTGTCCCACAGCCCCTCTAGTCTACTGGGCCAAAGTTCAACCACTGCATCCAGATGCCTGCAAGCAATTATACATCCACATGCAAAGCTGCAGGAGTGGGGCTAGGAACGGGGAAGGGGAGGTTACTCTAGGGCGTTTGGCACTGTTGCCATAGCGAAGCTCACTGCATCCCGCTTGAGGAAAGGTCAGGTAGATCATCTGTCTTTTGTTAATTTTTCTTCTCTTTTTTCTTCTTTTGCTTAGCTACGGTTGCCAGGGTAAAAACTGAATCTTCTTTTCTTTTCAACCAGGCTTATGGAAGAAGAACAATAAGTTACAGTTGCACTTCAAAGCTAAATTTGACAACAAATAAACAATAGCTGTTCGCTGTGAAGGGTATGTGAGGTTTAAAGTTGATGATGTGTTTTGGTGTTGTTTACATGTCTTGTTAATGGAGATGTAGTTATGAAGCCGAATATTATTTTTTGACGTCTCACGCCTTTGCAACCAGAGAATATGACCATAATTAGAAATCCTACTAATGCAGTAGGAGTGCAGACTACTTCAACCCTAATATTCCCCATGCCCCCCCACCCCTGTGATACAGCACCCTTCAGGCCTGACCCCCATAGCCCTGGCAGGCGTTTGATTTGTGTCCTGATCCATCACGTCCCTCCACAGGCACAACTGTCCTGCCCCATTGTTATGAACCAAGGGGGAGGTGGGACGACCTCTATTCACCCTCTACCCCATAACCTCCGCCACCCACCCCAATCTCAAAATGTGCAAGACATCAGGTCATTGCTCTTTGTCCAGTGTCTACCCCCCCGTCTCTCTCTCATTCATCTACTTGCCAGACGTTGCGCTGTGGTGTTGTTTTTTAACCAAGTCAAATGTCATCATGCCTTCTATTAGCCATATGCATCCATTTTGCACCAGTCAAACCTCTTATTCTTGTTGTGGGTCAGATCAACATGTAACTAGCAGAGAAATGGTTAACCTCTGTGTGAGAGGGAGAGCACTACTGCTTCAGCCCGCCTTTCTAATGAAGCCCTCAGGACTTTGTTTTCATCTGAACTGCCCCGACCCAAGTGTGTCTGAATCACTCTCAACATGCTCCACTGCCTCGCTCTCTCTCCCTCTCTCTCTCACTTTTTAATGTTTGATGTCTCTGGAGGGAAAGAGAGGGGGGAGAGAGGGAATGAAAGAGGAATGAGAGTAACCGAGAGAGAATGAAAGAGGGAGCAAGAGAGAGAGGGAAAGAGTGTGCGAAAGAGAGCGGTGAAGAAAGCTGTGAGAGTGATCAGCATGAGTGACCCCTCCATAGATAGTTGGTGTGTTGAGTGATCAGGTTGTCTAATGGACACACTTGAGTAGCTCAGGGAGTGTGGGATGCAGACCTGGATCCAAATAGTATTTTAAATATTTTAAATACTATGACCATTTGATTGTCTGCCTCCAGTACCAGATGGGCGGCATTTGCACTTCCATTGGTTTCATTGTGCCAGGAAAGCTCAATCAATCACAGATAATGTATTTGAAAGATGTTGAATACTTTTTGAACCCAAGGGGGTGTGTGTGTGTGTGTCATACATGTTCTTTGTTTTCCCTGTGCTGTAGTAGATTCAGTTGAACAGGGTACTAAGGCCCCACTGACCCCTAACCTCCAGCCACAGTGTACCCTGGCTGGCATACATTCTAAAATAAATAACCTTTTCAAAGGTTGGGTCCAGTGTGCTCAGTGTGTGAATCTTTTGCATTGTAAGTAGTAGGCTACATATTCTAAATGCAGCAGTGTGGTTCACAGGCAAAAACTGTTTTTTCAATCTAAAACTGGCCCACCATTTTGTTGAATTGAAGTCAGGCTACTGTTTTGGTTGGTTGGTGTGCTGCAGTAGTCTAGCCAGGCAGAGAAGGGTGACGTACCTACATAGGCCTCAGGCAGTTTTAACATTGTCCCAAATGGCACCCTATTCCCGATATAGTGCACTACTTTCAACCAGAGCCCCACTGTAACTCTGTCTTCCCCTCTTCATCTTTCAGAGAACTGCCAGACGACCCCAACGTAGAATGGAGCATCTCAATGACCTCCTCTCTAATCCTGAAGCACATCAGAGCACACTCCATCAACCTGGTATGATGATCAACTAATCACTGAATCTCACTATTATTTATCAAGTAGCCAATTCTATACTGTTCTGTATCTGATTGATTGAATCACTTTTTTCTCCTGTGAGTGTTTTTCTAACGAAACCATACTGAAAATACTAGATTATTTGTATAGACAGTTTTGGCACCACAGTCTTCTGGCCATTGTCAATAGTATTTTGTATCTGTGTATGTCTCTCACAGGCTTCCCAAGCTCCACTGATAATGAACTGAAAGAGGGTCACCTCTTCCTTTCTTTGTATTTACGGCCTTACATGTAAACTAGCCTGATCCCAGATCAGTTTGTGCTGTCTGTCTTGCCAACTCCTATAGTCATTGTCATGCCAAATAATGGCAATGAGCATAGGAGTTGGCAAGACGGCACAAACAGATCTAGGACCAGGCCACATGTTATCTCTTAGAAACAACATGGCTGCTGTCTGCAGCAGCAGAATATGATTGTGGCGGTTGGAGCTCTGGTCACTGTCGGCATGTTTACTCCCAGATTTCTATCATCCGCACAAAGACGTTCCAGGAAATTTACAAAAAGGAATTTGGGAATTGAGATCTTAACTTTTTTTTTCTTCTTTCATGTCCGTCCGCAACCATTAGTATTTTGACAAAAGCTGAACCCAGTCTGTCTGCTTTCTCAGATTAACAATTAAGCAGGAGAGTGCACAGCAGGATGCTAGCAATTTCCCTCAAAACCAAACAGCTCACTGTAGGCTATCCCACTGATCTGTTTTTTATTTTGATCAGACTACAAAACAGTTGGATAGATATTTCTAACCCATCAAATTGTATTTGTCACATGCGCCGAATACAACAGGTGTAGTAGACCTTACTGTGAAATGCTTACTTACGAGCCCTTAACCAACAATGCAACGTTTTCAAAGGTAAGTAAGAACATTTAGCTAAATAAACGAAAGGAAAAATACTATCACAATAAAATAACAATAGCGAGGCTATAAACAACGGTTACCGGTACCGAGTCAATGTGCAGGGGTACGGGTTAGTTGAGGTAATATGTACATGTAGGTAGGGGGAAAAGTGACTATGCATATATAATAAACAGAGTAGCAGCAGTGTGTGTGTGTTGGAGTGTCAGTGTAGTATGTGTGAGTGTATGGTTAGAGTCCAGTGAGTGTACATTGAGCCTGTGCAAGAGAGACAGTGCAAAATAATAAGAATACAATAATAGTCTGGGTAGCCATTTGATTATCTGTTCAGCAGTCTTATGGCTTAGGGGTAGAAGCTGTTAAGGAGCCTTTTGGTCCCAGACTTGGCGCTCCGGTGCCGCTTGCTGTGCGGTAGCAGAGAGAACAGTCTATGACTTGGGTGGCTGGAGTCTTTGACCATTTTTTGGGCCTTCCTCTGACACCGCCTGGTATACACTCTTAGAAAAAAAGGTGCTATCTAGAAACAAAAAGGGTTCTTCAGCTGTCCCCATAGGAGAACCCTTTGAATAACTTATTTTGGTTCCAGGTAGAACCCTTCCCAAAAAGGGTTCTCCTATGGGGACAGCCGCATAACTTTTTGAGGATCTGAGGACCCAGGCCAAATCTTTTCAGCCTCCTGAAGGGGAATAGACGTTTTCGTGCTCTCTTCATGACTGTCTTGGTGTGTTTGGACCATGATAGGTCCACCATGATAGGTCCTTAGTATGTGGACACCAAGGAACTTGAAGCTCTCGACCTGTTCCACTACAGCCCCTTTGATGTGAATTGGGGCGTGCTCTGCCCTTTGTCTTGCTCACGTTGAGGGAGAGGTTGTTGTCCTGGCACCACACTGCCAGGTCTCTGACCTCCTCCCTGTAGGCTGTCTCATCGTCGTCGGTGATCCAGCCTACCACCACTGTGTCATCGGCAAACGTAATGATGGTGTTTGAGTTGTGCGTGGCCATGCTGTCGTGGTGAACAGAGAGGACAGGAGGGGACTAAGCACGCACCACTGAGGGGCCCCTGTGTTGAGGGTCAGTGTGGCGGATATATTGTTGCCTACGTACTTTGGTGCGAAAAGTGCAAATAAATCCCAGAACAACAGCAAAGGACCTTGTGAAGATGCTGGAGGAAACAGGTACAAAAGTATCTATATCCACAGTAAAACGAGTCCTATATCGACATAACCTGAAAGGCCGCTCAACAAGGAAGAAGCCACTGCTCCAAAACCGCCATAAAAAAGCCAGACTACGGTTTGCAACTGCACATGGGGACAAAGATCATACTTTTTGGACAAATGTCCTCTGGTCTGATGAAATAAAAATAGAACTGTTTGGCCATAATGACCATCGTTATGTTTGGAGGAAAAAGGGCGATGCTTGCAAGCCGAAGAACACCATCCCAACCGTAAAGCACAGGGGTGGCAGCATCATGCTGTGTGGGTGCTTTACTGCAGGAGGGACTGGTGCACTTCACAAAATAGATGGCATCATGAGGAAGGAAAATTATGTGGATATATTGAAGCAACATCTCAAGACATCAGTCAGGAAGTTAAAGCTTGGTCGCTAATGGGTCTTCCAAATGGACAATGACCCCAAGCATACTTCAACATTTGTGGCAAAATGGCTTAAGGACAACAAAGTCAAGGTATTGGAGTGGCCATCACAAAGCCCTGACCTCAATCCTATAGTAAATGTGTGGGCAGAACTGAAAAGCGTGTGCGAGCAAGGAGGCCTACAAACCTGACTCAGTTACACCAGGAATGGGCCAAAATTCACCAAATTTATTGTGGGAATCTTGTGGAAGGCTACACGAGTTTGACCCAAGTTAAACAATTTAAAGGCAATGCTACCGAATACTAATTGAGTGTATGTAAACTTCTGACCCACTGGGAATGTGATGAAAGAAATAAAAGCTGAAATAAATCATTCTCTCTACTATTATTCTGACATTTCACATTCTTAAAATAAAGTGGTGATTCTAACTGACCTAATACAGGGAATGTTTACTAGGATTAAATGTCAGGAATTGTGAAAAACTGAGTTTAAATGTATTTGGCTAAGGTGTATGTAAACTTCCGACTTCAACTATAGGTATTACAGACTCGGTCAGGGAGAGGTTGAAAATGTCAGTGAAGACACTTGCCAGCTGTTCGGGATTATGCACAAAGATTAACTAAATCAGAAAAGAGACTACAGAAATTTAAAGTTTTCCACCTTTCCCATAATATAACATATTCCTATTGTTTTACTGCTGTTAGTTTTTATCATGTAAGTCTAAGCCTAGAACAAGCAAAGAAAGAGTTAAAGCAGATATCCACCTCTCGCCCCTCTTGGAAGCCATTTTTATTATCTGTTCGGTTTGGCAACAACTAATATTTCCAGAAACTGGTGTTTGTACATGTAATTATATTTTGGCTCTTCCAAGTCAACTCTGGCAGATGTAAAATGTCTCCCTCAGGCCAGTAAATGGCAAGGGATGACCCTGCTCTGGGTTAGAAGGTGTGTGGTGGCCTCCTTTATGTTAGGTTTCAGGGGCATAATAATGGTACATTTATCCTCTGCCTCACTCAAAAACTGCTGCGTCTTTAGTCATGTTATTTTTCTTTCCCTTTGACCTGCTTTCTCCCCTGGTTCTCTGGTGAACAGGCATGCAGGCAGAAAAGGGCTCTTAAATATCAGTTGTCTCCTGCCAAGCTGCATTCTGCTGTCAGTTTGAGTCCCAGATGGCACCCTATTCTAGTGCACGACTTTTGACCAGGGCCCATAGGGCTCTGGTCAAAAGGACTGCACTATATAGGAAATAGTGTGCCATTTGGGAGGCAGGCAGAGACAGACATTCAAGACAACCTCCATTAACCAGACAGAGAGAACATTTATCTCTTTATTTTGCATGTAGCCAACATTTCACATTGATATTTGATAGCTGTCTTATGTTATGGCATAAAGTATCTTCAAATGAATATTGTTGTTGTTTCAGGTGCTGACCTTCGATGGAAGGGGAGTGAGTGGCCATAGCAATCACACTGCCATCTACAAGGCTGTCAGGTACGAGCTAGACTATGTCCTTTAAACACTGTCCGTCATTGTAAGGCTGACACGTGTGTCCTTTAGATTTTATTGTATATGCCGTTTTTGATCCGTTTGTGGAAAGCACATGCCGTCCCAAGGGATGTACTCTAGGAAACACATATTGTCCACAGATCCAGGCCAGAACCTGGACAATAAACCAGCCCTGTAGGCTACATTCCTATACTGCATAATTATAAAACATACATGCTAAACATCCCAGCACACATCAACCTCCCCTCCCCCCACTCCCCTACAAACAAACACACACACACACACACACATTCAAAAACACACACACTGTTTTGCATGATTCCTCTGTTGCATATTTGAGAGGTCATCCAAACCCACACTCCACCACTGGATCTGCAGATGGCCCTGCTCTCAGAAACCCACAGGAAATCACGTCCTGAAGAGAGGAGGGAGGAGAACTAGATGAGAAGAGTAGGGAGGAGAGAGGAGGATCGCTGTGGTCTGGAGAACTGAAGAGGACACCAGTCCAACAGTTGCATCAGACTGTTGTGAAATCAAATGAAATGAATGTTTTTGTGTTTGGTCATATCACAGTCTCTCATGATAGACTGGAATAAATGTTACAAATCGAGGAGCTGGCCAGTGCGCACAAGAGATTTGGTTCTGAGTTCCTTCCGAGATTATTGTGATGTGTAGCTACACTACAGTGTAGTACAGTGAGTGAACAGAACATATGTGTTCATTGACTAGTGCTGCCTGCTTGGTCTCTTCCTCTCTGAGCTGAGCCTCGCTGGCTCTCCTCCAACACCCAGACTTCATCTCGTGTCTGAGAGGATGAGTGTGTTGTGTTGTCCAGATCATATCCCATGATTCGCATTCGACTTAAACTCACAAGTGATGGGCACAATTTTATTTTAAAAAACGTTGTGCAAGTGAATTTAGAAAGCCATCGGTATTTTGTTAACTTGGTTTAATTCTCCAGTGAGAGCTTAGACTGAACAGGAAAGAGGAGAAGTGAAATGTTCTCTAGCTTTCAGACCGTGATGACAGTGTGAGAGGAGAGGGAGGGTTACTGTAGCGAGTGTGGAATGTGACATTGAACATCCAGAGACCGTTATCATGAACCACATGACAATTCATTAGAACACATCAGCAGGTTGTTACTGCTGCTATTACCATCTCAATTCCCTCACCATCATCAATAATTGAGGAGACAACCATTCCCAATTGCATATTATCCTCTTCCTAACATTTGACAGGCTACTTTGCTGCCTTGCTGCTGTGGCCAGAGAAACTGAACCTTTGGGTCTAATATGGCTGGAAGGGCCCTACTGTGTCCTGAAAATGATTGTCTATGGTTCACACCCACAAACTTTTTCACTGCCCTGAACTGGCAGTGTAATTAGTTCACTTTCCAAATTGTAAGTAACTATTTGTCTCATAGGAAAACCTGGGGGAAAAGCAAGTAGGCCTATCTGTAGGATTTTCTTGCAAGTCAAAGTTTGTGTGTGCTTAGACCTCCAATAACTACTGTATTTTTGTTGTTGTTGCTTGTCTCTACCAACAGCTATCTGGCTTCCATTGGGAACATACCAGATGGCAAGTATTTTAACCTTTTACATTTTTATTTGACCAAGCACTTCTCAAATACATGTATTCGGATAATCATTATCAGCCTGGTAAGGTATTTAGCCTATTATAAACTATACACCTAAAAACATTTGCATCAGTTACATGACATGATGGTAAATGGAGTCCAAACTGGGACACTTATAAACTCATAAGGACAAGAAGAGAGAAGTGATCCTAAAGCAGTGTAACTGGAGCCTTGGCAAAGACCGCCATCTAGTGTTGAGATTAGTGTGTGTCACTTGCACTTCTCAGTCAGCTGGTGGCTGTAGGGACACAACAAACTATCACCCAGTGCTTTAACTGAAAATCACTCCCCTTTATCACTGCCACCATTTGTCCCTTTCTCCCGGCTGGATGTGAATCTATTCCCATTAACAACACCCTCCCTCCTCTGTTACACTTGTTTCCTCCAACTCATCATGGCTTTGGCCTTTGTAAGATAGTGGAGCCACATCGTCACAGCCCCTCCTAAAGTGTTGCACCGCTCAGGCCAGGCCAGGGTCAAACTTTTAAATCCCTCTTAATGTAGCAGCTGGGCAGATCTCTCTCACTCTCTCTTCATCATCTCATGTTTTTTCCCCCTAGTTAACTCCCTCTTGGCCAAGATGAATCTGCCTCCCTCCCTGAAGTCTGCTCTAAACCTTCCTCTTACATATCATTCCGACCCTTGACCCCCGCTGTCTAGATCTTGTAAATGAAGAAGTTGTACTGTATTACTGTGCCACATCATGGCTCACACTAGAAAATATAGCATGTTTTAAGTGACGTTCTGAGACCTTTAGAGTGGCACTGTCCTGATCAAAAGGAGGACACAAACAAGACCATTTAACACTCTGTACCATGTCCTCCTTTCCCATCATCTACAGCAGACGAGACAGAACACCTTTCCATTACAATAGGATGTGAGATCAACCTATTGATTACATTTCAGCCAGGACCATTTCATCCAGTGATGAGCATTGTTGAGAGAGGGATGGTTTCTATTGCAATAGTTGATTAGATGTGAACATGCCACACCCAGACCTTACCGTACATGAGTGTGCTATCACATTGGTACTCTGTATTCAGTGTTGAGAGGGGGAGAGAGAAAGAAATCTCAATGTGATTCTAAAGCCTGTTCACACAGTTGCATACTATAATCCCCTCTCGTTTTCACCAGTTTACCCAAAGCCTCTTTTGCCCCATGAACCATTTACTGTAGATATCCAAGTCTCCCAAAAACATCGGACAATATGACTGTACAAACCCACAGTAACTCTTTGCTAGTAGCTTAATTTCCTGTCTGGTCATATTTGCCTCCACTCGAAATATGGCTTGTCTTTCCATATTATACCTATCTTTGTCTCCAAGACTTCAACACACTAATTATTCTACATTTATGTTATGTAAACCCTGTAAATTATCTGTGTTTTTCCATTGACTTTCTGGGTGAGATGTAAATTGCAAAAAAAGTACACTAACTAGGCTAGGATTCTCCATTCTCCCACAGACTGCAGTCTCCTCTCTCTGTCGACCATTGGTGTCCTCAGGAAGTACCTATCCTTCCTGGAGCTGCCTATCAGCTGGCTCCTCCCATCAGATCTCTGCTGCATCATAGGCTCAAAGGGCTACGGCCAAGCTAAGGTGAGCCTGTCATCAGCCTATACTATCAGGCATGAAATAGACAAATGTTACACCAGTTCCACTATCATCTATTTTCCTGTTATTATGGGACCAACGTCATTAATACATGTAATAGCCTACTAGATGTATAGTTAGAGTGAGACGTATAAAAAAAGCATTGGGATTTACATCCGCAAGTGTATAAGACGATCCCTAAGCTCGGTGTACAAACAGTGAAAGTCCTCGCTCTCTCTTTCTCTATGAAAGTGAAATTAGGTCTCAACATCTGACTTGACTGGTACTGGCACTGCGTACATGTAGCGTATTTCACTATAAATATTGATCTATCAGCGTTAGAGAAAATTGTCAGACACCCCTCGCTGGACATCAGTCATTACAGACATACAAATTGATTATAACTGCTGGAGAACTTCATGTTTTTACCTTGCATCAGTATTTATAGGGAAATACATTACATGTACGCAGTGCCAGTACCAGTCAATTCAGGTGTTGAGAACTAATTTCACTTTCAGAGAGGGAGCGAGGACTTTCACTGTATGTACACAAGCTTAGGGATCGTCTTACACAATTGCGGTTGGAAATCCCAATGCTGTTTATATACATGCCTCACTCTATGTCTGTAATGACTGATGTCCAGCGAGGGTTGTCTGACAATCTTCTCTAACTCTGATAGATCTTTCTCTACTCTAATAAACTCCTCTCCTTTCTATTCACCAGAGGGCCATGCTCTGTCACCGTACTCAACTCCTGTGGTTTCGTTACCTGTACATTTGGTTTTCACGCTACATGATTATCAACACATTCCAAGTTATTAATCAAGGACCAAAGAATCTGAAGATATATTAGTCAAAAATGAGGTTCCTGATTAATCTTCTGAGAACACTGTTACTTGGGTTTGTTAATCTTACTGTAATCAGTTTGCACATCTTTTTATATGTTTTGCCTCTTCTGACATATTCAAATTATTGATCTCATAGCACTGATATATTCAGACCTACCTATTGATTGAATGTAGATATTGTATTTTTCTAACTTTTTGTTGTTGAAGGAAATACATTATTAAAGTTGATCTTCCTGTCATTGCCAACATTGTTAGTTGGGAACAGTTTACTTATGATTCTTAATACACTATTATTCTCCGTTTGCTGTAAGAATGTTGACATATACTGACACTGTAAATGAATAGTGAATTTGACAAATGTAAGAAAAATGTGAATACATAGACATTGATTGTATCCAAACAGGGTAGGTTTGGTATTTTTATTTTTGGAAATGATGTACAAAAGTTAGAACAAATGTTCAAATTGTTGATGAACCAATAAAGTTAATTTGATTTAGAAAAAGTTGTCTCAGTTATAACACAATAAGGGACTGTGTTTGATCTCAGCTGTGTGTGTGTGCTACAGGCTTGGACAAGTCTCTGATATTCGGGTGGTTCTTCATGGTCTCCTCATACTTCTGCCCACAGAACTTCTCTACTGTCACACTGCGTACAGTACCTGGGTCCAAACAGTGTGGAGCTATGCCTGGGGTGGGAACAAACACACACACACACAAACCTTTTGGTTCAGTTTCATGCATGCGAGACACTCTAATCCAATGCTATCCTCACCGTTTTACCACAAACAACAATACAGGGCATATTTCAGGTTTTAATAATAAGCAAAGGCAAACATGACTGCTACTGTGTTTGCTACTGGTTGTCCTTACCATATCCATCTGGATTGGAACGTGGGGTGAAGAAACTCTGGACTCCACAAATACTACAAAATGTGTGCTTGCCAATGTGTGTATTAAATGTGTATGTGTTAATATTCTCCAAACCCTAAAACAAGAAATTAACCAAATTAACATCAAATTGACTAATCTGGTAGAGTTATTACCAAACTTCACCCTGTAAAAATGTTGTATTACCTGTAATAGGGTAAACTGATTTTCTGGCACAATGAAATGATGGTTTTGCTTCTTGGTGCAGATGCTACAGCTAGATAAAGAAACCAGAATGAGTCATATTGTGATGAACATGGTCAGTAAGTTATAATTCCGTAATAGCAATATGATTGTAAAAGAATCAAGACAGTTCATCTATAGAGGTTTTGTAATTTGATCAGTAAGTAAGTAAGCCTTGTCCAAGCCAAACCAGCACAGTTTCCTTTTTTTTTGCTCATTCTCAAACCTGTATCTCCAATTCTCCATCACTATAAATTGGGGCTCCAGATTTGCAATGTTTATCCTCCTAAGACCCAGCAATTCATTTTTTCCTCTCTAGTGGACATCAGTTCTTGGTCCGTATCTCTGAGGCCATACAAGCCACTGTATTAAGTCCTGTTGTCCATTTGAGAGGACATTCTGGGCTTTTCAATGATATCATGTGTGGGGGTGTGACCTTGACAACTTTATCTTCCTGGTTCATTTTATGGACATTTGAAAAGAAGTGTGTGTAATTATGAATTGTATTTTTGTGAGTTTGATATTCAAATTGTTTCTAGTAAATTTATATCTCAGGAATAGTGAAGTGAGTCGTCAGGACTGTGTAATAATGTTTTCACATTAAATAAGAGCTAAATATGAGTTTATCAAGAAATGTCCTCTAGTGGACACCCAGATGCCACAACTATGTATTTCACCTACTGTACCCATTGACTCCATGTAAATTTGTTCATATTTACGTCCTAATGACCACTACAGAGGACAATTTTGCACATAAAATAAAATATACATTATATTTTGTAACATCTTTTCTTGGTAACATTTTTCTTTCACCCCAAACAAAAAATAATAATCCAACACTTTTTTTTCAGGTCTCAGGATTATAGCCTGCCCTTTCTATTGCTGTAGCAGTTAACCGTATCTGTAATGGATCACTGTTGAAATGTTGCAGACCATACTCGCAGTCGAAAACCAGAAGGTCTGGGGAATTCCAGACTTGGAATCTGACAGCCCCACAATGGCATCCGCCTGTGTGCTTCACTCGTTCCACCCTGTGTACAGCAACACAACACATTTTGACTGTTCATGAGGCATGGCATAACTTCAATAACAGTTTAATGATGTTCATAGATCGACAAGACATTGTGCTACGCACCGTTTTTCCATTGCAACATTTAATGAAATTGAATACGAATTCCAGTGTATTCCATTAAATATTTTTGAAATCGATGATCAGAAATGTCAGCAAGTTAAAATCCCTCAAGCACTACCGTAGTTTGTAGGTTGATATTGCAAGAGAAAGTCCCTTATTGCTTGTGAGCAATATGAGATGTCTCTAAATATGGCTCTGCATTACATTGCCAACTTCTGCTGGAACCATGTCCGACTCCACTCCTGCATGCTCTTCTCTCTTCTTTCTTGTCACCGTAGGCCCATTCAACTACTGTGGTTTCGTTGCCTCTATCAAAGAGTACCAATATAAAAAAGCTTTTGCATAATCAACACTTGAAATTAATTGTGAACTTGCAGAAATAAATATACAAACACTTAGAGATTGGTTGTGACCAAACAGAGTAGGTTTGGTCTTTTTATTTCAGACACTTTTTGATTTGTTTGAAGAAACAGTTGGCTCAGTAATAGGGGACTGTCTGTTTCTATCTCAGCTGTGTGTGTCTGCTACAGGCTTGGACATGCCTTTGATAGTCTGGTGGTTCTGCATGCTCTCCTCCCACTTCTTTCCACAGAACTTCTCTACTGTCACACTGCGTACCGTACCTGGGTCCAGACAGTGAGGAGCTATGCCTGGGGAAAAACAAACACACACATACACAAACCAGTCTGTTCACATTCATGCATGGGACACACTCCAACAGCCCATCCTCCCTGTTTTACCACAAATATGACATGGTGCGTCAGCATAAAGAAAAAGTCAACATGAGTGATTGATACTGGTCGTCCTTACCATATCCATCAGGATTGGAGCGTGGGGTGTAGAAACTCTGGACTCCACAGATCCTACAGAATGTGTGCTTGGCAGCGTGTGTATTGAATGTATATGTGGTCAGATGATCCCAACCCTTTAAAACAAGAAAATCAACTAAGTTAAATATTCATTCATTGCAGGATTCACTAGCAATAGCTGTTAGAAACCTCTATACATTGTCCTACCTGTAAAAGGGTAAACTGATTCTTTGCCACAATGAAATGATGGTTCTGCTTCTTGGTGCAAATACTACAACTAGATAAAGAAACATGAGTGAGTCATTTTGTCATACTGCATTTCTCCTCATTAATTACAGAGTATAATGATATTATGTCCAGTTAATAGCAATATAACATAAATTAGTCATGTCAGTTCCCCATCTTTGTGATTTGAACCGATTTTTCTCATTATCAGTCAGACCTGTCCCACTGGGCACAGACTTCAGTTCAACGTCTAGTTTTTATTGACATTTAGTTGAGTTATCAATTCCTGTGAATGCAACGTGAAATCAACCAAAAAGGTCACCCTTTCATTGGATTTAGGTTTAAAGGTTGGGTGAAAAAATTACAAAATTCCCTTACTTTATTATTTTTTGCAAATCCCCTTGCCGCGTTCATATACTAGCTGGAACTAAGACATTTCCGACTTGCTATTCGTTGAACACAGCAAGTGTTAACTACAACCAGATAGCAAGTCGGACATTTCAGAGTTTCCTAGTTCCGACTGGCACGTGAACGCGGCAACTCAGTTTTCCACGTTGATTCAACGTCATCAAATTGAATTATTTGGTTGCAATGACTTGGAAACAACGTTGATTTAAACCGTTTTTGCCCAGTGGGGTATCTATTCCATATATAATAAAAGGGAGGCCTAGATGTCCAGTGTTTATTAAACCATTCTGTAGTGGATCCATGTGAAAAGATTAGATTATCTTTGTGTTAGGTATGTCAGGTATTAGGCTACTGTAATATGGTAAAGAACCGGCATACTCGCAATCGAAAACAAGAAGGTCTGGGGAATTCCAGACTTCGAATCTGACAGCCCCACAATGGCATGTGCCTGTGTGCTTCACGTGATCCATTCCCAGTACCACCCTGTATAAAGACAACACAACCAATTTAGACTGTTCGTGATGCATTACTTCATGCTTCTTTTCAAAACTGACAGAGGCTTTTTTTCGGGAGATACGCACCGTTTTCCCGTGCAACGTTTCAATGGTATGGAAAGCGTATTGTGTTCCAGTGTATTGTATTCAATGAAATATTCCACCATCCAAGATACTGACGTGTCACTTAACAAGGTTATGCCGCGTTCAAAACAACTGGGAACTCGGAAAAACTCGAGGTCAAATCACGACGTCAGTGATTTTCAGGTCGGAAAGTCGGAGCTCTAGAAAGAGGCCCGAGTTCACAAGTTGGAATTCCGAGTTGGATGACCGTTCAAATAGATTTTTCCCAGTCGGAGCTCGTTTTTACCGAGTTACCAGTTGTTTTGAACGCACTAAAATCGGAAGTCGGAGATTTCCGAGTTACCAGTTCCGAGCCCCCAGTTGTTTGCGAAACAACTTCCCTTGCTTACGTGGAATCACGTGGAGTCTGCCACTGTTGCCACCTTCTGTAACCATGTCCCTCCCACCTTTCATGCTGAATCATGCTGTCCCAAAACACTGATACTGTATCCAAAGCTCATGAATAGCTTGGTAACAGTTGACAAACAAATACTCAAGTTTAATTTAATTATCCTTTATGCTATTCACCACTACATTTGATTGGATTATCTGATGAATAAAGAACAATACATTTCAAATTAATAGGGATGATCACATCATTGAGTAGAGAGTTATAAGAGCTTTATCCAAAAAGGGCTGTGGTTACTGTAGGACACAATAAACATATATCCACATCTGTCTGTCTGTTGTGAGATCCCTATTCAATCGCTTCTCATATTTTGTAAAACAATCATTTACATTTTCTCAAATCACATCAACACTGCTGAAGCAGCTCTTTATATACATTACTCAACATAGACTTATGGAACATGTTTTGCATGAAAAGTTGTCCTCCCTCCCATAATTACAAACAGTCAGCCTGGGTTGCAAAGTACAGCAGGCTTGCACAAACACATTCCAGTTAAGCTCAACCAGTCTTGAGGAAAGAGTGACGTGGCGATCACGCGTTGGGATTGAGTCACATGAAGAACCAACAGTCCACAGTGCTGCTGTGTCTCCGTATGGGAATACTGTGACTGACCTAAATGACAGACCAGACCAACAAGACCACTCCTTACCCTCAATATACAGCTGGCCAGTTATTGATTCCCTGGAAGGCTGAAGAATATCAAACTTGGCCCTCAGCAGCTCAAAACACTGACTGTTCACTGTTCATCAAACTTAAATGAAAATGCTTGAATTTGATAATGTCACAAATATTATAACTTAACATGTACTGTATATTCCATCTCAAGTCTCTGGACAGTGCTCTGTATGGACATGCCACAGATACCTTCATACTGCCAAATCAGTGTGCCTAAAAATAAGTGATGATAACTGCTTGGTCATTATGACCACCAGTCTGTGCCTCTTCTTGAAATAAAACAGGAGGACTATAGCAACAGGAACAACATGTGTTAAATAATGTATGAAAAGAAAAGACTGTGACGGTTATTGAAAATGTCAGCTTTGTGTTTTAGTAGTTGCTTCTGTTCCAGGACCCAAATGGTTTACAGGGTTAACTGGATAATCTGCTGTCAGGCTGCTGTTGGTCCTGCCTGTGGAATTCATCTCAAAGCCCTGCCCCTGACCCAACAATGTTAATCTTTGCACAGTGCAGTGGATCCAGATCAGCAGAGCACAGTTTCAGAATGGCTGCCTTGTTCATTTTGAATAAACAAATGTATAACTTTGGACCTGACCTCCAATGGTGCAATAATTCACAAATAGAATCAAGAGTGTAATTTCAATCCAAACCAGATTGCTATTGGGTCAGGATGGTAAAGGTTACAACTGGGTTGATATGTATCTCATCCTGAATCAGGAGTCAAAGGAGTCGTTCAAAGATTAAACAATGTAATTAATTTTGATGAGTGGTACAGTATATATATATTTTTTGTACATTTATTTGGCAGCACTTACTTGTGTTGTCTTACCAAGCAACCTGTATTTACTATGAGGGTTGTTCAGCCAGTTTGTATGACACTATGAATAGCCTATACATTACAATCCTGAAGTTGTTTAGTCTGAAAATAGTTAGGCCCTTTTTTTTTTTACTCATTCTGCTTTGTCTCTAAATATCTCTTTCATTTCTCTCGGTAGCGCTCTGCAGAGCAGGAAAGGTAGAGAGCCGTACTGGCAGTTAGTCCATGAGCCAGGGGGGTTGGTTGGGCTCACTTGGGCTGATGATGTCTCATTGTGATTTTCTTGAAGGTCTACAGTATGTCCCTAGAGTTGGGACATGTTTGAAAGCAGTGCAGCAATGGCAGCTTTCTCTGTTATCACTCTTTCTTTCATCCCTCCATCCCATTCATTTTTCCAATAGGGATCTTACCCTATTACAAACAATGTCAGTATACAACAAGTTATTACTCACATATCGTAACAGCCCCTCCTAAAGTGTTGCACCGCTCAGGCCAGGCCAGGGTCAAACTTTTAAATCCCTCTTAATGTAGCAGCTGGGCAGATCTCTCTCACTCTCTCTTCATCATCTCATGTTTTTTTTCCCTAGTTAACTCCCTCTTGGCCATATGTGAATTGATTGCCCCCCATTTATCCTCTGAGTTTGTACTGCTTGGTGACCTAAATTGGGATATGCTTAATACCCCAGCCATCCTACAATCCAAGCTAGATGCCCTCAACCTCACGCAAATTATCAACGAACCTACCAGGTACAACCCTAAATCCTTAAACATGGGTACCCTCATAGATATCATCCTGACTAACATACCCTCTAAATACACCTCAGCTGTCTTCAACCAGGATCTCAGCGATCACTGCCTTATTGCCTGCGTCCGTAACGGGTCCGCGGTCAAACAACCACCCCTCATCACTGTCAAACGCTCCTAAAACACTTTAGCGAGGAGGCCTTCCTAATTGACCTGGCCCAGGTATCCTGGATGGATATAGATCTCATTCCGTCAGTAGAGGATGCCTGGTTGTTCCTTAAAAGTAATTTCCTCTCAATCTTAAATAAACATGCCCCATTCAAAAAATACAGAACTAAGAACCGATATAGCCCCTGGTTCTCCTCAGACTTGACTGCCCTTGACCAGCACAAAAACATCCTGTGGCGTACAGCATTAGCATCAAAAAGCCCCCGCGATATGCAACTTTTCAGGGAAGTTAGGAACCAATATACACAAGCAGTCAGGAAAGCAAAGGCTAACTTTTTTCAAACAGAAATTTGCATCCTGTAGCACTAACTCCAAAAAGTTTTGGGACACTGTAAAGTCCATGGAGAATAAGAGCACTTCCTCCCAGCTGCCCACTGCACTGAGGCTAGGAAACACTATCTCCACCGATAAATCTACAATAATCGAGAATTTCAACAAGCATTTTGCTACAGCTGGCCATGCTTTCCATCTGGCTACCACTAACCCGGCCACCAACTCTGCACCCTCTGCTGCAACTTGCCCATGCCCCCCGCTTCTCCTTCACACAAATTCAGACAGCTGATGTTTTGAAAGCGCTGCAAAATCTGGACCCCTACAAATCAGCTGGGCTAGACAATCTGGACCCTTTCTTCCTAAAACTAGCCGCCGAAATTGTCGCAACCCCTATTACTAGTCTGTTCAACCTCTCTTTCATAACGTCTGAGATCCCCAGAGATTGGAAAGCTGCCGCGGTCATCCCCCTCTTCAAAGGGGGTGACACTCTAGATCCAAACTGCTACAGACCTATATCCATCCTGCCCTGCCTTTCGAAAGTATTCGAAAGCCAAGTTAATAAACAGATCATCGACCATTTCGAATACCACCGTACCTTCTCCGCTATGCAATCCGGTTTCCGAGCTGGTCACGGGTGCACTTCAGCCACGCTCAAGGTCCTAAACGATATTATAACCGCGATTGATAATAGACAGTACTGTGCAGCCGTCTTCATCGACCTGGCCAAGGCTTTCGACTCTGTCAACCACCGCATTCTTATTGGCAGACTAAATAGCCTTGGTTTCTCAAATGACTGCCTCGCCTGGTTCACCAACTACTTCTCAGATAGAGTTCAGTGTGTCAAATCGGAGGGCCTGTTGTCTGGACCTATGGCAGTCTCTATGGGGGTGCCACAGGGTTCAATTCTTGGGCCGACACTTTTCTCCGTGTATATCAATGATGTCGCTCTTGCTGCTGGTGACTCTCAGATCCACCTCTACGCAGACGACACCATTTTGTATACATCTGGCCCTTCATTGGACACTGTGTTAACAAACCTCCAAACGAGCTTCAATGCCATACAACAATCCTTCAGTAGCCTTCAACTGCTCTTAAACACTAGTAAAACTAAATGCATGCTTTTCAATCGAACGCTGCTAGCACCCGCCCACCCGACTAGAATCACCACTCTCGACGGGTCTGACCTAGAGTATGTGGACAACTACAAATATCTAGGTGTCTGGTTAGACTGTAAACTCAACTTCCAGACTCACATAAAGAATCTCCAATCCAAAGTTAAATCTAGAATCGGCTTCCTATTTCGCAACAAAGCCTCCTTCACTCATGCTGCCAAACATGCCCTCGTAAAACTGACTATCCTACCGATCCTTGAATTCGGCGATGTCATTTATAAAATAGCCTCCAACACTCTACTCAGCAAATTGGATGTAGTCTATCACAGTGCCATCCGTTTTGTCTCCAAAGCCCCATACACTACCCACCACTGTGACCTGTACGCTCTTGTTGGCTGGTCCTCACTACATGTTCGTCGTCAAACCCACTGGCTCCAGGCCATCTATAAATCACTGCTAGGCAAATCCCCGCCTTATCTTAGCTCATTGGTCACCATAGCAGCACCCACCCGTAGTCTGCGCTCCAGCAGGTATATCTCACTGGTCATTCCCAAAGCCAACACCTCCTTTGGCCGCCATTCCTTCCAGTTCTCTGCTGCCAATGACTGGAACGAATTGCAAAAATCTCTGAAGCTGGAGACTCTTATCTCCCTCAATAACTTTAAGCATCAGTTGTCAGAGCACCTTACCGATCACTGCACCTGTACACAGCCCATCTGAAATTAGCCCACCCAACTACCTCATCCCTATATTGTTATTTAATTTGCTCTTTTGCACCCCAGTATCTCTATTTGCACATAATCTCTTGCACATCTAGCATTCCAGTGTTAATACTATTGTAATTATTCTGCACTATAGCCTATTTATTGCCTTACCTCCATAACTTGCTACATTTGCACACACTGTATATATATTTTCTGTTGTATTTCTGACTTTATGTTTTTTTTTTCCCCATATGTAACTCTGTGTTGTTTTTGTTGCACTACTTTGCTTTGTCTTGGCCAGGTCGCAGTTGTAAATGAGAACCTGTTCTCAACTGGCTTACCTGGTTAAATAAAGGTGAAATAAAAAAAATAAAAAATAAAAATGAATCTGCCTCCCTCCCTGAAGTCTGCTCTAAACCTTCCTCTTACATATCATTCCGACCCTTGACCCCCGCTGTCTAGATCTTGTAAATGAAGAAGTTTTACTGTATTACTGTGCCACATCATGGCTCACACTAGAAAATATAGCATGTTTTAAGTGACGTTCTGAGACCTTTAGAGTGGCACTGTCCTGATCAAAAGGAGGACACAAACAAGACCATTTAACACTCTGTACCATGTCCTCCTTTCCCATCATCTACAGCAGACGAGACAGAACACCTTTCCATTACAATAGGATGTGAGATCAACCTATTGATTACATTTCAGCCAGGACCATTTCATCCAGTGATGAGCATTGTTGAGAGAGGGATGGTTTCTATTGCAATAGTTGATTAGATGTGAACATGCCACACCCAGACCTTACCGTACATGAGTGTGCTATCACATTGGTACTCTGTATTCAGTGTTGAGAGGGGGAGAGAGAATAAATCTCAATGTGATTCTAAAGCCTGTTCACACAGTTGCATACTATAATCCCCTCTCGTTTTCACCAGTTTACCCAAAGCCTCTTTTGCCCCATGAACCATTTACTGTAGATATCCAAGTCTCCCAAAAACATCGGACAATATGACTGTACAAACCCACAGTAACTCTTTGCTAGTAGCTTAATTTCCTGTCTGGTCATATTTGCCTCCACTCGAAATATGGCTTGTCTTTCCATATTATACCTATCTTTGTCTCCAAGACTTCAACACACTAATTATTCTACATTTATGTTATGTAAACCCTGTAAATTATCTGTGTTTTTCCATTGACTTTCTGGGTGAGATGTAAATTGCAAAAAAAGTACACTAACTAGGCTAGGATTCTCCATTCTCCCACAGACTGCAGTCTCCTCTCTCTGTCGACCATTGGTGTCCTCAGGAAGTACCTATCCTTCCTGGAGCTGCCTATCAGCTGGCTCCTCCCATCAGATCTCTGCTGCATCATAGGCTCAAAGGGCTACGGCCAAGCTAAGGTGAGCCTGTCATCAGCCTATACTATCAGGCATGAAATAGACAAATGTTACACCAGTTCCACTATCATCTATTTTCCTGTTATTATGGGACAAACGTCATTAATACATGTAATAGCCTACTAGATGTATAGTTAGAGTGAGACGTATAAAAAAAGCATTGGGATTTACATCCGCAAGTGTATAAGACGATCCCTAAGCTCGGTGTACAAACAGTGAAAGTCCTCGCTCTCTCTTTCTCTATGAAAGTGAAATTAGGTCTCAACATCTGAATTGACTGGTACTGGCACTGCGTACATGTAGCGTATTTCACTATAAATATTGATCTATCAGCGTTAGAGAAAATTGTCAGACACCCCTCGCTGGACATCAGTCATTACAGACATACAAATTGATTATAACTGCTGGAGAACTTCATGTTTTTACCTTGCATCAGTATTTATAGGGAAATACATTACATGTACGCAGTGCCAGTACCAGTCAATTCAGGTGTTGAGAACTAATTTCACTTTCGAGAGGGAGCGAGGACTTTCACTGTATGTACACAAGCTTAGGGATCGTCTTACACAATTGCGGTTGGAAATCCCAATGCTGTTTATATACATGCCTCACTCTATGTCTGTAATGACTGATGTCCAGCGAGGGTTGTCTGACAATCTTCTCTAACTCTGATAGATCTTTCTCTACTCTAATAAACTCCTCTCCTTTCTATTCACCAGAGGGCCATGCTCTGTCACCGTACTCAACTCCTGTGGTTTCGTTACCTGTACATTTGGTTTTCACGCTACATGATTATCAACACATTCCAAGTTATTAATCAAGGACCAAAGAATCTGAAGATATATTAGTCAAAAATGAGGTTCCTGATTAATCTTCTGAGAACACTGTTACTTGGGTTTGTTAATCTTACTGTAATCAGTTTGCACATCTTTTTATATGTTTTGCCTCTTCTGACATATTCAAATTATTGATCTCATAGCACTGATATATTCAGACCTACCTATTGATTGAATGTAGATATTGTATTTTTCTAACTTTTTGTTGTTGAAGGAAATACATTATTAAAGTTGATCTTCCTGTCATTGCCAACATTGTTAGTTGGGAACAGTTTACTTATGATTCTTAATACACTATTATTCTCCGTTTGCTGTAAGAATGTTGACATATACTGACACTGTAAATGAATAGTGAATTTGACAAATGTAAGAAAAATGTGAATACATAGACATTGATTGTATCCAAACAGGGTAGGTTTGGTATTTTTATTTTTGGAAATGATGTACAAAAGTTAGAACAAATGTTCAAATTGTTGATGAACCAATAAAGTTAATTTGATTTAGAAAAAGTTGTCTCAGTTATAACACAATAAGGGACTGTGTTTGATCTCAGCTGTGTGTGTGTGCTACAGGCTTGGACAAGTCTCTGATATTCGGGTGGTTCTTCATGGTCTCCTCATACTTCTGCCCACAGAACTTCTCTACTGTCACACTGCGTACAGTACCTGGGTCCAAACAGTGTGGAGCTATGCCTGGGGTGGGAACAAACACACACACACACAAACCTTTTGGTTCAGTTTCATGCATGCGAGACACTCTAATCCAATGCTATCCTCACCGTTTTACCACAAACAACAATACAGGGCATATTTCAGGTTTTAATAATAAGCAAAGGCAAACATGACTGCTACTGTGTTTGCTACTGGTTGTCCTTACCATATCCATCTGGATTGGAACGTGGGGTGAAGAAACTCTGGACTCCACAAATACTACAAAATGTGTGCTTGCCAATGTGTGTATTAAATGTGTATGTGTTAATATTCTCCAAACCCTAAAACAAGAAATTAACCAAATTAACATCAAATTGACTAATCTGGTAGAGTTATTACCAAACTTCACCCTGTAAAAATTTTGTATTACCTGTAATAGGGTAAACTGATTTTCTGGCACAATGAAATGATGGTTTTGCTTCTTGGTGCAGATGCTACAGCTAGATAAAGAAACCAGAATGAGTCATATTGTGATGAACATGGTCAGTAAGTTATAATTCCGTAATAGCAATATGATTGTAAAAGAATCAAGACAGTTCATCTACAGAGGTTTTGTAATTTGATCAGTAAGTAAGTTAGCCTTGTCCAAGCCAAACCAGCACAGTTTCCTTTTTTTTTGCTCATTCTCAAACCTGTATCTTCAATTCTCCATCACTATAAATTGGGGCTCCAGATTTGCAATGTTTATCCTCCTAAGACCCAGCAATTCATTTTTTCCTCTCTAGTGGACATCAGTTCTTGGTCCGTATCTCTGAGGCCATACAAGCCACTGTATTAAGTCCTGTTGTCCATTTGAGAGGACATTCTGGGCTTTTCAATGATATCATGTGTGGGGGTGTGACCTTGACAACTTTATCTTCCTGGTTCATTTTATGGACATTTGAAAAGAAGTGTGTGTAATTATGAATTGTATTTTTGTGAGTTTGATATTCAAATTGTTTCTAGTAAATTTATATCTCAGGAATAGTGAAGTGAGTCGTCAGGACTGTGTAATAATGTTTTCACATTAAATAAGAGCTAAATATGAGTTTATCAAGAAATGTCCTCTAGTGGACACCCAGATGCCACAACTATGTATTTCACCTACTGTACCCATTGACTCCATGTAAATTTGTTCATATTTACGTCCTAATGACCACTACAGAGGACAATTTTGCACATAAAATAAAATATACATTATATTTTGTAACATCTTTTCTTGGTAACATTTTTCTTTCACCCCAAACAAAAAATAATAATCCAACACTTTTTTTTTCAGGTCTCAGGATTATAGCCTGCCCTTTCTATTGCTGTAGCAGTTAACCGTATCTGTAATGGATCACTGTTGAAATGTTGCAGACCATACTCGCAGTCGAAAACCAGAAGGTCTGGGGAATTCCAGACTTGGAATCTGACAGCCCCACAATGGCATCCGCCTGTGTGCTTCACTCGTTCCACCCTGTGTACAGCAACACAACACATTTTGACTGTTCATGAGGCATGGCATAACTTCAATAACAGTTTAATGATGTTCATAGATCGACAAGACATTGTGCTACGCACCGTTTTTCCATTGCAACATTTAATGAAATTGAATACGAATTCCAGTGTATTCCATTAAATATTTTTGAAATCGATGATCAGAAATGTCAGCAAGTTAAAATCCCTCAAGCACTACCGTAGTTTGTAGGTTGATATTGCAAGAGAAAGTCCCTTATTGCTTGTGAGCAATATGAGATGTCTCTAAATATGGCTCTGCATTACATTGCCAACTTCTGCTGGAACCATGTCCGACTCCACTCCTGCATGCTCTTCTCTCTTCTTTCTTGTCACCGTAGGCCCATTCAACTACTGTGGTTTCGTTGCCTCTATCAAAGAGTACCAATATAAAAAAGCTTTTGCATAATCAACACTTGAAATTAATTGTGAACTTGCAGAAAGAAATATACAAACACTTAGAGATTGGTTGTGACCAAACAGAGTAGGTTTGGTCTTTTTATTTCAGACACTTTTTGATTTGTTTGAAGAAACAGTTGGCTCAGTAATAGGGGACTGTCTGTTTCTATCTCAGCTGTGTGTGTCTGCTACAGGCTTGGACCTATAGCTTGGACATGCCTTTGATAGTCTGGTGGTTCTGCATGCTCTCCTCCCACTTCTTTCCACAGAACTTCTCTACTGTCACACTGCGTACCGTACCTGGGTCCAGACAGTGAGGAGCTATGCCTGGGGAAAAACAAACACACACATACACAAACCAGTCTGTTCACATTCATGCATGGGACACACTCCAACAGCCCATCCTCCCTGTTTTACCACAAATATTACATGGTGCGTCAGCATAAAGAAAAAAGTCAACATGAGTGATTGATACTGGTCGTCCTTACCATATCCATCAGGATTGGAGCGTGGGGTGTAGAAACTCTGGACTCCACAGATCCTACAGAATGTGTGCTTGGCAGCGTGTGTATTGAATGTATATGTGGTCAGATGATCCCAACCCTTTAAAACAAGAAAATCAACTAAGTTAAATATTCATTCATTGCAGGATTCACTAGCAATAGCTGTTAGAAACCTCTATACATTGTCCTACCTGTAAAAGGGTAAACTGATTCTTTGCCACAATGAAATGATGGTTCTGCTTCTTGGTGCAAATACTACAACTAGATAAAGAAACATGAGTGAGTCATTTTGTCATACTGCAGTTCTCCTCATTAATTACAGAGTATAATGATATTATGTCCAGTTAATAGCAATATAACATAAATTAGTCATGTCAGTTCCCCATCTTTGTGATTTGAACCGATTTTTCTCATTATCAGTCAGACCTGTCCCACTGGGCACAGACTTCAGTTCAACGTCTAGTTTTTATTTACATTTAGTTGAGTTATCAACTCCTGTGAATGCAACGTGAAATCAACCAAAAAGGTCACCCTTTCATTGGATTTAGGTTTAAAGGTTGGGTGAAAAAATTACGAAATTCCCTTACTTTATTATTTTTTGCAAATCCCCTTGCCGCGTTCATATACTAGCTGGAACTAAGACATTTCCGACTTGCTATTCGTTGAACACAGCAAGTGTTAACTACAACCAGTTAGCAAGTCGGACATTTCAGAGTTTCCTAGTTCCGACTAGCACGTGAACGCGGCAACTCAGTTTTCCACGTTGATTCAACTTCATCAAATTGAATTATTTGGTTGCAATGACTTGGAAACAACGTTGATTTAAACCGTTTTTGCCCAGTGGGGTATCTATTCCATATATAATAAAAGGGAGGCCTAGATGTCCAGTGTTTATTAAACCATTCTGTAGTGGATCCATGTGAAAAGATTAGATTATCTTTGTGTTAGGTATGTCGGTATTAGGCTACTGTAATATGGTAAAGAACCGGCATACTCGCAATCGAAAACAAGAAGGTCTGGGGAATTCCAGACTTCGAATCTGACAGCCCCACAATGGCATGTGCCTGTGTGCTTCACGTGATCCATTCCCAGTACCACCCTGTATAAAGACAACACAACCAATTTAGACTGTTCGTGATGCATTACTTCATGCTTCTTTTCAAAACTGACAGAGGCTTTTTTCCGGGAGATACGCACCGTTTTCCCGTGCAACGTTTCAATGGTATGGAAAGCGTATTGTGTTCCAGTGTATTGTATTCAATGAAATATTCCACCAACCAAGATACTGACGTGTCACTTAACAAGGTTATGCCGCGTTCAAAACAACTGGGAACTCGGAAAAACTCGAGGTCAAATCACGACGTCAGTGATTTTCAGGTCGGAAAGTCAGAGCTCTAGAAAGAGGCCCGAGTTCACAAGTTGGAATTCCGAGTTGGATGACCGTTCAAATAGATTTTTCCCAGTCGGAGCTCGTTTTTACCGAGTTACCAGTTGTTTTGAACGCACTAAAATCGGAAGTCGGAGATTTCTGAGTTACCAGTTCCCGAGCCCCCCAGTTGTTTGCGAAACAACTTCCCCCCTTGCTTACGTGGAATCACGTGGAGTCTGCCACTGTTGCCACCTTCTGTAACCATGTCCCTCCCACCTTTCATGCTGAATCATGCTGTCCCAAAACACTGATACTGTATCCAAAGCTCATGAGTAGCTTGGTAACAGTTGACAAACAAATACTCAAGTTTAATTTAATTATCCTTTATGCTATTCACCACTACAATTGATTGGATTATCTGATGAATAAAGAACAATACATTTCAAATTAATAGGGATGATCACATCATTGAGTAGAGAGTTATAAGAGCTTTATCCAAAAAGGGCTGTGGTTACTGTAGGACACAATAAACATATATCCACATCTGTCTGTCTGTTGTGAGATCCCTATTCAATCGCTTCTCATATTTTGTAAAACAATAATTTACATTTTCTCAAATCACATCAACACTGCTGAAGCAGCTCTTTATATACATTACTCAACATAGACTTATGGAACATGTTTTGCATGAAAAGTTGTCCTCCCTCCCATAATTACAAACAGTCAGCCTGGGTTGCAAAGTACAGCAGGCTTGCACAAACACATTCCAGTTAAGCTCAACCAGTCTTGAGGAAAGAGTGACGTGGCGATCACGCGTTGGGATTGAGTCACATGAAGAACCAACAGTCCACAGTGCTGCTGTGTCTCCGTATGGGAATACTGTGACTGACCTAAATGACAGACCAGACCAACAAGACCACTCCTTACCCTCAATATACAGCTGGCCAGTTATTGATTCCCTGGAAGGCTGAAGAATATCAAACTTGGCCCTCAGCAGCTCAAAACACTGACTGTTCACTGTTCATCAAACTTAAATGAAAATGCTTGAATTTGATAATGTCACAAATATTATAACTTAACATGTACTGTATATTCCATCTCAAGTCTCTGGACAGTGCTCTGTATGGACATGCCACAGATACCTTCATACTGCCAAATCAGTGTGCCTAAAAATAAGTGATGATAACTGCTTGGTCATTATGACCACCAGTCTGTGCCTCTTCTTGAAATAAAACAGGAGGACTATAGCAACAGGAACAACATGTGTTAAATAATGTATGAAAAGAAAAGGCTGTGACCGGTTATTGAAAATGTCAGCTTTGTGTTTTAGTAGTTGCTTCTGTTCCAGGACCCAAATGGTTTACAGGGTTAACTGGATAATCTGCTGTCAGGCTGCTGTTGGTCCTGCCTGTGGAATTCATCTCAAAGCCCTGCCCCTGACCCAACAATGTTAATCTTTGCACAGTGCAGTGGATCCAGATCAGCAGAGCACAGTTTCAGAATGGCTGCCTTGTTCATTTTGAATAAACAAATGTATAACTTTGGACCTGACCTCCAATGGTGCAATAATTCACAAATAGAATCAAGAGTGTAATTTCAATCCAAACCAGATTGCTATTGGGTCAGGATGGTAAAGGTTACAACTGGGTTGATATGTATCTCATCCTGAATCAGGAGTCAAAGGAGTCGTTCAAAGATTAAACAATGTAATTAATTTTGATGAGTGGTACAGTATATATGTTTTTTTGTACATTTATTTGGCAGCACTTACTTGTGTTGTCTTACCAAGCAACCTGTATTTACCATGAGGGTTGTTCAGCCAGTTTGTATGACACTATGAATAGCCTATACATTACAATCCTGAAGTTGTTTAGTCTGAAAATAGTTAGGCCCTTTTTTTTTTTACTCATTCTGCTTTGTCTCTAAATATCTCTTTCATTTCTCTCGGTAGCGCTCTGCAGAGCAGGAAAGGTAGAGAGCCGTACTGGCAGTTAGTCCATGAGCCAGGGGGGTTGGTTGGGCTCACTTGGGCTGATGATGTCTCATTGTGATTTTCTTGAAGGTCTACAGTATGTCCCTAGAGTTGGGAAATGTTTGAAAGCAGTGCAGCAATGGCAGCTTTCTCTGTTATCACTCTTTCTTTCATCCCTCCATCCCATTCATTTTTCCAATAGGGATCTTACCCTATTACAAACAATGTCAGTATACAACAAGTTATTACTCACATATAGCCTTTAATCATATATCATTGGAAAGCTTAGATTCACAGCTATCAACCAGACACATTTCTGGAATGTTCAGGTGGTCAACAGAACCTTTAACCTCTAGGGTACATATCAGAATTACCTGTATAGATCGTTTAAAAAAGGAAACCCTGATACATTTTCATCTTTGTTTGACAAGTGGTTCTGAAAGGTCATGAAATGACCTTTCAAATGATATATAATATAGCCAACTTAGAAAACACCAGCTACAACTATTGTTTCAAAATAGCCCATATTGTGCCATTGACATTAGAATATTGGAAGCTTAGCCATAGAATCCCATGTAGTGGGGCAGCTATGTTTTTGGATTGTAACTTTAGTGATAGAGGCACCACATTTCACACACACAGCTAGAACAGTGTTTTAAAAATATTTGGAGATATCGGGCCATCACAAGATTCACGTATTAATCCCACAGAAGCCTTTTTCCAATCTGATATGGCCCCATACAGTGGCGGCTCCTGAAAAAATTCTCAGGAGGGGCAATTTTTCTGATGATTTAGGTGACCTACACACATTTTAAAAAAGATATGTCCAGCAACAACATGAAGACAGGGGCAGCATATAAGTCAATACCAGAAGCATTTATTGACTGATCTGGGGAGATGGATTCCAGTTTCTGTGACAGATTATAAATAATCTCTGATGCCTTTGTTATATTAGCTTTTGGTTGAATGTACTGTCGTAGTAAATATATAATGTTATAGCTTGGTCTGACTAAAATCTTGTGCATGACCCATTTTGTGTTGGGCCTTTGTATTCAATACAATGAACAAGAGTCCTATCTTGTCAGCCTTGTCAGCAGGTGGCTAAGGATAACACCCACGCCATAGGTCTCTCAGTTCTTCCAACTCACGAGTTCTTGCCCTGAGGACACACACACACACACCCACACACACACACACACACACACACACACACACATCATCACTGATAAACACACACACACACACACACACATCATCACTGATAACAAACACACACACACACACACACACACAAATCCTCTTCTCTTAGGCTGAACATCTGAAGACAGAGAACCCGACTCAGAGCCAATGCAACAGTGACACTAGCCTGGAGGTGACCTCGCCCAACTCATCAGGACCAATCAGAAGATCAGAACTACTAGATTCAACCTACTTCATTTTATTGTATAAAATGTCAGCACACAATGTTTAGGGGCTCTTCTGATAAACTCCCTACGAGTTTGACGAACGGGTCCGTGCACGCGATTCCAGATATCTTTACCTCTGAATAAACTGCCTTATATTATACAATTATCCACCTTGTCCAAAAGTCTCTACTTGGTCTCCGTTCTCCAGTAAACTTGTTTTATCAACAATAGTAAGGTTCAATGACACAGAAAGCAGTTCAATGTCGGGGTACAGAGTCGCTCTCTTACCAGGATCGCGGTCCGCTCTGACCAGGGTGAAGCCGGCCGGCTCCACCTCTCTGTCCGGGACTCTGTCATCCAGCCAAGTCTCCCAGCTGTATTGGGATTCCGCTGCCAGCAGCGTTTTCATTATTTAGTCCGTTCGTAGCGGGTATGTACACGATCAACAAGATCAGTCCAAAACCGAAGATCAGTCCAAAGCAGAATGTTTGCAGAATGTTTGTAAACTAAGTCTACAAATTAAAAACATAAAATAACGCCACACTGCAGGTCGCAACATAGACGCTGCTAGCCGCCATTGTCTTAGTTACGTTCAACGTTACGTCACGTATGACGAAAGCGCGTAAGTGCATGCCCACAGACACCCATAGAGAATGTATTGAAAGCTTTGAAATGTGAAAAAAATAGATTTTACATGACAGGCTATGAGAGACTTCTGGGCGATTTTCAACCTGACTGAAATCGCCCAAAAAACGGGCGGGGCCATTTGAAGCACGACTTTAGCCTGATTTGACATTTAGTGGCTGGCAGATCAGACGTGAACACTGATAACTGCTGTTGCCGTGATATAATTGATTAGAAAAAAAATCCCTTCCTTTTCCCGTTTGGCAGTGCGTCGCCCATATCGCCCTATTGAACAAGCCGTCCCTGGCCCCATAGTAAGAATACATCTTAATTATGACTAACTATGTATAATAGTTTGCTGCTCTCATCATCAAAATATTTGTTTAAAATGTATTGGGATTCTTATGGAGTTTTACACGTTTCTAGTCCTCTGTTTTATGAAAACCGTTAACAGGATAACAATGTATACACTTTTTATCAGTTCACATCCATGACTATTCACTTGTAAATATCCATTCTACATGTTTGAAAATGAAATATAGCTATTATTGATCATGACATCTTCAGAAATCAGAGATTCAGACAACTTTTTTGGGAACATTACCACAATTCTGTGAATAATTTAACATCTTTATATCTGGCACACATGCATACTACAATTATGTTTCATACAGGTATGGTCATGCAAAATGTATCCAATGAGACTCCATTGAGTTGTTTGCCGACCATATTTTAAAAAGGCTTCTGTAGGGTTAATACGTGAATCCTGTGATGGCCCTGTATCTACAAATCTTTTTCAAACCCTTCTTAGCTGTGTGTGTGAAATATGGTGCCTCTATCACCAAAGTTACAATCCAAAAACATAGCTGCCCCACTACATGGAATTATATGGCTAAGCTTCCAATATTCTAATGTCTAATGGCACAATATGGGCTATTTTGAAACAATAGTTGTAGCTGGTGTTTTCTAAGTTGGCAATATTATATATAATTTGAAAGGTCATTTCATGACCTTTCAGAACCACTTGTCAAACAAATACTAAAATGTATCAGGGTGTCCTTTTTTAAGCGATTTATACAGGTCATTCTGACATGTACCCTAGAGGGTCTGTTGACCTGAACATTCCAAAAAGGTGTCTGATGGATAGCTGTGAATCTAAACTTTCCAATGATATATGATTAAAGGCTATATGTGAGTAATAACATGTTGTATACTGACATTGTTTGTAATAGGGTAAGATCCTTATTGGGAAAATGAATGGGATGGAGGGATGAAAGAAAGAGTGATAACAGAGAAAGCTGCCATTGCTGCACTGCTTTCAAACATTTCCCAACTCTAGGGACATACTGTAGACCTTCAAAAAAATCACTATGAAACATCGTCGGCCCAAGTGAGCCCGACTGCCCAAATTTTGGGAACTGGCTCATGGACTAAGCAGTGTCAGCTTTTTCAGCCTGGCCTACTTTACATGTGCAGACAAAGCAGCTGGTAGCATATGTTGGGAAACACGTTCCCATCTGCTGGAGGCTGGACCTCATGCTGCACGTTTCTGCTCTATATTAAGAAGTATGTTGGATGAAATGTTCTGCTGTGGATCAACTGGTTGCTTTTTTAGGATTGGGAAATGTCATGACATTTGCAGAAACAAACGTGACAACTGACAAATAATTGTATTGGACAGGTTGAGCCATATCGCTTGAATGAAGGGATTGTCTTGGTATTGATACAGTATGAGTAGGCCTATATCAATAGGAGGATATGAGAAAGACAGTACATATTGTCTAAAAAGTTTCCATTGTTTCAAGAATAATCTCCCAACACTGAACAAGGCAAATAATAATTTGAGCCTAAAACTGTTTTTACAGTTGATCGGAACATTTTGGTTTGTTATGTAGTTGTCTTTTTTAACATCATATCAGTGTTGTTGGGAAAGTTCATCGTACTGTCAGACAAGTTTGAAAACATTCACGTTCCAACAAAGCGATACATTGGTATCCACCAATCGTTGTTCAGACAAACAAGCATCCAATCACAGATTTGGAGGGTAGGTTCTTCATGTGGACCGTTCTAGCAATTTCTAGAGACATCTCAGCACACAGCAGATAAATGTGACTCTGCCGCGAGTAATGTTTTTAAATCACCTTGTCCTAATCGAGAATTTGTATATGTGTTATAATATGTATATTTATTGCAATCGAAATTGATTAATGCAATGTAAAATCGTAAGTTTACAGGTTACAGAACGGACTATGTTTTCAATAGCGGATGGATATTGTCACATGACGCTTTTCTACGTCACAACGTTTGCTTTGTATAAATACAGTAAGCTCTTCCGCCGTGAAATATATTGACGACAGAAGCAAGAAGAAATTATTAAAGACTGTTTCGTGAAATTTACTTCGAGGTCAATCGTAAGTACACTGATTTGATATTTCTGTTAGTTTAACGTTTGTTTTTTAAAGATAGTATTTTGTTAGCTAACTACTGTACTGGGCTGGAGTTACTTGCTGACGTTAGAATTCGACATGACAGTGTAACTTACTTAGCTAGTACTGGCATGGTGTTGACCAACCGTTGTTTTTCGCTCTTCCCTCACAAAATATTTTGATTTTGTGCCTTATTAATTTTTTTAAAAGCCTCAATGGTACAAGTAAAATATTACCCACAAAAAACGATCTCCCTGAAAGTTTGTTACCTGTAGCGACGTTTGTCAGTTTTTCTCCCCCATTTTTATGCTGATTCACTAGCCAGTTGAACAAAGGACGCATAAAGGTAACAAAAAATGGCGTCGGTACGGAAGCAAAACTGTTGACGTTACGCAACAGATAGACCAATGAGACGATGTTTCACCGGAAGTATAAATGTGAATCATCCACGCCCAGTGGGAGAAGATGGAAGGAGATGGATTTTGCCGAGATTCTACACATTTTCTCATCGACGAAACATTTGATCTCAATAAAGTTCTGGTCCTAAGAATAAAACCTGTTATGAACCGAGTTGACTACGTTTAATGTTTTTTTTTTTACCCTTTGCTAAAGTTTTTTAAAAATAGCGTTGTTTAGGAGTGCGAATTGAGTTACTACACGGAAATATGCAAATACATATTACGCCCAATAGGTTCTAACTAGCTCGTGCTTGGCTCTGCCCACTTGACTAATTTGTTGCCATTTGGAAACTACAGGCTGTGGTATATCTTGGTTTAGTTATAAAAAATATTTAGTTATGCAATTCAACAAATTTTTGCAATGTATGCTTTTGGACTGACTTCAGCTTGTATAATGGTAAATGCGTGAAATTGCTTTAAATGATTGGCATCAGAATAACAAGTTTGAGGTGTTAATTTACCACAGTAATATTTCCACCTTGCAGTAACAATGCACGTTACAATTGTGTGGTACATTTATTCAATAGGGACATATAATTTGGCTACTTGGTATGATTTTAATTGATTTTAACTTTGTATTTTCAGGTGCAAAGATGCAGATCTTCGTGAAGACCCTGACAGGCAAGACCATCACCCTCGAGGTTGAGCCAAGCGACACCATTGAGAACGTGAAGGCCAAGATCCAGGACAAGGAGGGCATCCCCCCAGACCAGCAGAGGCTGATCTTCGCGGCAAGCAGCTGGAAGATGGCCGAACCCTCTCAGACTACAACATCCAGAAAGAATCCACCCTCCATCTTGTGCTGCGTCTCAGGGGGGGCATGCAAATCTTCGTCAAGACCCTCACAGGCAAGACCATCACCCTCGAGGTTGAGCCAAGCGACACCATTGAGAACGTGAAGGCCAAGATCCAGGACAAGGAGGGCATCCCCCCAGACCAGCAGAGGCTGATCTTCGCCGGCAAGCAGCTGGAAGATGGCCGAACCCTCTCAGACTACAACATCCAGAAAGAATCCACCCTCCATCTTGTGCTGCGTCTCAGGGGGGGCATGCAAATCTTCGTCAAGACCCTCACAGGCAAGACCATCACCCTCGAGGTTGAGCCAAGCGACACCATTGAGAACGTGAAGGCCAAGATCCAGGACAAGGAGGGCATCCCCCCAGACCAGCAGAGGCTGATCTTCGCCGGCAAGCAGCTGGAAGATGGAAGAACCCTCTCAGACTACAACATCCAGAAAGAATCCACCCTCCATCTTGTGCTGCGTCTCAGGGGGGGCATGCAAATCTTCGTCAAGACCCTCACAGGCAAGACCATCACCCTCGAGGTTGAGCCAAGCGACACCATTGAGAACGTGAAGGCCAAGATCCAGGACAAGGAGGGCATCCCCCCAGACCAGCAGAGGCTGATCTTCGCCGGCAAGCAGCTGGAAGATGGCCGAACCCTCTCAGACTACAACATCCAGAAAGAATCCACCCTCCATCTTGTGCTGCGTCTCAGGGGGGGCATGCAAATCTTCGTCAAGACCCTCACAGGCAAGACCATCACCCTCGAGGTTGAGCCAAGCGACACCATTGAGAACGTGAAGGCCAAGATCCAGGACAAGGAGGGCATCCCCCAGACCAGCAGAGGCTGATCTTCGCCGGCAAGCAGCTGGAAGATGGCCGAACCCTCTCAGACTACAACATCCAGAAAGAATCCACCCTCCATCTTGTGCTGCGTCTCAGGGGGGCATGCAAATCTTCGTCCAAGACCCTCACAGGCAAGACCATCACCCTCGAGGTTGAGCCAAGCGACACCATTGAGAACGTGAAGGCCAAGATCCAGGACAAGGAGGGCATCCCCCCAGACCAGCAGAGGCTGATCTTCGCCGGCAAGCAGCTGGAAGATGGCCGAACCCTCTCAGACTACAACATCCAGAAAGAATCCACCCTCCATCTTGTGCTGCGTCTCAGGGGGGGCATGCAAATCTTCGTCAAGACCCTCACAGGCAAGACCATCACCCTCGAGGTTGAGCCAAGCGACACCATTGAGAACGTGAAGGCCAAGATCCAGGACAAGGAGGGCATCCCCCAGACCAGCAGAGGCTGATCTTCGCCGCAAGCAGCTGGAAGATGGCCGAACCCTCTCAGACTACAACATCCAGAAAGAATCCACCCTCCATCTTGTGCTGCGTCTCAGGGGGGCATGCAAATCTTCGTCAAGACCCTCACAGGCAAGACCATCACCCTCGAGGTTGAGCCAAGCGACACCATTGAGAACGTGAAGGCCAAGATCCAGGACAAGGAGGGCATCCCCCCAGACCAGCAGAGGCTGATCTTCGCCGGCAAGCAGCTGGAAGATGGCCGAACCCTCTCAGACTACAACATCCAGAAAGAATCCACCCTCCATCTTGTGCTGCGTCTCAGGGGGGGCATGCAAATCTTCGTCAAGACCCTCACAGGCAAGACCATCACCCTCGAGGTTGAGCCAAGCGACACCATTGAGAACGTGAAGGCCAAGATCCAGGACAAGGAGGGCATCCCCCCAGACCAGCAGAGGCTGATCTTCGCCGGCAAGCAGCTGGAAGATGGCCGAACCTCTCAGACTACAACATCCAGAAAGAATCCACCCTCCATCTTGTGCTGCGTCTCAGGGGGCATGCAAATCTTCGTCAAGACCCTCACAGGCAAGACCATCACCCTCGAGGTTGAGCCAAGCGACACCATTGAGAACGTGAAGGCCAAGATCCAGGACAAGGAGGGCATCCCCCCAGACCAGCAGAGGCTGATCTTCGCCGGCAAGCAGCTGGAAGATGGCCGAACCCTCTCAGACTACAACATCCAGAAAGAATCCACCCTCCATCTTGTGCTGCGTCTCAGGGGAGGACGTTAAGTTTCCCTTGCTTCTGACATATATAATTTTTTAAAAAGTTACTAAAGATTTGTTTTTTTATTCTTGAAGCCATAAAGGCAAAATAAAGGCATTTAATTTATTTAGTCTTCGGAGTTTCCTTTCATAGCTTTCTGAAAAATGTTCTTATACAATAATGCAACCTGTATATTATCTTAAATTGATTGCATGAGGTGTTATTAATGACATATAAGAAACATGGAATGTCTTCACACTTTTAATGAAAATGTGCTGTAAGACATGCAGTATATACTCACCCATGTTGGCGGGGCAGGAACACATCACTCTTAGTACTTGGCAATGCCTTTTGAGGCAGATCACTGGGAGGACATATTAATTTAGTGAAAAAATATGAAGTATTAATTCCTGCTGGTTTAAAGCTAGTGATTCAATAGGTTTTATTATTATTTAAAAAAATACACTTGAATATTGGGTGTCTTGGTTACTGACAATTGATCGATTACTTAGCCCACCGAAGGGCAAAATGGGGCTAATTACTACAATAAGATACTGTGCATAGACTTACCTGATCTACTTGAAATGGCTGGGGATGTATTTGGGAATGTAGCTGCCGTATTCCTAGCCTCCCGTTTTCCAAATTGACCTCTACAACTAGCAAGGGGAATTGCCTCCTGTCAGATGAGCTCCAGTACCCTAGGGGTGAGTTTTGAATGGTAAACTATAATGAAATGCAGTGTTGGAAGCTACTCTGAAAATATAGTTTACCTATCACTTCACACTGGAAGAAGTTAAGCTTCCCTTAAAAAAATACATAGAAAAAGTAGTTTAATACATACAAACTATTTAGTGGAAATTATGTTAAATCTGAAATGTCTGACTACAAATGGCAAGACCGATCATTTTGGGGTCATACGCTATCTGTGTGTAATTTGGCCTATTTAACACGGTTTCAAGTGAGAATTGGGCAGAAAATTATTGTTTACAACTGTTTAGTTTTTTATACAAAAGTAGTGTGTAGGTCCAGTACTTAGCTATTGAAAACTACTTAGATTTTAATTTAGTTCAACTACCACCAAGCTACTGCAAAATGTAGTTCAATTACTATTTACTCCCAAACACAACGGTTAAAGGACGCATAAGCAGTTTTGTACCTGAATTCCTATTAATGAGCCTTTGCCGCCCCCTGTTGACAAAATATAAAAACAAGAAACTAGCAAAAACAAAGCTGTACGAAAAAAAAATATGCCCACTGATTGAACAAGTAAAAGTAAAGATACCTTAATAGAAAATGACTCAAGTGAAAGTCACCCAGTAAAATACTACTTGAGTAAAAGTCTAAAAGTATCTGAATTTGAATGTACTAAAGTAGCCTAACAGTGGTGGAAAAAGTAGTAAATTGTCATACTTGAGTAAAAGTAAAGGCTATACACATAATTCCCAGACAGCACTTTCTTGTTTTTTTTTACTGACACCCAGGGGCACACTCCTAGCCTGCTCGCTGTCTCTGTTCAGCTATTACTGTATAGTCGTGGTCAAATGTTTTGAGAATGACACAAATATTAATTTTCACAAAGTCTGCTGCCTCAGTTTTTATGATGGCAATTTGCATATACTCCAGAATGTTATGAAGAGTGATCAGTTGAATTGTAATTAATTGCAAAGTCCCTCTTTGCCATGAAAATGAACTTAATCCCAAAAAAACATGTCCACTGCATTTCAGCCCTGCCACAAAAGGACCAGCTGACATCATGTCAGTGATTATCTCGTTAACACAGGTGAGAGTTTTGACGAGGACAAGGCTGGAGATCACTCTGTCATGCTGATTGAGTTAGAATAACAGACTGGAAGCTTTAAAAGGAGGGTGGTGCTTGAAATCATTGTTCTTCCTCTGTTAACCATGGTTACCTGCAAGGAAAGATGTGCCGTCATCATTGCTTTGCACAAAATGGGCTTCATAGGCAAGGATATTGCTGCTAGTAAGATTGCACCTAAATCAACTATTTATCGGATCATCAAGAACTTCAAGGAGAGAGGTTCAATTGTTGTGAAGAAGGCTTCAGGGCGCCCAAGAAAATCCAGCAAGCGCCAAGACCGTCTCCTAAAGTTGATTCAGCTGCGGGATCGGGGCACCACCAGTGCAGAGCTTGCTCAGGAATGGCAGCAGGCAGGTGTGAGTGCATCTGCACGCACAGTGAAGTGAATACTTTTGGAGGATGGCCTGGTGTCAAGAAGGGCAGCGAGGAAGCCACTTCTCTCCAGGAAAAACATCAGGGACAGACTGATATTCTGCAAAAGGTACAGGGATTGGACTGCTGAGGACTGGGGTAAAGTCATTTTCTCTGATGAATCCCCTTTCCGATTGTTTGGGGCTTCCGGAAAACACCTTGTCCGGAGAAGACAAGGTGAGCGCTACCATCAGTCCTGTGTCATGCCAACAGTAAAGCATCCTGAGGCCATTCATGTGTGGGGTTGCTTCTCAGCCAAGGGAGTGGGCTCACTCACAATTTTGCCTAAGAACACAGCCATGAATAAAGAATGGTACCAACACATCCTCCGAGAGCAACTTCTCCCAACCATCCGAGAACAGTTTGGTGACGAACAATGCCTTTTCCAGTATGATGCCAGATTACCCCGGTAGAAGATTATGGCATAGTGTTTCACACAAGTGTGTTAAAATCCATTTTTAATCAGTTTTATTTTGAAATTCTTTAGGAAGTAATACTTAAAAGCTTTGTCTAGTTCTCTTATTTTAATTATTTTAATAAAATATGGGGGGTAAATGGTGTTGCACATGTCACCATTAATATCCGCACTATGAGGAGATTTGATGTAAAGTCCCTCTTTTCCATACAATCCATTATGTACAATTGCACTAAATATTATTTGAATAATGCACGATGTTAAATCCCAGTAGTCTTTAAAATGACATTCAGGAGCAAAGGGTTTTCAGTAGTTGTTTATAATTCATAACAAATATTCATTGGAATATAATATTGGAATGGAATATAACTAATAACATTAAATAACATTGGAATATAACATTTAATAACAATAACGTAACTATTTAACTCAGTGTAACATTGATGTGGCAACTCTCTTATGCTCTGCTAGGATTCTAATTTGTACATAGGTCACAAATAAAGCTATCCCCAGTAAGATTGGAGCACAACTCATGAGCCCACCTCCTGCACTGCTCACAACTAATCCAGCCCCCACCTGTGACTGAAAACAGGGGAGAGATGCCAACTGAAAAGCTCTCTCTTACAGTGCATTCGGAACGTTTTCAGACCCTTTGACTTTTTCCACATTTTGTTACGTTACAGCCTTATTCTAAAATTGATTAAATTGTTTTTTCCCCTCATCAATCTACATACAATACCCCATAATGACAAAGCAAAAACAGATTTTAGAAATCTTTACAAATGTATGAAAAAAAAACTGCTGAAATATCACATTTACATAAGTATTCAGACCCTTTACTCAGTACTTTGTTGAAGCACCTTTGGCAGCGATTACAGCCTTGAGTCTTCTTGGGTATGACGCTACAAGCTTGGCACACCTGTATTTGGGGAGTTTATACCATACTTCTCTGCAGATCTTCTCAAGCTCTGCCAGGTTGGATGGGGAGCGTCGCGGAACAGCTTTTTTCAGGTCTCTCCAGAGATGTTAAACCGGGTTCAAGTCCAGACTCTGGCTGGGCCAATCAAGGACATTCAGAAACTTGTCCTGAAGCCACTCCTGCGTTGTCTTGGCTGTGTGCTTAGGGTCGTTGTCCTTCTGGAAGGTGAACCGTCGCCCCAGTCTGAGGTCCTGAGCACTCTGGAGCAGGTTTTCATTACGGATCTCTCTGTACTTTGCTCCGTTCATCTTTCCCTCGATCCTGACTAGTCTCCTAGTCCCTGCCGCTGAAAAACATCCCCACAGCATGATGCTGCCACCACCATGCTTCACCGTAGGGATGGTGCCTGGTTTCCTCCAGACGTGACGCTTGGCATTCAGGCCAAAGAGTTCAATCTTGGTTTCATCAGACCAGAGAATCTTGTTTCTCATGGTCTGAGAGTCCTTTAGGTGCCTTTTGGCAAACTCCAAGAGGGCTGTCGTGTGCCTTTTACTGAGGAGTGGCTTCCGTCTGGCCACTCTATCCTAAAGGCCTAATTGGTGGAGTGCTGCAGAGATGGTTGTCCTTCTGGAAGGTTCTCCCATCTCCACAGAGGAACTCTGGAGCTCTGTCAGAGTGACCATCAGGTTTTTGGTCACCTCCCAGACCAAGGCCCTTCTCCCCTGATTGCTCAGTTTGGCCGGACGGCCAGCTCTAGTAAGAGTCTTGGTGGTTCCAAACTTCTTTAATTTAAGAATGATGTAGGCCACTGTGTTCTTGGGGACCTTCAATGCTGCAGAATTTTTTTGGTACCCTTCCCCAGATCTGTACCTCGACATAATCCTGTCTCTGAGCTCTACGGACAATTCCTTCTACCTCATGGCTTGGTTTATGCCCTGACATGCACTCTCAATTGTGGGACCTTATATGGACAGGTGTGTGCCTTTCCAAATCATGTCCAATCAATTGAATTTACCACAGGTGGACTCCAATCAAGTTGCAGAAACATCTCAAGGATGATCAATGGAAACAGGATGCACCTGAGCTCAATTTCGAGTCTCATAGCAAAGGGTCTGAATACTTATTAGAATAAGGCTGTAATGTAACAAAATTTTGAAAAAGTCAAGGGGTCTGAATACTTTCCAAATGCACTGTAAAAATGTAGCTAGCTATCTAGCTATATGACATAAAATGCTGTGTAAAATAGCTAAAAGGCTATAAAGTAACATTAACTGTAAAGCTATCAGTCCCTAGAGGAAATATTTACAACTGCAATTAAGTTACGTTATCTTTTTAATGTATTTTACCTCAGACGATCTGGTGATAAGGTTGCTAGCTAGCACTCCTAGCAGCTTATGCTAACTAGCTAGCTGGGTAGCATTTACTGCTAGTGAAGTTGCTAGCTAGCAAGTTAGCATAAACTAGCGCTAACTGGGCTAGTCATTGTCTAAATGACAGGTAGAGTTGTCCCCAACACACTCATCCAACATATTACTACTTTACAAAAAAATTATCCAAATTTTTCTCTCTAAACAAGTGGATTATTTCTCTTAAGGCTTACCTACTTGTATATATAAAAACATTATTATAGATCTAACTTCATTGGAATAAATCTAAAACTTGTTCCAATTTTTTTTTTTTGGGGGGGGGGGATCAACTTACCACAAAATCGATTTGTTGAAGTATCTCCAAAAGTTGTGATGACACAGAGGACATTTTTTGTTGAACAAGAGCAGTAGCAGCCAGGAAAAGTGTTGGGGAAATAATTTGGTGAAATCTTGTGGTCCTAAATAGCCTGTAAATAGCCTGTAAATAGCCTGTAAATAGCCTGTAAATACCCAGTTTTTTGTATTTTTCGTACATATTTCCCTATCAGACTTTTCATCCTTCTACAAAATATACTTTCCTGCAACCTGCCTCACTCAATGTGGAACGGATTCTATTATTGACTTACCTTTTATCCAGAATCTAGAATCTCCAGTTGAAACTAGCTAGCCAGCTAACTAGCTACTTGCTATTAGCCACGGCTAGCGGTGTTTCACCCAGAACATAGGATTTTTTTTCCCAGGATTAATTTTAATCACTGGACATTGATCACCGGATATTCGGCCAGTCTGCACAGCGCGTTATCGACCCAGAACATATCAGTTCTTCCGCCCGGAATCACTGATTCACTGGACCTTTAACTCCGGATTCATCGCCACCAGCTGGCTACAACAAAACGGACGCTGTGGTCTGGCTAATCAACCTGAGCTAGGCCCATCTCCCGGCTATCTACCTCTCTATCAACTGGACGGGACCACCTAGGATTGACGCGAGCCCCGCCGATCCTACACGACTGGTCTGCCGGCGAAATCGTCTGATGTGGTTACGACGTAACCACGAAGATTCCATCCATCTGCTAGCCCTGGCCCGTTAGCACACGCTTACTCACTAAACTGAACTAGCTACTGAACTAGCTACTTGCTATTGGCCACAGCTGGCGGTGTTTCACCCAGAACATTTGATTGTTTTCCGCGGGATTGGTTTTAATCACTGGACATTGATCGCCGGATATTCGGACAGTCAGCACTGCGCGTTGTCGACCCAGAACATATCAGTTTTTCCGTCGCTACCAGCTGGCTACAACAAAACGGACGTAGCACACGCTAGCCGTGGCCTCTTGCTCACTGGCGCTTCACCACCGGACCTTGTGATAACTCAGCTATACAGCTGATATCTGCTGGACTGTTCCTTTTTACGGTACTACATCCTGTTTATGTTTAGCCTCAGCCCAAACATGGTTAGTTTATTGTTGTTTCGGTTATTTCTAATTGTACTATATCACTGTAGACCCCCCAGCCTAGCTGAACCTGCCTTGGTTAGCCCCTTTGTCCCTCCACCCATACACTCAGAGACCGACTCAATTGATGCCTCTAGAGATACTATCTCTTTCGGTGTTACCCAACGCTTAGGTTTGCCTCCACTTTACTCATGTCCTTCCATATCCTTGTCTGTTCATAATGCCCTGAATCTTTTCTATAACACCCGGAAATCTGCCCCCCTTTATTCTATGTACCCAACGCACTAGAAGACCAGTTCTTAAAGCCTTTAGCCGTATCCTTATTCTAGTCCTCCTCTGTTCCTCTGGTGATGTAGAGGCTAACCCAGGCCCTGTAGCCCCCCAGTATCACTCCTACTCCCCAGGAGCTATCATTTGTTGACTTCTGTAATCGCAAAAGTCTTGGTTTCTTGCACATAAATATCAGAAGTCTACTTCCTAAGTTTGAGTTATTCACTGCGTTAGCACACTCTGCCAACCCTGATGTTCTAGCAGTGTCTGAATCCTGGCTCAGGAAGGCCACCAAAAATTCTGAAATTTCCATCCCCAACTATAACATTTTCCGTCTAGATAGAACTGCCAAAGGGGGTGGAGTTGCAATCTACTGTAGAGATAGCCTGCAGAGCTCTATCATACTATCCAGGTCTGTGCCCAAACAGTTTGAGCTTCTACTTCTAAAAATCCACCTTTCCAGAAATAAGTCTCTCACTGTTGCCGCTTGCTACAGACCCCCCTCAGCCCCCAGCTGTGCCCTGGACACCATATGTGAATTGATTGCCCCCCATTTATCCTCTGAGTTTGTACTGCTTGGTGACCTAAATTGGGATATGCTTAATACCCCAGCCATCCTACAATCCAAGCTAGATGCCCTCAACCTCACGCAAATTATCAACGAACCTACCAGGTACAACCCTAAATCCTTAAACATGGGTACCCTCATAGATATCATCCTGACTAATATACCCTCTAAATACACCTCAGCTGTCTTCAACCAGGATCTCAGCGATCACTGCCTTATTGCCTGCGTCCGTAACGGGTCCGCGGTCAAACGACCACCCCTCATCACTGTCAAACGCTCCCTAAAACACTTTAGCGAGGAGGCCTTCCTAATTGACCTGGCCCAGGTATCCTGGATGGATATAGATCTCATTCCGTCAGTAGAGGATGCCTGGTTGTTCCTTAAAAGTAATTTCCTCTCAATCTTAAATAAACATGCCCCATTCAAAAAATACAGAACTAAGAACCGATATAGCCCCTGGTTCTCCTCAGACTTGACTGCCCTTGATCAGCACAAAAACATCCTGTGGCGTACAGCATTAGCATCAAATAGCCCCCGCGATATGCAACTTTTCAGGGAAGTTAGGAACCAATATACACAAGCAGTCAGGAAAGCAAAGGCTAACTTTTTTCAAACAGAAATTTGCATCCTGTAGCACTAACTCCAAAAAGTTTTGGGACACTGTAAAGTCCATGGAGAATAAGAGCACTTCCTCCCAGCTGCCCACTGCACTGAGGCTAGGAAACACTATCACCACCGATAAATCTACAATAATCGAGAATTTCAACAAGCATTTTGCTACAGCTGGCCATGCTTTCCATCTGGCTACCACTAACCCGGCCACCAACTCTGCACCCTCTGCTGCAACTTGCCCATGCCCCCCCCCGCTTCTCCTTCACACAAATTCAGACAGTTGATGTTTTGAAAGCGCTGCAAAATCTGGACCCCAACAAATCAGCTGGGCTAGACAATCTGGACCCTTTCTTCCTAAAACTAGCCGCAGAAATTGTCGCAACCCCTATTACTAGTCTGTTCAACCTCTCTTTCATAACGTCTGAGATCCCCAGAGATTGGAAAGCTGCCGCGGTCATCCCCCTCTTCAAAGGGGGTGACACTCTAGATCCAAACTGCTACAGACCTATATCCATCCTGCCCTGCCTTTCGAAAGTATTCGAAAGCCAAGTTAACAAACAGATCATCGACCATTTCGAATACCACCGTACCTTCTCCGCTATGCAATCCGGTTTCCGAGCTGGTCACGGGTGCACTTCAGCCACGCTCAAGGTCCTAAACGATATTATAACCGCGATTGATAATAGACAGTACTGTGCAGCCGTCTTCATCGACCTGGCCAAGGCTTTCGACTCTGTCAACCACCGCATTCTTATTGGCAGACTAAATAGCCTTGGTTTCTCAAATGACTGCCTCGCCTGGTTCACCAACTACTTCTCAGATAGAGTTCAGTGTGTCAAATCGGAGGGCCTGTTGTCTGGACCTATGGCAGTCTCTATGGGGGTGCCACAGGGTTCAATTCTTGGGCCGACACTTTTCTCCGTGTATATCAATGATGTCGCTCTTGCTGCTGGTGACTCTCAGATCCACCTCTACGCAGACGACACCATTTTGTATACATCTGGCCCTTCATTGGACACTGTGTTAACAAACCTCCAAACGAGCTTCAATGCCATACAACAATCCTTCAGTAGCCTTCAACTGCTCTTAAACACTAGTAAAACTAAATGCATGCTTTTCAATCGAACGCTGCTAGCACCCGCCCACCCGACTAGAATCACCACTCTCGACGGGTCTGACCTAGAGTATGTGGACAACTACAAATATCTAGGTGTCTGGTTAGACTGTAAACTCAACTTCCAGACTCACATAAAGAATCTCCAATCCAAAGTTAAATCTAGAATCGGCTTCCTATTTCGCAACAAAGCCTCCTTCACTCATGCTGCCAAACATGCCCTCGTAAAACTGACTATCCTACCGATCCTTGACTTCGGCGATGTCATTTACAAAATATTCTCCAACACTCTACTCAGCAAATTGGATGTAGTCTATCACAGTGCCATCCGTTTTGTCTCCAAAGCCCCATACACTACCCACCACTGTGACCTGTACGCTCTTGTTGGCTGGTCCTCACTACATGTTCGTCGTCAAACCCACTGGCTCCAGGCCATCTATAAATCACTGCTAGGCAAATCCCCGCCCTATCTTAGCTCATTGGTCACCATAGCAGCACCCACCCGTAGTCTGCGCTCCAGCAGGTATATCTCACTGGTCATTCCCAAAGCCAACACCTCCTTTGGCCGCCATTCCTTCCAGTTCTCTGCTGCCAATGACTGGAACGAATTGCAAAAATCTCTGAAGCTGGAGACTCTTATCTCCCCCAATAACTTTAAGCATCAGTTGTCAGAGCACCTTACCGATCACTGCACCTGTACACAGCCCATCTGAAATTAGCCCACCCAACTACCTCATCCCTATATTGTTATTTAATTTGCTCTTTTGCACCCCAGTATCTCTATTTGCACATAATCTCTTGCACATCTAGCATTCCAGTGTTAATACTATTGTAATTATTCTGCACTATAGCCCATTTATTGCCTTACCTCCATAACTTGCTACATTTGCACACACTGTATATATATTTTCTGTTGTATTTTCTGACTTTATGTTTTTTTTCTTTACCCCATATGTAACTCTGTGTTGTTTTTATTGCACTACTTTGCTTTATCTTGGCCAGGTCGCAGTTGTAAATGAGAACCTGTTCTCAACTGGCTTACCTGGTTAAATAAAGGTGAAATAAAAAAATAAAAAAAATCACAGGGGGGTGGGCAGTTACCACAGGGGGCTAGTTACCCCCTAGTACCCTAACTGAAATGAGCATAACAAAATTGTAAAAATGTAGGCTAAGCAAGTGATGATGATCAGCATATGTGCGTGGAATGATGACAGGTGCCAGTTTTGCATTGATTTCCTCTCATTAATGGGATGCAACAGAAGCAAGTTGAAACTTGTAGGCTAATATTTTACTATTATTATTTATCTTTCAGAGTCTGCTCTAGCCATTTTGAACAACATGATCTTGCATTGACACTGCCTTCCCACTGGGTATAGACGTCAATTCAACGTTTGTTCCATGTTGGTTTAACATAATTTAATTGGGGGAAAAAAAGAAACCCGCACACTGCTATTGATAGTATAACTGCTTTTAAATAAGCTTTACGTATCGGCCTCAAGGCCTTCGTCAGAGCTTTTGTGAGTAAAAAAAAAAAAAAAGTGCACCCCTATGTAGAAATAGCTCCACCACATCCGTTCCATGCATCGAATGGGGTTGGAGTCGAGGGAAGATAAGTAAGTATTACCAAATATAACAATGTGCATTTCATAAATATTCTAATAAAGTGTGTACATAAAACGTATTAAACACGTCTGTTAAACCACAATGAGGACATCGACCCACTAAGCAAGTTTTCATAAATCATTGTGTACAGCGCAAGAAAAACGTTAGCGTAATCTGAAATGGGGCCATTAATTCATGGCCACATCTACAACATAACATACATAGGTATTTCATCATTAAGACCTTTAGGAAATAATGTCTGGAGGGTGAAAATCCAAAAACATTATATTTTGCTCAGAGTATTATTTATATCCCCTGTAAGATATTTTAACTTTCTCTATACCACAAAATCTAAAAGTAGAAATGTCATGTTTTTTTGGTCATTAAAATGTACGGCGACTGGATCATCCCTGTCGTTTCTTCCGATTGAATTTTTATGTTCACTAATTCTCTGTTTGAGAGAACGAGAGGTTTTACCTACATAACACAGCCCACATGGACATTTAATCATGTAGATAACATGGGTGGTGGAGCACATAATAACCTCATTTATTTGGAACCGTTTTCCTGTATGTGGGTGGAAGAAATATTCACACTTCATCATATTGTTGCACTGAGCGCAACCTCTGCATTTATAGCTACCATTCGGAAGAGGGCGTAAAAGAGCCTGGCTGATTTTATTTTGTGGCTGGCAGTTGGCATGGACCAATTTATCGCGTAAATTGCGACCTCTCCTATATAAAATAAGTGGTGGATTCTTCAATTCAGCTGGCAAAGCTGGGTCCGATGATAAAACATGCCAGTGTTTCTTGACAGCATCTTCCACTTTGCGCGAGTTCGAAGTATATGTGGTGGTGAACATTACAGAGTGTTCTTTAGCTCTAGTGGGTCTTTTTTGTAGCAGGGGTCATTTTTGTAGCAGTAATTCAATTAAATGACTTGGAAACAACGTTGATTCAATCAGTGTGTGCCCAGTGGGTTCCCACAAGGGAATGACCATAGCAGGTTGTAACGGTATTGTTTCAAATTCAAATTCTATATGGAAAATATTAATGTTGTTTCCAACTACCAATCAGCAACTGCACCGTAAATCCGGATGCATATTGAACGTTGAGATTGCTGGAAGGCCAGTCTCTTTGGCAAATGACAGAAGTGGCAAGGAATGGAATGTTAGCTAAAAAGACTGGTTCTCAGACTAGCACACTCCAACACTCAGACACAATGTACAAATGCAATATTTGTGTTTAGTGAGTCAGCCAGATCAGAGGCAATGCTTTATATTAATAGGTTTGGAATTGGCACATATTGTTGTCCTGCCTGAGCATTCTAAATGTAATGAGTAGCCTACTTTTGGGTGTCAGGAAAAATTTATGGTAAAAGTATATATTTTCTTTAGGAATGTACACTCTTATAAAAAAGGGTTCCAAAGTGTTCTTCGGATGAAGAACCCTTTTAGGTTCTAGATAGCACCTTTTTTTCTAAGAGTGTAGTGGAGTAAAAGTAAAAGATACCATATTTTTACTTTGTCACTGTACACCAGACTAGGCTATGTGGTGTTATTTGAAATACACTACATGACCAAAAGTATGTTGACACCTGCTCGTCGAACATCTCATTCCAAAATCATGGGCATTAATATGGGAGAATATGGAGTTCCCCCTTTGCTGCTTTAACAGACTCCATTCTTCTGGGAAGGCTTTCCACTAGATGTTGGAACATTGCTGCTGGGACTTGCATCCATTCAGCCACAAGAGCATTAGTGAGGTCGTGCACTGATATTGGGCGATAGGCCTGTCTTACAGTCGGCGTTCCAATTCATCCCAAAGGTGTTCGATGGGGTTGAGGTCAGGGCTCTGTGCAGACCAGTCAAGTTCTTCCACACCGATCTCAACAAACCATATCTGAATGGACCTCGCTTTGTGCACGGGGGCATTGTCATGCTGAAACAGGAAAGGGTCTTTCCCAAACTGTTGCCACAAAGTTGGAAGCACAGAATAATCTAGAATGTAATTGTATGCTGTAGCGTTAAGATTTCCCTTCACTGGAACTAAGGGGCCTAGCCCACCATGAAAAACAGCCCCAGACCATTATTCCTCCTCCATCAAACTTTACAGTTGGCACTATGCATTGGGGCAGGTAGCGTTCTCCTGGCATCCGCCAAACACAGATTTGTCCGTCGGACTGCCGGATGGTCCTCTGTAGCTCAGCTGGTAGAGCACGGCACTTGTAACGTCAGGGTAGTGGGTTCGATCCCCGGGACCACCCATACACAAAAATGTATACACGCATGACTGTAAGTCGCTTTGGATAAAATGCTTCTGTTAAGTGGCATATTATTATTATGGTGAAGCGTGATTCATCACTCCAGAGAACGCGTGTCCACTGCTCCAGAGTCCAATGGCGGTGAGCTTTACACCACTCCAGTCGACGCTTGGCTTTGCGCATGGTGATCTTAGACTTGTGTGCGGCTGCTCGGCAATGGAAACCCATTTCATGAAGCTCCCTACGAACAGTTCTTGTGCTGATGTTGCTTCCAGAGGCAGTTTGGAACTCGGTAGTGAGTGTTGTAACCGAGGACAGATGATTTTGACGTGCTACGTGCTTCAGCACTCAGCGGTCGTTTTCTGTGAGCTTGTGTGGCCTATCACTTCGCGGCTGAGCCGTTGTTGCTCCTAGACATTTCCACTTCACAATAACAGCACTTACAGTTGACTGGGCATAAATTTGACGAACTGACTTGTTGGAAAGGTGGCATCCTATGATGGTGCCACGTTGAAAGTCACTGAGCTCTTCAGTATGGGCCATTCTACTGCCAATGTTTGTCTATGGAGATTGCATGGCTGTGTGCTCGATTTTATGCACCTATCAGCAACGGGTGTGGCTGTAATAGCTGAATCCACTAATTTGAAGGGGTGTCCACATACTTTTGGCCATGTAGTGTAGGACTGTATTATCTTACACTTTAGTCATTTAGCATATGCTCTTATACAGAGCGACTTACAGTTAGTGAGTGCATACATTTTTCATACTGGCCTCCCGTGGGAAACGAACCCACAACCCTGGCGTTGCAAATGCCATGCTCTACCAACTGAGCTACACTTGAATCTGAAATAGGATTAGCTAAACTTCCATTCCCCTCATAAAACAGGATTACTACCACACAGAAATTAGCTGACACAAGCAGCCTGAATAAAAGCTTTTCAACATATGCAGTGACCTTTCCAGCTTAAGTAATCAATACAGTGTTGGCAACCTGAGGAGGAGCCCACATAGTACATGCATACTATAGAATGAGAATTTAACTCCCTAAATGTCTACAGTACACTCATGAACTGAACCTGACCCCAGAACTGTTGAAGAGCTAGACACGCCCTGTCGCCCACAGAGCGTGAGAAGAGCAGCCTGTGACCCCTAACGTCTCCAACAGTCTACAGTATCTTTCAACCCCCGTCTGTGGAAGTAGTTGATTCTGAATTTAGATAAGGACTGTCTGGGAGTTTTACCATAGTATTTTTTGTGAGAAATATTGTTGTGAAAAGGATTATAGCCTATAAATAAAATGTGACTAATTGAAATGGGGATGGTACTGCAATTCAGGTGACACCATCCAGCAGTCTGCAATATCATATTTCACACACACACACACACACACACACACACACACACACACACACACACACACACACACACACACACACACACACACACACACACACACACACACACACACACACACAGAGGGGCTAGGCCTAATGAGCACCATGTGTTTGTATTCATTAACCTCATATTACTTGTTAGAATGTACATAATTTAGGTTATTACCCAGACTGAGCCAGCCCTGTCCTGGCCCACATTTCAATTCAAGGTGTGAGGAAATAATTCTCACAACCCCATTCCCCTCTAACCAGTGTCGGGTAAGCTACCCAGGATCTATTTTTACTTTCGCTCTTATTAGCTACTCCACTGAACAATTTTATTTTACCAGCCCAGACCAGCAGGGTGCTGCTCTTGCTAATATTTGATAGCTTGTACGAATTAATGTTGTTTTAGTCTATGCCTAGAATTATTCTACATGCTTATTGACATAAATAAAGTGCATTAAAACAACACTGTTTTAGTGATGTAGTCTAGAGATGGTAGAGGGTGAAGGACATGTTTGAGATTGGCAGTCATGGGAATAAATAGATTCATTGCTAGAATAACCTGTTAATGATTAGCTGATCTGAGATCAGACCTAAGAATTATAATTATAAATTATTATTGTGTTTTATTATAGTCTCCGTCTCATTATCAATTTAAAGCAGAAACTTAAACAGCTTTCATGGTAGGTTAGCCTAGGGCTAGGTCATTGGAATGGCAGTAACCTAATTTATAAATGTACTAATGGTAGCCCATGTAATTGCCACTGACTTCAATTCTGTCAGTCTCACACGCGCGGTCACCCGGCTGTCGAAGTCTGGTCACAGGAATATGGGCGAATTGACTTGGGGAACCTTTTTCCTCGGTTTCCTTAATTTTAAAACAGAAAAATATGTCATCGCCGAAAACAGAAAATTGGGAATCTCATTTAGAGTTTTTCAGATCTGTGTGCTGCTATACGTAATCGGGTGAGGTGCATGTTTGTTGTTTTTTATTGCATGCTCGCGACGTAAAAATAATCAATACTGCAGCGAGAATAATGTATTAAAAGTGTCAATAATTATTTAGATACAAAGTTGCAATTACAGTAGATTTAATTGTCAATTGTGGGTGTATTTGAGTTCGTTCAAACTGTCATCATGGAACATAGGGCTAAGGAGTTGATGACTGACGGATGTTGCCTCGGTGAATAACAGAGGAAAAATTCGATTTATATTGGATATTAGGTGGATATTCGGGTATTCTCTCGCCAATAGCTATTGAACCAAGCATGCCATGACTATAAAGACTGTATATTCTGAATCAGATTTCGGATTTAAATCTTCAATAGCTCTTACCCAAAGCGTGCCATGACTATGAAAATGATATATTCAGAATCAGTGGATTGAAAGCAACAACAGCAACAACAACAAAAAACGGTGGATTTTTTCCATCCTCCCCCGATTCAGAATATATCATTTTCATAGTCATGGCATGCGTTGCGTAAGGGCTATCGAAAATTGAAAGCAAAAACTAAAAATATGAAATAAACGTTCAAATTTTCGTAAGGGCTATCGAAAATTGAAAGCAAAAACTAAAAATATGAAATAAACGTTCAACAAAAAAAGCTGTGGATTTTTGTCAATCCTTCCCCGATTCAGAATATATCATTTTCATGTAAGAGCTATTCAAGATAAAGAGTATATATTATAAAATAATAATTCCATAGACCTAGAATTCCAGTAGGCTATATCTCCTCTTCACCATCGAGGCTACTGTGATAAACTTTTAACATCATGCACCTTTGTAAAATGTGTGTAGTTGGCCTAGGCTAGTAGGCTACCAGGTGTAGGCTACTTGTCAATCTGCTCCTACAGTGCATTCGGAAAATATTCAGACCCCTTGACTTTTTTCACATTTTGTTACGTTACAGCCTTATTATAAAATGGATGAAATAAAAACAAAATCCTCATCAATGTCACGAACGTCGGATATAGAGGACCAAGGCGCAGCGTGGAAGGTGAACATACTTATTTATTAAATGATACACGAACAAAACAACAAATCGATACGTGACGTCCACAGGTGCAAAACACAAACCAACACGGAACAAGATCCCACAAACACTGTGGGAAAACCACCTGACTAAATATGGTTCCCAATCAGAGACAACCAGCAACAGCTGATACTCGTTGCCTCTGATTGAGAACCACTCTGGCCAACATAGAATACAAAACTAGACTAGACACAACGAGCACAAAACATAAACTCTACACACCCTGGCTCAACTTAAAATAGTCCCTAGAGCCAGGGCGTGACAATCAATCTACACACAATACCCCATAATGACAAAGCGAAAATAGGTTTTTAGATTTTTTTTCAAATGTATTAAAGATATAAAACAGAAATACCTTCTTTACATAAGTATTCAGACCCTTTGCTATGAGACACGAAATTGAGCTCATATGCATCCTGTTTCTATTGATCATCCTTCTACAACTTGATTGGAGTCCGCCTGTGGTAAATTCAATTGATTGGATATGATTTGGAAAGGCACACACCTGTCTATATAAGGTCCCACAGTTGACAGAGCATGTCAGAGCAAAAACCAAGCCATGAGGTAGAGGGAATTGTCCGTAGAGCTCCGAGACAGGATTGTGTCGAGGCACAGGTCTGGGGAAGGGTACCAAAACATTTCTGCAGCATTGAAGGTCCCCAAGAACACAGTGGCCTCCATCATTCTTAAATGGAAAAAGTTTGGAACCATCAAGACTCTTCCTAGAGCTGGCCGTCCGGCCAAACTAGCAATCGGGGGAGAAGGGCCTTGGTCAGGGAGGTGACCAAGAACCCGATGGTCAATCTGACAGAGCTCCAGAGTTCCTCTGTGGAGATGGGAGAACCTTCCAGAATGACAACCATCTCTGCAGCACTCCACCAATCAGGCCTTTATGGTAGAGTGGCCAGACGGAAGCCACTCCTCAGTAAAAGGTACATGACAGCCCGCTTAGAGTTTGCCAAAAGGCACCTAAAGGATTCTCAGACCATGAGAAACAAGATTCTCTGGTCTGATAAAACCAAGATTGAATTATTTGGTCTGAATGCCAAGCGTCACGTCTGAAGGAGAACTGGCACCATCCCTACGGTGAAGCATGGTGGTGGCAGCATCATGCTGTGGGGATGTTTTTCAGCGGCAGGCACTGGGAGACTAGTCAGGATCAAGGGAAAGATGAACGGAGCAAAGTACAGAGAGATCCTTGATGAAAACCTGCTCCAGAGCGCTCAGGACCTCAGACTGGGGCGACGGTTCACCTTCCAACAGGACAACGACCCTAAGCACACAGCCAAGACAACGCAGGAGTGGCTTCGTATTGCGTGTAGATTGCTGAGGGTAAAAAACGATTGAATCCATTTTAGAATAAGGCTGTAACGTAACAAAATGTGGAAAAAGTCAAGGGGTCTGAATACAATTTTATACAGATATCAAAATAATTGCAATTTGGATAAATTGAAATAGTTCACAGTAAGGATGAGGTATTTTCTGCATATCCATTGTTCTTTCGAAGGCAAACCCCACCATTGGTGTGCCTGGACGAAAAGCAAAACAAAAATTAATGTCATCTGACCATAGCACCGCCTGGAGTTTGCAAAATGACATTGGCACAGTGGCGATTTTAGCATGTCAGCAAAGCCACTATACAACACTAAACAATACATTAATTGCACTATAACTGTGACAAACGATGCCCACAAACTGTTAGGGCCTTCATAAAGCTGTCCCAACAGCAGAGCTTTCTTTTCAGCACCATGGAGTGAATCCTTACCACCACTACACCTGCCTGTCAGCGGAGCCTTACCTGGCAGCGAAACAGTTCATTCAGCCTCATTTACTGCCTTTTAAAAAAACATAGCTGATATGGCTGACTTGCTTAAACAAATGTGATTTCTACCTACAATTGAGATGTACAAACTATGGCATAAGGGAACGATGAGCGGGTAAGAGGCAATCCGTAATTTAGATTAAGACATTCATGAGCGAGCTAAGACGGACACAGTCAATATATATATATTTGTTCAGCACTTTTGAAATGTACAGCGACAGAATTCAGAACATGGGCTGATGTGGTCCTCTGTAGCTCAATTGGTAGAGCATGGCACTTGTAACGCCAGGGTAGTGGGTTCGATCCCCGGGACCACCCATACGTAAAAAATTTATGCACACATGACTGTAAGTCGCTTTGGATAAATGCGTCTGCTAAATGGCATATTATTCTTACAGTATTCTCCCTGTACACCAAGTCAGAACCGTAGGATAAATAAAGGGGGTATATAAGCAGACAATGAAAGCTCTTACAATATTCTATGATAACATTTCTCTAAAACAGGCTATAGGCTACATGTGCACCACCAAGTCAGAACAGTAGGCTAAGTTATGAGGGGGAAAGGGACCAAATTATTAGGGTGAGGCACATGGGCTACTACACAACATACACTTAGTATTACTTTCATAGCTACAGTATACATATCTCCCTGGCATATTACATCATTTATGCAGCAGCATACAATACGTTTTTGGACTCACCTTGTTGTGCTGTGCTCACTTGAACAGTACGGTGGCATGGCGGTCCTTCTTACATTTTTACATTTACATTTTAGTAATTTAGCAGACGCTCTTATCCAGAGCGACTGAAAGTTAGAGAGTGCATACATTTTTTTTCTTCTTCCAAGCGATCCTTGTGGGCAAATTTTGTCATCAAACTTTGTCATCAAAGTCTGGCATTCTTTGGATTTATGGTGCTTTCAAGACAACTGGGAACAAAAAAAAAACAAGGTCGAATCATGACGTCAGTGATCTTCATTTCGGAGCTCTAGAAAGAGGCCAGAGTTCCCGACTTGGAATTCTGAGTTGGATTACCGCTCAAAACGTTTTTTCCCAGTTGTCTTGAACTCACTGACGTCTGAGATTTGCCAGTTCCGAGTTTCCAGTTGTTTTGAACACGGCAGAAGTCATGCTGGATTGACAGCATGGCCAATGTACTCAACATTTTCTGACCCATGATGTTGCATGTGAATTTGTATCCTTTTAAGCTTGGAAAAGATACCCTTAAACCCAGACATGGACCACACACCCTCTCCACTGAATAGCAGGCTAGTGATTGCTTTGCAATGCTTGCAGTTAGCCACTGATTCCTTCCAAATCACTAATTGTTGAATTTGCGATTTCCAACTTGTTGTGTAATGTTTATGTCCAATGGTCGATGAGCACCGATACGTTTTATCTATAATTTCTCTTCATATGACAAGGATTGAAAAGGATTTGCCAGTATATTGTTGACTTGATTCATGATGATGACTGCTTGTCTAGCTTGCTAGCTAATATTTTGAAAGTATGATGTTGACATGATCAGTCCAATCAAAGCTACGGTAGATTTAATGTGATTTGACGTCATTTTATCAGTGGCCAATGACCTTGAGCCTTCTTGGATGGGCACTTCTAATGTAAATCTATGGCAGCACCCAAGGGGCTTGATTTCTCGAGCTCTATCCTTAGATGCAGTGACATAGTGTCCCCATGAGTGACAGAACACTGAGCCAATCACGGCGCAACTAGAAAACATTACCAACCCCTACACTCCGTATTTTCTGCTGGCTGCCCCACCACCACAGAAAGCACTGAGCTAGGCTGAAACACCTGCATTTTGGAGCTGCCTTACTCAAGAAAGCAAAAAGAGACCATGTTTGTATGCAGCTTAAAATAAATAAATAATAAGATTTGAGTTGATACATTGTTTGCAAACATTTTTTATTTTTTTTGCTAAACAGGTGGGGCTCAAAACCCCCTGAATGACAGGTCGCCACTGCATTGGCACTTGGGTTGGAACCGGTGCTATGGTCATATGACATGAAAATAGAGGTCCTTGGCCACGCTTAACAGTGGTGGGTTTTTGCACACACCAAAATCCACAAAAACATACAGTTGAAGTCGGAAGTTTACATACACTTAGGTTGGAGTCATTAAAACTTGTTTTTCAACCACTCCACAATTTTCTTGTTAACAAACTATCATTTTGGCAAGTCGGTTAGGACATCTACTTAATGCATGACACAAGTAAGTTTTCCAACAATTGTTTACAGACAGATTATTTCACTTATAATTCAATGTATCACAATTCCAGTGGGTCAGAAGTTTACATACACTAAGTTGACTGTGCCTTTAAACAGCTTGGAAAATTACGGAAAATGATGTCATGGCTTTAGAAGCTTCTGATAGACTAATTGACATCATTTGAGTCAATTGGAGGTGTTCCTGTGGATGTTTTCTAGGCCTACCTTCAAACTTAGTGACTTTCTGCTTGACATCATGGGAAAATCAAAAGAAATCAGCCAAGACTTCAGAAAAAAATGGTAGATCTCCAGAGGTCTGGTTCATCCTTGGGAGCAATTTCCAAACGCCTGAAGGTACCACGTTCATCTGTACAAACAATAGTACGCAGGTATAAACACCATGGGACCACGCAGCCGTCATACCGCTCAGGAAGGAGACGCGTTCTGTCGCCTAGAGATTAACGTACTTTGGTGCGAAAATTGCAAATCAATCCCAGAACAACAGCAAAGGACCTTGTGAAGATGCTGGAGGAAACAGGTACAAAAGTATCTATATCCACACTAAAACTAGTCCTATATCGACATAACCTGAAAGGCCGCTCAGCAAGGAAGAAGCCACTGCTCCAAAACCGCCATAAAAAAGCCAGACTACGGTTTGCAACTGCACATGGGGACAAAGATCGTACTTTTTGGAGAAATGTCCTCTGGTCTGATGAAACAAAAATAGAACTGTTTGGCCATAATGACCATCGTTATGTTTGGAGGAAAAAGGGGGTCACTTGCAAGCCGAAGAACACCATCCCAACCGTGAAGCACAGGGGGTGGCAGCATCATGCTGTGAGGGTGCTTTGTTGCAGGAGGGACTGCTGCACTTCACAAAATAGATGCCATCATGAGGAAGGAAAATTATGTGGATTATTTGAAGCAACATCTCAGACATCAGTCAGGAAGTTAAAGCTTGGTCGCAAATGGGTCTTCCAAATGGACAATGACCCCAAGCATACTTCCAAAGTTGTGTCAAAATGGCTTAAGGACAACAAAGTTAAGGTGGAGTGGCCATCATAAAGCCCTGACCTCAATCCTATAGAACATTTTTGGGCAGAACTGAAAAAGCATGTGCGAGCAAGGAGGCCTACAAACCTGACTCAGTTACACCAGCTCTGTCAGGAGGAATGGGCCAAAATTCACCCAACTTATTGTGGGAAGCTTGTGGAAGGCTACCTGAAACGTTTGATCCATGTTAAACAATTTAAAGGCAATGCTACCAAATACTAATTGAGTGTATGTAAACTTCTGACCCACTGGGAATGTGATGAAAGAAATAAAAGCTGAAATAAATCATTCTCTCTACAGTTATTCTGACATTTCACATTCATAAAATAAAGTGGTGATCCTAACTGACCTAAGACAGGGAATTTTTACTAGGATTAAATGTCAGGAATTGTGAAAAACTGAGTTTAAATGTATTTGTCTAAGGTGTATGTAAATCTCCGACTTCAACTGTAGTTAATTACCCACAAAATCAACATTTTACAATGATCATCTCAGTCTCCCCAGCTAGCACATTTGGTTCCTTGGAAGTTGTCAGAAGGTACGTTTATGGTTTCCCGTTGGTTCTGGGAACGAAGCCATAAGTTTCCTAAACTGTAAAACTGAACGTTTTTTAAACGGAAGTGAACATTTCACCTCTTCTGGGAATTAAAATTTTTAGGTTGCAGGGAGGTTCTGAGAATGTTTTACTATGGTTTCCTGAAAGTTTTCCTGGGAGGCTTAGGTTAACTGTTTTGACCAGATAGGACACATGTAAATTCATTTGCTTAGCCATTAATCATGCAAACACATTTCTTTTTTTTTGTGGCACAGCATCAGGGAGATTTGAATCTTCTGTTTTCTATCCATGGAATTCGTCCACTGCGCCACCAGGATGGAGCTAGCATGCCATGTTTTTTTAACTCATACAAAGCTGTTTATTTTAGTCTATTCAAATGGGCACTTCAAAGGAAACAAGCACTCATTAAGATCAGGTGTGGCCAATTAGTGGTCGCGACCAACACACCTGAACACACTTAACAAGATAGAGCAGTGGTTCCCAAACTGTGGGGCGTGCCCCCTAGTTGTTTTTTTAAATGTATTTTTAAGGAACTCAGTCCGGCTTTCAACTTACTCTTGAAAGTTGTAATAGTAGAATGCACAAGGTGCAATTTCGAAATTGGGTAGTTCATCATCAGTTTTCCTCTTGAAATGTCAGTCATTGCATACCTTAGAGAGCTATTTATAACTTGTCAGAAATGTCCAGATCAACTAGCCCATGTCAGCTAATGAGTTTTAGTTAGGTTTTTTACCCCATAGATTTTGTTGTAATGTTTGAGTCACTCAAATATCACATGAATACACATTAGACATGGCAAAATGTATAGAATTGCAAGAAAATTAGCTTTAAACCTGCAGAATTGTCTCTGCACCCCATAACAAAATGTGTAGAATTGCAGGAAATACAGTGGGGGAAAAAAGTATTTAGTCAGCCACCAATTGTGCAAGTTCTCCCACTTAAAAAGATGAGAGAGGCCTGTAATTTTCATCATAGGTACACGTCAACTATGACAGACAAATTGAGAAAAAAAATCCAGAAAATCACATTGTAGGACTTTTAATGAATTTATTTGCAAATTATGGTGGAAAATAAGTATTTGGTCACCTACAAACAAGCAAGATTTCTGGCTCTCACAGACCTGTAACTTCTTCTTTAAGAGGCTCCTCTGTCCTCCACTCGTTACCTGTTTTAATTTTTAATTTTTTTATTTCACCTTTATTTAACCAGGTAAGCCAGTTGAGAACAAGTTCTCATTTACAACTGCGACCTGGCCAAGATAAAGCAAAGCAGTGCGATAAAAACAACACAGAGTTACATATGGGGTAAAAAACATAAAGTCAAAAATACAACAGAAAATATATATACAGTGTGTGCAAATGTAGCAAGTTATGGAGGTAAGGCAATAAATAGGCTATAGTGCAAAATAATTACAATAGTATTAACACTGGAATGCTAGATGTGCAAGAGATTATGTGCAAATAGAGATACTGGGGTGCAAAAGAGCAAAATAAATAACAATATAGGGATGAGGTAGTTGGGTGGGCTAATTTCAGATGGGCTGTGTACAGGTGCAGTGATCGGTAAGGTGCTCTGACAACTGATGCTTAAAGTTAGTGAGGGAGATAAGAGTCTCCAGCTTCAGAGATTTTTGCAATTCGTTCCAGTCATTGGCAGCAGAGAACTGGAAGGAATGGCGGCCAAAGGAGGTGTTGGCTTTGGGAATGACCAGTGAGATATACCTGCTGGAGCGCAGACTACGGGTGGGTGCTGCTATGGTGACCAATGAGCTAAGATAAGGCGGGGATTTGCCTAGCAGTGATTTATAGATGGCCTGGAGCCAGTGGGTTTGACGACGAACATGTAGTGAGGACCAGCCAACAAGAGCGTACAGGTCACAGTGGTGGGTAGCGTATGGGGCTTTGGAGACAAAACGGATGGCACTGTGATAGACTACATCCAATTTGCTGAGTAGAGTGTTGGAGGCTATTTTGTAAATTACATCGCCGAAGTCAAGGATCGGTAGGATAGTCAGTTTTACGAGGGCATGTTTGGCAGCATGAGTGAAGGAGGCTTTGTTGCGAAATAGGAAGCCGATTCTAGATTTAACTTTGGATTGGAGATTCTTTATGTGAGTCTGGAAGGAGAGTTTACAGTCTAACTAGACACCTAGGTATTTGTAGTTGTCCACATACTCTAGGTCAGACCCGTCAAGAGTGGTGATTCTAGTCGGGTGGGCGGGTGCCAGCAGCGTTCGATTGAAAAGCATGCATTTAGTTTTACTAGTGTTTAAGAGCAGTTGGAGGCTACTGAAGGAGTGTTGTATGGCATTGAAGCTCGTTTGGAGGTTTGTTAACACAGTGTCCAATGAAGGGCCAGATGTATACAAAATGGTGTCGTCTGCGTAGAGGTGGATCTGAGAGTCACCAGCAGCAAGAGCGACATCATTGATATACACGGAGAAAAGTGTCGGCCCAAGAATTGAACCCTGTGGCACCCCCATAGAGACTGCCATAGTTCCAGACAACAGGCCCTCCGATTTGACACACTGAACTCTGTCTGAGAAGTAGTTGGTGAACCAGGCGAGGCAGTCATTTGAGAAACCAAGGCTATTTAGTCTGCCAATTAATGGCACCTGTTTGAACTTGTTATCAGTATAAAAGACACCTGTCCACAACCTCAAACAGTCACACTCCAAACTCCACTATGGCCAAGACCAAAGAGCTGTCAAAGGACACCAGAAACAAAATTGTAGACCTGCACCAGGCTGGGAAGACTGAATCTGCAATAGGTAAGCAGCTTGGTTTGAAGAAATCAACTGTGGGAGCAATTATTAGGAAATGGAAGACATACAAGACCACTGATAATCTCCCTCGATCTGGGGCTCCACGCAAGATCTCACCCCGTGGGGTCAAAATGATCACAAGAACGGTGAGCAAAAATCCCAGAACCACACGGGGGGACCTAGTGAATGACCTGCAGAGAGCTGGGACCAAAGTAACAAAGCCTACCATCAGTAACACACTACGCCGCCAGGGACTCAAATCCTGCAGTGCCAGACGTGTCCCCCTGCTTAAGCCAGTACATGTCCAGGCCCGTCTGAAGTTTGCTAGAGTGCATTTGGATGATCCAGAAGAGGATTGGGAGAATGTCATATGGTCAGATGAAACCAAAATAGATCTTTTTGGTAAAAACTCAACTCGTCGTGTTTGGAGGACAAAGAATGCTGAGTTGCATCCAAAGAACACCATACCTACTGTGAAGCATGGGGGTGGAAACATCATGCTTTGGGGCTGTTTTTCTGCAAAGGGACCAGGACGACTGATCCGTGTAAAGGAAAGAATGAATGGGGCCATGTATCGTGAGATTTTGAGTGAAAACCTCCTTCCATCAGCAAGGGCATTGAAGATGAAACGTGGCTGGGTCTTTCAGCATGACAATGATCCCAAACACACCGCCCGGGCAACGAAGGAGTGGCTTCGTAAGAAGCATTTCAAGGTCCTGGAGTGGCCTAGCCAGTCTCCAGATCTCAACCCCATAGAAAATCTTTGGAGGGAGTTGAAAGTCTGTGTTGCCCAGCGACAGCCCCAAAACATCACTGCTCTAGAGGAGATCTGCATGGAGGAATGGGCCAAAATACCAGCAACAGTGTGTGAAAACCTTGTGAAGACTTACAGAAAACGTTTGACCTGTGTCATTGCCAACAAAGGGTATATAACAAAGTATTGAGAAACTTTTGTTATTGATCAAATACTTATTTTCCACCATAATTTGCAAATAAATTCATAAAAAATCCTACAATGTGATTTTCTGGAATTTTTTTCCTCATTTTGTCTGTCATAGTTGACGTGTACATATTATGAAAATTACAGGCCTCTCTCATCTTTTTAAGTGGGAGAACTTGCACAATTGGTGGCTGACTAAATACTTTTTTTCCCCACTGTAAGCTTTAAACCTGATGATTCCCAATTCTGAAAGGGGGGGCTGAGTGAAGAAGTTTGGGAACCCCTGAGATAGAGGATAGAGAGAGTTTTGTTGACGCTGAGAACGGAATGTATACGTTTTTAAATAACATTCTTAGAACGTTCTTTGAACATTACTAATGTTTTCTTGTTGTTTTTATGGAACATTTTCTTAATGTTCTGAGAACATTACTTTAAATAGAACCATGAGGAAACCTGCAGAAAAGGTTATGCGGACGTACTGAAAATCCCACAGAAGAACGTTGTTTCTTAATGTTCTCTGAATATTCTGGGAATGTGACTTTAAATAGAACCATGAGGAAACATGCAGAAAACATTACCCACTGGGCACAGATGTCAATTCGACGTCTATTCCACATTGGTACAATGTAATTTCATTGAAATTACGTGGATGTAATGTTGATTCAATCAGTATGTTCCCCGCGGGTATGCCGAAGTGCTGAAATTCCCACATTGTTTCTTAACGTTCTCTGAACATTCTGAGAACATAACTTTAAATAGAACCATGAGGGAACCTACAGAAAACGTTATGCTGAAGTACTGAAATTCCCACAGAAGAACGTTGTTTCTTAACGTTCTGAGAACATTACTTTAAATAGAACCATGAGGAAACCTACAGAAAACGTTATGCTAAAGTAATGAAATTGTGGAAAGGTTGTATGCAAAATAACCACGCTCTCGCCATGCGCTAAGAAACATATGGTTCTCAGAACGTTATGTGCTAGCTGGGTCTGGACTTGAACCCCATTGAAAACCTGTGGTTTGAATTGAAGAGGGCAGTCCACAAGGCTTAAGCGCAGACCAAGGATTTCAAGGATCTGGAAATATTCTGTATGGTGGAATGGTCTAAGATCCCTCCCAATGTGTTCTTCAATCTCATAAAACATTTTAGGAAAAGGCTCAGTGTCCTTATCCTCTCAAGGGCCCTGCTGGAGTATTTCAAACAGGGGATCCTATCTTTTTGAGACTTTTTAAAATATTATTTGTTAAACAAAATCTATTTTCTCTGAGCAATTGTATTAGTATAAAATAATATAATTTGTCCTTATTTTTTTATCATACAATATAAACAGTGTAATAGAGTGCACTTGACATTTCTATGTCTTATGACTCAGCACATGAATGAAAACTTTAATATATCCAGGGCACTAGACCCGTACTGTAATAAGTTTGTTCAAATAACCATCAATGTCATTTCCATATGTGACTGACAACTGCTCTACATTTTCAAATGAGTGTTAGAACGAACAAAAAAATATTACGGAAAAAAGTTGTGAGGCTGTAAAATAAACGTAAGAAATCAACCAATCAACCAACCAATCAATCAAACAATCAATAACCGGTGCATTTAAATTCTCAGGTGGGTCTTAGTGTATAAGAAGGGGTACCAATCAAGGGAAGAGACCGTCCAGAGCTCTGTCATCACCAAGCTGAAAGGAGTGGTCATGACCAACAACACAGAATCTGGACTTTACCTATGGGGGGCTGAGGATTATGTCATACCTTCAACGGTGAGATCCTGGATCTTTTTGGGAGGTTTTATGTACACAGGTAGAGCTGACATACAGTACAGAGCCTACTGCTAGATTATTCATTCAAGTCTAATTGAGTTGAAGCTGAAGCTCAGTCAGTGATACAGCAAGTCATTGATTGTATATTTTCAAGTACAATGAGTCACATTTTTATGGGGTCTCTCCATAAACTCACTTTCATCAGTTTCCAATCACACCCAAATATGTTGAACATCTATTTGATACGGTTTTAGAATATGATAAGTTGACATGTATTTATAGTGCTCTTCAATTATTTTTAAGAACATGTCTGATGTCTTTAAATAATGTTTATCTTGTAAGGTCATGGAAAAGGCAATGATTGGGGTCATTGGACATTATACCGTACAGGCTATAGAGCAATAGGACAGTCACACTTTTCGCTATATACATTTTAGCTATAAACCTACTGAGTCTTTTTTTTCCTGAAGGGACACACCATTTCATCTGTTCGGTTAAATAAAAGATAGAGGGTTGTTCCCCAACTGTAATTGCTATAATTAATTTTAATTAATTCTAATTTTAATAATTCACTTAACCTTTGCGTGACTCAATGATAAACAGATTAAATAGAAAGGTCTGCTCTTGTCCACATGATGAGCCCAGTCAGCCACCACTGGATCTCCTTCATTTTGTAAGGCTATATTAATATGTGGTGAGAAGCTGTGCTATTTACATTTAAGCTTACGATATTAAAAGCTTTGACAAATGAAATATATTTATTTAGGGCTTTGATTTTGTACAGTTAATACACAGTCCCCTGACTGACCTGACTGGGAAAAGTACAGTGTCCAACATTTTAGCGTCCTGTTGTTTTTCAGGGTGAACAAGTCTTCTTCATTGTTACAAACTACCTCGAGACCCCAAATCAGAGGCTTGGGTTCTGTGCTGAGGTGAGTGAAAAGCAATATTGTACTACCATAATCGAGACAAAAATCTTGTTAATTGACTTTATTTTAAAAGATCCCCCAATTCTGAGATAGAGATTGGATGACTGTGCAGCTGAGATAGAAATACTTTAATGATCCAATCAAACAAGGAAATTAAACTCCGCATTGATGATGCAATGATTCTCACCATATATGGCAAAGCAAACAGAAAATCGACTAGTAATTTGGGGCGGATGTCAGAATCCAAACTGCCTAGAGCAGGTAATTATGATGCCTCAGGCCCAACAGTTCTTTCCTCAGAGAAAGATGGCTTGACCTTGCCATTGTCTTCCAGTACTTGCTTATTTGATGTTATAGTAGGCTTTCGGTGCCGTTATGATGATTTTCAGAAAAGTTATGAAACATGCATTAATTATTTTTAATAATGATAAAATCTTCATAGTATAAAGGGGTCAGTATGTCACTGTTCACTTGTCCAATAACATTGTGTATTCCTTTGCATTTTTAACTACAGCAATGTGTCATATTTTCTCCAGAGCCCTAAGGTGCCAGATGGCCTATGTGTAAACAATGAGGATTGTGCCGAGGGTGAGGCGGTGGTAGCTGGCCATGGTAAGGGCTAATATGGTCAACTGGGGCAGTCTATCTCATTTCTATTTACATTTCCAAGATTAACATTTATTTACAGATTAACACTGGTTATGGTCACATTTCTCTTAAATGCACATGTACACCACTAATGTGTAGGAAACTTATGAGAATCACCAGGGTTGGAATTGGACAAATGTCTCTCTTGGAAATTCCTTGGAATTGACCTTAAAAAAGTAGAGTATTATGTCTTTCCAGGATGTTGACAGGGTTCTTTGCTTTTCCCTGCAGGGGTAAAGACTGGACTGTGTTTAAACTCTACAGGGACCTGTAGCATACATGGCTGGTGTCCCGTCGAGACGGGCCGGAAACCCTCGTGAGAATTCATCCTCTTTTGCTGTGAAAATAATAAAATACTAACTTTTGCATTGACACTCCACTAAATACACTACAGATTGAGGATCTTAATTTGAGCCAATTTGCTACAGCAGGATTATAATCCTGCAGCAACAGGAAATGTGAATTATTATGTGGATTATAATTCATGGACATTTTTGTAGGGGATGATACATTTTTTGTTAGGGCAAATCAAGTCTGAAATTTCAAAGTAGAAATGACAAACTTTTGAAGCCCCAATTTCAATCTTGTCTCATTGCTGCGACTCCCCAACGGGCTCAGGAGAGGCGAAGGTCGAGTCATGCATCCTCTGAAACATGACCCGCCAAACCACACTTCTTGACACCCACCCACTTAACCCGGAAGCCAGCTGCACCAACGTGTCAGAGGAAACACCATTCAACTGATGACTGAAGTCAGCCTGCAGGCACCTGGCCCGCCACAAGGAGTCACTAGAGCGCAATGAGCCAAGTAAAGTACCCCCGGACAAACCAATTGGACGCCTCCCTATGGGACTCCCGGTCACGGCTGGTTGTGACACAGCCTGGGATCGAACCCGGGTCTGTAGTGACGCCTCAAGCACTGCGATGCAGTGCCTTAGACCGCTGCACCACTTAGGAGGCCAGAAGCCTTTTTAAAACTCAACTACACTACAAGTTTGCATTTCCTGCTTTGGAGGAAAATTCTCAGCAACAAAAGATTAAGATCCTACATCTGCACATTATGTACTACGGTATGAAGTACCTTGTCCTAATCCTCTACCATTATGTAGCAGTCACTCTGGTTTAACACTTTTCCCCTTCATTTCCAGGGAGGCTTTATTAAGCAAGGTAGAAAACTTCACAATTTACATCAAGAACTTTGTCAGGTTTCCGAAGTTTGAATTCTCCAAGTAAGTGGTTATGAGAGGTGCTAAGTGGTGCTTGTTCATACAGACCTCAGAGTAGTTCCTAGAGACTGTCTGTCTCTAGGGACACAGTCAGTGTCCGTGACATAGATCAGTAAGTATGTGTGAGTAGGGCAGTTGGGGATACATGTCCTAGCACTGCTTTGAATAGCTATGAGGGTGCACAGTCCCTTCTATTTATATACCCCCATAGCCATATAGCCCAGGGCTGTGTGTGTGTGTGTGTGTGTGTGTGTGTGTGTGTGTGTGTGTGTGTGTGTGTGTGTGTGTGTGTGTGTGTGTGTGTGTGTGTGTGTGTGTGTGTGTGTGTGTGTGTGTGTGTGTGTGTGTGTGTGTGTGTGTGTGTGTGTGTGTGTGTGTGTGTGTGTGTGGGTGTGTGTGTGGGTGTGTGTGTGTGTGTAGTGAGACAGTGGAGCGGTTATCTGAGACGTCCTTGACAGCAGAGCAGGCCCAGCCCTAGACAGGTGTCAGAACAGATCTGATTGGCTCACTGTGCTCTCATGCCAATAAGGCTGTTGTTGTAGAAGGTTTAATCAGCCAGAACATTGGTATTGTCTTTCCAAGCCTAACCCGGAAAGCACAGAGACGTCAGACCTCTGTCAATTCATGATTTCAGTTGTAGATCTTTTGATTATGTTGTGTGTATTGAATGGAAAGTGTCTAAACTATGAAGTAATAATATAAAGTTACTTGTACGAGCAGAGTGAATAAAATATGATATGTAGCTCTGTGCTATTCCTTATCTAAGGGTCAAAGAGAAAGCGTGTTTTCTGAAGCTGATAAGATTTATTATGTTTTAGGCCTATGACCTTTTGTGGATTTAGCCAAGGAAAAGTATGATACTGGACTACTAAGCACGTAGCTAAAAGCTACATGTCCTGTTCTGTCTTCTTTCCCCTCAGGTCAAATGTCCTGGACACCGGTAATGACTCCTATCTAAAGAGATGTTCCTATGACAACGTCTTCCAACCCTACTGCCCCATCTTTCGTCTGGGAGACCTGGTCAGCAGGACTGGACACAACTTTCAGGACATGGCTGTAGTGGTACATATTTAGAATATTTTTGTTTTGAAATGTACCCTTTATTTAACCAGGTAGTCCCATTGAGGTTAGGTGACCTCTTTCCCTGGCAGAGAAGGACCTGGCACAAAGGGGCAGCAATGTTGTATAAAAACGAAGGTTTATCAGCATACAGTACGTTACTACCCAGGAAGGACACTCAATACAATAAATTAAACAGTCAGTAATCAGGGTTGGGTTTCTAGTTTAACACTGAGTCCAAATTAGGCTTTTCAGGCCTTCGTCATGCTATCCAAGTAGTGTGGGAGTGATGTAGTTTTCTCTTCCTCCAGTCCATTTGATAGTGATGCTTGTTTTCAGGCAGTTAGGTAATTAGCATTATTTTGATTACATTTAATTTGACTTTTGCCATGTAGGATGCAGTCATTAGGCATGAAATTGAAATGAATAACAACTATGGTTTCATAATAACAACAACATTATGAAACATAGCAGTTGTTAGATCTCTATTAAGTGGCTTGACACAGAGCCCTGCATAAAGTGCCCTCACTTTAAACACTACCTCTGGTTGTTAGTGTAGCAGAACACCCAGCATAGAAGAAAACAATGGTTAACCACAGCCATTCCTACCATATATGGCAAAGATGATCAGCAGTGTGTTAGCTACTGTGTTATTGTTAGAGTTGCCAGTTTGTACTTGAGGTTTTAACATTTTAAAGTACAGTATAATTATGTTCCTAGTTGTTAATGTTTAATGAGGAGTTGATGTAAATGTGACCACAGTTCATAGTCAAGGTTAAGAAAGTACATCTTGAATAGCACGGCAATAGAGTCATCGTCCATATTTAGAGCACCGTTCATCTCTCTCTCTCTCTCTCTCTCTCTCTCTCTCTCTCTCTCTCTCAGGGTGGGTCAGTTGGAATTCTGATTGAGTGGAACTGTGATTTGGATAAGGACTACTCACAATGTAACCCAGAGTACAGCTTCACTCGTTTGGATATCAACTTAAACAGCACTGTCACGTCAGGCTACAACTTCAGGTATATGTTGACATGCATTAATAAGCAGATTGTACTTCAAGTATATATAATAATCCATGCCCTCATTCTGAAAAGGTATTAGCTTCAGCTAAGAAGGCTTGAGCGCTCTCCAACTACTGCATTTAATCTCAGATCTATCTCTACCAAGCAGTTATTGACATTTCTGTTCAAAACAGTTGATTTGTTTGTTTTCCAGATATGCCCGGTATTACAAAGATGAAGCTGGAGAGAGCTACCGGACTTTATATAAAGTCTATGGAATTCGCTTTGATATCATGGTGAATGGACGGGTATGACAGTGATTCTTGCTACACTTACTTGAATGTGTTGGTAGTATTCATATTACAGTCTGTGTCAGATCAAATGTTCTTTGTTCTTTATTGTGTTTTTCAGGCTGGAAAATTCAACATCATTCCCACAGTAATAGCTATTGGGTCTGGTTTCGCTATTATGGGCATGGTATGTAATTTAATAGATTTGTGTATTCATTTGTTTCCAATACACATACTGGTCCCCCAAAATATATTCCTCTGTGATTCTGTGTCATGTAGCATGGCCAGATTGGTTGCTATCAAATTATTTTGATATATCACCACAAGAGGGCGATCCCCTATCATTGTTCAATTATATAAGTTACTCATCTTCTTCATTCCAAATCGATCCCTAGCCCCTATCCCCTTGCTTAGGCACTCCTGTAGATCTGAAACAATTGGGTCGGTCTAAACAATATGCAGTGTTGGGGAGTGGTGAACTACATGTTATTCAACTAGTAATTTAACTACATTTTGCAGTAGCTTGGTGGTAGTTGAACTAAATCAAAGATTTTCTATTTTATTGACAAGATATTCGCGTGACTGCTCTAACAATGGAAATACTCCTCAAAGATAGAAGGCAGGCGGGAGGACGCGAGATCAGGTGGGACCATTCTATTCAATGAGAGGGCAGATACTCGTGAACAACAGGCCATACAGCTAGATAGAGGACTCATCTTTGTATCTGTGCCATTATAGTGTGACAGCATGGGCAGTGCCATTGAGGCTTTCTCCATTTTAAAGTAGTCAATTTTCTTCTTCATTGGCTGATTGCTCCCAACTCATAGGAATCCCCACCCAGTTAACTACTTTAAAATGGTGGAAGGCCTCAATGTCCATGCTAAAATGGGTTATATCCATGATGAGTCCTCTTATTTCTATAACAGGCACAACTCCGATATAGTCATTTTTTTCAAAGTTGCCGAAATGCCATGTGCGTCCACTTATATTAGTGCATTCGTAACAACCTAACCATTACGAAACTTCTATTCAATCAAATGAGCCTCACATAGCAAATTAGCAATACATTTTTTGTTGCCCAAATTCGACACTCTTTCATTGACCTCCATTTTTTTTTTTAAGACAGACTTTGGGCAGAGTAAAACCTCTCGCTTCGCCTTTTCCTCTCTGACTAAATTCAAATCTAAGTAGTGTTTTCAGTAGTTAATTACTTTTTTTTATTGGAACTACACACAACAAAATGGGTGAAGTAGGGAATAATTTCCTTTCTTTTTCGGCATTAGACCTGCCTAATTCTCACTTGAAATTGTTTTTTTGTTAAATAGGCTAAATAACACATTCCGTTAACAAAGTGATCTGTTCTTGCAATTTGTAGTCTATGAAATTTCAGATTTATATGAACATTTTTCATCAAGTAGTCTGGATGAAGTGAACTACTTTTTTAAATTATCTTAGTTAAGTAAACTAAAGTAGCTTAACTTCATCCAGTGTGAAGTAATTGGTAGTTTATTAGTTTTTAAAATATATTTTCAGAGTAGCTTCCCCGACACTGGCAAGATGGCTACATTTTCTTTTGCCTATCTAATGCTGTCAGATCTACAGGAGTACCTTGGGTGTATAGGGGTCAATTTGGGATTCAGAAACCCTCTGCTCCCTGGTATAAGGTTTTAGTGCCCTATTTTAGTCATATTATTTATTTGAGAAGACAGCTCTTTGAAGTCTGCTGTTTACATCCACAGGACACTTAGTGTTTTTTTGTTTTTGCTATGGCCTAAGAAGTTCCCTCAAGCTTTATTGGGGGTATTGGTTTTATTTATATCATGCTGATTACTGTGATATATTGTATGTCTTGATCTAAACCTGGGCTTTGTGTTTATTTCGTTTCAGGGGAAATTTGCCTGTGATATGATATTCATCTATATGTTGAGCACGAGTTCCTACTTCCGAGACAGGAAATTTGAGATTCTCAAGTAAGACACTATGACATGGTATTACTACTAACTACAGAATTTACACTTTGTAGTTTCATCAATTAAAGTATTAATTTGAAGTCTGGGATTGCTTGCCTTGCTTCCTCTCTCTGTAAAACAAGTAAAACATCCCTTTAACAGGAAAGAACGGATTAAGAAGCACAAAGAGAGTGCGAAGACAGTGGTGAACCGAGACACAAGAAAACACAGGAAACATGCTGGGGAACAACACGAGCTCACCACACTCTCTACGGAAACCGAGGAGAAACCAGAGCCCACCACTCAGGACGCGGAGAAACAGGACCTTATAACCGTGGAGAAAAAGGAGGTTCAAATTCTCTCTCCGCGAACTGTGGGGCAACGGTATAATACTCACCCTCTACGACCACGACACTAACCAATTAATTCGGAGTGACACATTTTTATTTACCCTTTATTAACACAGGTTGGCAGATTGAGGTCAGAAGACCTGTTTTTCAAGAAAGACCTGAGACAAAGAAAGAGGTGCTGCTATCGTCAAGATGGCTAGACTGGGTCCTGTAGCAGGTGGAAAGTGAAACGACGGCGGGTGAGGTGGTGACCCTGATGCCCACCATCCTTCTTCTCTACCAGCGGAGGTTGCTGATGCTGACACATGGCTCTGGTTTTCCAATGTCTCTCAGGAGTGATGTGTGTCCTGATTGGAGATGGTGGTGACTGATGGGCTGGCAAAGACAAATGGCTATGCAGACGCTCTACAAAGCCAGATATTTATCAAAGAGAAAAAGCACCATTACATTTCTGAAGTGTCATATTTATTTGTTTAAGATGGAAGCATAATGCATCTGGTGTCAATTAGGCCATGCAATCAAACCATGGCAGAGGGCTGAACTAGGTTATGCTGGCTGTGGTTTCTTCACACCCAGAGACAGCTTGTAGTAGAATTAAATCCTTGTGAGTCATATTATGGAATGCCACATATCAAGAGTAGGCCTACAATTGCTTTCTCACACCATTGGAAAATACACTGGGTGTGAGGTTGTCTATCATAAATACTTCTCATTTAATGTGATTACTTGTCATTTCCATCATGTATTGACTGGGGACTTATTTGTGAAGGAATGTAACTGTTTTTCTGGGTGATTTGTGATGTTTTATTTGTGCTTGCCATGACTGTGTTTTTGTATTTTAATATATATATATATATATATATATATATATATATAGTGCAAATCTATGTTGTATTATACAGGGCACATTTGAAAAAGAGACCTAGGTCTCCATATGTCTTCCCTGTTAAAATAAAGGTCAAATAAAATAAAAATGTCCTGTTCAATGTTTATGTAACATCATGACTAAAGGAGTAGAGGCAAGTGGTTTGTAATGTATTGGCTTGATATTCAAAACATTATTGTATTGGTAATGCATTTTTATGGCTAATAGCCATTAAAAGATTTAGCATCAGGCACATCACCCTGTAGCCTACTACCTATTACTATGTTTATAACCTAGATATGTTTATCTATGCTTATTATAAAATGTATCAACTGCTAGACAAGAAAACTTGGCAAATTCAGTTATCCTATAGATGAAATTGAGCAGAGATAAACAATAACATAATGCAGCAGTTCACAGTTCAGTGCATGAAAACAGGAAATATTTTATTAATGTATAGCGTTGCTGACGTAGACATACACTACATGACCAAACGTATGGACACCTGCTCGTCGAATTTCTCATTCCAAAATCACGGGCATTAATATGGAGTTGGTCCCCGCTTTGCTGCGATAACAGCCTCCACTCTTCTGGGAAGGCTTTCCACTAGATGTTGGAACATTGCTGCAGGGACTTGCTTCCATTCAGCCACGAGCATTAGTGAGGTCAGGCACTGATGTTGGGCGATTAGGTCTGGCTCGCAGTCGGCGTTCCAATTCATCCCAAAGGTGTTCGATGAGGTTGAGGTTAGGGCTCTGTGCAGGCCAGTCAAGTTCTTCCATACCGATCTCGACAAACCATTTCTATATGGACCTCGCTTTATTCAATTTATGCATTATCATGTTGAAACAGGAAAGGGCCTTCCCCAAACTGTTGCCACAAAGTTGGAAGCACAGAACCGTCTAGAATGTCCTTATATGCTGTAGCGTTAAGATTTCCTTACACTGGAACTAAGGGGCCTAGCCCGAACCATGAAAAATAACCCCAGACCATTATTCCTCCTCCACAAAACGTTACAGTTGGCACTATGCTTGTGTGTGGCTGCTCGGCCATGGAAACCCATTTCATGAAGCTCCCGACGAAGTTATTGTGCTGATGTTGCTTCCAGAGGCAGTTTGGAACTCGGTAGTGAGTGTTGCAACCGAGGACAGACGATTTTTACGCGCTACAGCACTCGGCGGTCCCGTTCTGTGAGCTTGTGTGGCCTACCACTTCGCAGCTGAGTCGTTGTTGCTCCTAGACGTTTCCACTTCACAATAACAGCACTTACAGTTGACCGGGGCAGAAAAGCCGAATCCACTAATTTGAAGGGGTGTCCACATACTTTTGTATATACAGTGTACTTCACATAGCTGTATAAACAGTTCATCTAACATCTTTCATCAATCGCCTATATCTACAAACAGTTGTATGGGCAGTTAAACAATATTCATTTATATGACATTGGGGTTAAAACTAAAATCATTCTGGTCAATTCTATTAGTACACGTGCACCATTCCGTAGAGGAAGGTCCAGAACAGGACGTAGGTAAAAAGACCTCCAACGAGCCCTCCTGTGAAGAGCATCCTCAGAGACTTGAAGCACTTGTTCCACCTGCGACTGGCCTTGAGGATGAGAAGAAGGGAGAGGAGAAACGAGGCGAGGAAATAGAAGATAAATCCGTACAGTCCTGTAAGCCCAAGGATGCCCGCTGTCGCCCCGGACAGAGCCGACACAGACGTCCGACAGTAGTCCAGCATGGCGGCGTTGCCCCTCACAGCGACCTCGCTGATGAACTGTGGTCCCTCTCGTTTTGCTATAATGACTGAGGACATGTCTGCACTTGATTTGATTTCCAACGATGACAGCTGCTGCAAACAAGCGGTCAAACGAAATACATTATTGATTACATGTTGCCTAATACATTCATGATATCGAACAAATTCTGAATCATTTGTAAATCTAGCCTATTTTGTTACTAGCGAACGTGCTAGTAGCTAAGTTGACATCTGGACTGCAGCTAGCGGTTAACTCACCGAATGAAAAAATAATATACAGCACTTCGTTTACTTCACAAACACATCAAAGGGACATAGTTTGTGACACGTAATATTCCGTAACAATGTATGTACTAACTGCTTCGCTCTGGACTGTAATTATAGAAAGAAAGCAAATTCAACCTAACTAGTAACGCAGGAGATGCGACCCGTCATTCTGAATCGGCCATTTTCTTGTTAAATGCATTCTGGGACATTTATTTTTGTATCAACTGCTCGCTTTTTATGAAGTCAGTGGATGAATCTGTTCATTTATTCACTTTTAATCACCCATATTTTTTTATTTATTAAATTACTTTCACATTTTGTGATATCTTTAAGACCTATTTGTTGTGACCTGTGACCTCCTTTGAAATGAACTTTGGTATCTACGGTGTCTGCCTGAGATCAAAATAGTAGAGCCTTATGTTTACAAACACTGGGCTTTGGATAAAACGTACAATTATTAATTGGTTAAGGAGACTAATGCTATCCGAGGAGCAACCATGGCGAACTATGTACTGGGCATAGACATAGGAACTACTTCAATCAAGGTCGTGTTACTTGATATTAACTCAAAAGGAGTAACGGATAGCGTCTCTTTGCCAACCAAGGCAGATATCATCAGCGACGAAACGCATGTATGTGACAGGCACCTCTCTCTGAATCGCCGTGCATAATGAGCTTTCAGTCTTTCAAATGTACAGCCGTTTAAGCCTTTCAAGCTGCTGTGCATTTGATCTCAAATTGTGCATAATCCTGTTGATTTATAGACCTCTTCTAAACTATATATTATATGATTGCTTTTCCTTTGTAGGCCAAAGAGCAGGACTCTGTACAAATCATAAAGACTCTGAATGAGTGCGTTGCCTCTCTGCCCATAGACAAGCTCCAGAATGTCAGTAGAATTGGGGTGTCTGGACAAATGCATGGGGTTGTTTTCTGGAAAGCGCAAACAGGTAAAACAACAAAATGTGTGTCACCCACTATTATGTGGTATACATTTTTTTATGTAGAAATCACAATGCTCTTTATTCAAACAAGTCCTGTACCATCACTGTCTACCCTCAGGCTGTGATTGGTTAGGTGGAGACAGCGGTCACCTCTTCAGGCCTAGAGACACCAGTCATCTAATAACCTGGCAGGATGGGCGCTGCAACAGTGATTTCCTGTCTACACTTCCAAACCCAGACTCACATCTCAGCATAGCCACAGGCTTTGGTTGTGCCACTATCTTCTGGTACATGAAACACAGGTACATAGGGCTATATCATGCCTACATGACTGGGCTGATTTTGATGAATAGGTTTACTTCATATACAGCCAGTCGACTCCTAATAAGTACAGATGTAGGATAAGTGCATGTCTATTACACCCAGTTTACACTTATCCTATGTGCTCTTATCAGGAGTTTACTCTATAGACTAATAGATTCAGAAAGCTTGTCATTATTATTTTCACTGTGTGTTTGAATGCAGGCCGGGGTTCCTGTCTGATTTCATGGTGGCAGGAACCATTCATGACTATGTGGTGTCCATGCTGTGTGGCTTGGAGAGCTGTGTCATGACTGGCCAGAATGCAGCCAGCTGGGGCTACTTCAACACTGCCACCAACCAGTGGAACATAGACATGTGAGCACAATATCCTCTTCTTCTTCTTCTTCTTCTTCATCTAGCACCAATTCTATGCTTTTTAGTACAAAGGATGTTATTACTAACATACTACATACTGAACATAATATGAATGCATGTGTTGTGTTATGTTGTGTTGTGTGTAAGCTAACATGTACAGGTAACTGCCAAAATAAAGGAAACACCAGCATAAAGTGTCTTAATAGGGCGTTAGGCCACCACAAGCCAGAACAGCTTCAAAGCACCTTGGCATAGATCGGGGGGGGGGGGCGGCAAAGTATCCGGCCCGCCAGGCACTTCAATCCGGCCCGCTAGACATTTTGTAAATGTATTCAATATTATTATATTTCAGTTACGATTTTTGGCCTAAAATTACTTATTCCATGATATACAAACAACCTTCAATAGATGTCGCTGTAGCCTGGCAGCGCGCTCTGTATTTGGGCCTACATTCAGATTCAGAATGCGCTCAGTCATCATAGCCACTTCATTGCTTGACGACTTTTGACGTGAAAAATGAGTGCTGTGAAAATGAGAAAAGTGGACTCTGAATGTTGTGTGTTTAAAGAAGAATGGACAGCAAAATACTTTTTTACTAATATTGGACATACAGTGGGGAGAACAAGTATTTGATACACTGCCGATTTTGCAGGTTTTCCTACTTACAAAGCATGTAGAGGTCTGTAATTTTTTTTACAAAAATCCAGAAAATCACATTGTATGATTTTTAAGTTATTAATTTGCATTTTATTGCATGACATAAGTATTTGATCACATTTTTTACATTTACATTTTAGTCATTTAGCAGACGCTCTTATCCAGAGCGACTTACAGTTAGTGAATACATATCTTTTTATACTGGCCCCCCGTGGGAATCGAACCCACAACCCTGGCGTTGCAAACGCCATGCTCTATCAACTGAGCTACAACCCTGCCGGCCATTCCCTCCCCTACCCTGGACGACGCTGGGCCAATTGTGCGCCGCCCATGAGTCTCCCGGTCGCGGCCTGCTGCGACAGAGCCTGGATTCGAACCAGGATCTCTAGTGGCACAGTTAGCACTGCGATGCAGTGCCTTAGACCACTGCGCCACTCAGGAGCTCGCCTACCAACCAGTAAGAATTCCGGCTCTCATAGACCTGTTAGTTTTTCTTTAAGAAGCCCTCCTGTTCTCCACTCATTACCTGTATTAACTGCACCTGCTTGAACTCGTTACCTGTATAAAAGACACCTGTCCACACACTCAATCAAACAGACTCCAACCTCTCCAGAATGGCCAAGACCAGAGAGCTGTGTAAGGACATCAGGGATAAAATTGTAGACCTGCACAAGGCTGGGATGGGCTACAGGACAATAGGCAAGCAGCTTGGTGAGAAGGCAACAACTGTTGGCGCAATTATTAGAAAATGGAAGAAGTTCAAGATGACGGTCATTCACCCTCGGTCTGGGACTCCATGCAAGATCTCACCTCGTGGGGCATCAATGATCATGAGGAAGGTGAGGGATCAGCCCAGAACTACACGGCAGGACCTGGTCAATGACCTGAAGAGAGCTGGGACCACAGTCTCAAAGTAAACCATTAGTAACACACTACGCCGTCATGGATTAAAATCCTGCAGCGCACACAAGGTCCCCCTGCTCAAGCCAGCGCATGTCCAGGCCCGTCTGAAGTTTGCCAATGACCATCTGGATGATCCAGAGGAGGAATGGGAGAAGGTCATGTGGTCTGATGAGACAAAAATAGAGCTTTTTGGTCTAAACTCCACTCGCCGTGTTTGGAGGAAGAAGAAGGATGAGTACAACCCCAAGAACACCATCCCAACCGTGAAGCATGGAGGTGGAAACATCATTCTTTGGGGATGCTTTTCTGCAAAGGGGACAGGACGACTGCACCGTATTGAGGGGAGGATGGATGGGGCCATGTATCGCGAGATCTTGGCCAACAACCTCCTTCCCTCAGTATGAGCAGTGAAGATGGGTCGTGGCTGGGTCTTCCAGCATGACAACGACCCGAAACACACAGCCAGGGCAACTAAGGAGTGGCTCCGTAAGAAGCATCTCAAGGTCCTGGAGTGGCCTAGCCAGTCTCCAGACCTGAACCAAATAGAAAATCTTTGGAGGGAGCTGAAAGTCCGTATTGCCCAGTGACAGCCCCGAAACCTGAAGGATCTGGAGAAGGTCTGTATGGAGGAGTGGGCCAAAAAATCTGCTGCAGTGTGTGCAAACCTGGTCAAGACTTACAGGAAACGTATGATCTCTGTAATTGCAAACAAAGGTTTCTGTACCAAATATTAAGTTCTGCTTTTCTGATGTATCAAATACTTATGTCATGCAATAAAATGCAAATTAATTACTTAAAAATCATACAATGTGATTTTTTGGATTTTTGTTTTAGATTCCGTCTCTCACAGTTGAAGTGTACCTATGATAAAAAATTACAGACCTCTACATGCTTTGTAAGTAGGAAAACCTGCAAAATCGGCAGTGTATCAAATACTTGTTCTCCCCACTGTAAGTCTGATATGTCAAGAAAGTGTTGCTGTTTTAATATAATCTCAATCGTCATTTTTCAAGCAAGCATGTTAAAAGTGTGTTAAAGCTGGAAAATGTTGTCAAAGTGCTTGTAAAACTTGTCAACTTTATACGGGCAAGTGGGCTTAACCATCGTCAGTTCATTCAGCTGCTCAATGACACAGAAGCAGAGCACCAGGACTTGTTGTACCATTCAAATGTGCGCTGGCTAAGCCTGGGAAAAGTATTTCGCTGTGTGTGGGAACTGAGAGGGGAGATGAGTATGTTCCTTGATACGGTTGGTAAAGCTGACGAATTCTCTGAATTGAAAGACATAGACTGGCTGGGCGACTTTGCTTTCGGTGTGGACATACAGTGGGGGAAAAAAAGTATTTAGTCAGCCACCAATTGTGCAAGTTCTCCCACTTAAAAAGATGAGAGAGGCCTGTAATTTTCATCATAGGTACACGTCAACTATGACAGACAAAATGAGAATTTTTTTTCCAGAAAATCACATTGTAGGATTTTTAATGAATTTATTTGCAAATTATGGTGGAAAATAAGTATTTGGTCAATAACAAAAGTTTCTCAATACTTTGTTATATACCCTTTGTTGGCAATGACACAGGTCAAACGTTTTCTGTAAGTCTTCACAAGGTTTTCACACACTGTTGCTGGTATTTTGGCCCATTCCTCCATGCAGATCTCCTCTAGAGCAGTGATGTTTTGGGGCTGTTGCTGGGCAACACGGACTTTCAACTCCCCTCCAAAGATTTTCTATGGGGTTGAGATCTGGAGACTGGCTAGGCCACTCCAGGACCATGAAATGCTTCTTACGAAGCCACTCCTTCGTTGCCCGGGCGGTGTGTTTGGGATCATTGTCATGCTGAAAGACCCAGCCACGTTTCATCTTCAATGCCCTTGCTGATGGAAGGAGGTTTTCACTCAAAATCTCACGATACATGGCCCCATTCATTCTTTCCAAAACACGGATCAGTCGTCCTGGTCCCTTTGCAGAAAAACAGCCCCAAAGCATGATGTTTCCACCCCCATGCTTCACAGTAGGTATGGTGTTCTTTGGATGCAACTCAGCATTCTTTGTCCTCCAAACACGACAAGTTGAGTTTTTACCAAAAAGTTATATTTTGGTTTCATCTGACCATATGACATTCTCCCAATCCTCTTCTGGATTATCCAAATGCACTCTAGCAAACTTCAGACGGGCCTGGACATGTACTGGCTTAAGCAGGGGGACACGTCTTGCACTGCAGGATTTGAGTCCCTGGCGGCGTAGTGTGTTACTGATGGTAGGCTTGGTTACGTTGGTCCCAGCTCTCTGCAGGTCATTCACTAGGTGTGGTTCTGGGATTTTTGCTCACCGTTCTTATGATCATTTTGACCCCACGGGGTGAGATCTTGCGTGGAGCCCCAGATCGAGGGAGATTATCAGTGGTCTTGTATGTCTTCCATTTCCTAATAATTGCTCCCACAGTTGATTTCTTCAAACCAAGCTGCTTACCTATTGCAGATTCAGTCTTCCCAGCCTGGTGCAGGTCTACAATTTTGTTTCTGGTGTCCTTTGACAGCTCTTTGGTCTTGGCCATAGTGGAGTTTGGAGTGTGACTGTTTGAGGTTGTGGACAGGTGTCTTTTATACTGATAACAAGTTCAAACAGGTGCCATTAATACAGGTAACGAGTGGAGGACAGAGGAGCCTCTTAAAGAAGAAGTTACAGGTCTGTGAGAGCCAGAAATCTTGCTTGTTTGTAGGTGACCAAATACTTATTTTCCACCATAATTTGCAAATAAATTCATTAAAAATCCTATAATGTGATTTTCTGGAAAAAAAATTCTCAATTTGTCTGTCATAGTTGACGTGTACCTATGATGAAAATTACAGGCCTCTCTCATCTTTTTAAGTGGGATAACTTGCACAATTGGTGGCTGACTAAATACTTTTTCCCCCCACTGTATTGTGAAACTGCAGGGAAATTGTGTTTTTGTGCATGAACTGTATTCCAACGTGAAAGCTGGTCTCTCGCTCATTTCCCGACACTGGCGGCACTGAACGCGCCCACATCGCAGTGCCGCACTGAGACATACAGGAGCACTTTGATCGACCTGCATCCGCCGCTTCTCAGACTTCACCAAGATTGAGACTGAGCTGGAGTTTGTATCATGCCCTGTCTTTCGACAGTGAGAAAGCACCACCAGACACACAGTTGGAGCTCATCGACATCCAATGTGACAGTGCTTTGAAGGAGAAGTACAAAACAGCAACAATAGACCAGTTCTATGGCTCACTGAATGAAACAAAGTTTCCAAACATTACAAAGTACGCCCAAAGGATGCTTGTTTTATTCGGGTCCAAATATGTGTGTGAACAAACGTTCTCAGTCATGAATTACAACAAATCCTGTCACAGGTCAAATTTAACAAATTACCACTTGTCAGCTGTTCTGAGAATCTCTACATCAAAGATGACACCAGACTTTGATGCCCTTGCCAAGAGAGGTGACCAGACCTATTGTTCACATTAAGACTCGAATAACCGTGACTGGGGTAGGCAAGGTTTATGCTTTTTCATGGTGATGGTTATGCAGTGAGAATTATCCAGCAATGCACTTGGATACAGGTAATAACTAATCAGTCAGATTTGGGCTGAGGTGATTGGATAACTGTAAATATGTCTCACAATGGAGATGAGAATTGTTCCTTAATATTCTTTAAAAAACAGACCATTCCAAATGAAACGGATGCTCTTACCATATGTTTCACTCAAATTTGAGAATAGTTTTTTTTACACATCTGCTGTTACATTTTGCATGTGTTCATATAATATATATATATTTTTAAGTTTGCATATTGTAACTGTAAGTTTGATTGTACTTTACAAGGGTAGAGATGCAGGATCCGTGTGCGTGTTTGACTGTGTCTGTGATGTTATAAATTATATCAATTTTGTGAAAATGTTGTGGAAAATGTGTTCACAAAAAACAAGGGTAGAGATGGTACAAGGGTAGACTGTTCTGCAAGCATATGTACACCTACAGTACACTAGTGGTTGCGTGTCAATGTGAAAATGAATGAAGGCTTCACATGTTTTGTCACGCAAATAGTATGTGGCCCTTCACTTGGTTTCAAAAACTCAGTGTGGCCCTTGAGACAAAAGGTTTGCCCACCCCTGGCATAGATTCTACAAGTGTCTGGAACTCTATTGGCGAGGACACCATTCTTCCACGACAAATCCATAATTTGCTGTTTTGTTGATGGTGGTGGAAAACCTTGTCTTAGGCGCCGCTCCAGAATCTCCCATAAGTGTTCAGTTGGATTTACATCGTTTTCATGCTCATCAAACCATTCAGTGACCACTCGTGCCCTGTGGATGGGTGCATTGTCGCCGTATGGGGTCATAGCTATGGTAGCCAAAATAATGGCTTGCCCAGCATTTTTATACATGACCTAAAGCATGATGAGATGTTAATTGCTTAAAGGCCCAGTGCAATCAAAAACGTGATTTTCCTGTGTTTTATATATACCTCCACACTGAGGTTGGAAAAATACTTTGAAATTGTGAAAAGTATGATAATGCCCTTTTAGTGTAAGAGCTGTTTGAAAAGACAGCCAGAAATGTCAGCCTGTTTTGGTGGGGTGGAGTTTTGGCCTGCCTGGTGACATCACCATGCGGTAAATTAGTTAATAGAACAAAAAGAATAGAGAGTTCCAAACCTCTCTGCCAATAACAGCTAGTTTTCAGTTTTCCCCTCCCTACTCAGACCACTACCAGACAGTCATAGCAAAATTCTTGCTTGAGGAATTGCTCTTGCTAAGAAGCTATTTTAGTTTATTTTTGACCATTTTGATCGAAAACAATCACAGGAAATGATTTATTGTTACCTAGAAATGATTTGATATTGAGATAAAAACAGCTGCATTGGGCCTTTAATCAACTCAATAACCACATCTGTGTGGAAGCACCTGCTTTCAATATACTTTGTATCCCTCATTTACTCAAGTGTTTCCTTTATTTTCACAGTTACCTGTATCTTTGTGTGTGTGTGTGTGTGCATGCTCTAGTCTGAAGGATGCTGGCTTTCCCGTGCACCTGCTCCCTGAGTGTGTGCCGTCTGGCTGCATGGCTGGTCAGACATGCTGTGAGTGGCATGGCGTCCCTGCCAACACACCTGTAGGGGCAGCCCTGGGGGACTTCCAGTGTTCTGTCTACTCCTGCATGACTGACAGGACGGACGCAGGTGAAGTTGGGTGAAGAGGGGCAGTTCGACCTTTGAATGTCAGTAGTAATGCTGAAAGAGGATTGGATAGGTGTAAGCTATATATGGTAATAGCTCCACCTTAAACCTTCCGATAGGCTAGGTGGAAAATTCAGAATTCTGTGCGTACACCTATCCATCTTTCAGATCTACATGAGTGCCTAAATGCTAATGATAGGAGCTAGGGGTTGATTAAGAATTAACTTTTTCAATTCAACCTTATCATTGATTATACTAAGGTAACCGTTTCTGTGCCTCTTTGCAGTTCTCAATATAAGCACCTCAGCCCAGCTGACCTATGCCATGCCACTTGACTTCACTCCGCCAAATATCCCTGATCCCACCTCCTCCATCTCCTACTTCCCCTACTTCGATGGCTCCTACTTGGCGGTGGCAGCATCGCTCAATGGAGGGAATGTGATGGCCACTCTTGTAGGCATGCTGAGTGGCTGGATGAACGAGCTAGGTAAATTTATCCATAAACTTTCACATACTGTCATTGACTTAGTCACAAACCCTGTAAGTTTATGTCACTTACAGATGGCATGTTAAGTCCAAGAGAGCTACTTAGTCATTACACCTATTTAATCTTTTTACCTATAGAGGTGGAAGTGAGCGACTCCAGCTTGTATGAGAAGCTGATCAGATGTGCCCTTGGAGTGGACAGTAGTGACCTGAGGGTTAGTCCTACCATTCTGGGGGAAAGACATGACCTGCTCAGCCTGGGCCAGGTGTCCAACATACACCCTTCCAACCTCTCCCTGGGCCACATGACCAGAGCGGTGTGCCGTGGTGTTCTGGACAATATCACCTCCATGATGCACCCTGTCTTCCTGCTGGAGGCTGGAGTGCAAAGGATCATGGGCAGTGGGAGTGCCTTATCCCGTAACGCGGTGCTCAGACAGGAAGCAGAAAGGGCGTTTCCTCTGCCTGTGGAATACGGACAGGATGTGGACTCAGCTGTGGGCGTGGCGATAGTCTTTCATGACAGAATGTGAGTTATGATTCACACAGAGGGATTGTTTGTTTACTTGCATATTTGAATACTTGAATTGTATTTTTTCTGCATGGCTAACAGTGACTATTAAAATCAACATCATGCTTATTTTACATTCCAGTGATATCCTCAGACATGTTTATGAATTAATACTATTGGAAATTAATTGTGCAATCTCCAATCAAAATGATGTCTCACATTTATAGTATGAACTTAAAAGTTCAATTAGGCCTATAGTAAGTGGTAATTGGTAATGTATAGTTAACTACAGTAAAATAATGTACTGTATTCATGTTTGCATTAGTGCACTTGACATTTTAACTAAAACATTGTTCTGCTACTGCTAGCTTACATATCAGTGTTATTAGCAATAATTCCTTTGTAAGATTTTAGTATTGATGATGATTACAACTGTTTTTACTTAATGATTCAATTGTTATGTTATAATGGCATGTAAAATAAATCCTAAATCTTGTTGATTCCTCTAACTATATATCAGTCTATTCTCACCAGCAGAGGTTTTCTGACCAAAATGTTAGTCACAGGAACAGAGACTCACCAACAACAAAGCATGTTGGTAGATCTGAGAGAAGGCAGACACTCAGGAAGCTCTGCAAAGTGGTTCTGAAAGAAAGAAGAACTGAATGTTATATGTTATATGAAAGGAGAAGGAAACTCCCTGTGACGAGACATTCAAAACAATAAGTAAGTAATTAATCATCTGATAATATGTAATTAGGTACAATTACACTGAACAAAAATATAAATGCAACATGCAACAATTTCAAAGATTTTACTGAGGTACAGTTCATATAAGGAAATCAGTCAATGGAAATACATTTATTAGGCCCTAATCTATGGATTTCACGACTAGGAATACAGATATGCAGCTGTTGGTCACAGTACCTTAAAAAAAAGGTAGGGTTGTGGATCAGAAAACCAGTCAGTATCTGGTGTGACCAACACTTACCTAATGCAGCGCGACAAATCCCCATTCGTATAGAGTTGATCAGGCTGTTGATTGTAGCCTGTGGAATGTTGGTAGATATTGATCCAGACATGGTTGACATGTCTGGTGAGTATGCAGGCCATGGAAGAACTGGGACATTTTCAGCTTGTGTACAGATCCTTGCAACATGGGGCTGTGCATTATCATGCTGAAACACGAGATGATGGTGGTGGATGAATGGCACGACAATGGGCCTCAGGATCTCGTCACGGTGTCTTTGTGCATTAATATTGCCATCGATAAAAATAAATTGTGTTCGTTGGCCGTAGCTTATGCATGCCCATACCGTAACCCCACCACCACCATGGGGCACTCATCAGCAAACCTCTCGACCACACGACGCAATACATGCTGTCTGCCATCTGTCCGGTACAGTTGAAACCAGGATTCATCCGTGAAGAGCACACTTCTCCAGCGTGCCAGGGGCCATTGAAGGTGAGCATTTTCCCACTGAAGTCGGTTACTCAGCCGAACTGCAGTCAGGTCAAGACCCTGGTGAGGAGAACGAGCACGCAGATGAGCTTCCCTGAGACGGTTTCTGACAGTTTGTGCAGAAATTATTCGGTTGTTGGTCTCAGACGATCACGCAGGTGAAGAAGCCGGATGTGGAGGTCCTGGGCTGGTGTGGTTACATGTGGTCTGCGGTTGTGAGGCCAGTTGGACGTACTGCCAAATTCTCTAAAACGACGTTGGAGGCGACTTATGGTAAATTAACATTAAATTATCTGGCAACAGCTCTGATGGACATTCCTGCAGTCAGCATGTCAATTGCACGCTCCCTCGACTTGAGACATCTGTGGCATTGTTTTGTGTGACAAAACTGCACATTTTAGAGTGGCCTTTTATTGTCCCCAGCACAAGGTGCACCTGTGCAATGATCATACTGTTTAATCAGCTTCTTGATATGCCACACCTGTCAGGTGGATGGATTATCTTTGAAAAGATGAAATGCTCACTAACAGGGATGTAAACACATTTGTGCACAACATTTGAGAGGAATAAGCTTTTTGTGCGTATGGAAAATTTCTGGGATCTTTTATTTCAGCTCATGAAATATGGAAACAACACTTTACGTGTTGCGTTTATATTTTTTGGTTCAGTGTAGATTAATCATATACTTTTGTGTTATTACATTGTTATGACATGTACAAAGTATTCAAGAAGATAGATGCCTGTGTCTCTAACTAACTAGACAGTACCATTAGGTATTATAGGGATATTAGAAAACCTCTGGTCAGCTGTGCAAAATGTTGTAGGCTACTAAATGTGTGAAGTAATGAGAAGGGGATGATATTTTGGCTAAGCATTTGCAACATAATGTTGTACAACAAGAGGTGAATCAGGACACTGGAATTTACTTTTGAAGCAGAGATTGTGAAATGCTGGTTTGCTAATTTTACCTTACCATCCAATTTTGAGGATTTACTAACAATGTTGGTCCAACACCTTATCTCAAATCAAATCAAATCAAATTTTATTGGTCACATGCGCCGAATACAACAAGTGCAGACATTACAGTGAAATGCTTACTTACAGCCCTTAACCAACAGTGCGTTTATTTTAAACAAAAAAAGTAAGAATAAAACAACAACAAAAAAAGTGTTGAGAAAAACAAAGAGCAGAAGTAAAATAAAGTGACAGTAGGGAGGCTATATATACAGGGGGTACCGGTGCAGAGTCAATGTGCGGGGGGCACCGGCTAGTTGAGGTAGTTGAGGTAATATGTACATGTGGGTAGAGTTAAAGTGACTATGCATAAATACTTAACAGAGTAGCAGCAGCGTAAAAAGGATGGGGTGGGGGGGGCAGTGCAAATAGTCCGGGTAGCCATGATTAGCTGTTCAGGAGTCTTATGGCTTGTGGGTAGAAGCTGTTGAGAAGCCTTTGGACCTAGACTTGGCACTCCGGTACCGCTTGCCGTGCGGTAGCAGAGAGAGAACAGTCTATGACTAGGGTGGCTGGAGTCTTTGACAATTTTGAGGGCCTTCCTCTGACACCGCCTGGTATAGAGGTCTTGGATGGCAGGGAGCTTTGCCCCAGTGATGTACTGGGCCGTACGCACTACCCTCTGTAGTGCCTTGCGGTCAGAGGCCAAGCAGTTGCCATACCAGGCGGTGATGCAACCAGTCAGGATGCTCTCGATGGTGCAGCTGTAGAATTTTTTGAGGATCTGAGGACCCATGCCAAATCTTTTTAGTCTCCTGAGGGGGAATAGGCTTTGTCGTGCCCTCTTCACGACTGTCTTGGTGTGCTTGGACCATGATAGTTCGTTGGTGATGTGGACACCAAGGAACTTGAAGCTCTCAACCTGTTCCACTACAGCCCCGTCGATGAGAATGGGGGGCGTGCTCAGTCCTCTTTTTTTTCCTGTAGTCCACAATCATCTCCTTTGTCTTGGTCACGTTGAGGGAGAGGTTGTTGTCCTGGCACCACACGGCCAGATCTCTGACCTCCTCCCTATAGGCTGTCTCATCGTTGTCGGTGATCAGGCCTACCACTGTTGTGTCGTCGGCAAACTTAATGATGGTGTTGGAGTCGTGCCTGGCCATGCAGTCATGGGTGAACAGAGAGTACAGGAGGGGACTGAGCACGCACCCCCTGAGGGGCCCCCGTGTTGAGGATCAGTGTGGCAGATGTGTTGTTACCTACCCTTACCACCTGGGGGCGGCCCGTCAGGAAGTCCAGGATCCAGTTGCAGAGGGAGGTGTTTAGTCCCAGGATCCTTAGCTTAGTGATGAGCTTAGAGGGCACTATGGTGTTGAATGCTGAGCTGTAGTCAATGAATAGCATTCTCACGTAGGTGTTCCTCTTGTCCAGGTGGGAAAGGGCAGTGTGGAGTGCGATAGAGATTGCATCATCTGTGGATCTGTTGGGGCGGTATGCAAATTGGAGTGGGTCTAGGGTTTCTGGGATTATGCTGTTGATGTGAGCCATGACCAGTCTTTCAAAGCACTTCATGGCTACAGACGTCAGTGCTACGGGTCGGTAGTCATTTAGGCAGGTTATCTTAGAGTTCTTGGGCACGGGGACTATGGTGGTCTGCTTGAAACATGTTGGTATTACAGACTCGGTCAGGGACATGTTGAAAATGTCAGTGAAGACACTTGCCAGTTGGTCAGCACATGCTCGGAGTACACGCCCTGGTAATCCGTCTGGCCCAGCGGCCTTGTGAATGTTGACTTGCTTAAAAGTCTTACTCACATCGGCTACGGAGAGCGTGATCACATAGTCGTCCGGAACAGCTGGTGCTCTCATGCATGCTTCAGTGTTGCTTGCCTCGAGCGAGCATAGAAGTGGTTTAGCTCGTCTGGTAGGCTTGTGTCACTGGGCAGCTCGCGGCTGTGCTTCCCTTTGTAGTCTGTAATAGTTTTCAAGCCCTGCCACATCCGACGAGCGTCAGAGCCAGTGTAGTATGATTCAATCTTAGACCTGTATTGACTCTTTGCCTGTTTGATGGTTCGTCGGAGGTCATAGCGGGATTTCTTATAAGCTTCCGGGTTAGAGTCCCGTTCCTTGAAAGCGGCAGCTCTACCCTTTAGCTCAGTGCGGATGTTGCCTGTAATCCATGGCTTCTGGTTGGGGTATGTACGTACGGTCACTGTGGGGGACGACATCATCGATGCACTTATTGATGAAGCCAGTGACTGATGTGGTGTACTCCTCAATGCTGTCTGAAGAATCCCGGAACATGTTCCAGTCTGTGCTAGCAAAACAGTCCTGTAGCTTGGCATCTGCGTCATCTGACCACTTTTTTATTAACCGAATCACTGGTGCTTCCTGCTTCAGTTTTTGCTTATAAGCAGGAATCAGGAGGATAGAGTTATGGTCAGATTTGCCAAATGGAGGGCGAGGGAGAGCTTTGTATGCGTCTCTGTGTGTGGAGTAAAGGTGGTCTAGAGTTTTTTTCCCCTCTGGTTGCACATTTGACATGCTGGTAGAAATTAGGTAGAACGGATTTAAGTTTCCCTGCATTAAAGTCCCCGGCCACTAGGAGCGCTGCATCTGGATGAGCGTTTTCCTGTTGATTAATGGCCTTGTACAACTCATTCAGTGCAATCTTAATGCCAGCATTGGTTTGTGGTGGTAAATAGACAGCTATGAAAATATAGCTGAAAACTCTCTTGGTAAATAGTGTGGTCTACAGCTTATCATAAGATACTCTACCTCAGGCGAGCAAAACCTCGAGACTTCCTTAGTATTTGATTTTGTACACCAGCTGTTGTTTACAAATATACAGAGACCGCCACCCTTTGTCTTACCGGAGCCAGCCGTTCTGTCCTGCCGATGTAGCGTGTAGCCTGCTAGCTGAATGGTATCATTGTTGTCGTTCAGCCACGACTCCGTGAAACATAAGATATTACAGTTTTTAATGTCCCGTTGGTAGGATAACCGTAATCTTAAATCGTCAATTTTATTCTCAAAAGATTGAACGTTGGCTAATAGTATTGATGGGAGAGGCAGTTTACTCGCTCGCCGTCGGATCCTTACAAGGCACCCCCGACCTACGTCCACGATATCTCCGTCTCTTCCTCAGGCGAATGACGGGGATCTGGGCCTTGCCGGGTGTCTGTAGAATATCCTTCGCGTCCGACTCGTTGAAGAAAAAGTCTTCGTCCAATGCGAGGTGAGTAATCGCTGTCCTGATATCCAGAAGCTCTTTTTGGTTATAAGAGACGATGGCATAAACATTATGTACAAAATAAATTACAAATAACGCGGAAAAACACACATAATAGTACAATTGGTTAGAGGGCTGTAAAACGGCAGCCATCTTCTCCGGCGCTATGTTTATATCAATAGGGATACAGTATGTATACATATGGTGCTTATGCATTAACAAGAGCCAATGGCTAAACTGATGTCCATTTACTTTTGAATATAATATTAACAACATACCTTTACAATAAATCAGTTATTTGTCAACATTCATAACAATTAGCTAAGATCCTTTGTGCATCTCCTGGTCACTATCATTGCTGTTGCAGCAGTGCTACAGATGCCGGGTCAATAACACCAAGGGTCAGCCATGTAGCCTTTTAAGCTTTCAGAGCAGAGCTCTCTCTGGTGGTAATGTACTCTTATACTCTCTGATACTCCCTGCATGTGTGTATGAATCTTACTCACTACTACTCACAGTTGTAGTGAGTAAGATTCATACACCCAGGCACACCCTCTGTTTGTAGAGGTTGAATTGTCTTGCGGTTGTGGATTTAGACCTTTATTTAATATAAAGATTATATGATGGACACAGACATAAGAGAAAATGTGATCCAACAGACCACTCAGTGAAATGCTCTTCGTACTGGCACGGAAGGAATTAATTAATTTCTGTGTAAGTACACAGTTATCTGTATGTTAGATCCCAGATGGTTTCATGTCCTTGTTTGAATGATTGAATCATAAGTAGGTGTTGATGATGGCTTTGCATTTGCTTTGTTTATGTGAGAAGCTTTCAGTTCTTCTATTGCTTTAACTGAATTGTAGGAGAGTTTTTAAAACTTGTAAACATTCACTCCAGTCAACATGTTGTGCATGAGATCACTGAGAGAAACTACTGTGCAGGCTATCAGTAGACACCATGAAGATAACCAAATCACAATTTCTCACTGTTTGGCTTTGCATGTTTGCATGCAAGTTATTAGTTACATGTGTCTGAAACTGCGATTCTAAAATTAATTGTTTCCATGATGATATATGATGTCATTGTCTACAAATCTAGTAGTTTCTAAACAAGATCTGCACAGGAGGACAATTCAAGTGTACAGTTACAGACAGTCTGTTTCAGAGCAGATTAAAACAAGCACAACAACTAGATTATTTAGCCTGAGTTTCAGCTATACTGCGGTTAATGTGATGTCTATTAGAATGAGAAAAACAATAATGTTTTCAAATGAGAAACATAATATACATTGTGGTGAGAGAGATCTCATCGTTGACAAGCAACAGTTGGTAGAAGCTGTAGTTTTGTTTTTGTGCATATTTTTATCAGTATGTAGGGGTTGGTAATCATATGACACCGCATCAGAAAATAGCATTTTTTTTTGTCTGAGAGGAAGCCATCTTGAGCCCCAATGGGTCCAGCAGCATTATGAGCCAAGTAGATGAGGATCCATAAAGTAGATCAAGTGACAGCAAAATGGCCACATCAATTATGCATACAGACATGATCTCATAGAGTGGATAAGAGTCTTTGTTCATATGCACACTGTTTTACGCTGAGCGTGTGTGGTGCCATGCAAATGGACACAAGGGACACATTTGTTTTACAGTAATGGATCAGCAGAATAACAATATGTTGCTAAAAAAACAAACGTGATTAATGTTAAGCATTATATTATTTGTTTTCAGAATGCTGTAGCCCCTAATAACACAGTTATGTATTATTTCATTAATTTGTCTCTGATGTGGTTTAATCAAGGGTATCAAACTGAAATATTTGATGAGACTGAGATGGATCTATATGTGTTGGTTATAAATGGGGATGGACACATGGTTGAATCATGGTCCTGACTTCTCTCTTTCTGCTCTTCCACATGTGATGTTCCCCTCATTGTGGGCAGAGAAGACTTTACAGTTTCACTCTGAGTCATTGTCAACCCCTTCCTCTTTTCTAGGGCATCTACAGGGAAATACTAACAAAACAAGTAGTTTTTCAACCATCCTCCCTGGGAGAAATAATTTAAATCCCCATAATAATTATTAATTCTGATCAGTTTAATTTGGAGAGGTATGAGATTATTAACTATCTGTCCTAATTTTCAACTGAACTGTCTGGGAATATTTTTTCTGTCATTTCAGTAAAGAAAGGATTTAAGGCCTGGATAAAGTTGTGTATTACAGTTAAAGATAAACTGAATAAATTATTTTTGGTCATATGTTAAGTCAATGTCAAGTTATTAAAATGTGTTCAAACAATATTTGATCATGCCAAAACTTAGGAAGAGAACCATGAATGCAGTCCCTCACTGCATTAAAATTGAAGAGAAGATACAATGATAACACATCACATTCATGTATCTTCTCTTCCAGACCATCAGTGTGAGGAGTCATTATCAGCAAGGCAATGGACCTAGTGTACCCTACCTTCTCTCTAGAGATGGACAGGAAGAATGATGAGAGTGCACAGAGCAGACAGGTGAAGAAGCCTGACCGGATGGTCTGCCCTGGGCATGGGCAGACCAAAGCCCCCATGGACTCAGACTACCAGGAGGAGCTAGAGAAGGCCACGCCCAAGATCAGATTCAATCTCAACTTTGACAAGTGAGACGGCACATTCACTGAACATAATAACGCATACTGTCCTGTATGGGGACAATTGGTGTTTATAGCCTGATTGTAGTAACACTAATAAGAGTTTTCAAACTGTTTGAGAGGACACAGCTGTCTTCCTCAGGGGGAAGGTTTTGTTAATCAGAAGTTCATTTACAATATCATTAGAATAAGGTCTTTGGGCAAGACCATGTGTATTTTGTTTTCCAATTGAAAAATAAATGCTTTCCCAATACTAAAGTCTAACATGTTTCTTTGTAGGAAAATATGAGGTTTTGAGGAGAACAAAGAGGAGGGGGCAGCAAGAGGTTTGACATCAAGAGGCTGTTTGAGGCCTGGGAATGTGATGAAGCTGGAGGGTCTTGTTCAGTACCTGCATCAGTCCATGAAGAAGCTCTCCAACACTGAGTGTGAGGGAGACTGTGTATTATATTCTGTAGTATTGTATAATTTTTGCATTTTAGGATACCACTTTACATCAGTACTTTACAGCTTCATGTCCACACCCCGGCTACACTATAACCTTAACAATTAACCCTAGCCATTAACCCTAACTTCATGTCCACATCCCAGTTCAACCCTAACCTCAACCCTAACCCTAGAGTGGTTATAAATTGTACTTATTGCTGTAACCGTAGCCTTAACCCTATCCCTAACCCAAGTACAGTGTAAGTACAATGTAACAATTAGTTATTACAATACTTGTAACGCTGTGATTACACAGTTATAAGGGCCCTGTAATGTAACACAGGTAGTCTAGCGGTTAAGAGTGTTGGGCCAGTAACCGAAAGATCGCTGGTTCGAATCCCTGAACCGACTAGGTGAACAATCTGTCGATGTGCCCCTGAGCAAGGCACTTAACCCTAATTGCTCCTGTATGTCGCTCTGGATAACGGCGTCTGGTAAATGACAAAAAAACGAACCTAAATGGATAATATTTTTAGTCCAAGTGTATTCCTTTATACTCCATTCTTTCACCTCCTGCTGTCCTAGATCAATCGTATAGTAAAAACGCCCTGGTGAAGGCTCTACTGAATCTGAGAGACGGCATATAACACAATTCAATTTCTCCTTGACATCTCAGAGAAGATGGGGGACATCAAATAATTTATAAATGTAGCATACACAGACAGCTATTACAAAGGTGAACTTTCATATAACCAGAATTATCATTACTTGATGTTGTTCATCTATTCTACACCATGCTTCTGACAACTCAGTTGTATGTACACAGCCCTCAACCAATGTAATATACAAATAGTCATGTTAGTGTATATGTAAGGCCATGCACTTTCTGATAGTCTATCCTTTCTTTCAAACAGCCCTTCATATTGCCATTGAGAGAAGGAGCACCTATTTTGTTCAGCTATTGATCAAGAAAGGAGAAGTCCATACCAAAGCCTGTGGGAAATTCTTCCAGCCTCATGATGTACCCATCTTCTACTGTAGTTTGGGGAGTGTGTCAGTATCACTGAGCCTTGAACAGTGCCCACCTCTGGTAGGTTTGTAACAGACTCTGCTGCTTGTCAGACATTTAGTCATCCCTCTGAGTGAATAATAATTCCCTTGTTTATGACTTAGGGAATTGTATGAAAGTGTTTTATGAAACCTTACAGAAAGTGTGTTTACATATCCAGAAAATATTTCCAACACAATCGTCACTGTTGTGGTGGGTAGGGTGATAGAAATACATTAAATTGAGGGAAAATGTGTTTTCAGGTGAGTTGCCTCTGCCTCTGGCTGTGTGCACCAACCAGCCTGAGGTAGATTACTTCCTGCTGGAGAACTTCTACCATTGGGTGGAGGGACTCCCTGGGTAACATGGTGCTGCATGCCCTGGTGGTGGTGTCGACTGATAACGCACCAGAGAACACTGACTTCATCACCTCCATGTACGACTACATCCTCACCACGGCTGCCTGCCTGCACCCCAGGTGGAGGCTGGAGGACTTGGAGAACAACTGTGCCTGATGCCTATAAAACTGGCCGCCAAGACTGGCAAGATCGGGGTACGGAAGGAGTCTGATATGGACGAATGTTGTATGGTTGTTCAGCCCACTACTGTATGTAGACCTACTGGAGAACAGATCATTTTGTTGTTTACAAATTAAGCCATCTCATCTTCAAAATGTTGTTCCTGTTATTCGACGTCGGAAGAAAATACATTGTTCCTCCATATGTGTTTATGATAATGTGCTACATCCTTCCATTACACGTTAACCAATTGTTGTATTCCTCCTCTAGCTGTTTGAGAACATGATGCATCGTGAGTTCCAGGAGAGGGAGACCAGACACCTGTCCCGTAAATTCACTGAGTGGGTGTACGGACCTGTCCATTCCTCCCTGTATGACTTGACCTCTCTGGACTCCTACGAGAAGAACTCTGTCCTGGAGATTGTCTACAGCATTTATATAATAAGGATTAAATCATAAGTCCCATTTGGTGCTATAATGCATCTACACATGGTATTAAAATGTGTCTCTCATCCATCCACTGTGTCTGCAGATTTCCTGATCCCTCCCTGTATGCAAATTATTTGAGAGATATTCTTTCAAAATAATATGTATTTATTTAAATACACATATTGATGGCGTGAGTCAATGGTGCTTCCTGTCAATGATTTATGAGTGGCTGGATAACGATTATTTAAATGGTTTCACTGTTCAGCTCCATCTACACACGTGTGCCTGACGACCTCCGGAGGTGGTCAGGAAGATCAGATCACAATGCATCTTTTAATCGTCTAAACCTGTCAAGAAAAGTGGGCACAATCAGAATGTGGACAAGATTAAGGACTCATGTTAGCACCAGGTATAAATGGGGCTCTAAATGCCATCTCCTGTCGTTGTGCCCTTGAGAAAGGCACTTACCCCTATACTGCTCCAGGGGTGCTGCACGGTGGTTGACCCTGTGCAGCTGTGCTCCAACCTCTCTGTTGGTGTGTGTACTGTAAGAAAATGTATTTCAAGAGAGACCAAAAGTAAGATCTACTAGCATCAAAGTGTGATTCGACCCACTGGCCACAGACGTCAATTCAACGTCTATTCCACATTGGTTCAATGTAATTTCATTGAAATGAGGCGGAAAAAACTTTGATTCAACCAGTGTGTGCCCAGTGGGTAGTAGTTACATTTTATTTTAGAATTGCCTTGCGATGCTCCAGATTGAGCCTCTGAACTGGCTACTGGAGGAGTGGGACAGGTTCACTCCACAGATGTTTTTCTTCAACTTCCTGGTCTACCTCTCCGTCTTCACCGCCTACAAGAGGAAGAAGGGAACGGTGAGGTCTTTCTGCATGATCACAATGAGCTACATTATTCTAGCTGGGATCCAAACTAAATTGTGAAAGTGAGCAATTCAGTTTGGATCCAGGCTAACATCAAATCAGTGTTGCCAAAATGCTTTCCATAGAAACAATATTTAAAACATATTTATAGTAGGTATAGTAATTTATAAAGGGATAAGACAGTATTAAAAGAAAAGATAACAAGCTAAATAAATCTTCAAATACAACTAAATTAGAACACAAGTACTCAATCAACATAGTGGAGATAAAAACATAGCAAACAGAAGACATAGAAGGCACAGTGTGGGGATATGTGTGGATGAATTGTGATGGAAGGCGTGGTGTGCGTTTTGGTGTTTGAATAAGTGTGGCCTTAAGTGAGTGAGAAAGGAAATGGTTGCATATCCCAGAACCAACATGTGTCTGTGAGCAGGGGTTGTGAGAGAGAGCTTTCAATTTTGTGCAGATGAAGGATATACAGTGGGGAGAACAAGTACACAGTATGTGCATGGAGGAATGGGCCAAAATACCAGCAACAGTGTGTGAAAACCTTGTGAAGACTTACAGAAAACATTTGACCTGTGTCATTGCCAACAAAGGGTATATAACAAAGTATTGAGAAACTTTTGTTATTGACCAAATACTTATTTTCCACCATAATTTGCAAATAAATTCATTAAAAATCCTACAATGTGATTTTCTGGATTTATTTTTCTCAATTTGTCTGTCATAGTTGACGTGTACCTATGATGAAAATTACAGGCCTCTCTCATATTTTTAAGTGGGAGAACTTGCACAATTGGTGGCTGACTAAATACTTTTTTCCCCCACTGTATATATATTGAGGTGACAGCATTGGAAATGCTTTTGGTGGTTAACCTGCTTCTGTTTTGTGGGTGGCACTGTGTGCTGTTTTCGATGGATGGGTCCTGGCCTCTCGGGGCCCTAGGGATCCGGAGGGACGGGGGTGGGATGCCGATCACTGGGATGACGGCTCAACTTGGGATGGGGAGGGGCTTTAGCGGGGGAATTAGTGGAGAACAATTGGAGGGTTACTTAGTAGCAATGCAAATATCATGGTACAGCTATATGGACACTCAATCATTACGGTATTTTTTATTGGTAAATTTACAAACATATATAATGATAAATAGACTTTAAACTTGTATCTCATTATGGTGTATGGTGAAATAAGTGTAGCCAGTTATAATTGTAATGGCTTAGCAGATAATAACAAAAGAAGAACAATATTTACATGTCTCAAAGAGAAGGAATATAATATCTATTGTTTACAGGAAACTCATTCAACAATTCTAGATGAAGTTGTGTGGAAAAAGGACTGGGGGGGGGCGAAATATACTTCTCCCATGGGCAAAGAAACTCAAAAGCGGTGATGATATTAATTAATAGTAATTTCGATCCGAATGTGCAAATTGTCCAAGGTAGATTGATTATTTTAAATATGTTATTGGACCATAAACAGATATGGCTCATTAACCTTTATGGACCAAATAATGATGATCCACAGCTGGTAGAGCACGGACGGCACTTGTAACGCCAAGGTAGTGGGTTCGATCCCAGGGACCACCCGTACACAAAAAAATGTATGCACGCATGACTGTAAGTCGCTTTGGATAAAAGCGTCTGCTAAATGGCATATTATTATTATTATTCTTTGACAATATATAATAAATTATCAACCCTGCAAGCAATTCAAGACAATATTATTATGGTGGGGGATGATAATACTGTTTTAAATAGCTCAATGGACCGTAAAGGAAATCACACCACAAACAATCACCCTCATGCTCTTAAGGAAATCGTGAATGTCATGGATACATTAGAACTAGTAGATATATGGAGGCTTAAATATCCTGATCTAGTGAGATATACATGGCGGAGACTCAATCAAGCTAGTCGTCTTGACTTCTTTCTTATGTCATTCTCGTGGGCACCAAAAGTTTAAAAAGTGTTGATAGGGGACAGAATGCGGTCGGACCATCATATAATTGGCATATACATTACTCTTACTGAATTTCCACGTGGGCGAGGATATTGGACATTTAATCAAAGCCTATTGGATAATAATTTATTTTTAACTAGGACAAAGGAATTTATAACTGATTTTTTCCAACATAACATAGGTACAGCAAACCCTCTTATTGTATGGGACGCCTTTAAATGTGCCTTTAGAGGCCATGCAATTCAGTACTCATCTCGAAAACAAAAGTAATTTAGGTCAAAAGAGTTTATACTAACAAAGGAAATAGAAGGTCTAACAGAACAGATAGATGGCAATAAAAACTGTAACATAGAGGCTCAGAATAAATTAGAGGAAAAACAAAAAGAAATGGAGAAACGTATTCAAGAAAGATCAAGTGTAATATATTATAAAAATAAAGCAAACTGGATGGAATATGGGGAAAAATGCACCAATTTTTTTTTTAAATCTTCAACATAGGAATGCTACCAAAAATAATTTAATGAAACTGGTTACAATTGACGGAGTCACCCATGATTTACCAAATTATATTTTGAAGGAGGAAACAAAGTACTTTAAGCATTTGTTTTCGTTTCAGTCGCCTCCATCTCCTCTAACTGAAGCTAATTGTAGAGATTTTTTTCTATTGATAATGTAAAATTAACAGCCATACAGAAAGACTCATGTGAAGGTGAAATTACAGAGGAAGAACTTCTGGATGCAATTAAAGACTTTAAGTCCGGGAAAACTCCAAGATTGGATGGCATACCAGTCGAGGTATACCAAACCTTTTTTGATATACTAAGAGGACCGTTATTAGCATGTTTTAACCACTCCTATGTAAATGGTAGATTATCAGACACTCAAGAAGAAGGTCTGATTTAATTATTACTGAAACAGGATACAAGTGGAAAATATAAAGGTCCAGTCCATTAAAGAAATTGGAGGCCCCTTACACTTCAGAGTTGTGATGCAAAAATTCTAGCAAAATGTATAGCGCATAGAATTAAAAAGGTATTGTCGGAAATTATTCATTCTAATCAGACAGGTTTTTTTACATGGAAGATACATTGGAGATAATATAAGGCAAGTACTGGAAACAATAGAACACTATGGAAAATCTGGGAAACCAGGCTTGCTATTCATAGCAGACTTCGAAAAGGGATTTGATAAAGTACGACTGGGGTTTATATATAAATGCCTGGAGCATTTCAATTTTGGAGAATCTCTTATAAAATGGGTCAAAATCATGTATAGTAACCCTAGGTGTAAAATAGTAAATAATGGTTTAAAGTTTAAAGTTTTAAACTGTCAAGAGGAGTGAAACAAGGTTGTCCACTATCGGCATATCTATTTATTATGGCCATCGAGATGTTAGCTATTAAAATCAGATCCAACAATAATATCAAGGGATTAGAAATCCAGGGTTTAAAAACAAAGGTGTCATTGTATGCTGATTCATGTTTTCTCTTAAATCCACAACCTGGTTCCCTCCACAGCCTCATAGAGGATCTAGATACATTTTCTAACCTCTCTGGATTACAACCAAATTATGACAAATGTACTATATTACGTATTGGATCACAAAAAAATACAATATTTACATTACCATGTAGTTTACCAATAAAATGGTCTGATGGTGATGTGGATATACTTGGAATACATATCCCAAAGGAAATAAATGATCTCACTCCAATACATTTTAATAGAAAGTTAGCAAAAATAGATAAGATCTTGCTACCATGGAAAGGTAAACACCTGTCAATTTGTGGAAAAATCACCCTGATTAACTCTTTAGTATTATCCCAGTTTACCTATTTGCTTATGGTCTTGCCTACGCCTAGCGAACAGTTTTTTAAATTATATGAGAAAAATATATTCCATTTTATTTGGAACGGCAAGCCAGACAAAATTAAACAGGCCTATTTATATAATGAATATGAATTCGGAGGACAGAAATTATTAAATATTAAAGCATTAGACCTATCACTAAAAGCTTCAGTCATACAAAAGTTATACTTAAATCCGAACTGGTTCTCTAGCAAATTAGTAAGATTGTCTCACCCAATGTTCAAGAATGGCCTTTTTCCCTTTATTCAGATTACAACCTCTCACTTTCAGTTATTTGAAAAGGAAATCATCTCCCAAATATCACTATTTCTAAAACAAGACATAGAAAGTTGGTTGCAATTTCAATTTAATCCTCCAGAAATGACAGAACAAATAATGTAATAAATATTGTGGTTAAACTCAAATATACTAATTGACAAAAAACCTATTTTTTTTGACAAAATGTTTAAAAAAGGTATAATCTTCGTAAATGATATCATCGGTAGGACTGGTGGAGTTATGTCGCACATGCAGCTAACAAAAACATATGGAAATGTCTGCTCTACCCAAATTTACAACCAAATAATTGCAGCTTTATCGCAAAAATGGAAGAGGAAAGTGGAAGGGGGAGAAAGTAAGGAAATTGTCTGTCGGCCTTGCATTAAAGAACATAATTGGTTAAAGAAAACTGTGATAAATAAAAAAGCATACCAGTTTCATTTAAGGACCAAAGGATTGACAGCCGTCCCATATAGATTGCAAAAGAGTTGGGAAGAGATTTTTGACGTACCGATCCCATGGCATAGTGTTTATGAACTGATACACAAAACGACACCGGATTCAAAACTTAGAATCTTTCAATTTAAATTATTATATAAAATTCTTGCTATCAATAGAATGTTATTTATATGGGGGATACAATCTTCCCAGCTCTGCAGATTTTGCTGCGAAGAGACAGAATCATTAGATCATTTGTTTTGGTACTGTCCATTTGTAGCTTGTTTTTGGACACAGGTCTAGGAATGGCTAAAGGATTGCAATATTTACCTGGAGCTAACCTTGCAGATAGCATTACTGGGTGATCTGAAAAGTCATAGTCAATCAATCAATAATATAATAATACTTTTAGCAAAATTGTTTATTTTCAATTTATCTGTAGAAACAATGACAATAGAAAGGCTCAGAACTTTTGTAAAACATCACAGTACAGTTGAAAAATATATGGCAAATAGAAATCCTATATGGATGGTGTTAAGAGATAGATGGATGGTGTTGGAGTTGAAGGATGGGACTAATAACAACTAACAACAACTAATAACAAGATAACTAATAATGTAAGCATTTACTGTGTCCATAATAAGTATATAGGTTGTAGGTTGGGAGCTTTGTGAAAGAGCACAGTTAGAAAGATATGGCAAACCGGATGGACATCATGAAAATGATCGGAGAGGTTGAGTGTAGAAGAAGTTCAGGAGAAAAAACAAACAAAATATAATTATTGTAAAATTGACTGTGTCCATAAAATGTATATAGTAAGTATAAGCTGGAAGTAGAGGCCTAAGCATTGTTGCTCACTAGTTTACTCCAATTAGGGAAAGGGTGGTGGGGTTGGAAAGTAATAAAGGGGAATATATAAAAAAAAAGGATATGTACAGTGGGGGAAAAAAGTATATAGTCAGGGGATCATACTTAGGCAGCCTATTGGCACTCGTTAGTTGTGGGATCTTGTTCCGTGAGTAGGCTTGTTTTGTGTTTAGCCTTAGGACTTCATGTTTCGTTTGTTTTATCAGTTTAATAAACATGTACGCATTTCACGCTGCGCCTTGGTCTGACCCGTCCTTAAACGAACGTGACAGTGTATATATATATATATAAAAACATGGGGGATTGGAAGTGATGCAGACAATTACATTGATGGAAGTTACAATCTATTTGCAATATTAAGCTGATCTACCCCTAAAAAAAATTACAATAAAATAAAATAAAATAAAATTTTCACCTCAGCTCAATTTCTCTCACTCTCTGATATCCAGCCACCTTTTACTCTGGAGCATACCAGACAGTAATTCCTGCGTCTAGTGGGTTAGAATTTTACAGCAGTGGGAGCCTGCCATTTCTTCACAGGAGGGATGTGAGCATGTGTGATGTGCTTTTTAATTAAATTAGGATTAAATGTCAACAAAACCGTATTCAAAAGTCTGGTTTATCAAATGTTTTCTTTTTCTATCCCAAGATATTAGACTTGAAGAGAAAACGTCCAAGCCTGGACACTTTGCTGATTGATGGATTAAGTGAAACAAAATCACTCTCCATACACACAAATTATTTGATAAGATTATGTATCAGCTGCCTCTGCATCGACTGTAATAACATAAGATAATTTAGCAATAATTAAGAGATGGCCATTGGAAGAGGTTCTGATTAGGATGACACCACATCTTCCAGAATGCCTTGCAAGATTGTGGGCTACACACACACACCCCTCTACTGATACAGAATGTATAATAACATGCTCAAGTCAGAACGGTGCAACACAGTACTAGGCTATATTTGATCCTAAAATCTCAGGATATATTTTACATGCTTTATGTGTGAAAGCCATCCTAAGCCATGCCATGTTGCTCATGTACATTTATTGGCCTACACCGAGTCTCTGGAATACATGTCCTAGTCACACTCCTATAGGGAAGCTATAGGATTCATTGCCACAGGGTATTTACAATAAATGTATGATTGGCACATCATTGGTGTCATGACCGAGCTGTAGTTATAATCCACAGTTCCTTTGATACTCTGTCTATTTTTCCCTTTGTAGATGATCCTAAGCGATAACTTGCGCTTTCTCTTTGTCTACGTTGTCTTCCGCTTTGGGTTTTCAGCAGGTATTTCATTTCTCTTCTGTCACTTTTGCACACAGGGACACATAAACACAGCCCGTCATTGGCTCATGATTTCAAAATTAATCTGTTTATTCTTCCAACACCATCAAAGGACCTATCAAAATTGCAGATGACAGTACCCTCGTACAATGACACTTCTAAACCACTGAAAACAATTGAGACAGTATAAACAAACAATATGATTTATATTAAAAAACAACTGTCAATGGACCCGAGTAAAGCATTCTCGGTCCCTCCACAGCAGTGGTGTTACAGACTTTGGTTTTTCATTTATATTTTGAGGTTGGACTTATTTGACACCTACAGAGTTGACAGAAACTGGTTGCAGTGTCAGCTCTTGCGCACCTTCTCCCAAGAATAGGCAGATAAGAGATGTCACAAAAATGTATTGTGGTGCACAAATGCCGTGCACCTAGCACACACCACAGTACAAAATAAAACACACAAATGACAGTTATATTTCAACATACATGCAGAGAATCGACAAAAAACTGGTTGCAGTGTCAGCGTTTACGCACCTGTCAGGGCACAGCAAACCACTAAGTACATGGAAACAATACACCATCATAAGCCACAGGCTGCGTAGTTAACCTAGCTAGCGAGCTAAATAAAACTTAAAACGCCTCCTGCATGGCAAATATAATGATATACAATGAGAATTGCAGCAAAATATATTAATACAAATTACAACTTTTCTTCCACTTTAATAACATATTTACAGGTTTTTAACGCTTAACAGTAGAGTAGCAGATGAAAACATACCTTCTCCCAAGGATAGGCAGACGAGAGAAGACGATAAAAGGGTTACCAAGCCAATGGTCCAAACCAACCAACGATGCATTATCAAACCTGACATTACACACTTTTTTAAACATGAGATGATACAGTTTAGTGCTTTTACATAAAATAAAATGACAGCAACCCAGCTGTGCTAAAATAATACACATACAATTAATGTAAATTCATCAAAAAATAAATGTATCACCTCTTGAGGTGACCCATTGACCCAGTCCTCTCTACTATATCAAAATAAGAGTCCTTTGTACATCTCCTTCAAAATAAAATGCCTGTGCATAATCTAGGGCAACAACATCACTCTGCTACATTCACCCCCACTGTTTTACGATAGATTATGGACACTAACTAAACCATTACCTTGAAGGTAACAAAGCAAAGAAAGAAAAACAATTATACACCCACTCAAGGCAACTGTGCAACTCTGTGTAGTCCCTTAATTCTAAACCCAAAAAAAGTCAACCAGCTCAAAAGCTATCCAATAATGGATTAGGAAAGACGAGGTAGCTAATCTCTCATCCAACCATAGAAAACATGCCATATACATTGTCATACATATGGATTACACCCAAAGTTACAAATAATATCTGAAATAGCAGACAATCACAATCATAAAATATTTCAATAGTCTCAGAACAATTCTAGAGAGGTCAAGAACAACAAATAATAATAATGAGGAACTATCCCACTGTTACTGCGAAACCATGAAATGTTTTACCCTCTGTGTGGACATATACAAAAGTATGTGGATACCCCTTCAAATTAGTGGATTCGGCTATTTCAGCCACACACCCGTTGCTGTATAAAGTCGCGCACACAGCCATGCAATCTCCATAGACAAACATTGGCAGTAGAATGGCCTTAATGAAGAGCTCAGTTACTTTCAATCTGGCACTGTCATAGGACACCACCTTTCCAACAAGTCAGTCCGTCAAATTTCTGCCCTGCTAGAGCTGCCCCGGTCAACTGTAAGTGCTGTTATTGTGAAGTGGAAACGTCTAGGAGCAACAACAGCTCAGCCGCGACGTGGTAGGCCACACAAGCTCACAAACCCGGACCACGAGTGCTGAAGCAAGTAGCGTTTAAAAATGTTTTGTCCTCTGTTGCAACACTCACTACCGAGTTCCAAACTGCCTCTGGAAGCAACGTCAGCACAAGAGCTGTTCGTTGAGAGCTTCATGAAATGGGTTTCCATGGCCGAGCAGCCGCACACAAGCCTAAGATCACCATGCGCAATGCCAAGTGTCGGCTGGAGTGGTGTAAAGCTTGCCGCCATTGGACTCTGGAGCAGTGGAAATGCGTTATATGGAGTGATGAATCACGCTTCACCATCTGGCAGTCTGACTGACTAATCTGGGTTTGGCGGATGCAAGGAGAACGCTACCTGCCTGAATGCATAGTGTCATCTGTAAAGTTTGGTGGAGGAGGATTAATGGTCTGGGGCTGTTTTTCATGGTTTAGGCTACGCCCCTTAGTTCCTGTGAAGGGAAATCTTAACGCTACAGCTTACAATGACATTCTAGACGATTCTGTGCTTCCAGCTTTGTGGCAACAGTTTGGGGAAGGCCCTTTCCTGTTTCAGCATTACAATGCCCCCGTGCAGAAGGCGAGGTCCATACAGAAATTGTTTGTTAAGATCGGTGTGGAAGAACTTTACTGGCCTGCACAGAGCCCTGACCTCAACCCCATCGAACACCTTTGAGATGAATTGGAACGCCAAGTGCGAGCCAGGCCTAGTCATCCAACAGCAGTGCCCGACCTCACTAATGTTTGTGGCTGAATGGAAATCCCCGCAGCAATGTTCCAAAATCTAGTTGAAAGCCTTCCCAGAAGAGTTGAGGCTGTTATAGCAGCAAAGGGGGGACCAACTCCATATTAATGCCCATGATTTTGGAATGAGATGTTCGATGAGCAGGTGTCCACATACCTTTGGTCATGTAGTGTAGTTTGAATAAGCATATTCACTGGCTTAATAAGCCTACCCAGTCTAGTACGAACAACCTCACCTAAAAATGTGGCAGGAATACTAGGCATTGTGCTCAGAGGTCTAACCTCAGGTTGGGAACCACTACAGGAAGACACCTCAGGAACCATCACTCTCTCAGTGACAGACTCAACACTAGTATCGTCAGATGACTGATCAGAATCCTGGCAGATTGTTCCGGAATCCTGGCAGATTGTTCCGGACCACACAGATGATTCATCCACATCTTCCTTTTCTGTTCTCATGTCATCCTCACTCGTCAGTGTCTTGCCACTGATACTCCTACAGTCTTCAGAGACATCTCTCTGGTTGGATTCCACTTCACACACACATAACTTAAGGGAACATCAGCTAGCTGTGCCATCTCACTCTTGACAACTCGGTCTCCAACATCACCTTGGTGTGGCCCGTCAGAGGACTCAGGAAGGCTCGCAACCCAGTGGACAGTCCTGGCATCACTCACACTATCCTGACTGGACTCTTTCGTCATCTCATGACTCAGTTCACCACTGGAGACGGACATCCGAGGCTCAGGCCCCTCCCATGTAGGCAAAGGCAGAAAGTTGACATGCATTATCAAGTTTCTGTGCACACTTTTGATTTGACCCTTGGTAGGATGTTGGATACGATGTGTGTTTAGGAAGCTGTTTTTAGCAACCACTATGTACACAGCACTTTCTCAGCAATCAGCTAGTTTCTTCTTGCCCCTCTCTCCTTTGTTAGCAAGTAAAACTCTGTCTCCACTGAGTGACCCTTAGACTGTCTGTTATATACAGTGCAATCGGAAAGTATTCAGACCCCTTGACTTTTTCCAAAATAAATTACGTTACAGCCTTATTCTAAAATTGATTAAATTGTTTTTTTCCCCTCATCAATCTATACATAATACCCCATAATGACAAAGCAAAAACAGGTTTTTAGACATTTCTGCAAATGTATTAAAAATAAAAAACGGATATATTACATTTACATAAGTATTCAGACCCTTTACTCAGTACTTTGTAAAGAAACACCTTTGGCAGCGATTACAGCCTCAAGGCTTCTTGGGTATGACGTTACAAGCTTGGCACACCTGTATTTGGGGAGTTTCTCCCATTCTTCTCTGCAGATCCTCTCAAGATCTGTCAGGTTGGATGGGGAGAGTCGCTGCACAGCTATTTTCAGGTCACTCCAGACATGTTCGATCGGGTTGAAGTCCAGGCTCTGGCTGGGGCACTCAAGGACATTCAAAGACTTGTCCCGAAGCCACTCCTGCGTTGTCTTGGCTGTGTGCTTAGGGTCGTTGTCCTGTTGGAAGGAGAACCTTCGCCCCAGTCTGAGGTCCTGAGCGCTCTGGAGTAGGTTTAAATCAAGGATCTCTCTGTACTTTGTTCCGTTCATCTTTCCCTCGATCCTGACTAGTCTCCCAGTCCCTGTCGCTGAAAAACATTCCCACAGCATGATGCTGCCACCTCCGTGCTTCACCGTAGGGATGGTGCCAGGTTTCCTCCAGACTTGATGCTTGGCATTCAGGCCAAAGAGTTCAATCTTGGTTTCATCAGACCAGAGAATCTTGTTTCTCATGGTCTGAGAGTCCTTTAGGTGCCTTTTGGCAAACTCCAAGAGGGCTGTTTGGCCACTCTACCATAAAGGACTGATTGGTGGAGTGCTGCAGAGATGGTTGTCCTTCTGGAAGGTTCTCCCATCTCCACAGAGGAACTCTGGAGCTCTGTCAGAGTGACCATAAGGTTCTTGGTCACCCCCCTGCCCAAGGTCCTTCTCCCCCGATTGCTCAGTTTGGCCGGGTGGCCAGCTCTAGGAAGAGTCTTGGTGGTTCAAACTTCTTCCATTTAAGAATGATGGAGGCTCCTGTGGTCTTGGGGACCTTCAATGCTGCAGAAATGTTTTGGTACCCTTCCCCAGATCTGTGCCTCGATACAATCCTGTCTCAGAGCTCTACCGACAATTGCTTTGACCTCATGGCTTGGTTTTTGCTCTGACATGCGCTGTCAAATGTGGGACCTTATATAGACAGGTGTGTGCCTTTCCAAATCATGTCCAATCAATAGAATTTACCACAGGTGGACTCCAATCAAGTTGTAGAAACATCTCAAGGATGATCAATGGAAACAGGATGCACCTGAGCTCAATTTTGAGTCTCATAGCAAAGGGTCTGAATACTTATGTAAATAAGGTATATCTGTTTTAATTTTTTATAAATGTGCAGAACAATCTAAAAACCTGTTTTCACTTTGTCATTATGGGGTATTGTGTATAATAGATTGATGAGGGAAAAAAATAATTTGATCAATTTTAGAATAAGGCTGTAACATAACAAAATGTGGGAAGGGGTCTGAATACTTTCCGAATGCACTGTATCTCAGCTTACCTCTACTGTTGTTTTGTTGCGTGCTGCTGGGCCAGAGTCACGGCCACTCTCAGATCCTCACCAAGAGATTGGACATACTTATCCACATCTACTGTCTCTCCATCTAAGAGAACACTTCCAAACATGACATCAACGGGTAACCTAGGTGTGCGACCAAACATCAAGAAAAAAGGTGGAAACCCATTGGTCTCATGATCAGTGCAGTTATATGAGAACGTCAGTGTGTTCAACATCTGTGGCCATTTAGCTTTTGACCTAGTTGGCAGAGCTCGAATCCTACTACCCAGCATGCGGTTCAGATGTTCTGCTTGACCATTTCCCATGGGATGGTAAGGTATGGTGTGTGACTTGTCAACACCAGCTAACTGGAGCAACTCTGCAATAAGTGAACTCTCAAAATTAACATGAATGGATAGAAATCAGGAAATCCATAAACGCTGAAGAAGTTATTCCAAAGCACATGGGTAACTGTTTTGGCAGACTGATTTGGACATCAATATGCACAGGCCAGTTTAGTAAAGTGATCGGTCACCACTAGCACATCGGTAGACTTGTTGTTTGAGTCCTCAGCTGTCCAGAAATCAATACACACAAGTTCTAGGGGTGTGGTAGTCACTATAGAGACGAGAGGAGCTCTTGGTTCAGGCTCAGGTGCTTTGCTCAGCACACATACAGTTGAAGTGGCGCCGGAGAAGATGGCTGCCGTTTTACAGCCCTCTAACCAATTGTACTATTATGTGTGTTTTTTCGCGTTATTTGTAATTTATTCTGTATGTAATGTTTCTGCCACCGTCTCTTATGACCAAAAAGAGCTTCTGGATATCAGGACAGCGATTACTCACCTCGTATTGGACAAATATTTTTTCTTCAACGAGTCGGACGCAAAGGATATCCTACAGACGCCCAACAAGGCCCAAATCCCTGTAATTCGCATGAGAAAGAGACAGAGATATCGTGGACGTAGGTCGGGGTGCCTTGCAAGGATCCGACGGCGAGCGAGTAAACTGCCTCTTCCATCAATCCTATTAGCCAATGTTCAATCATTTGAAAACAAATTGGGCGACCTAAGATTAAGGTTATCCTACCAACGGGACATTAAAAACTGTAATATCTCATGTTTCACCGAGTCGTGGCTGAACGACGACATGGACAACATACAGCTGACGGGATATATGCTACATCGGCAGGATAGAACGGCTGACTCCGGTAAGACAAGGGGTGGCGGTCTGTGTATATTTGTAAACAACAGCTGGTGCATAAATTCTAATACTAAGGAAGTCTCAAGGTTTTGCTCACCTGAGGTAGAGTATCTCATGATAAGCTGTAGACCACACTATTTACCAAGAGACTTTTCATCAATATTTTTCGTAGCTGTCTATCTACCACCACAAACCGATGCTGGCATTAAGATTGCACTCAATGAGCTGTATAAGGCCATAAGTAAACAGGAAAATGCTCATCCAGAGGCAGCGCTCCTAGTGGCCGGGGACTTTAATGCAGGGATACTTAAATCCGTTCTACCTAATTTCTACCAGCATGTTAAATGTGCAACCAGAGGAAAAAAAACTCTAGACCACCTTTACTTCACACACAGAGACGCATACAAAGCTCTCCCTCGCCCTCCATTTGGCAAATCTGACCATAACTCTATCCTCCTGATTCCTGCTTATAAGCAAAAACTAAAGCAGGAAGCACCAGTGACTCGGTTAATAAAAAAAGTGGTCAGATGACGCAGATGCTAAGCTACAGGACTGTTTTGCTGGCACAGACTGGAACATGTTCCGGGATTCTTCAGATAGCATTGAGGAGTACACCACATCAGTCACTGGCTTCATCAATAAGTGCATCGATTATGTTGTCCCCATAGTGACCGTACGTACATACCAACCAGAAGCCATGGATTACAGGCAACATCCGCACTGAGCTAAAGGGTAGAGCTGCCGCTTTCAAGGAGCGGGACTCTAACCCAGACGCTTATAAGAAATCCCGCTATGCATTCCGACGAACCATCAAACGGGCAAAGAGTCAATACAGGACTAAGATTGAATTGAATCTGACGCTCGTCGGATGTGGCAGGGATTGAAAACTATTACAGACTACAAAGGGAAGCACAGCCGCGAGCTGCCCAGTGACACAAGCCTACCAGACGAGCTAAATCACTTCTATGCTCGCTTCGAGGCAAGCAACACTGAAGCATGCATGAGAGCACCAGCTGTTCCGGATGACTATGTGATCACGCTCTCCGTAGCCGATGTGAGTAAGACTTTTAAGCAGGTCAACATTCATAAGGCCGCAGGGCTTGTGCTGACCAACTGGCAAGTGTCTTCACTGACATTTTCAACATGTCCCTGTCTGAGTCTGTAATACCAACATGTTTCAAGCAGACCACCATAGTCCCTGTGCCCAAGGACACTAAGATAACCTACCTAAATGACTACCGACCCATAGCACTCACGTCTGTAGCCATGAAGTGCTTTGAAAGGTTGGTCATGGCTCACATCAACACCATTATCCCAGAAACCCTAGACTCACTCCAATTTGGCAACTGCTCGGCCTCCGACCGCAAGGCACTACAGAGGGTAGTGTGTACGGCCCAGTACATCACTGCGGCCAAGCATCCAGGACCTCTATAACAGGCGGTGTCAGAGGAAGGCCCTCAAAATTGTCAAAGACTCCAGCCACCCTAGTCATAGACTGTTCTCTCTGCTACCGCACAGCAAGCGGTACCGGAGTGCCAAGTCTAGGTACAAAAGGCTTCTCAACAGCTTCTACCCCCAAGCCATAAGACTATTGAACAGCTAATCATGGCTACCTGTCAGGAATAGCTGAATGTGGATGTGGTGCAGGAATCAGGCGCAGGACACAGAAGCTTCGTCCAACACACTTTAGTAGACGATCAAGCAAATACAAACGGGCCTCAAAAGAGCCCGGAGGCGAGCGATTACGCACACCGTGCGTAAACACCAAAAATACAAATAAGTGCGCACACAAGTGCGAAACTCTCCAAAACAATGGAGCAAAACAATAGGGCACCTGCTGACAGGCGGACAATTACACACAACACACGACTAACAAAACGAGAACTTATAGGACACATAATTAACACTAAACGGAAACAGGTGTACAACTAAGACAAAACCAAACAAACATCGATAACATACAACGGTGGCAGCTAGTACTCCGGGGACGACGACCGCCGAAGCCTGCCCGAACAAGGAGGAGGAGCAGCCTCGGCCGAAACCGTGACAGTACCCCCCCCTTGAGCCGTGCGCCGACCCCGGCCTCTGGGACGACCAGGAGGACGCGGAGCAGGGCGCGTGGAATGACCACGGTGGAACACAGTCAGGAGAGACGGGTCCAAGATGTCCCTCCTCGGCACCCAGCACCGTTCCTCCGGGCCGTACCCCTCCCACTCCACGAGATATTGGAGACCCCCCATCCGATGTCTCGAATCCAAGATGGACCGAACTGTGTACGCCGGAGCCCCCTCGATGTCCAATGGGGGCGGAGGAGTCTCTCCTATCTCACAGTCCTGGAGTGGACCAGCTACCACCGGCCTGAGAAGAGACACATGGAACGAGGGGTTAACATGATAATCAATAGGCAGTTGTAACCTGTAACACACCTCGTTCAATCTCCTCAGGACTTTAAAAGGCCCCACAAACCGCCGACCCAGCTTCCGGCAGGGCAGGTGGAGAGGTAGGTTTCTGGTCGAGAGCCAGACTCGATCTCCAGGTGCGTACACCGGCCCCTCACTGCGGTGGAGATCGGCGCTCGCCTTTTGTCGACGGATGGCCCGCTGCAGATGGACGTGTGCAGCGTTCCACGTCTCCTCCGAGCACCGCACCCACTCATCCACCGCAGGGCCCTCGATCTGGCTCTGATGCCATGGTGCCAGAACCGGCTGGTACCCTAACACACATTGGAAAGGGGTTAGGTTGGTGGAGGAGTGGCGGAGAGAGTTCTGTGCCATCTCTGCCCAGGGAATATACCTCATACGACCTCAGAAACCTACCCACATCCTGGTTCACTCGTTCTACCTGCCCATTGCTCTCCGGGTGGTACCCCGAGGTAAGGCTCACCAAGACCCCCAAGCGCTCCATGAACGCTCTCCAGACTCGGGAGGTGAACTGGGGACCTCGATCAGACACTATATCCTCGGGTACCCCGTAATGCCGGAAGACGTGGGTGAATAGTGCCTCAGCGGTCTGTAGGGCAGTAGGAAGACCCGGCATTGGGAGGAGACGACAGGCCTTAGAGAACCGATCCACAACGACCAGTATGGTGGTATTCCCCTGAGAGGGGGGAAGGTCTGTAACAAAATCCACCGAGAGGTGAGACCAGGGTCGTTGTGGAACGGGCAGGGATTGTAACTTCCCCCTGGGCAGGTGTCTGGGCGCCTTACACTGGGCGCACACCGAGCAGGAGGAGACATAAACCCTCACATCCCTGGCTAACGTTGGCCACCAGTACTTAGTGCTAAGGCAGTGCACTGTCCGGCCAATACCTGGATGTCCAGAGGAGGGTGGCGTGTGAGCCCAATATATAAGTCGATCCCGAACCTCGAACGGAACGTACGTCCGACCCACAGGACACTGTGGAGGGCTAGGGTCGGTACGCAACGCCCGCTCGATTTCAGCATCGACCTCCCACACCACCGGTGCCACCAGACAAGACTCCGGTAGTATGGGAGTGGGCTCAACGGACCTCTCCTCTGTGTCATACCCCTGGGACAGGGCGTCTGCCTTACCGTTCTGGGACCCAGGGATGTACGTGATTTTAAATACGAACCGGGCTAGAAACATGTTCCACCGAGCCTGGCGAGGGTTCAGTCTCCTAGCTGCCCGGATGTACTCCAGGTTACGGTGGTCAGTCAAAATGAGGAAAGGGTGTTGAGCCCCCTCAAGCCAATGCCTCCACACCTTTAGGGCCTGTACCACGGCTAACAGCTCCCTGTCCCCTACGTCATAATTTCGCTCCGCCGGGCTGAGCTTCTTGGAGTAAAAAGCACAGGGGCGGAGTTTAGGTGGCGTGCCGGACCGTTGCGATAGCACGGCCCCTATACCGGCCTCAGACGCGTCCACCTCTACCTGAAATGGTAAAGCGGGATCCGGATGCGCCAGCACAGGAGCCGAAGTAAACAGGCCCTTCAGTCTCCCAAACGCCCTGTCCGCCTCAGCTGACCACTGCAAGCGCACCGGACCCCCCTTCAGAAGAGACGTTATGGGAGCTGCCACCTGTCCAAAACCCCGGATAAACCTCCGTTAGTAATTCGCAAAACCCAAGAACTGCTGCACCTCTTTAACCGTGGTTGGGGTTTGCCAATTACGCACGGCTGACACACGGTCAACCTCCATCTTCACCCCTGACGCGGACAACTGATAACCCAAAAAGGAGATAGACTCCTGGAAAAACAGACATTTCTCTGCCTTGACATACAGGTCGTGCTCCAGCAGCCTCCTCAACACTCGGCGCACCAGCGCTACATGCTCGGCTCGGGTAGACGAGTACACTAGAATGTTGTCTATGTACACGACCACACCTTGCCCCTGCATGTCCCGGAAGATCTCATCCACAAAGGATTGGAAGACTGAAGGAGCATTCATCAACCCGTATGGCATGATGAGATACTCGTAATGACCCGAGGTGGTACTAAATGCTGTCTTCCATTCATCACCCTCCCTAATGCGCACCAAGTTGTAGGCGCTCCTGAGATCCAGTTTTGTGAAGAAACGCGCTCCGTGTAATGATTCCGTCATAGCCGCAATCAGAGGGAGTGAATAACTGTACTTCACAGTGATCTGATTGAGACTACGGTAATCAATACACGGGCGCAATCCTCCATCCTTTTTCTTCACAAAAAAGAAGCTCGAGGACGCAGGGGAAGTGGAGGGCCATATGTATCCTTGTCTCAGAGACTCGGCTATGTATGTCTCCATAGCCCCCTTCTCCTCGAGACATAGGATACACATGGCTCCGCGGAAGCGCTGCTCCTGCCTGGAGGTCTATCGCACAATCCCCCTGTCTATGAGGTGGCAATCGCGTCGCCCTCGCCTTGCTAAACACGAGTGCTACCTCCTCATACTCAGGGGGAATGTGCATTGCGGGCACTTGGTTCGGACTCTCCACCGAGGTCGCCCCCACGGAAACACCCAGACATCGCCCCACACACTGGGCAGACCACTCCTTAAGAGCCCTCTGTTGCCACGAAATAGAGGGGTTATGGGTAATCAACCAGGGAAGCCCCAGCACCACTGGATACGCAGGAGAGTTGATCAGATATAACTGAATAGTTTCCTCATGACCCCCCTGCGTACTCATCCTAAGTGGCGCTGTGACCTCCCTAATCAACCCCGATCCCAACGGGCGGCTATCTAGTGCATGTACAGGGAAGGGAGCATTGACAGGAAGGAGGGGAATCCCTAACTTAACACAACAATTCCGATCAACAAAATTCCCAGCTGCGCCTGAATCTACTAGCGCCTTATGCTGGGAATGAGGTGCAACCTGTGGAAAACTGACAGGTATACATAGGTGCACAACAGAGAGCTCTGGGTAAGTGGGGCACCTACTCACCTGGAAGGACTCCCCAGTGCGTGGCCTGCTGTCTCGTCCCTCCTGGAGACCCTCCCCAGCACCTAGCCGCAGTGTGCCCTCCACGGCCACAGTTGGTGCAGGGGACGGCCCCCCTCGGGCTCCCTCTCCTCCTCTCTCTAGCGCCAGCACCTCCGAGCTCCATAGGGCTCGGCTCGGAGGTGCTGGAGGATGGAATGGACGGCCCCCACTCGGGACGTCCGCGGGTGACCAGCAGGGTGTCGAGACGGATGGACATGTCCACCAACTGGTCGAACGAGAGATTGGTGTCCCTGCAGGCCAGCTCTCGGCGGATGTCCTCCCGCAAACTGCATCGATAGTGGTCGATGAGGGCCCGCTCATTCCACCCTGCATCCGCCGCTAGAGTCCGGAATTCCAAGGCGAACTCCTGGGCGCTCCTCTTCCCCTGTCGGGGGTAGAATAGACGCTCCCCCGCCGCTTTCCCCTCAGGTGGATGGTCGAACACGTCCCGGAAGCGGCGGGAGAACTCCGCGTAGGTGATAGTGGCAGCGTCTATTCCCCTCCATTCGGCGTTGGCCCACTCCAACGCTTTGCCGGTGAGACAGGAGATGAGGGCGGAAACGCTCTCGTGTCCCGAGTGCGCCGGGTGTACGGTGGCCAGGTAGAGTTCCACCTGCAGGAGGAACCCCTGACACCCGGCAGCGGTGCCATCATACGCCCCCGGGAGCGAGAGCCGAATCCCACTGGGTTCCGGAGCTTGGATGGGCGGACTGGCCGATGGGGGTGGTGAGGTAGGTGGAGGTGTGGGTACCCCTCTGTTCTCCCATCGGTGCAGAGTATTTATTACGTCCTGCAGGGCGGTCCCGATCTGATTGATCCTGTCGTCCTGCCCGCGGACGCGCTCCTCCCACGACTCGGGCGCTGCTGCTGCTCCTGCTGATTCCATCGGTGGTGTGTAATTCTGTCAGGAATAGCTGAATGTGGATGTGGTGCAGGAATCAGGCGCAGGACACAGAAGCTTCGTCCAACACACTTTAGTAGACGATCAAGCAAATACAAACGGGCCTCAAAAGAGCCCGGAGGCGAGCGATTACGCACACCGTGCGTAAACACCGAAAATACAAATAAGTGCGCACACAAGTGCGAAACTCTCCAAAACAATGGAGCAAAACAATAGGGCACCTGCTGACAGGCGGACAATTACACACAACACACGACTAACAAAACGAGAACTTATAGGACACATAATTAACATTAAACGGAAACAGGTGTACAACTAAGACAAAACCAAACAAACATCGATAACATACAACGGTGGCAGCTAGTACTCCGGGGACGACGACCGCCGAAGCCTGCCCGAACAAGGAGGAGGAGCAGCCTCGGCCGAAACCGTGACAGTACCCGGACTATTTGCACTGCCCCCCCACCCCATCCCCCTCTTTTACGTTGCTGCTACTCTGTTTATTATTTATGCATAGTCACTTTAACTCTACCCACATGTACATATTACCTCAATTACCTCGACTAGCCGGTGCCCCCGCACATTGACTCTGCACCGGTACCCCCCTTTATATAGCCTCCCGACTGTTATTTTATTTTACTGCTGCTCTTTAGTTATTTGCTTTTATTTTTATAACTAAAAAAATGCATAGTTGGTTAAGGGCTTGTAAGTAAGCATTTCACTGTAATGTCTACACCTGTTGTATTCGGCGCATGTGGCAAATACAATTTGATTTGATTTGATTTACATACACTTAGGTTGGAGTCATTAAAACTAGTTTTTCAACCACTCCACAAATGTCTTGTTAACAAACTATAGTTTTGGCAAGTCGGTTAGGACATCTACTGTTGTCGTTGACTACGCTGCCACTGACTGAACTCTTAGCTGTCAGACTGCCAAGTGAGCTGTCACACTTCACCTTTCCCACGTTTTGGTAAGCCGTATGTTTTTTTTCATTATCAAAATCCTCCGAAGCAATGCACGAATATAAATCTGCCACTTTCGCATTCCTTCTCAGGGTAACTTCAGACGTAGTCGGATTCACAATCTTCACAGGGAGCCATCCTTCACCCCACAGAGGCATAACCACTCTACCTACTAGTATGTTTCGATGCACACAGCGGGATGTGCTGGACTCAACAACCACAGTTCTGCCTACAGAGAGTTTAGTCTTCGGTGGTAGACGACCCCACACCAGGTGCTCACTCATTGGTTGGAGTGTGACTGCACTCGTCAACGTCACAGTGCCCACTTTATCAGGGATAGGGTCCCCCCTCCATCTCTCCAGATTGGATAGAAGACGCAGGAAATGGTTGTCATCACACTGGCTGGATGGGCCTTGCGTACCCACCACCTTCCAGTAGCTGTCATTGGACTTGAATTGTATAATCAGAGACTTCAAAACATTAGTGCCTACAATGATCTCGTCAACCTGCCCGTCTACAATCAGCACTGGGACTACATAGCTGAACCCATAAAGCTGTAACTTCAAATCACAGATACCCACTGGACTAGTTTGCTTCCCACCACAACCCACCAGGATGATGTCTGAAGGAGCTAGAAAGTTTCCCTCTACCACTCCCGCCTCCCTCAGCCGAGGTACAATATCTGCACGCAGAGTAGTAGCTATGGACCTACTATCTAACATCCCCTTTATCTAAACCTTATCCTGTACTAGCATGGCAGTGTAAAACAAACTGCCGTTCTGAGTTGTTCTCATTGTGTTCTAAAAAATGACTGTGTTGTTCTTTGGCACCGACTCACAAAAATAAGAATAAACAGACTGGATATCATCAGAGGAGGAGGAAAAACAAGATTGCCCCACATTGCCCTCCTCAGAATGGAGGCTCTCTAGTTTTCCTGAGATCAACCGGTCTGTCCTTGTTCAGAGATCCGCTGCTGTCCATTTTTATCACAGTTAAAACTGACATGGCCAGGAGAGAATCATTTGAAGCACAGCTGGTGCACCTGGCAGTGCACCTTGGTCCAATGGTCGGTGCTCCCACAGACTGCACACTCCCATTGACATTTGGAGGATTGTTTAAGAGGCTCTATGCTCACAGACTGAGTGTTACTGATGAGTGCTTTCTCTAACATGCTCAAAACTCTATCCAGTGAGTTACTTCCCGACGCAGACAGAACTGTTCTGGCTCTTGACCACACCCATAGTATGAAGACACATTAGGCCTGCTCTCAGTAACCATGCTTCATGCTCTCTAGAAGGCGGTCCACAACAACAGCCGCATGTTGTGACAGTTGGTGTCTACATGCCTTACGTTCCCTCAAGAATTCATCCAAACGATCCTGCACTCCACTTGCTGTCCAGTCACAGAGGGATTTGCTCTTGAACACCTAGGCCAGCTCCTTATCAGGGCAGTTACGTACAAACATGATGGCTAGCTCTGAGCTCTGATTGGTCATAGACCTACCCTCACTCATAAGACTCTGCTCAGCTGCCTCGGCGGCTTTATTAAGCCTAATCCAGCAGTCTAGTGGACCCTCATTAGCATATGGCTTGATTTAATAAAAGTCAGCTAATGGCATACCAGAATAGACTGTATCACTAAAGTGTTGCCTATGAACAGTGAACACTTCACTAACATCTGTAACATCAGGATTGTTACGCATCCATACCTTGGTCACATCCCGTGCCCTCCCCAAAAGCCTTGACAGCACCTCCCCAACCTGCTCAGAGCTAGTGTAAACCCTTTTCCCAAGGTATACTCCCATTAGCTCCTCCCACTCGAGGACAGAGTAGTAGTCTGAGCCTTCACCCCTAAAGAAAGGCGGGGCACTCACATCGGACTTAATGACCAGATTCAATGTCTAGCCACATTGATCAGACAAGGAAAACTGCTGAGGTTGGTCAGGAGAATGGACAGAAAGACCTGAAACACTAGACTGCATTAGACTTGCTCTGATAGACTCCCCTATCTCTGACTTAGGGATGACCCATCACTCTCATGAACAGGGGACGAGGGGATATCCGGGGGCACCCTTGTCAAGTGGAGTGAACAGCCTACCCCTCCCAGTGCTTGTTAACTCAGGAATAGCGAACACCTGACTTCTCACGGATGACTGCACCAGTTTGCAGTGTGCTTAATTCTGCTGTTGTGTCTGAAATAATGTCACTGAGAACTGGATAGATTTGTGGGGATTTATTTGCCACCTGCAGAGAGATGACAATAACTGATTGCAGTGTCAGCTCTTGCGCACATGCTCTCGCACACCTTCTCCCAAGGATAAGCAGAGGAGTGAGAGGTCACAAAAATGTATTGTGGTGCACACATGCTGTGCACCTTACACACCACAACACATACACCACAGTACAAAATAAAACACACAAACGACTATTTGCAATTCTCATTATAAATTATATTACAGCATACCTGCAGAGAATCGACAAAAACAGGTTGCACTGTCAGCTCTCGCGCACCTGTCAGGGCACAGCAAACCACTAAGTACATGGAAACAATACACCATCATACTCCACAGGCTGCGCGGCTAACCTAGCTAGCAAACTAAATAAAACTTTTTAAAACACGCTCGTGCATGCCAAATATAATTATATACAATGAGAATTGCAGAAAGCTATATTTATACAACTGACAAAACTTTTCTCCCACTTAAAGAACATATCTACATAAAAAAAGGCTGTCCTGCTCCTTTCCTCTCTACCTAACTTCCCCTCACAGTCCCTTCAGTTTCCCTTAAGTCCCGTTCGTTTGGCTGCTCAGCCTACCCAAGTTATCCCTCACCCATCATAGCCCTGCCATTCCCAACCAATCAGAGCTCTTGGAAATGCACATCTTGACACTGCACCTGCCCACTTAGGTCAGAGTGTTATCGTCGTCCGAAGGGAGAAGGACTTTTTGTTGACAGTAACACGAATGTCTGAATGTTGTGCGTTCATTGAAATGTAAGTTGCAGGGGGGTTTATTGGGGTTTACATGCTGTGTAATAATAGGTCATTGGTATAGAACAAGAAGGCCCGGACACTGATAAAGCTCCCAATTCACCGCTTTATTGACAACGTTTCGATCCGAAACTGATCTTCGTCAGGTGACGTTTCGGATCGAAACGTTGTCAATAAAGCGGTGAAATGGGAGCTTTAACAGTGTGCGGGCCTTCTTGTTCTAAACAAGTATTCTTTATTAGCCCAGCACCTATGTTTTTAAGGATGTGCGTATGACCTCAAACTTTTTTAATAATAGGTAATTACCACTAATTACTTACTGTTACTTTGATAACTTTCAGACATATGTTCTACTGTATGGCTGTTACTATTCTTTAATGTTAGAGTTGCCAATACTGCTTTTCCTTGTTGTTTATCGTATGTGGTATTATTCAGTACTGCCATAAGTGTTATTGCATTGGTTGCACAAGTACTTTTGCAGAAGTGGTTTAATTGTTGTATTGGTCTTTTGCATGCACACGCTACCACAGCGTTTTCCATAGTGGCCTTTATTAAGGTGTTTTATTGCGCTGCCATGGGCGAGCTTCTAGAGTCATCCCAGACAGTTCTTGGAGCTTGCTCATGCGCAGAGTAATTTACGACCCTGTGGTGCCAGGGCAGATCTGGCAGATTCACAGCCTGGCAGATCTGGCAGGTCAAAGCCTGGCAGATTCTCACACAAGGCTGGAGAGAGAGGGTGCCATAAATCTTGACCCTTTGTCAATCCAAGTAATTGGTTTCTCTCTCTCTCCAAGAGGTGAATGTTTAAGTTTATGTTTATATTGAGGCTGTGTTTATAGCCCTTTATAGACATGTTGTAAGTGTAATGCCATTTGCCATTTATTCATGTACATATATGTATATTGTATAGTTATAACCCTTAACTAATACTGTTTACATGTGTTCATATCTTTGTCTTACAGAACCACAATAATAAGATTCCAAGTCATTCAGATTACCAAAATCATATAAACATCTTCAAAGGAAACAGCTGTGTCTGTGTGTGTGTGGTGGTGACTATCAAGAGTACAGTCGTGGTCAAAAGTTTTGAGAATAACACAAATACTAATTTTCACAAAGTCTGCTGCCTCAGTTTTGATGATGGCAATTTGCATATACTCCAGAATGTCATGAAGAGTGATCAGATGAATTGCAATTAATTGCAAAGTCCCTCTTTGCCATGAAAATGAACATAATCCCAGAAAAACATTTCCACTGCATTTCAACCCTGCCACAAAAGGACCAACTGCCATCATGTCATTGATTCTCTCGTCAACACAGGTGAGAGTTTTGACGAGGACATGGCTGGAGATCACTCTGTCATGCTGATTGAGTTAGAATAACAAACTGGAAGCTTTAAAAGGAGGGTGGTGCTTGGAAACACGTGCCGTCATCATTGCTTTGCACAAAAAGGGCTTCACAGGCAAGGATATTGCTACTAGTAAGATTGTACCTAAATCAACCATTTATCGGATCATCAAGAACTTCAAGGAGAGAGGTTCAATTGTTGTGAAGAAGGCGTCAGGGCGCCCAAGAAAGTCCAGCAAGCGCCAGGACCGTCTCCTAAAGTTGATTCAGCTGCGGGATCGGGGCACCACCAGTGCAGAGCTTGCTTAGGAATGACAGCAGGCAGGTGTGAGTGCATCTGCACGCACAGTGAGGCAAAGACTTTTGGAGGATGGCCTGGTGTCAAGAAGGGCAGCAAAGAAGCCACTTCTCTCCAGGAAAAACATCAGGGACAGACTGATATTCTGCAAAAGGTACAGGGATTGGACAGCTGAGGACTGGGGTAAAGTCATTTTCTCTGATGAATCCCCTTTCCGATTGTTTGGGGCATCCGGAAAACACCTTGTCCGGAGAAGACAAGGTGAGCGCTACCATCAGTCCTGTGTCATGCCAACAGTAAAGCATCCTGAGACCATGCATGTGCAGGGTTGCTTCTCAGCCAAGGGAGTGGGCTCACTCACAATTTTGCCTAAGAACACATCCATGAATAAAGAATGGTACCAACACATCCTCCGAGAGCAACTTCTCCCAACCATCCAAGAACAGTTTGGTGATGACCAATACCTTTGCATTGGTTGCCATAAGGCAAAAGTGATAACTAAGTGGCTCGGGGAACATAACATCGACATTTTGGGTCCATGGCCAGGAAACTCCCCAGACCTTAATCCCATTGAGAACTTGTGGTCGATCCTCAAGAGGCGGGTGGACAAACAAAAACCCACAAATTCTGACAAACTCCAAGCATTGATTATGCAAGAATGGGCTGCCATCAGTCAGGATGTGGCCCAGAAGTTAATTGACAGCATGCCAGGGCGGATTGCAGAGGTCTTGAAAAAGACTCTTTGCATAAACTTAATGTAATTGTCAATCAAAGCCTTTGACACTTATGGAATGCTTGTAATTATACTTCAGTATACCATAGTAACATCTGACAAAAACACTGAAGCAGCGAACTTTGTCGTCCCCTGTAGCTCAGTTGGTAGAGCATGGCGCTTGCAAGGTCAGGGTTGTGGGTTCGTTTCCCACGGGGGGCCAGTATGAAAATGTATGCACTCACTAGCTGTAAGTCACTCTGGATAAGAGTGTCTGCTAAATGACTAAAATGTAAAATGTAAGACCAAAACTTTTGACCACGACTGTACAGTGATGGGCCTCAACATCATGTTCTAACCGGACAGCACTATAGAGGACAGAACCAAACCAATCAGTTATAAGTATATAGCGGGTGAGGGCCGACCGCTCAGACGGGTGAGGGCATACCAGCCAACTGTTTTTACGTGGTCATTCTAGCCGGATTTAGTGACCAACAGTTTTTTACATGGTCCTTCATTTCTCCGGATTTAGCGGCCAATTGTTTTTACACGTCCTCCGAGATGGATTCTGATCAGCTATAGTACGCAGAAGAGGAGTTGTTTCCACGCCCCAGGATGCAGACGAGTTAGCCTGAATCCCTAAGACGTATGGGGCTGCGGTCACCACCCACCTCAGCCCACACTGCCACACGAAGCCGTCATGCACCTGAAGAAGATGGGTTGCGAGGCCCTATACACCTCTCTTATCTAAGAGACTACCAGCCCTGCTCCAGGCCTCCTCAGTAGTCAGGGAGTGACCACACCCTCACCAGTTGGGAGCTGATAAGGGAATACGAGCAACTGCGTCACGAGCAGCAAGAGATCAGGAAGGCGTACTCTAGGCCCTCCCGGCCTGAGTCACCGGCGCAGGTGCACCGGTACTGCCACTACTCTCCTGACCACCACCGCTCTAGGCCTCCCCGGCTAGAGCCATCGTCACCGCCACAGGAGCGCCATCACTGCCGGTACTCCCTGAGTCGGCCCGGCTACTCCCCTGAGAGACACTACTCCCTCCCGGCCTGAGTGTTCGCCACCTCCACGGGACCATTGGGACCCCCACTACGGCCAGAGGTGACCCAGCTATTCAACAGATCTTCGTTGCTCCAGGCCCCCCCGGCTGGAGCCTACGTCATATCTGCCAGAGCGTCGGGAGCGGCACCTCCCCCCGGGGTGGTCCATCCACTCTCCCGACCGACGTCCCTCTAGGCCCCCCTGGGTAGAGACACGGGAGCGTCGGGTCCATTTCTGCTCCCCAGAGCAGCCTAGCTCCCAAGCAGATGAAGACAACTCCAGAGTGCACAGTCCACGACACCAAGGTCTGCACCTTCCTCAGCCAGCTCCTCGACTAGCCACATTTAAGGAGACTTCCGCTCCAGTCGTTGAGCCTGCCAGACATCACCCCGGGTGACCAACCAGAAGTCACCCCTGATGTTTCCCCTGACCTAGGGGTGATGTGTGAGTCCAGTAGATCAGACGATCATGGATAAGAGCAGGCACGTACTGCAGCCCAGCTGGACACTGAGGTGGAGATGGCTCTGTGCGTAACGCCTACTCTATATCCGCGTCCATCGCCCATACTACCGGCGCCACAATGCAGGAGGCCTGGAGTATGGGGGTGTTGTCTCTGGGCCTCTCCTCTGTGTCATACAGCCGTGACAATGCATCTGCCGTCACGTTCTTAGTACCCGGGATGTATGACAGTGTAAAATCAAACCGGGTGAAGAAGAGGGCCCATCTGGCCTGGCGAGGATTCAGCCTCCTCACTGGCCGGATGTACTCCAGGTTACGGTGGTCCGTCCAGACGAGGAAAGGGTGTTTCGCCCCTTTGAGCCAATGCCTCCACATGGTCAGGGCTCGGACAACAGCCAACAGCTCCCGATCACCAACGTCGTAGTTCTGCTCCGCCGGGCTGAGCTTCTTAGAGAAGAAGGCACGGGGCGGAGCTTGGGTGGCTTGCCCGAGTGTTGAGATAGGAAAGCGCCTATCCCTACCTCAGATGCATCCACCTCCACTACGAACGGTAGTGATGGATCGGGGTGGGCCAGTACCGGGGCTGAGGTGAACAGACCCCTCAGGTTACTGAAGGCCCAATCAGCCTCAGCAGACCAGCGGAGCTGGGACGGCCCACCCTTCAACAGAGATGTAATGGGAGCTGCAACCTTGCCAAAGTCCCGGATAAACCTCCTATAGTAGTTGGCAAAGCCAAGAAAGCGCTGCACCTCCTTAACCGTGGTGGTAGTCGGCCAATTACGCACAGCTGAAATGCGATCTCCCTCCATCTCCATACCTGAGGTGGTAATGCGGTATCCGAGGAAGGAGACGGACTGCTGGAAAAAAACATACACTTCTCTGCCTTGGCATAAAGGTCATTTTCCAACAGTCGGTCCAGCACTTTGCGAACCAGGGACACATGCTCGGCGCACGTAGCAGAATACACCAGAATGTCATCTATGTAGACCACTACACCGCGACCAAGCATGTCCCGAAACACCTTGTTCACAAAGGACTGGAAATGGATGGAGCATTCATCAAACCATAGGGCATCACCAGTTATTCATAATGCCCCGTGGTTGTGCTGAATGCTGTCTTCCACTCATCCCCCTCTCGGACACGCACCATGTTGTACGCACTCCTGAGATCTAATTTGGTGAAGAAGTGCACCCCATGCATTGACTCGATCACTGAAGGAATGAGCGGGAGAGGATAACTAAATCTTATCGTCTCCTTGTTCAGTGGTCGATAATCAATGCAAGGGCGCAGACCGGCGTCTTTCTTCTTCACAAAAAAAGAAACTAGAGGAGGCGGGTGAAGTGGAGGGACGTATATACCCCTGGCGCAGGGACTCGGTGACGTATGTTTCCATAGCCTCTGTTTCAGCCTGTGACAGGGGATACACATGACTCCTGGGAGGCACAGCGTCGACCCGGAGGTTTATCGTGCAATCCCCCGCCCGATAAGGTGGTAACTTGGTCGCCTGCGTTTTAGAAAACGCATGCGCCAAATCGAGGTATTCGGGGGGAATGCTCACGGTAGAGGTACTGTCTAGGCTTTCCACCGTGGTTGCACCAACGGAAACACCTAGACACCTACCCTGACACTCTCTCGACCACCCCGTGAGAACCCTCTGCGGTCATGAGAAGGTGGGGTTGTGGAGTGCTAACCAAGGGACACCTAATACCACAGGGAAAGCAGGAGACTCAATAATAAAAAAAAGTGACTTGCTCGCAATGAGTCTCGTGGGTAATCATGGTGACTGGTGCTGTAACTTCCTTAACAAACCCGGACCCTAATGGTCGACTATCAAGTGCTCTGATGGGGAGTGGAATGGATAGGGGAACCAATGAAATGCCTAGACTGTGTGAGAATGCCCTGTCCATAAAGTTCCCAGCTGCGCCTGAATCGACTAGCGCCTTACACTGGGGAACTACCATGTGATCAGGAAAGTAGATGGGTAGGGTACAGTGCGCAGCAGAGGGATCTGAACGAGTGTGGGTGTTCGATACCTGGGGTGATGCGAGAGTGCCCTGCCTGCCGCCTCCAGACCCAAAAGAACGCTGACGACAACGTGCGGTGTAATGTACCTTCGTGCCACCAGAGTGCCACTGGCGCTGTCGTCCTCCGCTCTCTCGGAATACGGTTCCACCCAGCTCCATCAGCTTGGGATCCGAGTCGGCCGGGGTGGGAACGGGCAGACCCCCTCCAGGACGTCCTCTGGCTGCCAGCAGGTTGTCCAAACGGATGGCCATGTCCACCAGTTGCGTGAAGGACAACATGGTGTCCCGGCAGTCTAGCTCCCTTCGGACGTCCTCCCGCAGATGGCACCGGAAGTGGTCGATAAGGGCCCGCTATAAAGTCAATCTGATTAACTATTAAGGTGTCCTTTCACACGACACATTTGTGAGAGTAAGATTTCTGAACAGGTCTCGAATCCGTGTCTGGACCAACATAAGCAACATTTCCTACAGTAGGTCCACTTATTCCAGGAGTAACCCTATTATCTCCATCATTCTGCTTAATAGTTCCACCAAACTGCCTTGCAGCCTCTGCATAAGAGACATTATGAGTGATTTTATATCTTTGGGCCTCTCTAGCCTCTTTCTGCACCTGGCATCCACCAAATGCTGCACTGTGTCCCCCCCACAATTACATGAGTTAACCTTGACATTGTTCCCACATTCACCTTAATCATGTTCAACTCCACACTTGGCACATATTTTCTTTCCTTTGCACAGAGCCGCTACATGTCCCATTCTTTGGCATTTAAAACACCTTAATGGAGTTGGGACAAACTCTCTAACAGTGAAAGCCAGGAAGTGCATCTGTACATTCGTAGGTAAAACCTTCTCAAACATTAATAGTAATGACAGGCTTTCACTTCTCTGCCCCTCTTTCTTACTGAACAGCCTTTTGGCTTCAACCACTATGCCCCCCTCTACATTTTATTTTATATAATCTATGGACATAGATAGTGGAACCCCAGAAATGACCCCCCTCAGCTTAGTCGAAGCTCCAGGGACATGACTTTGAGAGTTTTCATTTTCAGAATCTTCCCTTGCTGAACATGGTCAGCACAGAATATTAACAGTATACCATTACCAATGAACTGGGCTAATGTGACTTCACCTATCTCTTTCTTAACGGCATTAGTTAATCGAATAGGGTGTAGATGAGACCCCGTGGTCGCATCAAACACGATTACAACTTTTCACTCCGACACTTCATTACTTTTCTTTTTCACTACCTTCACTCTCTTCACGTTCTCAACACTAGAAGTGCCACTGTTGTGAGCAGCACTTATAGCAGGGCCATTATTTTTAATTTTTAATTTTTTTAGTCATTTTAGCTGACGCTCTTATCCAGAGCGACTTACATGAGCAATTAGGGTTAAGTGCCTTGCTCAAGGGCACATCGACAGATTTTTCACCTAGTCGGCTCGGGGATTAGAACCAGCGACCTTTCAGTTACTGGCACAACGCTCTTAACCACTAAGCTACCTGCCGCCCTATTTCCTTTTCCTTTTCACCACAGACCATCCAGGTCCATGACTTTCATCATCCCCACCCATACCATCAGAACTATCATCCATGTCGACCACAATCCAGCACAGCTGTTGCTAAAACCGTCTACCACAATATAGAACGATGGATTCTATTTCGCTTCCTAGTTTGAAGTCGAACCCTCGAATCAGTTCACAGGGTCTGCACAAAAACAACAGGTGCCTTACAACTGAAATAGGTTGTGATGGGACGATTGATACCGGAGCTCCGATGCAGTTTTCAAAGCGCTACTGTACAGATATAACCTCCTCTCTGCCCTTACTTACAAGCCCTTAACCAACAATGCAGTTTAAAGAAAAATAGATAAGTAAAAAAATAATAAAAAATAAAATAAAATAATTGAAGAGCAGCAGTAAAATAACAGTAGCGAGGCTATATACAGGGGGTACCGGTACAGAGTCAATGTGCGGGGGCACAGGTTAGTCGAGGTAATTGAGGTAATATGTACATGTGGGTAGAGGTAAAGTTGTTGTTGCTAGTCAACTTTCAGTGGACACCCCCGTGAGTGTCTTTCAGAAGCCCTCCTAAAACCCCACCTGTTTTGTTTTGGTTGTTATCAGTGACTCTTTGTTAGTTCCCCCTTCTGTTTGGGTGACAATTTTTGGTTTTCTTGCTCGGGAACGTAACAAAATTGGGGCACGTCCGGGATGTTGTTTCCCATGAGTATGGCAACCGCCTACTCTGAATCTCTGCTGTGCCCAGATATTTGAGTGTTTTGTGGTAGCGTTTCTGTCACTGACATCCACACTGAGGGGTTACAAGATTGGTGGAATCATTTTGAAAGTTGCATAAACACGGAGGCTTATAAAATATAAAAGAAAGCCATGGACTTTAAGTTGGAAGCATTTGTGGAAAACCCTACTGTCAAGGTCGAGGTAAGGAGTAGACCAAGGCGCAGCGTGATGAACAAACATGACTTTAATTAGTGTCAAGTTATGCGTGATTTCTGGCTGACCACAGCTCTGCCCCAACTTGAAAACGGCTTTATCCTTGATGAACGCAAAGGACAACTCAAAACTGTTCACTTTATGATTTTTATTGTCATAAAGATGGAACAGAATAGGTTGATAACCTTCAAAACACACAAACAAAAAACCATGGATTAGTTACAAATAACTCTCAATTCCACTTTCTCAAAAATAAGCATAAACTAATGTTACTGAATCCTCAAACCTAACCAAACAATCATTTCATCATTTAGATTAACCTAGGATCATTGCAAGTTAATAATTAAATATCAATATCATAATTAAACATTTAACAATACACATGATTATAGTAACGTTACTGTCAAGTTCTACGTTCACATAATGAAGTCTTCACTATTTAATTTAATTAATAATTGTATTGTATGTTACAACCAAACAAGGGCATATAGAAGCATGAATTCACAACACATTCTGTCCTACCAGTTGCGTCTTTGGATGATCAGGAGCTGTGGTCATTGGTATCTCTTCTCAGGAATGAGTGAGAGCCAAGTAAGCTTTTACCAAACATTTCGATGCCATGCACATGCACTGCTTGTGGGTGCGCAGGTTAATATGGTCCCCAGAGCACTTCCTGGTGGTTGGTTTCAACAGCTCCGCCTGCATGGTTGCCCCCTGCAGGTTGGGAGTGCTTTGAGCACCCTGGGTGGATTTAGGCTTGAGTGCTCGGTATAGCTTGTAGTCAGGAATTGACACAACACCTCCCACTTGACCTCCTGGTTCTTCAACCCAAGGAGGTCACACAGAACTGTGATGTGTTGGATTCAGTTACTCTATTTTTGATCCTGTTGCTGCTGCTCTTCAACTGGAAGCAAGACAACTATCCGTCTGACATCTCTGTGAAGAACTGTTGCTGGTATCTTGATTGAATGGTTTTCCATCTTTGACCACAGCAAGCCTGCTGAGTGTGGTGTCTGGCCAGGTTACATCCTTTTGGGCTGCAAGGAAGAGATCCCTGAGTGCATCTTCACACTCCATGATGGTAAGTGTAGCTTTCTTGATTCTGGACTTGATCTCAAGAGCTGAAGGAATTTCCTTTTTCTTTGGCTTGCTTGTGGTGGTGGTCTTGGCTAGCATTTCTTTCCACCTTGTGGCAGCTCTCCACACCCAGGCAATGACTCTTGTCAACCTGGTTAAACTGCTGAACTTGCTGATGTTAAGGATATTCCCCACTGAATAACCAGAAGGTGGTCTTTGGACTTGGATTTGGTGCCCTCTTCCATTAGGGCTGCTTTGCAGGTCTTTACCTTTATCAGAGGTTGGAGATATTGGTATACGTGGAGCATGTTGGATTTTTTTTCCCCACCTGCGCTCGGGTCAGTGCTGCTGTAAAACATTTCCTTTGGAGCTTGTTTATGCCTTCTTTGGCATCTGCAGCGACTTCTTTGGCTGATTTTGTCGGCCAATCCTCTACAGGTCGTTTCAGAAACTCTGGGCCGTTCTGCCACACAGAGTTCTCTTTGAGGTCCTCTGGGGTTGCTCCTCTTGTCATGAGGTCAGCAATGTTTTGCTCACCTGGAATCCATCTCCAGTCCTCAACTGATGTGGACTTCTGGATCTCTCCCACTCTGTTTGCAAAAAGGTCTGGTACCCATAACTGTCCCTTTGGATTGCACCCAGCACAGTTTGACTATCTAACAGATGGATCCAACGTCCTACTTGCATCCGACTGTGCTTTTCAATGTATTTCCTGAGTCTTGCAGCGAACACAGCACCACAGACTTCAGCCTTCACTGGTTCTCCCTTTTGGTCAAGTGGTGTAAGCTTGGCTTTGGACTCAACAAGTCGGACCAGGATGCCTTGCTCGGTCTCCCACCTGAAGTATGCCACTGCTCCATAACTCTGGTCGCTCCCATCTGAGAATGTTATTCCCCAGGGTTCTCCAATCCTTTTGACTGGAGTCAGGCTTCTATGGAAGGTAATTTGGTTGAGGCGTGTGTACTCCTCAAACAGGTGGATTGCTTCTCCTCTAAGTTTCTCAGACAGAGGTGTGTCCCATGTGTCTCTTGTTAGAGCTTTGCCTCCAGTTTCTTGGAATGCTTTTCTGACTAAAATGGCTCCTTTCTGTTTGGCAGGTGTTGCAAGGCCTATTGGGTCATACAAACTAGCTACTTGGCTAAGCAGTTGCCTTCTGGTCAGTGGGTTTGGAGTTTTCATTCTCACTTCCTCTCCAATGAGATCTTGACTGATCCTCATCTTCTTTTGTCTCTTTGAGAAGTTTATCGAGGTCATGAGGTACAGTTTGTCTGATTCGACTAAATAACCAACTCCAAGGGCTCTGTTGTCTCCTTCTCTCACTTGGTTGGGGAGGATGAAGACTTCATCTGATGATGTTGGATGTTCTGATGTAGATGTTTGCCTCCCACTTTGGCCTGATCGGGACCCACGGCTTGAGGAAGAATCCACCTGCCTTTAGGATTTCCGACTTTTTTGGTGGTTCCGTCTAGCTTTTTTCAGGTCATTATGGGATGTCAGGATGTCATCTACGTAGGAATCCTCTTCAAGGACCCTCCGTTCCTCTTTCAGATGTGTGAACATGGGCAACTTCGCTGTTTCTCTCATGGCTAGTTGTGCGATACACCCTGCTGGTCGATCGCCCATGTTGACCCTGGTGATGGCATATTCCTCAATGTCCCCATCGTCACCGTCTCTCCAGAGGAATCTATGGAGGTGCATCTCCAGGTCTTCGAGCCACACTGAATTGTACATCTTTTTGATGTCGCCGAGAGCAGCATGGATTCCTCTCCTGAACCTTAGCAGTACCGCTCGAATAGGATTAAGTACATCAGGCCCTTCCAGAAGAAGGTCATTCATGCTGCTTCCTCTAAACCTCTGGCTGCTGTTCCATACCAGTCGGACAGGTGTAGTTATAGAGTGTGGGTTTGGTGCTATCAAGTGACTGACGTACCATACTGGACCTTTCCAGTCGGCAATGGTCTTTCTAGTGAGTTTCTTTGCTGCCTTCCTTTCCACCATCTCATGAACCTGAGTTGTGTATGCTGCACGCCAATCTGGTTCTCTCTTGAGTTGTTTCTCCGTCCTCAGAAACGTGGCTTCCACTGCGCTTCTGTTGTTGGGCAGGGAACTTGGATCTTCAATCCAAGGGTATTTTGTGTCCCAGTGAGGCTCCTGACTATGCACATCTGACTCCACGTAACTGAGACCTTGCCTGATTATCTCAAGCTCTCTTTCTTCACTAAGAGTCATGTCTTTGCCTCCTGGTTGACAGTTACCACAACGACATCCTCCACACATGGGTTCACAGGCCGCACCAATGCTGTCCCACTTCCACCAGTCCAAGAACTCTTTGCCAATAACAGTGGTTTTAGTTTCAGCTCTAGATTCTTGCATCTCAGCAATTTCTTGATACTTTACTGCTGTGATTCTCATAGATCGTGCAAAATGAGTTTCAGAATTGTGCAGGGCCATGTCCACTACTTCACAGAGGTCTGGATGTGCTCCTCCAACGGTCTTTCCTAAAGGGCTCTCCCACAGGACAAGATCTCCTACTACCTTTACTCTCTGTGGAGCAAGTCTTCCTTCCCGGTGGCTTATGAGAAGCTCAACATGTTCTGGTCTGTGAAGGTCTTCCAGGTTGGTATCGGGGAAGAACTTCTTGAGGTGTTGTGCTTTGATTGCCCTGTGAACTTTTGCAATCTCATCCAACCCATAACAGATCAGCTCATGAGCTTTCTCCGTGCCTCTTGGTGTCTTGACTCTCACCTTGAGTAAGTATCTTTTGGTCTTCACCTTCATGGCCATGCCTCCAACTCCATGGACGACTAGTGTGATCCTTTCACTTCGAAGCTTCAGTCTCCTGGCGGCTGTGTGAGTGATGTAGTTGGTGTCTGATGCTCAATGAGAGTTCCAATTTTCTGCCCTGCGTTAGTAGTTACTTCGAGAAGCATAAGAATAACTGGTAATTCACGTGTGCTTGAGTCCATTACCCCAGGAAGGCTTCCTCCAGTGCAGTGTGATTTTGCCATGTTGGTGAAAGCATTCCTGAATTTTTCTGCCACGTCCGGTGAGCTCACGTATTAATCTCTCTTGCTCCTCTGTGAATGTTTGCCTCCTGGTGCTGGGTTTTTCCACTTTCACGTATTCTTTCCTCTTAGCCCCTCCTTTAAGGCAGAGAAAGAAATGGTGATCCGAGGAGCTTCCTCTTTTGCAGTCTCTGTTTCTGCAAAGGTAAGTGTCCGTACATTCCTCATCCTCTCCATGACATCTGAGGCATCTTCTGCATGCTCCCAGTCTTTCGACAGCATTCAGCTTCTCACTAGGCTTTAGTTCTTTGAACTGCTTACAAAAGAAAATCTTCTCACGGTGCTTTTCATCTCCACACACAACGCATCCTCCCTTTCTCGTGGACCTTGTGGAAGCATACCGCTTCTCCGGGTACGTAGCTTTCTTTTCAGGTTTTTCACTTACACCCAACTGGTCTAGTTTCTCCAGTATGTCTTCTTGTGTCTTTAAAAATCTTAGAAGGCTGTCAAGTGATTGTCAGGTGTGACTCCATTTCTTGGGTTGACCATGAATGTCAGCCAGTCCCTCTTCATGTTATCCGGCAGCTTGCTCTCTATGGATCTGATGACAAGGGGATTCCTTATGGCTCCACTGCTTTCGAGCTCCGTGAGGTCATTCAGGGCCTTTTCCACAGCTTGAATCAGGTCAATAACCTTCCTTGGTTGGTGTGACTTTAAAGGAGGGATCCTCTCCAGGTCCTCAATTATCTCCAAAGCAATTGTTGGCTTGTTTCCATACCGGTTTTGGAGTACTCTAAACATGTCTTCAGCACTGTTATATGATGACAGGCGCAGGTCTCTACATATTCTCTCGTCCACACTGTCAAGAAGTTGAAACTTCTTCACCTCCACTGAACCAGTCGGCTCTCCCTGCTTTTGCAGGCTCTCCCAGTCTTTCCTCCATCTGTGGAAATTCCTCCTAAGCCCAGTGAATTTAGGTAGACTGGTTGGTTTTATTCTCACCACTGGTTGTGGGACTGCTCTTGGTTGAAGCTCTGTAGGTCTTCGGTCCTCTTCTGCAATTCTCTGTGCGATGAGGAATTCTGTTCTTTTGGCCTCGAGGTTACTGCCGAATATTCTCAGATCTTTTACTCTGCCTTTCAGATCTGCAGTCTCATCGTGTGGGACCCATTTTTCCCAGTCTTTCAGGCTTTCACTTGCATCATGGATTAGCTTCCTCGCTCTTTCCAGCTGTAGTTCATAGCCGTCCCTGTTAATAGCAGTGACGGGGGTTTATTTGGCTCTGTCACAGGCTTTCTCCGCTTCTTGGATTGCAAAGTCTACCTCCTCTTTACCGTATCTTGGCCAGAGGTTGAATTGGACTGCCTCTCGGATCTCCTCCAATTTCATGTCGCACTCTTCAATCGTCCTTTCAAGATCAGCCTGCTGGTCCTTGTCGAGCTTGACCTCTTCATCTCCCTTAGTTCCCGCTTCAGCCAGTAGGCCAGCCGCGTAGTCATCATTTGAATCACCGACACTTCTAGCCAGGGAACTGAGCTTGCTGAACTCCTCTTGTAGTTCATGCTTAATCATACCAGCTGCAGCTTTACTCAGGTAGTTCGCTTGTCTGGTGAAAGCAGATTTGGCTAAGGTCCGCTCTTGCTTCAGTTGCTTGACTGTTTTCCCAAAAGTTTCCTTGGCCATGGTGTAGAGTTTTACAGGCAATTCTTCCTTTGCGTCGACAGCTTGACTTCAGCCCTTTGATCCTCGTCCTCACTGCCACGCTGGTTATCAACTGTCAAGTTATGCGTGATTTCTGGCTGACCACAGCTCTGCCCCAACTTGAAAACGGCTTTATCCTTGATGAACGCAAAGGACAACTCAAAACTGTTCACTTTATGATTTTTATTGTCATAAAGATGGAACAGAATAGGTTGATAACCTTCAAAACACACAAACAAAAAACCATGGATTAGTTACAAATAACTCTCAATTCCACTTTCTCAAAAATAAGCATAAACTAATGTTACTGAATCCTCAAACCTAACCAAACAATCATTTCATCATTTAGATTAACCTAGGATCATTGCAAGTTAATAATTAAATATCAATATCATAATTAAACATTTAACAATACACATGATTATAGTAACGTTACTGTCAAGTTCTACGTTCACATAATGAAGTCTTCACTATTTAATTTAATTAATAATTGTATTGTATGTTACAACCAAACAAGGGCATATAGAAGCATGAATTCACAACACATTCTGTCCTACCAGTTGCGTCTTTGGATGATCAGGAGCTGTGGTCATTGGTATCTCTTCTCAGGAATGAGTGAGAGCCAAGTAAGCTTTTACCAAACATTTCGATGCCATGCACATGCACTGCTTGTGGGTGCGCAGGTTAATATGGTCCCCAGAGCACTTCCTGGTGGTTGGTTTCAACAGCTCCGCCTGCATGGTTGCCCCCTGCAGGTTGGGAGTGCTTTGAGCACCCTGGGTGGATTTAGGCTTGAGTGCTCGGTATAGCTTGTAGTCAGGAATTGACACAACAATTAGTTAAAGCACGAAACAAAACAAGAAACGACTCGTGACGTCCACGGTATCAATGACCGAACACGGAACAAAAACCCACAAACCCAAAGGGAAAAACATACAGTTTAAATATGGCTCCCAATCAGAGACAACCAGCCAACAGCTGACACTCGTTGCCTCTGATTGGGAGTCACACAGGCAAACATAGAAATCAACAAACTAGAACCCCCAACATAGAAATACACACATAGAAATGAACACACCCTGGCTCAACATAATGAGTCCCAGAGCCAGGGTGTGACAGTACCCCCCCCTAAAGGCGCGGACTGCGACCGCGCCTCAACTAAACAAACCAAGGGAGGGCTGGGCGGGCATACCTCCTCGGCGGCGGTTCTGGCTCCGGCCTTGACCACCACCCTCCAATACACCCCCCATAGTACCCCTGGTCCAGTCTGGCCCCGCCGGCTGGAGCAGGACTGGACTTAACAGGAGCGATCCTTACCAGGCTGTCGACTCGCACCCCTGGCTTGATGCGTGGAGGAGGAACGGGCCTTACCAGGCTGACGACTCGCACCCCTGGCTTGGTGCGTGGAGAAGGAACGGGCCTTACCAGGCTGACTACTCGCACCCCTGGCTTGGTGCGTGGAAGAGGGACGGGCCTTACCAGGCTGACTTCTCGCACCCCTGGCTTAGTGCGAGTGGCAGGAACAGGCCGGACCGGGCTGGCGACGCGCACCGTAGGTTTGGTGCGAGTGGCAGGAACAGGCCGGGTCGGGCTGGCGACGCGCACCGTAGACTTGGTGCGGGTGGCAGGAACAGGCCGGACCGGGCTGGCGACGCGCACCGTAGGTTTGGTGCGAGTGGCAGGAACAGGCCGGGTCGGGCTGGCGACGCGCACCGTAGACTTGGTGCGGGTGGCAGGAACAGGCCGGGTCGGGCTGGCGACGCGCACCGTAGACTTGGTGCGGGTGGCAGGAACAGGCCGGACCGGGCTGGCGACGCGCACCGTAGGTTTAGTGCGTGGAGCAGGATCAGGCCGGGCTGGGCTGTCGACGCACACCGTAGGCTTGGTGCGTGGAGCAGGGACAGGCCGGGCTGGGCTGTCGACGCACACCGTAGGCTTGGTGCGTGGAGCAGGGACAGGCCGGGCTGGGCTGTCGACGCACACCGTAGGCTTGGTGCGTGGAGCAGGGACAGGCCGGACTGGGCTGGCGACGCACACCGTAGGCTTGGTGCGTGGAGCAGGGACAGGCCGAACCGGGCTGTGGAGACGGATAGGAGGCCTGGAGTGAAGAGCGGCCACCACCCGTCCTGGCTGAATGCCTACCCTCACACACTCTGTGTGAGGCATCCGCACAGGACGTACAGGGCGGTGTACCCTGGCCTGGTGGCCTTCTGGATCCGCCCCCTTTTTCTCCTCCGTCAGCCCCATCGTCCATGCCGTGTGCCCCCCCCCTAAAAAAATTCTGGGGTTGCCTCACGACCGTCCGACGACGACCCTGATCACGCCGTAGCTCCTCTCTACGGCGCGCCTCCACCGTCTCTTCTCCCGGGCGCTTCCTCCCATGTCCAGCCCAAGAGCTGCCCCTGGACACGCTGCTTGGTCGTTGCATGGTGGGTTTTTCTGTCAAGGTCGAGGTAAGGAGTAGACCAAGGCGCAGCGTGATGAACAAACATGACTTTAATTAGTTAAAGCACGAAACAAAACAAGAAACGACTCGTGACGTCCACGGTATCAATGACCGAACACGGAACAAAAACCCACAAACCCAAAGGGAAAAACATACAGTTTAAATATGGCTCCCAATCAGAGACAACCAGCCAACAGCTGACACTCGTTGCCTCTGATTGGGAGTCACACAGGCAAACATAGAAATCAACAAACTAGAACCCCCAACATAGAAATACACACATAGAAATGAACACACCCTGGCTCAACATAATGAGTCCCAGAGCCAGGGTGTGACACCTACATGGGAGGTGCTACATAAATGTATGAAGGTGAATCTGCTAGTCATTGCAAAGGATTATTACATCAAAAGTTGCACATGCCGATTCAAAAGTAGTAGTCAAAGAGTTAGTCTATACTGCTTTGGTGGTGGAGGATATCCTTCTGGAGAGGGAGGATGATGAAAAGGGTCCTACAGGTGGTAGAGTACAGCCCGTAGACGTGTAACTGAAGGAGTTAGAACTCAAGGCAAAGTTAGTACAGCCTGTAGACGTGTAACTGAAGGAGTTAGAACTCAAGGCAAAGTTGGAGCAACAGAAATTAGAGAGAGCACAGGGAAAGACATGAGGAGCTTGCAGTCAAACATCAAGAACGAGAGCATGCCAGTCGATTAAGAGAGATAGATCTGGAAGCACTCCGAATCCAGTCAGGCCATCCTGCACCCTCAACAGAGTTTGATCTTGGTAGGAACAGCCAACTTGTACTGCCTTTCAACGAAAATGAGATGGACATAAGGTACCAGTCAAAAGTTTGGACACACCTACTCATTCAAGGGTTTTTCTTTATTTGTACTATTTTCTACATTGTAGAATAATAGTGAAGACATCAAAATTATGAAATAACACATGGAATCATGTAGTAACCAAAAAAGTGTTAAACAAATCAAAATATATTTTATATTTGAGATTCTTCAAATAGCCACCATTTGCCTTGATGACAGCTTTGCACACTCTTGGCATTCTCTCAATCAGCTTCACATGGAATACTTTTCCAACAGTCTTGAAGGAGTTCCCACATAAGCTGAGCACTTGTTGGCTACTTTTCCTTCACTCTGCCATCTGACTCATCCCAAACCATCTCAATTGGGTTGAGGTCGGGGGATTGTGGAGACTAGGTCATCTGATGCAGCACTCCATCACTCTCCTTCTTGGTAAAATAGCCCTTACACAGCCTGGAGGTGTGTTGGGTCATTGTCCTGTTGAAAAACAAAGGACAGTCCCTCTAAGCCCAAACCAGATGGGATGGCGTATCGCTGCAGAATGCTGTGGTAGCCATGCTGGCTAAGTGTGCCTTCTAAATTCTAAATAAATCACAGACAGTGTCACCAGCAAAGCACCACCACACCATAACACCTCCTCCTCCTCCATGCTTTACGGTGGGAACTACACATGCAGAGATCATCCGTTCACCCACACCACGTCTCACAAAGACACGGCGGTAGGAACCAAAAATCTCACATTTGGACTCCAGAGCAAAGGACAAATTTCCACCGGTGTCCATTGCTTGTGTTTCTTGGCCCAAGCAGGTCTCTTCTTCTTATTGGTGTCCTTTAGTACTGGTTTCTTTGCAGCAATTCGACCATGAAGGCCTGATTCACCCAGTCCCCTCTGAACAGTTGATGTTGAGATGTGTCTGTGACTTGATTTGGGCTGCAATTTCTGAGGCTGGTAACTCTAATGAACTTATCCTCTGCAGCAGGGGTAACTCTGGGTCTTCCATTCCTGTGGCGGTCCTCATGAGAGCCAGTTTCATCATAGCGCTTGATGGTTTTTGCGACTGTACTTGAAGAAACTTTCAAAGTTCTTGAAATTTTCCGAATTAACTGACCTTCATGTCTTAAAGTAATGATGGACTGTCGTTTCTCTTTGCTTATTTGAGCTGTTCTTGACATAATATGGACTTGGTCTTTTACCAAATAGGGCTATCTTCTGTATACCCCCCCTACTTTGTCACAACACAACTGATTGGCTGAAACTCATTAAGAAGGAAAGAAATTCCACAAGTTAACTTTTAAGAAAGCACACCTGTTAATTGAAATGCATTCCAGGTGACTACCTCATGAAGCTGGTTGAGAGAATGCCAAGAGTGTGCAAAGCTGTCATCAAGGCAAAGAGTGGCTATTTGAAGAATCTCAAATATGAAATATATTTTGATTTGTTTCACTTTTTTGGTTACTACATGATTCCATATGTGTTATTTCATAGTTTTGATGTCTTCACTATTATTCTACAATGTAAAAAATAGTAAAAATAAAGAAAAACCCTTGAATGAGTAGGTGTGTCCAAACTTTTGACTGGTAGTGTATATTTTACTCTGTTGGAGTGGATTGCCAAATCCCTAAAATGGTCGCGCTAAATCTGCTCACTGCTCCTACTGTCACGACTTCCACCGAGGCTGCCTCCCCTCCTTGTTCGGGAAGGTTTTGGCGTTTGTCATCACCGGCTTACTAGCTGCTGCCGATCCATTTACCATCACTCCACTAGTCTTGTCTAATTAATCACACACACCTGGTCCTTATCCCCAACTAGTCATTGTATAAGTGTTCCCTCTGCTTCCTTGTCTGTGTGGGTGATTGTTTGTAGTGAGCTGTGTGTAGCTCGGTTGAGCTACCCTTACCTTGTTGTTGCCAGGGTAGATATTTCCCCTGTGCCTGAGTTTTGTTGTCGCATGCTTGCGCAACTGTTTATCGACGGAATAAACTTTTTGGATGCATATTACTCTCCTGCGCCTGACTCCTTCTACGAAAGACAGAATCACAAAGCCATGTTGAATTCGCAAGGGAACAAGCATGTCTTTTTGATCGGTGGTTTGGTTGTCAAGAGGTTGTTGTGTCGAGAAAACGTTGCTAATTATGCTGTGAGACCAAGGAGAACCGCTGATGCTGTATTTTCATCATAAAGGTTTATTCATAACAAAGGGTTACAGCGTCGATTTACAGATACCTGCAGATATCTGGAGAATAATCGCCCCATCTCAAATATGATTATTCTGTCTTCCTTTGTCTTAACTGTGGTATATATCCTATGTAATCTGATATGGGTGGTTCTTCCTACCAACCAATCCCCTGTCTCCACACAACAGACTTCCTCTGTTCTATGGGGTGTCCCCCTAAAACTACTCCCCAGATGCTCCCTCTAAGCTGAATAAACCTCCTCTCAGGTTCCATTTGAAAATGTTAGCAAAGTCATAATTCCTCAGATACTACAAGGTCAAGGACCATTAGGAGTTAAAGACACATACTTCTTGAGCAGTTCAAGAATTGCCTTCACGAAAGGGTTGCTACCTAGATTTAAGGATCTCACTCTTGAGAAAGCTGCAGTTCTTGCAGATGAGTTTGTGTTGACACATAAAACTACCTTCACAAAAAAGCACCCAGTAGTTATCCCTATGCAAAAAGGAGGTTTCAGTCTTTTTCTACAGTGCCCAAAGATAAGGATTGGCAGAAAACAGTTTTTTTGTATCCGCCAGTTTGTCATCACTGCCGTGAGAAAGGACACATTGTCTCTCAGTGTCCTAAGTTGAAAAACAAAAATGAGAGAGAGAAAAAGCAGTTTCTTCTTGTGGGAGCATTCCAGCCAATTAAGTCCCTGGTTGGGACTGGTGTATCTCCTAAACAAGATTTTGGATCAGATGTGTATGAACCCTTTGTTTCAGACGGGTTCGTGTCTCTGCAGAGTGGCGATGCTGTTAAGCAGCCGGTGAAGATACTGCCAGACACTGGAGCCCAGTCCTTCATTTTGGAGGGTGTTTTGCCTTTGTCTGACACTTCAGCAACTGATTATGGTGTGTTAGTACAATGCGTGGAGATGGGCTGCATGGAAGTTCCTTTGTATAATGTGGAACTCGAGTCTGATCTTATTTCTGGTTCTGTTGTCGTTGGAATGAGGCCTAGTGAAGGGGGTCTCAATCATTTTGGGAAACGATTTGGCTGGAGGGAAGGTCGTGACAAATCCTGTCGTTTGTAAGGAACCCAGAATAGAGAAACCTGATCGGTTATCAGAAAAGTACCCTAAAGTGTTCCCAGCGTGTGCCATTATATATGCTATGTCTAAGAAAGTCACCGGGAGCAAGTCTAGTGTTGAGGAGGATGTCAGCGATCCCACCATGGTTGATCTGTCTGAGATGTTTATTGGTGACCCTGATTTTGGTAAACCTGAGTTGACCTCTCCTTTGAAAACCCCAAAGGTGAGCGAATTTGTAGGTCCGCTGAAGAGATGCAAGGTGATTGCTGTACAGAGTAAAGATGCCCAAAACAAAGAGTGGTAGCCAGTTTCTCTTGACCATCATGTGTGCTGCCACTCATTTCCCTGAGGACATTCCACTGAGGGAAATCACTGCTCCCAGTATTGTTAAGGCCCTGGTAAAAAAAATATCAACATTTGGACTTCCGCAGGACCAAAGTTTGAATTTCATGTCAAAGGTCTTCCAGCAAATGCTACAGCAGTTGGGTGTTACCCATTGCCCCTCTAGTGCATACCACCCAGAGTTTCAAGGTGCTCTTGAGAGATTTCATCAGACTTTGAAGTCTATGTTGAGATCTTACTGCTTTAGTTTGGGAAAAACTGGAATGAAGAGGTCCCTTTTGTGCTGTTTACAGCGTGGGAGGTTGTTCAGGAATCTCTTGGTTTTAGTCCGAATGAGCTCGTGTTTGGACATCATGTCAGAGGTCCTTTGAGCTTGCTGAGAGAGAGGTTGTTGCAGGAAGACACCTTAAACACAAAAACAAATCTGTTGGAACAGATACAGTTTGCCAGTGAGAATCTGGAGAAGGCACAAACGAAAATGAAAGTTTGGTAGGATTGAAAGGCCTTTTTGTTGGTGACCAAGTCCTTGTTTTGTTGCCCGTTCTGGTGTCACCGTTGCAAGCTCGTTTCTTTCAGGCCTTTACTCCATAGTGAAAAAAAATTGTAATCTGGATTACATCATCATTTTCCACTACAAGACCATGGTGCTTACCTACGAAACAGCAAGAGGATTTGCCCCTCCCTACCTCCAGGCTATGCTCAAACCCTACACCCCAACCCGAGCACTCCGTCATGCCACCTCAGGTCTCTTGGCCCTCCCACCCCTACGGGAGGGCAGCTCCCTCTCAGCCCAGTCCAAGCTCCTCTCTGTCCTGGCACCCCAATGGTGGAAGCAGCTTCCCCCTGAAGCTAGGACAGCAGAGTCCCTTCCCATCTTCCGAAAACATCTGAAACCCTACCTCTTCAAACACTTGCACTTGCACTTGACCCCCCCTTCTAGCTCGGACTCTACTGATAGCTACATTATTATTCTATGCCTGTGATATGTGGTTGTCCCACGTAGCTATCTTAAGATGAATGCACTAACTGTAAGTCGCTCTGGATAAGAGTGTCTGCTAAATGACAAAAATGCAGTGGTGGAAAAAGTACCCAATTGTTGTACTTGAGTAAAAGTAAAGATACCTTAATAGAAAATGACTCAAGTAAAAGTGAAAGTCACCCAGTAAAATCCTACTTGAGTAAAAGTCTAAAAGTATTTGGTTTTAAATATACTTAAGTATCAAAAGTAAACGTAAAAGTATAAATTATATTAAGCAAACCAGACATCACCATTTTCTTGTTTTTTATTTATTTACGGATAGTTAGGGACACGCCCCAACACTCAGACATTATTTACATATGAAGCATGTGTTTAGTGAGTCGCCAGATCATAGGCAGTAGGGATGACCAGGGATGTTCCCTTGATAAGTGTGTGAATTAGACCATTTTCCTGTCCTGCTAAGCATTCAAAATGTAATGAGTACTTTTGGGTGTCAGGGAAAATGTATTGAGTAAAAAGTACATAATCTTCTTTAGGAATGTAGTGAAGTAAAAGTAGTCAAAAATATAAATAGCAAAATAAAGTACAGATACCCCAAAAAACTACTTAAGTAGTACTTTCAAGTATTTTACACCACTGCTAAAATGTAAATGTAAATCATCGCCACACTGGAGCGCAGGAAAAACCCCTTGCTGTGTCATGTCAACATGTTGAAATCATACTTCACCCGCTACGATTGGGAGGAGAAGTCGGTGGAAACTGGTAGTGATGTTCTGCTGGTGGCCACTGCTGTCACATTTGACTATAGTCTTCCTCAAGAGCACGAGGAAAGCCCAATATACCCTGTGCCTGTGGGATGGCTGAGTAACTCAGAGATTCTAGAAAACCTTGCTGTCTTTTTGGCACACTTGTCTCCGGAGGAAAAAGGTGTCATTGTTGCACTGCTTTTAGAATATCAGTGTTAATTCTCAATGTGCCAACTCAGACAAATGTACTAGGGCATGACATTGACGTTGGGGACTCTGCCCCAACCAAACAACATGCCTATCGAGTGAATCCTGAAAAGAGAGAGAAGCTCTGCAGTGAGGTGGAGTTCATGCTTGAGCATGGCAACAGTTCATGGAGTTCGCCCTGTATATTAGTACCTAAGGCGAATGGGTCTCTGTGGTTTTGTTCCAATTTTTGGAAACTCAATGCCGTTACTAAGTTGGACTTGTACCCTTTGCCCCGGGTCGACGATTGTGTGGACCGTGTTGGCGCTGCTAAGTACGTTAGTAAGTTCGATCTCCTGAAGGGATATTGGCAGGTCTCTCTAACTGAGCGCGCCAGAGTTGTCTGCTTTTGTCACTCCTGATGGTGTGTTTTCCTACCTTCGTCCCCCATTGCTGATTGCCTTTCAAGGGTGGACAGTCAATACGTTTTGTGTTTTGTGTTTAGCCAGTGTGTATCCCTGCCTCACAATTTATTTTGACTGCACGTTTTTACGTTTTGGAAATTCGTTTTGTTTTGGTTGCGCTCGTTCCAAGGGGATGAGAGTTATAGAAACCTACGTGATTTTACCTCTGTTTCTCAAAAACGTCAGAGTTTTAGGCAGAGAATAAAAAGAGAAAAAAGGTGACTTTGTCTTGTATTTAATTGTTGACAGCCAGTAGACACAATGTTTATATTGGAAAAGGTGATGCATTTAAGTAGCGATGCATTTAAGTGTATCATATTGTGAGATGGAAGTTATTTTCTGTTGGTTGTGAGCAAACGTGTCCAACAAAAGTATTGTATATATTTGTTGCCTTAAAGGGGAAGGTGTTACAGGTGTCGTATCGGGTGAATGGTGGCCATTATTGCTGTCAACAAAGAGTCTGTCTATGCTGCATCGTGTTAGAGGCTTTTATTAAAATCACGAGGTTACAGCATAAATGACAGGTGACATGACACCCGGAGAACGACGCCTCCGAATGGCTGCTCGTTCTGACTTCTTCTTTGTTTAACCCCCCTATTTATAAACAATGAAGCTCCCTCTTCTGGCCAATCCCCAGTCTCCCCTGTCTACAAGACACTTCCGGTCTGTTGGATATGGCGTCACACCCAAAACATTCCCTCTTGATACTAACACAAACACCATTCCATTTCTTCATGAAAAACATTTAACAAAGGCATAATCTTCAGATACGATACAGGCTTTGGTTTTTCCATTTATATTATAAGGTTGGATGTCACCACGTTAGTCAGTAGGTGTTACACCTGTACTGGTTTGTCCATCTCGTTAGTTGGAAGGTTTTTCACCTGTGCTGGCCCAGGTGATATTTAATTTCTAGGATCTTTCCTGGTTTTGTTTTGCGCCACCTTTTGGTTTGCTTCCTGCCTTTAAGATTGATATGTTTGCCTCTTCCTGGGCAAATTTAGTGGGTGCTCATGGTGGGTGTCTTTTAGGTCCCAGTTGATGTTGCTAGTCAACTTTTAGTGGACACCCCCATGAGTGTCTTTCAGAACCCCTCCTAAAACCCCACCTGTTAGATTTTTGTTGTTGTCAGTGACTCTTTGTTAGTTCCCCCTTCTGTTTGAGCGCCAAGTTTTGGTTTTCTTGCTGATGAAACCTGAATCGCCGGCCAATAATACAGCACATCCAATAAACAGCTCAGCTGAAAAAGGTCTTACCTTTTTCCCTCCCATTGAGGAGGATTCGTTTAGGAAACCCACCTTCAAGAACATCTCTCACAACACCATGGAGCTGTTCAAGTTCACCATTGGCATGGGAGACCACTGGAGTTCACAGAGGGGTTATAATTGATTTTATTTTCCAGATGGCTCTTTAGATAGAAAGGAGGGGCACTCTCCTTGACCTCATCCACTAATGTCTAGCACCCACCTAGGTGACGCCAAAGCAGCCATTTACTTTCGCCAGAAAGCTCACCACACATCCGCAAAAAAATTGCATATTCTAGCTATCACGGTGGAGAAGTGGTGAGTTATTTATGGCAATAAGGAATGTGTTTTTCTAGATACCATTACAAGGAGGTGTTCTGATGCTAATCTCCTACATCGTGCTCACCTACATCGTGCTGTTCAACATGCTGATCGCCGTCATGAGCCGCACTGTGGAGAAGATGTCCCTGGAGAGCACCAGCATCTGGAAACTACAGGTGATCCACCACGGACTGACGGAGAGACGGCCGGACTGACTGACGCAAGGAAACAGCACTGTGTTGCTTGTTTTGGTGGATAGTTTGATCATAGCTCATTCATCGTTATAAACGTGTGTGCCTACATTGGTCAGTCACCATCCTGGACCTGGAGAGGAGAATGAGGAGGCAGCTTCGTTCTGGGGTGGACAAGAACCTGAGAACCAGGGCTGGAGATGAGGACTGCCGATGGTGTTTCAGGTGGCCATTCGGAAAGTATTCAGACCCCTTCCCTTTTCCCACATTTTGTTATGTTACAGCCTTATTCTAAAATTGATTAAATACATTTTCCTTATCAATCTACACACAATACCCCATAATGACGAAGCAAAAACAGTTTTTTTGACATTTCTGCACATTATTTAAAAAATATCTCAAGGATCCTTGATGAAAACCTGCTCCAGAGCGCTCAGGACCTCAGGCTAGGGCGAAAGTTCACCTTCCAACAGGACAACGACACTAAGCACACAGCCAAGACAACGCAGGAGTGGCTTCGGGACAAGTCTCTGAATGTCCTTGAGTGGCCCAGCCAGAGCCCGGATTTGAACCCGATCTAACATCTCTGGAGAGATCTGAAAATAGCTGTGCAGCGACGCTCCCCATTCAACCTGACAGAGCTTGAGAGGATCTGCATAGAAGAATGGGAGAAACTCCCCAAATACAGGTGTGCCAAGCTTGTAGCGTCACACCCAAGACTCGAGGCTGTAATCACTGCCAAAGGTGCTTCAACAAAGTACTGAGTAAAGGGTCTGAATACTTATGTAAATGTTATATTTCCGTTTTTTTAATTTTTAATACATTTCCAAAAATTTGCAAAAACGGTTTTTGCTTTGTCATTATGGGCTATTGTGTGTAGATTGATGAGGATAAAAAAAATATCCATTGTAGAATAAGGCTGTAACGTAACAAAAGGGGTCTCAATACTTTCTGAATGCACCGTATTGACATATTTTTCTATAGAAGTTGAATCAATGATGAGAGAATATTCATTATCTCAGACATCACAACCTTGTTTTACCAGACAAACATACATGTGAACATACCTGTACACTCCTATTGGATAACATACAAAATAAATAATGAACTCTATAGATTTCATTGCATCCAATATCAATAAAAGGACAATCATTCCCAACACAAACCCATTTCAACAAGAACCCATCATATCTGGGAAATATAATATAAAGCCCCTCATACAACCACAGCTGTGTGAGTGTGTCTAGAATTGAATGACTGACTGCACTGCTGTCGTGCACAGCAGCAGCTGGTACACGGTGTGCTGCATCATTGATCTGCTTTCTGTGACAGCTGATGGATGTCATACACTCAGGGACAGTAATTGGAGCATGTGTCCTCTGTCTATCTGTCGTCTCAGAGTGGAGGAAGTCAACTGGAACAAATGGAACACCAACCTGGGCATAATCAATGTGGATCCAGGGAGCGGAGATACGTCCAGGCGGTCCCACACACACCACAGCAGAGGTAGGCCTAGTAGTGCAGGGGGGCTGGAGAGAAACAATTTGAGATTATTGTTTGGAGGCATTTCTACCCCTATTGGATCACATTCTAATATTCTTCTGTCCAAATTAGTACTATTCAAATGCTATGAGCAGTATCTATCGACATTAATATACTGTATCAGTAATCTTGGAGTGCATTCAGCTGAAACTTTGAATCTCCTTTTTCTCTACAGAGAGGAGCTGGAGGGGGTTCCTGGGGACTGTCAGTCGTAAACAACGTACACAGCCTTGGCATCGCCAACAAGCACAAGTAGAGAGCACAGAGATGTCCACTGTCCCCTCTCAGCCATGTCTGAAGATAGTCTGCTGCTTACTCGTCCTTCTGACCTAGATGGTTCTGTCTTCCTTGCAATGATTGTGCTATATAGTTGTTTTACCCACCTTATGCATTGATTGCATCTGTTAAATGACTAAAATGTACTCTGGTTTAGGCCTATCATTGGGCTTAGAGGGCAGGTTTAAACTCCCAAAGAAACACATTCACTCCACTGTTATTGTGATTGACGATATTGATTTTTTTTATACTTCAAGCTGATTGTTATACTGTATCTACAGTGGGGAAAAAATGTATTTAGTCAGCCACCAATTGTGCCTCCCACTTAAAAAGATGAGAGAGGCCTGTAATTTTCATCATAGGTACACGTCAACTATGACAGACAAATTGAGAAAAAAAAATCCAGAAAATCACATTGTACGATTTTTAATGAATTTATTTGCAAATTATGGTGGAAAATAAGTATTTGGTCAATAACAAAAGTTTCTCAATACTTTGTTATATACCCTTTGTTGGCAATGATACAGGTCAAACGTTTTCTGTAAGTCTTCACAAGGTTTTCACACACTGTTGCTGGTATTTTGGCCCATTCCTCCATGCAGATCTCCTCTAGAGCAGTGATGTTTTGGGGCTGTCGCTGGGCAACACGGACTTTCAACTCCCTCCAAAGATTTTCTATGGGGTTGAGATCTGGAGACTGGCTAGGCCACTCCAGGACCTTGAAATGCTGACTAAATACTTTTTTCCCCCACTGTATGTGCACTAAGATGAATGCAAAATATCTTAACCATACCAACCAGAGCATAAGCAACATAAGCAGTCGCTTAGACCCAAATTATTGGGAGTAAGAATAGTAGAATACACCAGGTGCCATTTAGAAATGTGGTTGTGCATCAGCAGTTTTTATCTTGTTATGTCAGTCACTCAATTAGCTGACAATTAGCCATGTCAATTTTTTGATTGGTAGTTAGTCTAGCCAGCTATCTAAACCTTTTGTAATCATGGCAGAATAGCGACCGGGCAGGCAGGGCAAATCAAATCAAATCAAATGTTATTTGCCACATGCGCCGAATACAACAGGTGTAGACATTACAGTGAAATGCTTACTTACAAGCCCTTAACCAACAATGCAGTTTTTAAGAAAAGAAAAAAAGTGTTAAGTAAAAAATAGATAATTAAAAAATAGCAAATAATTAAAGAGCAGCAGTAAAATAAAATAACAGTAGGGAGGCTATATACAGGGGGTACCGGTACAGAGTCAATGTGTGGGGGCACCGGTTAGTCGAGGTAATTGAGGTAATATGTACATATGGGTAGAGTTAAAGTGACTATGCAGAAATAATAAACAGAGTAGCAGCAGCGTAAAAGAGGGGGGTGGGGTGGGGTGGGGGGGCAATGCAAATAGTCTGGGTAGCCATGATTAGCTGTTCAGGAGTCTTATGGCTTGGGGGAAGAAGCTGATAAGAAGCCTTTTGAACCTAGACTTGGCGCTCTGGTACCGCTTGCCGTGCGGTAGCAGAGAGAACAGTCTTTGATCATTTTTAAGGCCTTCCTCTGACACAGCCTGGTATAGAGGTCCTGGATGGCAGGAAGCTTGGCCCCAGTGATGTACTGGGCCGTACGCACTACCCTCTGTAGTGCCTTGCGGTCGGAGGCCGAGCAGTTGCCATACCAGGCGGTGATGCAACCAGTCAGGATGCTCTCGATGGTGCAGCTGTATAACTTTTTGAGGATCTGAGGACCCATGCCAAATCTTTTCAGTCTCCTGAGGGGGAATAGGCTTTGTTGTGCCCTCTTCACGACTGTCTTGGTGTGTTTGGACCAGTGCCCAGGGGCCCTGACCTCCAGGGCACCCCCATAGATTTTTTAAATTCTCACTCAGATATCATATTAACATGGCATAAGTCATGGCAAAATGGGTAGAATTTTAGGAAATTAGCTGTAAAACTGCCTACATTTCTCTCCAACATAAGGCAAAATGGGTAGGATTTAGAGAATCTGTCCACAACAACCATAATAGTAGTGAAACCCTCAGAAGAGGGGAGATCAGTGACAAAATCAATGGACAGATGAGACCAAGGCCGCTGAGGCATGGGAAGGGGAAGGAGTTTCCTTGCTGGAGCGTGCTGGGGAGATTTAGTTTGGTCACAAACGGAGCAAGAGTTGACATAGCGAGCGACGTCCTGTGCCAAGGTGGGCCACCAGTACTTTCCGGAGATTGAATATTGCGGGTGATCCCTGGGTGTACAGCCGATCACCGTGGGAACGTAGGTGCGCTCTGGAGGACAGGTAGCAGGCGCGGGTTCCCTCTCCAGAGCCTGGTGAATGTCCACATCTACGTCCCAAAGCACGGGGGCAACGACTCGGGAGGGCGGAATGATGGGTGCACTCAAGACAGGAACCTCTCCCGAATCGTAGAGACGGGACAGGGCATTGGCTTTGATGTTCTTTGAACCTGGGCGATATGATAAGGTGAAGTCGAATCTAGTGAAGAAAAGGGCCCACCTTGCTTGGCGCGGGTTCAGCCGCCTCACTGTCCGTATGAACACCAGGTTCTGATGGTCGGTGAGGATGAGAAATGGGTCCTTGACGCCCTCCAGCCAGTGTCTCCACTCCTCTAATGCCAACTTCATAAGGCATCACCAAGTACTTGTAGTGGCCAGACATCGTGCTGAATGCCATTTTCCATTCATCCTCCTCCCGGATGCAGATCAGATTGTAGGCACTCCGCAGGTCCAATTTGGTTAAAAAAACGGGCCGGCACCAACGGGAGAGGGTAGCGGTACTTTTTGGTGATGGAATTGAGGCCTCTGTAATCGATGCATGGGCGTAGACCTCCGTCCTTCTTGGCCACGAAGAAGAAGCCTGCCGACACAAGAGAGGTACTCCCCCATAGCCTTGGTTTCAGCTACCGACAGAGGGTAGATGCAGCTGCGAGGAGGCGCAGAGCCTGCAAGCAGGTCGATGGCACAGTCCCAGGGGCGATGAGGAGGGAGACAGGTGGTGCGGGTCTTGGAGAAAACCTCCTGGAGATCCTGGTATACCTCCAGGTTTTTGTGCTGGAGGGCAACCACAGGACTCTCAACTGACGTGGAACCACAGGGGAAGGGAAAGCAGGTCCTCCGGCATTTGGGTGCTCATTCGGTGATTCTCATCCTCAACCATGAGATGGTGGGGTCATGACGTTGGCGGCACGGGAGGCCGAGGATGACTTTGTGTACCGGTGCATTGATGATGAGGAAGGGAAGGCTTTCTTGATGCATGGGTTCCACTGTGAGGGTGAGTGGTGCTGTGATGTGCGTTGTTGTGCTGGTTCCCAATGGTCGACTATCCAGTGCTTGGACCGGAAAAGGAGAGCGGGTATGAGGTGATGTTCATGGAGGAGGCGAGTGCCTGGTCGATGAAATTCCCGACGGCGCCGGAGTACACTAGAGCTGTAGAGACAACACATGAGGGACAGCCAGCCAGTGAAATGGAAACCAGAAAAGGTTTGGCGGAAAGTGATGATGATGGAATACTCACGCCTACCCCGGGAGACGGATAATCACGGGGCCGCCCCTCTGCTCTCGTGGACTCCACGTTGGAATGCACCGGACACAGCTGAAGCTGGTGCCCCTCTTGGCCACAATAGGAACAGAGCCCCAGCTGTCTCCGGCGACGCCGGTCTGCCGCGGGGAGGTGTGTGGCCCCTACCTCCATGGGTTCAGACTCTGTTTCAGGACAGCCAAGGAGTTGGGTAACCTCCTAAAAAAAAAAATGTATGCATGCCAGCAAAGCCACTACACAGCACTAAACAATATAATAATTGCACTATAACGGTGACAAATGGTGCCCACAAACTGTTAGGGCCTACATAAGGCTGTCCCAAAAGCAGAGCTTTCTTTTCAGCACCATGGAGTGAATCCTTACCACTGCTACACCTGGCTATCAGCGGAGCCTTGTCTAGCAGAGAAACAGTTCATTCAGCTTAATTTACTGCCTTTAAAAAAACATAGCTGATACAGCTGACTTGCTTCAACAAATGTGGTTTCTACTGACAATCGAGAAGTACAAACTATGGCATAATGGGACGACAAGCGGATAAGAGGCAATCCGTAATTTTGTTTAAGACATTAATGACCGAGCTAGGACGGACGTAGTCAATATAACTATTTGTTCAGCACTTTTGAAATGTACAGTGACAGAATTCAGAACATGGGCCGTTCTTACTCTATGCTCCCTGCACACCAAGTCAGAACCGTTGGATAATTAAAGGGGGCATATAAGCAGACAATGAAAGCTTACAATATTCGATGATTACATTTCTCTAAAACAGGCTATAGGCTGCATGTGAACCACCAAGTCAGAACAGTAGGCTAAGTTATGAGTGGGAAAGGGACCAAATTATTAGGGTCAGGCACATGGGCTACTGACAGCTTACTACACAACATACACTTAGTATTACTTTCTTAGCTACAGTATACATATCTCCCTGGCACATTACATCATCTATGCAGCAGCATACAATAAATGTTTTGACTCGTTGTGCTCACTTGAACAGGAAGGTGGCACGGTGGTCCGTCTTGTGGGCAAATTTTGTCATCAAACTTAGTCATCAAAGTCTGGCATTCTCTGGATTTATGGTGCTTTCAAGACAACTGGGAACTCGATAAAAAATAAGGTCGAATCATGACGTCAGTGATCTTCAGGTTGGTGCTCTAGAAAGAGGCCAGAATTCCCGACTTGGAATTCCAAGTTGGATGACCGTTCAAAACATATTTTCCCAGTCGGAGCTCATTTTTTTCAGTTTCCAGTTGTTTTGAACGCGGCAGAAGTCATGCTGGATTGACAGCATGGCCAATGTATTCAACCTTTTAGGCTAATAATAGCCTAAACAAACAGTTATAGCTCCGTTATTGTCTTTACATGCTTGCACCAACATTATCTTAGCCTATATTGTTGAGCATTTGACTCTAGAAAACACACTACAATGCAAAACCCAAACTCACCTCTTTTACCGAACTAATTTGATCCAAATCAACCCCCGCCGCAGTGCTGACCTCCTCTGTCCTGCATTTTGCCCGGTGTTGAAATGGCCAGCTATCTTATTCCCTGTCCTCGAGCTGACATAATAACTGCAGCGCTCACCGGCGGTGCATCAAAAGAGTTTACCCTTTCAAACAGGGAGCCCGTCCACACTGAATAAAAACGGTTTTACTGTAAATTAACAAAGATGTAAACAACTCATTCACTCGTAATGTATTTCTGGCCCATGGTGCTGCATGTGAATGTTTATCATTTTAAGCTTGGAAAAGAGACACTTAAACCCAGACTTGGACCACACACCCTCTCCACTGAATAGCAGGCTAGTGATTGCTTTGCAACGCTTGCAGTTAGCCACTCATTGTTGAATTTGCGATTTCCAACTTGTTGTGTTATGTTTATGTCCAATGGCCGATGAGCCCCGATACGTTTTATCTATAATTTCTCTTCATATGACAAGAATTAAAATAATTTGCCAGTAGATTGTCGACGTGATTCATGATGATGACTGCTTGTCTAGCTTGCTAGCTAAGATTTTGAAAGTATGATGTTGACATAATCAGTCCAATCAAAGCTACGGTAGATATAACATGATTTGACATAATTTTATCTGTGGCCAATGACCTTGAGCCTTCTTGGATGACCAATTATAATGTAACTCTATGGCAGCACCCAAGGGGCTTGAATTCAAATCAAATCAAATTGTATTGGTCACATACACATATTTAGCAGATGTTTTTGCGGGTGTAGCGAAATGCTTGTGTTCCTAGCTCCAACAATGCAGTAGTATCTAACAATTCACAACAATACACACAAATCTAAAAGTAAAATAATGGAATTAAGAAATATATAAATATCAGGACGAGCAATGTCGGAGTGGCATTGACTAAAATACAGTAGAATAGAATACAGTATATACATATGAGATGAGTAAAGCAGTATGTAAACATTACTAAAGTGGCCAGTGATTCCATGTCTATGTATATAGGGCAGCAGCCTCTAAGGTGCAGGGTTGAGTAACCGGGTGGTAGCCGGCTAGTGATGGCTATTTAACAGTCTGATGCCCTTGAGATATAAGCTCTCGGTCCCAGCTTTGATGCACCTGTACTGACCTCACCTTCTGGATGATAGCGGGGTGAACAGGCCGTGGCTCGGGTGGTTGATGTCCTTGATTATCTTTTTGGCCTTCCTGTGACATTGGGTGCTCTAGGTGTCCTGGAGGGCAGGCAGTGTGCCCCCGGAGATGCGTTGGGCAGACCGCACCACCCTCTGGAGAGCCCTGCGGTTGCGGGCAGTGCAGTTGTGCATCTGTAAAAGTTTGTGAGGGTCTTAGGGGCCAAGCCAAATTTCTTCAGCCTCCTGAGGTTGAAGAGGCGCTGTTACACCTTCTTCACCAAACTGTCTGTGTGGGTGGACCATTTCAGATTGTCAGGGATGTGTACAGTGGCTTGCAAAAGTATTCACCCCCTTTGGCATTTTTCCTATTTTGTTGCCTTACAACCTGGAATTAAAATGGATTTTTTGGGGGGTTTGTATCATTTGATTTACACAACATGCCTACCACTTTGAAGATGCAACATATTTTTTATTGTGAAACAAACTAGAAATAACAGAAAAAACAGAAAACGTGAGTGTGCATAACTATTCCCCCCCCCCCCTACTTTGTAGAGCCACCTTTTGCAGCAATTACAGCTGCAAGTCTCTTGGGGTATGTCTCTATAAGCTTGGCATCTAGCCACTGGGAATTTTGCCCATTCTTCAAGGCAAAACTGCTCCAGCTCCTTCAAGTTGGATGGGTTCCGCTGGTGTACAGCAATCTTTAAGTCATACCACAGATTCTCAATTGGATTGAGGTCTGGGCTTTGACTAGGCCATTCCAAGACATTTAAATGTTTCCCCTTAAACCACTTGAGTGTTGCTTTAGCAGTATGCTTAGGGTCATTGTCCTGCTGGAAGGTGAACCTCCGTCCCAGTCTCAAGTCTCTGGAAGACTGAAACAGGTTTCCCTCAAGAATCTCCCTGTATTTAGCGCCATCCATCATTCCTTCAATTCTGACCAGTTTCCCAGTCCCTGCCAATGAAAAACATGGATGGTGTTCTTGGGGTGATGAGAGGTGTTGGGTTTGCGCCAGACATAGCGTTTTCCTTGATGGCCTAAAAGCTCAATTTTAGTCTCATCTGACCAGAGTACCTTCTTCCATATGTTTGGGGAGTCTCCCACATGCCTTTTTGTGAACACCAAACGTGTTTGCTTCTTTTTTTCTTTAAGCAATGGCTTTTTTCTGGCCACTCTTCCGTAAAGCCTAGCTCTGTGGAGTGTACGGCTTAAAGTGGTCCTATGGACAGATACTCCAATCTCAGCTGTGGAGCTTTGCAGCTCCTTCAGGGTTATCTTTGGTCTCTTTGTTGCCTCTCTGATTATTGCCCTCCTTGCCTGGTCCTTAGGTTTTGGTGGGCGCCCCTCTCTTGGCAGGTTTGTTGTGGTGCCATATTCGTTCCATTTTTTAATAATGGATTTAATGGTGCTCCGTGGGATGTTCAAAGTTTCTGATATTTTTTTATAACCCAACCCTGATCTGTACTTCTCCACAACTTTGTCCCTGACCTGTTTGGAGAGCTCCTTGGTCTTCATGGTGCTGCTTGCTTGGTGGTGCCCTTTGCTTAGTGGTGTTGCAGACTCTGGGGCCTTTCAGAATAGGTGTATCATGTGACAGATCATGTGACACTTAAATAAAGTCCACCAGTGTGCAATCTAACTAACTATGTAACTTCTGATGGTAATAGGTGGCACCATATCTTATTTAGGGGCTTCATAGCAAAGGGGTGAATACATATGCACACACCACTTTTCCGTTATTAATTTTTTAGAGTTTTTTGAAACAAGGTCTTTTTTAAATTCCACTTCACCAATTTGGACTATTTTGTGTATGTCCGTTACATGAAATCCAAATAAAAATCCATTTAAATTACAGGTTGTAATGCAACAAAATAGGAAAAAATGCCAAGGGGGATGAATGCTTTTGCAAGGCACTGTATGCTGAGGAACTTGAAGCTTTCAACCTTCTCCACTGTGGTCCCGTCGATGTGGATAGAAGCGTGCTGTTTCCTGAAGTTCACGATCAGCTCCTTCGTTTTGTTGATGTTGAGGGAGAGGTTATTTTCCTGGCACCACTCCACCAGGACCCTCACCTCCTCCCTGTAGGTTGTCTCATCATTGTTGGTAATCAGGCTTACTACTGTTGTGTCGTCTGCAAACCTGATGATTGAGTTGGAGGCGTGCGTGGCCACGCAGTCATGGGTGAACAGGGAGTACAGGATGGGGCTGAGCACGCACCCTTGTGGGGCCCCTGTGTTGAGGATCAGCGAAGTGGAGGTGTTGTTTCCTACCTTCACCACCTGGGGGCGACCCAGGGCCCCGAGCTTAATCATGAGCATAGTCATAAGTACTATGGTGTTGAAGACTGAGCTGTAGTCAATGAACAGCATTCTGACGTAGGTAATCCTCTTGTCCAGATGGGATAGGGCAGTTTGCAGTGCGACGGCAATTGCATCGTCTGAAGTGGGTCTAGGGTGTCAGGTAAGGTAGAGGTGATATGATCCTTAACTAGCCTGTACTGACGTTTTGCCTGTTTGATTGCCTTACGGAGGGAATAACTAAACTGTTTGTATTCAACCATATTCCCAGTCACCTTGCCATGGTTAAATGCGGTGGTTCGCGCTTTCAGTTTTGCACGAATGCTGCCATCTATCCACCGTTTCTGGTTTGGGTAGGTTTTAATAGTCACAGTGGGAACAACATCCCCTATACACTTCCTGATAAACTCAGTCACCGTGTCCGTGTATACGTCAATGTTATTCTCAGAGGCTACCCGGAACATATCCCAGTCCGCGTGATCAAAACAATCTTGAAGCATGGATTACGATTGGTCAGACCAGCGTTGAATAGACCTTAGCACGGGTGCTTCCTGTTTGAGTCTCTGCCTATAGGAAGGGAGGAGCAAAACGGAGTCGTGATCTGATTTGCCGAAGGAGGGTGGGGGAGGGCCTTGTAGGCATCTCGAAAGGGGGAGTAGCAGTGGTTGAAGGTTTTTCCAGAGTGAGTACTACAGTCAATGCGTTGATAGAACTTCGGTTGCGTTTTCCACAATTTTGCTTTGTTAAAATCCCCAGCTACAATAAATGCGGCCTCAGGATATATGGTTTCCAGTTTGCATAAAGTCCAGTGTAGTTCCTTGAGGGCTGTCGTGGTATCGGCTTGAGGGGGAATATACATGGCTGTGATTATAACCGAAGAAACCATCTTGACTGGCTGCATCACTGCTTGGTATGGGAAACGCACCACCCTCGACCGCAAAGCGCTACAGAGGGTGGTGCTGACAGGCCAGTACATCACTGGGGCCAAGCTCCATGCCATCCAGGACCTTTATATCAGGCGATGTCAGAGGAAGGCCTGAAAAATTGACAAAGACTCCAGCCACCAAAGCCATAGACTGTTCAATCTTCTACCGTCCGGCAAACGGTACCAACAGGCTCCGAGACTGCGTCTACCCCAAGCCGTAAGACTGCTAAATAGTTAATTAATGGTTACCCGGACTATCTGCACTGACCTTATCTTGCACTGACTCTATGCACACTCACAAGGCTATATATACATACTGTATACACACTCACACACTACACTGACACTCTCACACAAAACCCACTCACATACACTACATACGCACACACACACTTTTACACTCATCATATCCTGCTGCTACTCTGTTCTTTTACTTATTATCTATTCTGATGCCTTGTTACTTTACCCTGCCTTCATGTACATTTCTACCTCAAATGCCTTATACCCCTGCACATTAATCTGGTACCGGTACTCCCTGTATGTAGCGCCATTCGAATATTATATTCCTCGTGTTACTATTTTTAAACTCTGCATAGTTGGGAAGGGCTCGTAAGTATTTCACGGTTAAGTCTACACCCGTTGTATTCGGCGCATGTGACAAATAACATTTGATTTGATATCAGCTGCGTGCGCATCTATCCAATCATAGGGTGCAACTGCAGCCCGCAATTCAGAGCGTTCCTGCATGTGGGCATTCCTGCATCTGCAGGAACCCCTCATTATATTTCTATTGGTCCATTTTTAAGCTATGACTCCAGTACATAGGTGGGAGGCAGGGGCGCTCCAGTACAGAAGATGGCGGTAATGCACCATAACATTGGATTCCAACAATGGTAGCTAGCTATAGCTAATACACACCGGTAGTGTCCTTCGCCACCCACCTGTCGGGCACGGTTTTCTCTGGTACAGAGCAGGCGGGAGGCAGGGCGACACTGTGTGCTAGCTAGCCAACTAGCAAGCTAGCACACGGTGTCGCTCCCGCCTGCTGTGCTAGTAGGAGGCAGGGTCGACCGGTAGACAGGGGGTTTCATGAAGGAACCAATGGGATGCTCAAGGGGGGTGGGGCGTTCCTGCGGGCTGCAGTTGCACACTATTGATCATAGCAGCCAGAACCTCCAGAGAGTGAGACAGACCTGCCCATTGCGCAGTCCCTCAGACTTGTTTACATGAGACAATACGTTGCCAATGTTATGTTGAAACAACCATTGGCCCTAAGCCCTTTATGGAGAGGCCACATACTGATGTGTTTGATAGTGTCTGCTAGCTACTACTTGCTAGCTTCATTGACAAACAGAGTTAGAAGCGTTACAGATTCCGCGATAGAAATGTAAAGGTAATTTCCCATTGAGCCGACATATGCAGCGTTTACCGTGAAAACAGTCTCAGCTAAAGCAGGACCATTGCCTTTCAAATTTCAATCATGCTGTAAAGCTGAACTTACACAATGCGGATTGAATAGAGCCCTTAGCTAGCTAGCAAGTGATTTTGGGCACTGATAAACAGCTTGGAGCTTGTGCTTTATGATAGTTTGACAGCTTGCAGATGATGAAGTTGTAGATATGTTATTGTATGCACTGTGCACTGACTAGTTTTTCATACATTTTTTAACTTGAGAAATAATACATCAAACACCTTAGCTAAGACCTCCTCTGCAAAAATGTCAAAATTAATTACAGATTTCTTGATCTATCTTAGATTAATTCTCACTATTTTAAGGAAGTGGCTATGTTGTTGCTACGGTGCCTCAGGAGGGACAAACAACAGTACCTGCCAGGGTACGATATGTGAACATAACACACATCCACATCAAACCACACCCCCAAGACAACTCATGGCTTCAGTCATGGCCGCTAGCATTTCTAAATGAGCAATCTTCAAAACGAGGTCAAATCAGGGAAGTGCAGTTGCCCTTTAAATTTCAATAGAGCTATAATACCAATCTTCAGCGATATGAAGGAATATAGCCCTTGGCGATGCTTTATCCATAGCATTTCACACCTGAATCTAGAATTCTGTGAGAAAGCATAACTTAATATTTTAACAGCATACTACTTGCTTATGATCATTGTAAATCATTGACTCATTCTGACTGGTTTGGTGGATTGTCGGTCTCCATGAAAATTGTACATAAATACCCATTTACAAAGTTCTTTGAAAGGTCATAGAATAATATCCCTTTGCCGCTGTTGATGATTCAACCCCTGCATTGCTCAAATGTCTCTTGATAGAGCGATACTGAACTGAACCCAGACCTCGGTCGGCCAGCCCCCACCCACCACCGTGCGGTCTTTATATAACTTCCAATTTCCATCCCTGCCAGACGGATCAAATCTAGCCAGTCCTGCAGATTTCACAGCTTGCTCTGGCTGTGTGACTTCCTGTCACTATTTTGCAGTGGATTACTTTGATACAATCAAAAGCACTGAATGTAATTGGTGCAATCACTGTACACCAGATGTCGCAATTAAACGACAATGTGAGGCACAAGGGATGTATACTACATGACCAAAAGTATATGGACACCTGCACAGGGGTATTGTCAAACTGTCGCCACAAAGTTGGAAGCACAGAATCGTCTAGAATGTCATTGTATGCTGTAGCGTTAAGATTTCCCTTCACTGGAACTAAGGGACTTAGCCCGAACCATGAAAAACAGCCCCAGACCATTATTCCTCCTCCACCAATCTTTACAGTTGACTCTATGCATTCGGGCAGGTAGCGTTCTCCTGGCATCTGCCAAACCCAGATTAGTCCGCCGGACTGCCAGATGGTGAAGCATGATTCATCACTCCAGAGAACGCGTTTCCACTGTTCCAGAGTCCAATGGCGTCTGCAGGAGACATCTTTTATGCTTAAAAGAAAACGGTAAGGAAGGCCAGATCTGAAGTAAAAATAACTTTGTATCCTTAGATACAGGCACACTGATAGACAGGTAGGATGGGAAAAACGGTAGGCGAGCTATACGCCACTCCAGCTGACACTTGGCATTGCGCATGGTGATCTTAGGCTTGTGTGCGGCTGCCCGGCCATGGAAACCAATTTCATGAAGTTCCCGACGAACAGTTCTTGTGCTGACATTGCTTCCAGAGGAGGTTTGGAACTCGGTAGTGAGTGTTGCAACTGAGGACAGACGCGCTACGTGCTTCAGCGGTCCTGTTCTTTGAGCTTGTGTGGCCTACCACTTCGTGGTAGAGCCGTTGTTGCTCCTAGACGTTTCCACTTCACAATAACAGCACTTACAGTTGACCGGGGCAGCTCTAGCAGGGTAGACATTTCACAAACTGACTTGTTGGAAAGGTGGCATCCTATGACGGGGCCATGTTGAAAGTCACTGAGCTCTTCAGTAAGGCCATTCTACTTCCAATGTTTGTCTATGGAGATTGTATGGCGGTGTGCTCGATTTTATACACCTGTCTGCAACAGGTGTGGCTGAAATAGCCAAATCCACTAATTTGAAGGGGTGTCCACATACACTATATATACACACAAAAGTATGTTTAGCCAGCCTCTTCAACCATTCATCGATTGTTGACTTCCTAACTGGGTCCAAATGCAGCAACTGTTGTAATGAGGTTTCTGTACCTGATTGATATCTAAAAATCAATGACTATGTGATGATGATGCAGGTAAATCTTTATTTCACAGTAACCTACTATTGAAATGAAATCTGAGGGACTAAAATAAATAAAAAACATGGAATACAGTCTTATCTAAGGAAATCATTCAAGCAATCAGGGGGTAACGCTATAAACCTCAATGGGGGTAACCCTTGCAGATTTGCTGGGCAGTGAGCAGACAGGTATATGGTCTGGACACAAACATAAGGTTAAAAAGCCTTGAATTTGTTCCATCTGTTCTCATTGAATGAAGGGTAGTAAACGTATATATTACAAATAGGCCTACTCATATTTGCAAGTTCTGTACGACTCATCAAATAGGAGAACAGGCATATGGGCATCAAAAGAACATGACATCCATAGAACACTAATTTCAAAGCATAAATTAGAGCTTTATTTTATTATTACAATATTACAAAAAGAGTAGCACAACTCACACGCTCTCGCGTCTTATCTGTCGTACAGCCAGAGTGACACGTAAAAGAAAGGCTTATTGGGCCTTCCTCATTTCACAGCAATAGTAAAGGAAACAAAGAGGAAAAATAAGATTTAAATAACAAGAAAATCAAGTATTATAGTCACAACTGAAGCTTAGATTATTTTTTTTTACAACCCAGTAACTACACATAGCTTTAAAATATAATTACAAAATCTTACTCAATTTCTTGTTCTCATAATAAAAAAGAATCTGTAAGGAATTGCTTTTTCTATTCAACAAAAAATAAACAGAAATTGCTGTTCCTCTGTATGTATCCTTGCAATCTTCATTCTCAACCATAATTTTGAATTTTCGTTATAACCATGCTTGTTTTCAAAGGAAAGTCCAAGGACCAAATACTTAAGGCTTTTTAAGGGCTGTTAGGGAGGGAGGTGAACAGAATGTGGATGTCAGTGTCCACCCACTCTCACATACAGACACACGCGCACATCTGCATACATACAAAACACATGTTTATACTCAACCAACGTCAGCAGGTATCATTCACACACACAATCATTACACTTTAAAGTTAGAGTAGTATAGTATTTAAGCCAGTGTACAATAAAATAAACAATGCATTTGCTGTTTAACTTAAGTCATTTTCGTTTACCTCCAAGTGATCTTGCAAGTGATCAATTTGGTCTCTTCAAGCACACTTCATATCAGAATCAGTAGCAACTACACCTAACTTAAGTTACCCTAATGATAAAAAATAATACAAATGTTTTAACAATCAGGATCAAAACTCTGATTTGGTTCATCATTAGTTTCTAAAATAATATTATAAAAGTAACAATTCTATTTCTTCCACTCCAGTTGTAAGGTTAAGTCCTGCTAACTAGCCCACTTCCTTCACTAAACAACTGCCAAACAGAACGTTGCATCTCAACAATTCAAGTAATCGGTTTCACCAAAATTATAGGGAAAAAATTAAACGAACATAAAATGGCACATTTTAAAAGCAGTTTTTCCTTGTCGATTATGTGACTTTGGCCATTTAAGGCTTCAGACAGAATGAACAGATTTTTTTTCTTTTTTCACTCCATTGAAATAAAAACATGTTATTCCACAATCATGTTGCCAACCTCAATTGGCATTGGTGACAAAATGGTTTGTAACAGACACCTGAATTCATTGCAGCATTTTGAGCAAGAGAGCGTCGGTCAGTTGGCTCCCCCAGTCAGTCCCCACGTTACGTTGCTCCCTGCAGGATCTAGATGTCTACACAGTATATATCTATACTCTGTACAAACATCAACCTGATTAGATACTTTGATGATAGAGAGGAATCAACCTTGAACAGTGAGTGACCTGATTCATAAAACAGTCCTATTTCACAAATAAATTAATACATTTCAAAAGAAAGAAAAAAAAGCCTCTTTGTACATGTGCATATGGCAAGTGTCTCCGTCTGTACTTTGTAGTGTCCAGTGACTGACAGTTCCATACTGAACCATTCACTAATTATCTCATCTCTGTGGTGATTTCAAGAGGAAAATATATATGCTTGTGTTTTTAATCTCGATGTCACTATGAGATTCACATGTAAACGTAATAAGGGAAAATTAGCCACTTGTCCAATAAAACTAGTTGGAGCTGAGAAATCCCCACTCGACCCTGTAAAAACATCAAGATCCTTATGAGAATGTTTTCTCTTTCCTCCAATGATCAGTGAGTTTTCATCCATCGTCTGCAGGAGACATCTTTTATGCTTAAAAGAAAACTCTAAGGAAGGCCAGATCTGAAGTAAAAATAACTCTGTATCCTTAGATCCAGGCACACTGACAGACATGTAGGATGGGGAAAAGGTAGGGAATGATGACAATCACACACATTAGAAACGTTCCCTAAAGGGTGCCTAGTGAAAGCACTCATTTACAAAATCAATTGATCACTTGCAAGATTGACTACAAAAAAAGAAAAAGAAAACACTGCTCTTTATTAAATATATTTGTCCTCTTTTTAATGTCAGCATTCATTTTTACTTAATTTATTAATTTAATTGTATTTCATGTTTTTACTTTCTTAAGACTAAAAGAAGAAGGTTCTTGTTTTTGATAACTGCTGTGTAGACAAGGCCGGCCATAGCTTATCTTATCTGTACCCTGGGTGCTGGATGTGAGCGGTTCTGCCGTCCCCTGGGCCAACCTCGGGCCCCACCCTGTTCATTGGAGGCCTGTGCATCTTGCCCATCAGCCCCAGATTCTGATCTCGGAAGCAGGGCGTCTGGAAGTCCCCGCCCACGTAATCTGATGTTTTCATCAGACTAGTCTGGCTGGAGGAGGAGGAGGAGGAGGTGGAGCCGCCGCCCCCGGTCCTGTAATGGCCTCCCCCAGGGGGCCCGCCGCAGTCTAGCGTGGTGGTGACCCCTGAGGCCCCCACATGGAACGGCATGGCCAGGTCCTGAGACCCGGAGCTGTCGCTGTTGGGCGTGGGCAGGATGCTGCTGTTCCACACAGTGTGTGGCTGGAAGTAGTGGCCACCGTTGGTGTAATGGGCCAGTGGACCCCCAGGCATGCCGTTGTTGTTGACGGGGGGAGAGGGGGTGGGCTTCTCTATAGGAGGCTTCAGGCTGTATGGCTGGCCCACACACAGCTCCGGGGGGTAGCCCATGCGGGAGGGGTGCTTGCAGGGGTGGCCCCCACCATCCTGCTGCATGTGCTGTAGGTAAGCCAACTGGTGCTGGTTCCAGCGCATCTGCTGCTGCTGTTGGTGATTATGTTGTTGTTGTTGTTGTTGTTGATGCTGCTGCAAATGCTGTTGGTGCTGCTGTTGTAAATGCTGTTGATGCTGCTGTTGTAAATGCTGTTGGTGCTGCTGCTGTTTGATATCATTGTGGTAAACAGGCATCCTGTTCATGGCAGCCATGTTGTTTTGGGGGTTTGCGGGGGCAGCAGCCTTGTCTGCGGGACACATGATGCAGTTGGGGTGTGGGGGCAGGCCGGGGGGGCAGGCGTTGGGGTGCGGGTTGCTGTGCATGGACACCCTGGAGCAGGCGTTGTTAAAGAGGTTGCGGCTGGGGTTGGCAATCTGGCCTTCGCACATGGAGGTGGCTCCAGCCCCCTGGGCCCGGGCTTGGCAGAACTGGTTGATCTGGTGCACGATGCTGCTCAGGTCTGGCTGGCGGCCCTGGTTCAGGCCAGCAGCCATGGTGAGCGGAATGGTTGAGGTAGAGACGGTCACGTTAGGCGGTGCGTCGGCGTCGGACAGCTTCCGGCCACCCTGCAGTCCAGGAGGAGGCTGCCCCTGCTGCTGAAGGTGCTGTTGCTGCTGCTGTTGGAGCAAAAGGGTGAGACCAGGAGGAGGTTGGGGGTGGCCCAGTGCTTGGGGGTGGGACAAAGTCTGGGGCCTGAGCAGATCCGGTTGCGGGTGCTGCTGCATGCAGGGTGGGTGTCTGAGGCCCTGCTGCTGCTGGGGGTGAGTCTGTTGTAGAGGCTGGGGGTGAGTCTGGCTCCCAAGTTGAGGGTTCACGCTCTGCTGAGACTGGGACCCGCCCTGGCCTTGGGAAGGGGGGTGGTGGAGGTTTAAAGTGCTGGCCGAAGCGGCTGCTGTGAAGGGCCCCCCGGGGCCAGGGGGGTTCATGATGACCCCAGAGGGGTGCAGGCGCGCCCGGCTGCCGTCAAAGTCTTTGAGGATGCCCTTGACGACGGGCACCTTGACGATGGCAAGGAGGCCGGACTTGGCGTTGGCCTGAGATGGGGGGTAGGGGCTGTAGCGCTGGCCTGAAGTATCCAGCCCGTTGACTGTGCGGCGCACGTGGTTCCTCTGGGGGACCTTGACGCTGTTGGGGAAGATCTTGATGGTCAGGGGGTTGTTGGCAATCTTCTTAGCATAAGCATCCAATTCCGCAGGGGTTGGATACGGAGCGGATCTCATCCTCTGTGTAGTGTCCCCTGGGGTGACAGAGAGAGAAAGAGAGAGGTGGGCGGAGGGAGAGAGAGCACAGGGGGGGGAAGGACAAAGGGGGAGAGAGAGGGAGAGAAACGCAAAATGTCAGGTTTCCCGTCAGAAGAGCAGATGTGTGGTAATCTGACTTGAGGTTCTACGGTTCTCCTCTGAGATGAACGGAACCGGACTGACTTCAACAACATTCTCACATTCCAAATCTCAGCCCTTCCCCTAATATCAAAAACAGCACAGTGCTCTCATCTCATGGGGACGCAATAGAACCTGAACCCCAAATGGCACCCTATTCCCTTTATAGTGCACTTTTGGTCAAAAGTAGTGCAGTATATAGGGAATAATGTGACATTTTGGACGCATACAGAGAGTTTGATCTTGACTCGATTCCCCCGAAGCAAGCAACACATTCCAATCTCTATTCCTATTCTGAATTGCCGTAGTTGGGGTTTACAGTCAGTCAGTAACATTGAGGTCAGTAGCTTCAGGCCACTATGAGTTGTAGCTAACAATAACTGTGTGTGAAATGTGAATCAGAGAGCGACAAGAAAGAAAGGGCTTACTTATCCTGCTACTGATTCCCAGACTAAACAAGGCAACAGTAAACATGTCGTCCCCCACGAATGATGCAGCCCCCCCCCCCCCACGACCTTGCATGTGACTAACATATGAACGAACGGAGACAGATCCACAGTCCCCTCCCCGATTTCACCGTGGGGGACAACAAAGAGGAGTGAGGCAGAAAGGCAGAGAAGGCAGTGTTGGACCTCTGTGGCTGCCAGGGGGATAGTTCTCCTCTGTGTCAAAGAGGGAGGGAGGGGGGTAGGGAGGGAATGAGGGAGCACAAGAGAGACAGAGAGAGAGAGAGAGACAGAGACCGAGAGAGAGAGAGAAAGAGTGGAGCAGCTCCATGACAGCAGACAGTAATCACACAGCGTCTCTCTGATCTCTGGAACACCACTGAGCCCTCAACCCTCTGACAGACATTTGTTACAGCTGCTAAGCACCTCACTGGCTATATTTAACAATGCCCCAGTGTGTCTGAAGATGCTGTAGTTTGAGTGTGTGTGTGCGCGTTTGTGTGTTTGGGGGAGTGTAAGACTGATAAGGTGTGTGTTTGACATGTGCATCCAGGAGCTCGTGAGTGTGTTGTGTGTGTGTTCAGCATGTGCTAAGGTGATGGCGTGTTTCTGTCTAAAACTGTCACTCATTTTCTTTCCCCAACTGTAAAAGTCAGTTATAATGTAATATGAGAGAGAGAGGCCTGCCTCCAGCCATTGTGATCTGGGTTGAGGAGAGGTTCTGTATGCAACCTCACCAAGCCTCCCCTCCCCGGGCTGAGCCCTGGGCCTCAAACCCTGTCACCCTCCCTGCCCCAGCCAGCCAGCCTGACCTACATACAGTGCGTTCGGAAAGTATTCATAACCCTTGACCTCCTCAATCTACAAACAATACCCCATAATGACAAATCGAAAACAGGTTTTTAGAATTTGCAAATGTATTATAAATAAAAACTGAAATAGCTTATTTACATAAGAATTCAGACACTTTGCTACGAGACTCCAAATTGAGCTCAGGTGCATCCTGTTTCCATTGATCATCCTTGAGATGTTTCTACAACTTGATTGGAGTCCACCTGTGGTAAATTCAATTGATTGGACATGATTTGGAAAGGCACACACCTGTCTATATAAGGTCCCACAATTGACACAGCATGTCAGAGCAAAAACTAAGCCATGACGTCGAAGGAATTGTCCGCAGAGCTCCGAGACAGGATTGTGTTAAGTCACAGATCAGGGGAAGGGTACCAAAAAAATGTCTGTTACATTGAAGGTCCCCAAGAACACAGTGGCCTCCATCATTCTTAAAAAGGAAGAAGTTTGGAACCACTAAGACTCTTCCTAGAGTTGGCTGCCCGGCCAAACTGAGCAATCGGGGGAGAAGGGCCTTGGTCAGGGAAGTGACCAAGAATCCGATGGTCACTCTGACAGAGCTCTAGAGTTCATCTGTGGAGATGGGAGAACCTTCCAGAAGGACAACAATCTCTGCAGTACTCCACCAATCAGGCCTTTATGGTAGAGTGGTCAGACGGAAGCCACTCCTGCGTTGTTCTGTTGGAAGGTGAACCTTCGCCCCCAGTCGGAGGTCCTGAGCGCTCTGGAGCATGTTTTCATCAAGGATCTCATTACTTTGCTCCGTTCATCCTTGCCTCGATCCTGACTAGTCTCCCAGAAACTACCACTAAAAAACATCCTCACAGCATGATGCTGTCACCACCATGCTTCACCGTAGGGATGGTGCCAGGTTTCTTCCAGACGTGACGCTTGGCATTCAGGCCAAAGAGTTCAATCTTGGTTTCATCAGACCAGAGAATCTTGTTTCTCATGCTCAGAGTATTTAGGTGCCTTTTGGCAAACTCCAAGCAGGCTGTCATGTGCCTTTTACTGAGGAGTGGCTTCCGTCTGGCCACTACCATAAAGGCCTGATTTGGAAGGTTCTCCCATCTCCACAGAGAAACTCTAGAGCTCTGTCAGAGTGACCATCGGGTTCTTGGTCACCTCCCTGACCAAGGCCCTTCTCCCCCGATTGCTCAGTTTGGCCGGGTGGCCAGTTCTAGGAAGAGTCTTGGTGGTTCCAAACTTCTTCCATTTAAGAATGATGGAGGCCACTGTGTTCTTGGGGACCTTCAATGCTGCAGAAATGTTTTGGTACCCTTCCCCAGATCTGTGCCTCGACACAATCCTGTCTCGGAGCTCTACGGACAATTCCTTCGACATCATGGCTTGGGTTTTGCTGTGACATGCACTGTCAATTGTGGGACATATAGACAGGTGTGTGCCTTTCCAAATCATGTCCAATCAATTGAATTTACCACGTGGACTCCAATCAAGTTGTAGAAACATCAAGGATAATCAATGCAAACAGGATGCACCGGAGCTCAATTTCGAGTCTCATAGCAAAGGGTCTGAATACTTATATAATTAAGATATTTCAGTTTATTTTGAATACATTTGCAAAAATGTCTAAAAACCTGTTTTCGCATCGTCATTATGGGGTATTGTGTGTTGATTGAGGATTATTATTTTTAAATCCATTTTAGAATAAGGCTGTAACGTAACAAAATGTAGAAAAGGTCAAGGGGTCTGAATACTTTCCGAAGGCACTATATAGGGAATATGGTGCCATTTTGGATACACCAACAGATAGTGAGACACACAGGCAGTCCCACAGTGATGACCTTTGAAAACACTGTCTGAACCAAAGTGAACCCTTATCTTTTAACATCCAAACCATATATCCGTATATATTTAGTTATTCTATTCAATAATTCTATCATCTAGTACAACATTCTTCTATTAAATACGTGGGTAAAAAAACAAAAAACTAGAGTGTTTATTAGAGGGTGGCTAGTTCTGTCTTTTACTGGGGGAGAAATGTCTAAAATGTCAAGCAATGCTACTGGGTTCCCTCGCAGACTCATCTCCTAATGTGGATGTGACTGGGATTCAGTCTTTCCACTCTAGCTGTAAGTCTCTCTGCAGCTGTAGAACTTTGAGGATCTGAGGGCCCATGCCAAATCTTTTCAGCCTCCTGAAGTGGAAGAGGCATTGTTGTGCGTTCTTCACAACTGTGTTGGTGTGTGGACCATGTTAATTCCTTAGTGATGTGGACATCAAGGAACTTGAAGCTCTCGACTCACTCCACTACAGCCCCGTCGATGTGGATGGGGACGTGCTCGGCCCTCCTTCTCCTGTAGTCCACGATCAGCTCCTTCGTCTTGCTGACGTTGAGGGAGAGGTTGTTGTCCTGGCACCACACTGCCAGGTCACTGACCTCTTCCCTATAGGCTGGGCTGTCTCATCATCGTCGGTGATCAGGCCTACCACCGTCGTGTCGTTAGCAAACTTAATGATGGTGTAGTCAATGAACAGCATTCTCACATAGGTGTTCCTCTTGTCCAGGTGGGAGAGGGCAGTGTTGAGTGCAATAGAGATTGAGTCATTTGTGGATCTGTTGGGGCAGTACGCAAATTGGAGTGGGTCCAGGGTGTCTGGGATGATGGTGTTGATGTGAGCCATGACCAGCCTTTCAAAGCATTTGATTGCTACAGATGTGAGTGATGGCAGGCTCATTAATGAAGGGGTCTGGGCCAGGCATTTGAGCTCAACACTCTCAATCTCTGGCTGCTTAATTCCTGCCTCGGACTTAATGCCTGGGTAAGCAAACATAACACAGACACAGAATCGCAGCAGTGCCCAGCCCGCCAGTCACTTTTGCAGAGATAACTAATGACATCCAAGAGCCATCTATCCCTTCAATGACAGGAAGATTTTAAAAAAAGCTATTCAGATGTCCAATTTTGCTAAACTGGACAATACTGTGCATGAGTATGCGTGCGCACTGTGCACGTGGCTACGCGGAACAGATCCACACGGGAGCGAGAGAGAGTAAAGAGGCCAGCCTGGCCCTGAGTTGTTAATGAATTACCCCAATCAGTCCCTCCATTCAGTCCCTCCAGGATTTTGCAATTGCAAAACATTTAGCAAAATCAACTATTCCCTGCATATTATATGAGGGCTTGCAAATCAAATCAAATCAAGTTTATTGGTCCCATACAGAGTTTAGCAAGTGTTATAGCAGGTGCAGCGAAATGCTTATGTTACTAGCTCCTAACAATTCAGTAAAATTACAAACAATTCAAATGTAAGGGGGAAACAAAGACAAGAAATCAAGAACGGCAGGACAAATCTGATTGACCTCTAAAAGTATGGAATTGTTTAAGATGGTCATACCATGGCTCATTTAGCTATTTGATTTTGAATTTTAGGACCCCTTTAGGTATATAAAAATTACATTAAAAGATAAATATTGAATTTGGAATTCATGAGTCACCCCTTTCCACAGTGGGGTCATATTAGTTTGTAGCCCAAACGGGACGTCTTATGGTCTGACAAACACAGCTGTAGCTCGGCCACCTTCCACCGCAGATGCGGAAGGCCGACATGGGCGGATTTAGTGGATTGATTCGCAGCCCATGCAAAAAACTGATCTCTAGCTTAAACTGATGGATTTTGATGGGGATTTTTTTATTATGTTACTTAGATAGACTCTTAAGGATTATCAACCCAAATAGCACTGTAGCAGTAATCAATGCAATCTATACGGCTGCCCGCACCACCCTCTGGAGAGCCATGCGGTTGATGGCGGAGCAGTTGCCATACCAGGTGGTGATGCAGGCTGATGGAAGTTGAAGCTTTTGACCCCATCCACTGCGGCCCCATCGATGAAGATGGGGGCGTGCTCTCTCTTCTGTCTCCTGTAGTCCATGATAAGATCCTTTTTGTTGACGTTGAGGGAAAAGTTATTTTCTTGGCACTTCCCTCTAACCTCCTCCCTCTAGTTTCGTTGCTGTTAGTAATCAGGCCTACCACTGTCGCGTCGTCAGTAAACTTGATGATTGAGTTGGAGTTGTGCGTGGCCACGCAGTAATGGGTGAACAGGGAGTACAGGAGGGGGCTGAGCACACCCCTGGGGGCCCCAGTGTTGAGGATCAGTGTGGCGGAAGTGTTGTTGCCTACCCTCACCACCTGGGGTCGGCCCGTCAGGAAATCTAGAATCTAGTTACACAGGGAGCAGTTCAGACCCAAGGCCCGAGCTTAGTGACGAGCTTGGAGTGCACTATGGTGTTAAAATCTGAGCTGTCGTCGATGAACAGCATTTCAGATAGGTATTCCTCTTGTCCAGGTGGGATAGGGCGGTGTGCTGTGCAATGGCGAGTGAGCCGTTGAATTGCGACTCCACTTGGTCCCTGTACTGTCTTTTTGCCTCTTTGATTGTCTTGCGGAGTCATGTTTCCAGTTACAGTCATGTCTATCCACGGTTTCTGGTTTGGGTATGTTCTAATCGTCACTGTGGGAACAACATCCCCTATGCACTTCCTGATGAACCCAGAGACAGTCAGTGTATTCGTCGATGTTATTTCAATCGAACGCTGCTGTCACCCGCCCACCCGACTAGAATCACTACTCTCGACGGGTCTGACAACTACAAATACCTAGGTGTCTGGTTAGACTGTAAACTCTCCTTCCAGACTCACATTAAGCATCTCCGATCCAAAGTTAAATCTAGAATCGGCTTCCTATTTCGCAACAAAGCCTCCTTCACATGCCCTCGTAAAACTGACTATCCTACCGATCCTTGACTTCGGCGATGTCATTTACAAAATAGCCTCCAACACTCTACTCAGCAAATTGGATGTAGTCTATCACAGTGCCATCCGTTGTGTCACCAAAGCCCCATATACTACCCACCACTGTGACCTGTACGCTCTTGTTGGCTGGTCCTCACTACATATTCGTCACCAAACCCACTGGCTCCAGGCCATCTAAAAATCACTGCTAGGCAAATTCCCGCCTTATCTTAGCTCATTGGTCACCATAGCAACACCCACCCGTAGTATGCGCTCCAGCAGGTATATCTCACTGGTCATCCCCAAAGCCAACACCTCCTTTGGCCACCATTCCTTCCAGTTCTCTGCTGCCAATGACTGGAACGAATTGCAAAAATCTCTGAAGCTGGAGACACTTATCTCCCTCACTAACTTTAAGCATCAGTTGTCAGAGCACCTTACCGATCACTGCACCTGTACACAGCCCATCTGAAATTAGCCCACCCAACTACCTCATCCCCATATTGTTATTTATTTTGCTCTTTTGCACCCCAGTATCTCTGTTTGCACATCATCTCTTGCACATCTATCATTCCAGTGTTAATACTAATTGTAATTATTTTGCACTATGGCCTATTTATTGCCTTACCTCCATAACCTGCTACATTTGAACACACTGTATATATATTTTCTGTTGTATTTTTGACTTCATGTTTTGTTTTACCCCATATGTATCATCTCTGTGTTGTTGTTTTTATCGCACTGCTTTGCTTTATCTTGGCCAGGTCGCAGTTGTAAATGAGAACTTGTTCTCAACTGGCTTACCTGGTTAAATAAAGGTTAAAAAAAAAGGCGGGGAGCAGCAGAATGGAGGTGTGGTCAGATTTGCACAATTGACGCACTATTTCCGCATAAAACAGTCAAATGATCGCAATATTATAGCTTAAAGCTGACCCATCACCACGGTAGAAAAAGAGGGCTCACAATATCCACCAATCACCGCTCATTTACCGCATAATATGATTAAATCAATCCACACGTCAAACCTTTTCCCTCGTCAGCACATTTTCGCAACAAATTGGACAAACTCATTGCATATTGCCATGCAAAATGTCAGAATTGCCGCAGAAAAAACAAGAATTTTCGCCTGCAAATATCACAAAAAATCCTAACGAAATCCTGAAGTGGCTGCCCAATGGAGGAACAGATAGAAAAAGTACTTCACAGTCAGTAACACACGCACTTATCTTATTCAAACAACTGTTTTTAACCAAACAAGATTTAAACAGTAGGGGGGCCAAAGGCTCACACCGTTTTAAATTAAACATGTTTCACACGCTAGCAGGAAAATGGATCTGAGACGACAGTGTCATACATAGGGCAAGGTGGAAAATTCTGCCATTCTACCCTTGAGCAAGGCAGTTAACCCCCAACAACAACTTCTCCCCAGGCGCGGGATGACGTCAATTAAGGCAGCCCCCTCCGCACCACTCTGATTCAGAGGGGTTGGGCTGAATGCATTCAGTTGTGCAACTGACTAGGTATCCCCTATCCTAATGATCTCTCTCTCAGTGTCTGCGTGCGTCTCTATCCGTGTCTGTGCGCGTCTCTCTCCATGTGTGCGCGCGTGTCTCTCTCTCTGTGCGTCTCTCATAAGACAAGAGTGACTTAATTTTAACAGTAAGAGACTTGTTATGCGGACATAGGGAATGTAGTCATGATCTACTTCAGATCTCAGTATCTTCTCATGTAGCCCCTTCGGTAAAGTTGCTGCTGTACAGTACAATTGTTCTCCCTGCTCCATTTGTTGTACTTCTCTCTTATCTATACATGCTTCCTTCTCCATGCTGTGGAGGAATTGGGGGGCATTTTCCACTTTACAAGCTGCTGAGGTTAACGAGCTCTCTCCCAACAGCATCAGACACAGTCTGAGGACAAGCTGTTACTGTGTTTTCCATGGTGTACTTGACCCACTCCTCTTCTCTCCTTAGATAGCCCTCAACATTTCACAGGTTTCGTGTGCGTTCTCATCTATTTAACATCTCTCTTCAGTATTGTATTAATCAAATGTGTTTTTGTGTGTTAAAAAATAGTAATGGTCAAATGCCTATCACATTACACATTTAGAAATGACAAATGCATTTGAAACTTCACGCACAGTAAATCTTTTGTATGACTTAATACAATTATTTTATCGCTATGAGTGGGGAAAAAAGGTGCTTGTGCATTGATAAACAAAACTTTTACTTTCAGCCCCTACTGCTTTGATGTGCATTACAGAACACAGCAGCAGTGCAGCAAGTGACAGACATTATTACAGAGTGGACCTTTTTAGAAACAAGCTTGTTCCACTGTACTCTGTCACATGCCTGCCAGAGGAAAGGAGGAGGAACAGAACAACATGGCGGACGTTGGCACTTAGTGAGACTCCCCCTCGCTTGGCACTGTGCTCCTGGTGGTAGGCTGATTACAGTGATTCTGAAATTACAGTCTTGATGAGCCATAGATGGAGAGAGACAGAGCGTTTTATAACACACAAAACCGCTGCAGACACTAGGTAGAGAGAGAGAGATTCCTCCAAGTATGAGGGGACATTCTCTAGAAATCTCTGTGCCTCAGGGAGAGGGGGGAAAGGGGAAAGAGGGGGGAGATCTAAATCAAGCTGGTGTGTTGGGGTATGCCCTGGTCTCGGTCTGATCAATAATGCACAGAGAATAAAATCTAAAAGCTTTCCCACACTGATCGTCGGATTCAGTCTTTTACGGTAATTACACGTCACACTGTGCGATGTTACCAAATGAAAATGTTGATATCAACCTAGACAGATTGTACGATATGCTTGTTCTGTAGTTACATTATGCGATTGGCTTGCGAGGCTATGTAATCCGACGTAGGCTACATCAAGTGCAGCGGTGTATTTGATCTGCGCATGTGCCAGCACCAGCAGCCCAAGCCTCCCTCTATGCTGATGCGCGAGTATAAGTATGCATCTTATAGTTTTCACATACAAACTTTATGTCCGAACTCAGAATTAAATAAGCTTCCCAAAAATAACATGGTCGCTGTGGTAAAATGTTTATTTTGATTGGCGATTGTCCATTTATCAAAATCCCATCAGGTGGCCTGATTTCAGATATGTTTTGTAAACTAGATTGATTTCCCTATTATTCTTGCAAAGCATGTAAACGTTTACATCAAACTATTATATTAATCTGACTATTCACAATAATCGTATTATTGTGTGCATCCTCCGTGCAGGTCGTGGTCCTATTGATCAGTCACCAGGATAGGCTCGTAACACCAGCCATACTGCATGATAAAGGTTCAACATTTCTGACACTGCCAGAACTTTGTCGGAGCCTACTTAAAATCGGCAGACCTCGACCCTGTAACAATGAACGAGACAAGACATACGACAATCATTTACGACCTAAGAATTTGCCCATGACGTGAGCATTTTGTCTGGGACTGCAAAATCGTGGCATAAGATGGCCTTAAGAGGGCATGGATAGGAGATTTGAGAAGATCTCTACAGGACTTTGCACCAGTTCTAAGGGACCAAAAAGACTGGAGAATACATGCATGGGTGTCCATTGTTCAAAACAGCATGCATCTCCTGTTACTCCTGTTTGGTTGTACATTTTGGGCAATGTAACCATCATGTGATCGTAAACCATAGGAATCTCAGAAATGAATCCAATAACAGCAAATACCGAAAAGATTTAGGACAATTGCCTGAAATCTGAAGAATCCATAAAGTGTGTGTGTGAGGCATGTCACCTGTTCAGCACCTGACCCCAGGGGAAGAGGGGGAGGAAGTGAGGGGGTATCACACGCTGAGACAGGTGAGACTGTGCGAGAAGGGTGTGTTGTTCACAGATGGGGAGAGGATGTTCACAGCTTTCTGTAAGCTTTCTCAACTCTCAATTTTGCAACTATTTTACAAACAAGATATTTGATATGACTGACATACGGAAAGCACGAAATGCACATTGGCCAATGCAATTGCATAGGCCTCATTGGGTGCTAGGCTACAACTGCAACTTTTTTTTGTACATTACATGTACTGTTAGATTAATACATGGCTACTAGCAGTGGGTATTATCTTTAGAGTTAGTGATCTAGCTAATGTGCTTTGAGTTTTCCCAAAAGTTAGCCCCAAATAAATGAGCCTATGATATTAGAGCACAAAGATTTAGATTGTAGTGGACAAAGATGAGAAGAACGTTGGCGGGGCCAAATGCATCATCATCATCATTCTCCTCCTCCTCATTGTAAATCATTATTATTGTAGGCCTATTTATTCATCTAAACCAGTTCTTTAAATATGGAAAACGTGTTTGGTTTCATTTTTGTTTCATTTACGTTGGCTAAATCAAGTTCGATCTGTCTTTTTTAAATTGTGTGCTCCATATTTACACTGAATGAAAACATAAACGCGACAATTTCAAAGGTTTTACTGAGTTACAGTTCAAATAAGGAAATCAGTCAATTTAAATAAATTCATTAGGCCCTAGTCTATGGACTTTACATGACTGGGAATACAGATATGCATCTGTTGGTCACAGATACCTTAAAAAAAAGGTAAGGGCATGGATCAGAAAACCAGTCAGTATCTGGTGTGACCACCATTTACCTCATGCAGCTCTACATCTCCTTCGCATAGAGTTGATCAGGCTGTTGATTGTGGCCTGTGGAATGTTGTCACACTCTTCTTCAATTGCTGTGCGAAGTCGCTGGATATTAGCGGGAACTGGAACACGCTGTTGTACGCGTTGATCCAGAGCATCCCAAACATGCTCAATGGGTGACATGTCTGGTGAGTATGCAGGCCATGGAAGAACTGGGACACAACTTCCAGAAATTGTGTACAGATCCTGGCGACATGGGGCCATTCATTATCATGCTGAAACATGAGGTGATGGCGGCGGATGAATGGCACGACAATGGGCTTCAGGATCTCGTCACGGCATCTCTGTGCATTGAAATTGCAATTGATAAACTGCAATCGTGTTTGTTGTCCGTAGCTTATGCCTGCCCATACCATAACCCCATCGCCACCATGGGGGCACTCTGTTCACAACATTGACATCAGCAAACCGCTTGCCCACACGACGCCATACACGCTACGCTGTCCGCCCGGTACAGCTGAAACCGGGATTGATCCGTGAAGAGCACACTTCTCCAGCGTGCCAGTGGCCATCAAGGTGAGCATTTGCCCACTGAAGCCGGTTACGACTGCAGTCAGGTCAAGATCCTGGTGAGGATGCAGATGAGCTTCCCTGAGATGGTTTCTGACATCTTGTGCAGAAATTATTCAGTTGTGCAAACCCACAGTTTCATCAGCTGTCCGAGTGGCTGGTCTCAGACTATCCCGCAGGTGAAGAAGCCGGATGTGGCGGAAAGGGAAAGGGGTCCTAGGCTGGCGTGGTTACACGTGGTCTGCGGTTGTGAGGCCGGTTGGACGTACTGCCAAATTCTCTAAAATGACGTCAGACTCTGCTTATGGTAGAGAAATTAACATTCAATTATCTGGCAACAGCTCTGGTGGACATTCCTGCAGTCAGCATGCCAATTGCACGCTCCCTCAAAACTTGAGACATCTGTGGCATTGTGTTGTGTGACCTTTTATTGTCCCCAGCACAAGGTGCACCTGTGTAATGATCATGCGGTTTTATCAACTTCTTGATATGCCACACCTGTCAGGTGGATGGATTATCTTGGCAAAGGAGAAATGCTCACTAACAGGGATGTAAACAAATGTGTGCACAACATTTGAGAGAAATAAGCTTTTTGTGCATATGGAACATTTCTGGGATCTTTTATTTCAGCTCATGAAACATGGGACCAACACTTTACATGTTGCGTTTATATTTTTTGTTCAGTATAGTTTATAAGCAGGCCTGTTGTAAAATAAATATAATTAGCCTATTGCTGTCATTTGTTGGGTATGGTAGGCACTAACCTTTCTTGGTAATTGCTGCAATATAATCTGTTCAAAACTTTTGTGAAGGTTTAAACCAGTTCGCAAGTGTTTTGTTTAATTCTGTTGAGCCATTTTCTTGCACCAAATTAAGTTCCAACTGCAATGTTGTGTTTGCCGCAACCTAATATCCTGCTCGTATTTTCCCTATAAACAATGGTTTGACCTACTTTTATATATTAACCTAATAAAGTTTAGAAACCTTTGTGAAAGTTTGGTGTGGTGTGGCTTTTATACTGCAGGCTTATGATATGAAGGCAGTGAGCATCGGCGCTCCAACTGACTCCGACAGTTGAACTTGAGGTGAGGAAGAATGTTTTAGGCCTACCAGAGTTACTCCTATAATCTAACAATATAATGCTTATCTTTATTCAAAATATTAGGATCGAAAATTAACGAATTAGCCTCCTTCCGTACACCAATATCTGTATAACGTATACGCAGCCTATCTGACAAGGATGTCTGCCATCATATCTCGCTCTGGGGCTAGGCCTAAGCTTCTCTTCCTTTACATATATTTTTTATATTAATAATCATAGTGGACTCCTAAGCCTATAGGCCTATGCATGAAATGCCCTGATGCATGTGTTTAGTGCTCAAATCTCCGACAGCTGAGCTGTGAGGTGGACAATTGTTTCAGGAAAATAAAAAAAACAATAAAACAAAAAGGCTATAAAGCTTTGCATATGCTACACATCGAAACACAAGGGATAGTGTTTCTGTAATTTATTATAGGCTGTTTAAGGAAACCTACACCATCAGTCAAAAGTTTGGAAACAACTACTCATTCAAGGGTTTTACATTATTTTTACAATTTTCTACATTGTTGAATAATAGTGAAGACATCAGAACTATGAAATAACACATATGGAATCATGTAGTAACCAAAAAAAGTGTTAAACAAATCAAAATATATTTTATATTTGAGATTCTTCAAATAGCCACCCTTTGCCTTGATGACAGCTTTGCACACTCTTGGCATTCTCTCAACCAGCTTCATGAGGTAGTCACCTGGAATGCATTTCAATTAACAGGTGTGCCTTCTTAAAAGTTAATTTGTGCAATTTCTTTCCTTCTTAATGCGTTTGAGCATATCAGTTGTATTGTGACAAGGTATACAGAAGATAGCCCTATTTGGTAAAAGACCAAATCCATATTATGGCAAGAACAGCTCAAATAAGCAAAGAGAAACGACAGTCCATCATTAATTTAAGACATGAAGGTCAGTCAATACGGAACATTTCAAGAACTTTGAACGTTTCTTCAAGTGCAGTCGCAAAAACCATCAAGCGCTATGATGAAACTGGCTCTCATAAGGACCGCCACAGGAATGGAAGACCCAGAGTTACCTCTGCTGCAGAGGATAAGTTCATTAGAGTTACCAGCCTCAGAAATTGCAGCCCAAATAAATGCTTTAGAGTTCAAGTAACAGACACATCAACATCAACTGTTCAGAGGAGACTATGTGAATCAGGCCTTCATGGTCGAATTGCTGCAAAAGAAACCACTACTAAAAGGACACCAATAAGAAGAGACTTGCTTGGGCCAAGAAACACGAGCAATGGACACTAGACCGGTAGAAATGTCCAAATTGTCCAAATTGTCTTTGTGAGACGCGGTGTGGGTGAACGGATGATCTCCGCATGTGTATTTCCCACCGTAAAGCATGGAGGAGGTGGTGTTATGGTGTGCTTTGCTGGTGACACGGTCTGTGATTTATTTAGAATTCAAGGCATACTTAACCAGCATGGCTACCACAGCATTCTGCAGTGATACGCCATCGCATCTGGTTTGGGCTTAGTGGGGCTATCATTTGTTTTTCAACAGGACAATGACCCAACACCCCTCCAGGCTGTGTAAGGGCTATTTTACCAAGATGGAGAGTGATGAGTGCTTGGCCTCCACAATCCCCCGACCTCAACCCAATTGAGATGGTTTGGGATGAGTTGGACCGCAGAGTGAAGGAAAAGCAGACAACATGTGCTCAGCATATGTGGGAACTCCTTCAAGACTATTGGAAAAACATTCCAGGTGAAGCTGGTTGAGAGAATGCCAAGAGTGTGCAAAGCTGTCATCAAGGCAAAGGGTGGCTATTTGAAGAATCTCAAATATAAAATATATTTTGATTTGTTTAACACTTCTTTGGTTACTACATGATTCCATATGTGTTATTTCATAGTTTGTACAATGTAGAAAATAGTAAAACATTAAGAAAAACCCTTGAATGAGTAGGTGTGTCCAAACTTTTGACTGGTAGTGTAAATGTGGCTCATTTGGCCAATATCCCTTGGTGCTGGCTGCGTGGGTGGACGCCCTAATGGTTTATGCACCCAAAGCATATGGATGACCGGTAAATTTCTCAAATGTCCGTTAAATTAAAATGTTCCCGGTCTCTTGGCCGGTGCCAGATTTTCCTAACGGAAACCCTGGCGCACACGCACACACACTGCTCAGTGTGTGTGTGTGTGTGCGGTGGCTGGCTGTTGACTGGCTGCCTGGTCCATCTCGTTTCTCATCCTAACGAGAGAGAGAGAGGACAGAACTCAGACGTAACCGCAGGGCCACATATGCTACATAGAGATACTATAGTAATAGTATAGAGCAGAGAGCTGGCTAATAGAACTCTGTCCCCCGAGTTCAGTTCAGTTCAGTGGACACCTTTCGATTAGAAAGTGTTTCACGGCTGGAGCACCAGGGAAAGGTGACAGTTGATGTGAATAACAATTTCAATTAAAACATCAAACAGCTGAGGTAAAATGTGGGTCACACCTTACTTACACCCCCCGGGTATAAGTAAGGTGGTATGACCCTGTTGCTACCTGTGCACTGCCTTTAAAAGACCTTGGGTCTTGTAAAGGGAATGAATGACTTGGTGTGTGAGAGGGAATGAATGAATAGTAAGTGTGAGTGAGTGACTGAGTGAGTGATTGATTGAGAGTAAGTGAGTGAGTGTGTGAGTGTAAGAGAGTAGAGTAGAGACCCTTACATTTCTGAAGTCCAGTGTTCATCTGCGTGTGGGAAAGAAGCTGGAGGGAGAGGTCACCTGGCCCTGGCAGGCAGGCCAGCATTTCACACAGACACTAATGCAACATGGGACACTTGTTGCTACTCACACTGCAGAGAGAGAGGAGGAGAGGGAGGAAGAGAGAGGACAGGAGAGAGGTCAGAACTCAGACATAACCGCAGGGCCACATATGCTACATAGAGATACTATAGTAATAGTATAGAGCAGAGAGCTGGCTAATAGAACTATGTCCCCCGAGTTCAGTTCAGAGGACACATAGTTACCTTTCGATTAGAAAGTGTTTCACACCTGGAGCGCCAGATAAAAAAGGTGAAATTTTATGTGAATAACAATTTAAATTAAAACATAAAACAGCCAAGTTAAAACGTGGGGCAGACTCTACCCCCATGTCAGAGTCAACCCCGCACCCCCCTCAAAACAAGTAAAATCGCAACAAAAGCATCAGCACCCTTCTATAACATTCTATTTACATAATTGTTTTAGATTTGGTTGTAAAAAAGCAAACTTCTCCTTTAATTACTCTTGTGTGCATATGAAGTCCACTCACAAAGAACCCACTCCAGAGAGCAATAGTAGGAACATGGCAGTAAGTACAGTGAGGGAAGAAAGTATTTGATCCCCTGCTGATTTTGTACGTTTGCCCACTGACAAAGACATGATCAGTCTATAATTTTAAATGGTAGGTTTATTTGAACAGTGAGAGACAGAATAACAACAAATAAATCCAGAAAAACACATGTCAAAAATGTTATAAATTGATTTGCATTTTAATGAGGGAAATAAGTATTTGACCCCTCTGCAAAACATGACTTAGTACTTGGTGGCAAAACCCTTGCAGGCAATCACAGAGGTCAGACGTTTCTTGTAGTTGGCCACCAGGTTTGCACACATCTCAGGAGGGATTTTGTCCCACTCCTCTTTGCAGATCTTCTCCAAGTCATTAAGGTTTCGAGCCTGACGTTTGGCAACTCGAACCTTCAGCTCCCTCCACAGATTTTCTATGGGATTAAGGTCTGGAGACTGGCTAGGCCACTCCAGGACCTTAATGTGCTCCTTCTTGAGCCACTCCTTTGTTGCCTTGGCCGTGTGTTTTGGGTCATTGTCATGCTGGAATACCCATCCACGACCCATTTTCAATGCCCTGGCTGAGGGAAGGAGGTTCTCACCCAAGATTTGACGGTACATGGCCCCGTCCATTGTCCCTTTGATGCGGTGAAGTTGTCCTGTCCACTTAGCAGAAAAACACCCCCAAAGCATAATGTTTCCACCTCCATGTTTGACGGTGGGGATGGTGTTCTTGGGGTCATAGGCAGCATTCCTCCTCCTCCAAACATGGCGAGTTGAGTTGATGCCAAAGAGCTCCATTTTGGTCTCATCTGACCACAACACTTTCACCCAGTTCTCCTCTGAATCATTCAGATGTTCATTGGCAAACTTCAGACGGGCCTGTATATGTGCTTTCTTGAGCAGGGGGAACTTGCGGGCGCTGCAGGATTTCAGTCCTTCACGGCGTAGTGTATTACCAATTGTTTTCTTGGTGACTATGGTCCCAGCTGCCTTGAGATCATTGACAAGATCCTCCCGTGTAGTTCTGGGCTGATTCCTCACCGTTCTCATGATCATTGCAACTCCACAAGGTGAGATCTTGCATGGAGCCCCAGGCCGAGGGAGATTGACAGTTCTTTTGTGTTTCTTCCATTTGCGAATAATCGCACCAACTGTTGTCACCTTCTCACCAAGCTGCTTGGCGATGGTCTTGTAGCCCATTCCAGCCTTGTGTAGGTCTACAATCTTGTCCCTGACATCCTTGGAGAGCTCTTTGGTCTTGGCCATGGTGGAGAGTTTGGAATCTGATTGATTGATTGCTTCTGTGGACAGGTGTCTTTTATACAGGTAACAAACTGAGATTAGGAGCAATCCCTTTAAGAGTGTGCTCCTAATCTCAGCTCGTTACCTGTATAAAAAGACACCTGGGAGCCAGAAATCTTTCTGTTTGAGAGGGGGTCAAATACTTATTTCCCTCATTAAAATGCAAATCAATTTATATCATTTTTGACATGCGTTTTTCTGGATTTATTTGTTGTTATTCTGTCTCAGTGTTCAAATAAACCTACCATTAAAATTATAGACTGATCATTTCTTTGTCAGTGGGCAAACGTACAAAATCAGCAGGGGATCAAATACTTTTTTCCCCTCACTGTAACAGATCAATACTTTGGTCCCCAACAAGGCCTCAAGAGGCAACAGCCACAACATGACTACATTTAGGGGATATCAAACAATGGAGTAGAGAGACTGTATTAAATGAAATAAATAACAAGGTACTTTAATAAATGAGAGGCTGTGTGTGTGTGCGTGTGTGAGAGAGGTTGCCACTGAGTAGCATAAGAGGTAACAGCAGCAGCAGAGAGAGAACAGCTTTAATTGCAGTCTGCTTCACTTAGTTACAGTATTCAAAACACCACAGATGCTTGCACTGAAGAACAGTCAGGGAGCAAATGAAGTCGACAGTGTGTTGCCCCGTGCCCTTCTCCTTTGCTGCCATGTGGCATCAGAACTAACACCAGAGCACAGACAAACACACACACACCGCGTTGTTATGAGGAAGGAAATTACCCACAAACAACCTTGGCATGTCCGTCTGCCGCAGGGTGGCGGCTTAAAAAGTGCCTGTCCCCCGTAGAAGGGGGAGAGAGGGGAGGGGGGGTGAGATGAACTCCCTTTAAAAACACAGGAGCTGAAAAAGGTCAGGATGACAGCTCATTTAAATCCTCCCAGCAAGGGGAAAGAAAACAAGCCTTAATGAAGCTGGCAGTTACAGAGACACAGAGAGAGAGATACCGGAGACTGAGCTGTCTGTGCTGCACCTTGGGGTCTCGGGGGGTTTGTGGCCGGGGAGGGAGGCTAGAGGTAACATGGCGGGTGGCTGGAGGGGGCGGCTTGGGGAGGACAGGTAGGGGCTGTGGAAGGGCAGTTAGGGCTGGGGAAAGCTTGACGGGGGGAGTGGGCGGTAGAGGGAGTGCACTTTTCACACCACCAGACAGATCTGAGGATTTGCTGCTGTTCCGTTCTGTGTGGCCAGGGGTGATGCTGCGTCATCCTCCCCCCTCCTCCTCCTCCTCCTTCAGTCCTGCACTCTGCTTCCTGATTTACAGCCTGACCAATGGTCAGCCATATGGCAGCAATCCCTGCCCTCGATTCAACGTGTCTCCACGCATTAACTTTAATTGGCCTGATAGGTTGGTTTTTCCTCCCTGTAAGGATTTGAGGAATAGAAGGATTTCAGCACCGGTCTTAAATGCTGCAAGGTACATTTTCCCGCCTTTGTGCCGGTAAAAAAAAGTATGTATTTTTCGCTTTTCATTCATTCATCTTAGTGACAACGTTTCTTTACAAGGATAACATTAATATTTTCAAGAACACAAAAGGCATTGGGATGGAGGTAGTCAACCTCACATCAAATGTAGACGTGTGGTTGCGGAGGTGTTTCAAGACGAATATAGATAGACGAGGATGGGAGGGTTCTCAGTCAATGCAAGATCCCAATTTTCTACTGGTTTGTTGCATACACACCCCGTACATTTACATTTTAGTAATTTAGCAGACGCTCTTATCCAGAGCGACTTACAGTTAGTGAGTGCATACATTTCCATACTGGCCCCCCGTGGGAATCGAACCCACAACTCTGGCGTTGCAAACGCCATGCTCTACCAACTGAGCTACACGGGACTATAGGCTTGACATTAACTTTTTTGCCACTTGTTCAGACAAGTAGGACAGATTTTTTACTCAAATCACTTTTTTACTCAAGTCGCAAAAAAAAAGTCTAACACCATGGGCCAAAAACGTGACTGAACATTTTGCTGTATGATGCAAGGAACCACTTCACAAAATAAAATGCACTTCATATGTATATTTTGTATTCTACTCAAGGCCTATCCTATTTAACTATTGCGGTACATATACTATTCTATCCTACGTGTACACACACACACACAGCTCCTCCTAATATTTCTATATTTCTTAATTCCATTCTTTAACTTTTTAGATTTGCGTGTATTGTTTGATATTATTGCACTGTTGGAGCTAGGAACACAAGCATTTCACTACACCCGCAATAACTTCTGCTAAATATGTGTATGCGACCAATATAATTAGATTTGTACCACCAGAGGGCATCTTTGAGCACATCTACTGAATTTTTCTTTATTTTTTAAATATTTTTTTTAGAGGGTAGATCAGCTTTAATATTGCAGATATGTTGTAACTTCCATCAATGTAATTGTCTGCATCATTTCCAATCCCACATGTTTTTTTCCCCACATATATACACTTGTCCTTGTTTTTGAAAGAAAAGCAATTTTTTGGTCATTAAAATAACATCACATTGATCCGAAATACAGTGTAGACATCGTTAATGTTGTAAATGGCTATTGTAGCTGGAAAAGGCTGACTTTTAATGGAATATCTACATAGGGGTACAGAGGCCCATTATCAGCAACCATCAGTCCTGTGTTCCAATGGCACGTTGTGTTTGCTAATCCAAGTTTATAATTTTAAAAGGCTAATTGATCATTAGAAAACCCTTTTGCAATGATTTTAGCACAGCTGAAAACTGTTGTGCTGATTAAAGAAGCAATAAAACTGGCCTTCTTGAGACTAGTTGAGTATCTGGAGCATCAGCAATTGTGGGTTCGATTAGAGCAGTGGTCACCAAACTACGGCCCGCGGGCCGGATACGGCCCGTCAGCACATTTGGCCCGGCCCTCTGAACAATACCAGAGACGCTATCGGATTTTTTTCCTATTTGGCCTCCAGAAAAAAAATCCTAGGCCCGGCCCTGTCAAAGAGAGAACGGAATAATGGCGAAAAGGTTAGGTAAGAGAAAAATTGATTCAGAATGCAGGGTATTTAACCTGCAGTGGACAAACGATTATTTTTTTGTTCAATGCAAAGAAAAGGCTGTTTGTCTCATCTGTCAAGAGACGGTGGCGGTATTCAAAGAATACAATCTTCGCCGACACTATGAATCCCGTCACAAAGACAAGTACGATAGCTTGCAAGGCCAAATACGAGCAGACAAACTCTCAAAGCTAAAAAGTGGACTACTATCTCAGCAGAATACATTTGTACGCCAAGCTCAGCTGAACCAGGCATCCGTTCGGGCCAGCTTTCGGGTTGCTAAACTGATAGCAAGCAGCGGTAAGCCTTTCACTGACGGAGAGTTTGTTAAGAAATGTATGGATGCTGTCGCGGAGGAGGTGTGTCCCGAGAAGAAAGATGCATTTAATGCCGTAAGTCTGTCGGCGAGTACAATCACCAGACGCGTTGAAGAAATCGGGAGTAATGTATATGCCCAGCTGCAGCAGAAGACGAAAGAATTTGACTTTTTTCATTAGCACTGGATGAGAGCACGGACGTGCAAGACACAGCGCAACTGCTCATTTTTATTCGTGGAGTTAGCGCAAACTTTGAGATATGCGAGAGCTGGCAGCCCTCCAAAGTCTCAAAGGGACTACAACGGGAGAGGATATTTTTGACAAAGTGTGCCAAACCATGGAGAAGTTGGACCTGGACTGGTCAAAGCTAGCTAGCATCACGACTGACGGGGCTCCTAGCATGGTAGGCGAAACTCGCGGTCTAATAGGACGCATGAACCGGGAGTTGGAAAAAGGGGTCTCACCGCCCCGCTCACGAGTCCACTGCCTAATTCACCAGCAAGCACTGTGCTGCAAAGTGTTGACGTGGGATTCTGTAATGAAGGTTGTGGTGTCGTGCATAAACTTCATCAGAGCAAAGGGACTTAAACACAGGCAGTTCCAAGAATTCCTGTCTGAACTGGAGTCTACGCACGGAGATGTGCTGTACTACACAGAGGTCCGATGGCTGAGCCGGGGCAGAGTTTTGAGGCGTTTTTACGAGCTGCTACCCGAAATTAACGCATTTCTTCATTTAAAAGACAAAACGGTCCCAGAGCTGATCGACCCAGAATGGAAATGGCACCTCGCATTTTTAACAGACGTGACAGAAATACTTAACAGCCTTAACTTGCAGCTACAAGGCGAGGGGAAACTCATTTGCGACATGTATTCACACATAAAAGCATTTGAGGTGAAATTAGCGCTGCTTTTGGAACAAGTGAAAAGCGCAACTTCGTCCATCTTCCTGCTACCCAAAACCTGTCGACAGAGAACCCAGCGGTCCCGTTCCCAGCTGAAAAGTGCGTGGAAGCACTGGAAATGCTGAAGGCGGAGTTCGGTGTGCGATTCAGTGAACTACATGTTCATGCAAAAGAAATCCGTCTTTTTCAGAACCCCTTTGTTGCCGACATTGATGAAGCCCAGCCTTCATATCAGTTTGAGTTGGCTGAGTTACAGAACTGTGATGTTCTGAAAGACGCATTCAAGCCCAACAGTCTCATTGACTTCTATGCCGCCCTCCCAAACGACACATATCCAAACATCAAAAAACACGCAATGAAAATGTCCACAGTTTTTGGCAGCACGTATATCTGCGAGAGAACCTTTTCTCGCATGAAACTGCTGAAAACTCCGATGAGATCAAGATTGACAGATGAACATTTGCATCAGTGCTTGAGACTGGCTGTAACTAGAATGGAACCTGATATTCAACTTCTCACCAGCCAGATGCAGGCCCACAGTTCACACTGATGAACATACATAGGTAAGCTCACTTTTCTGACTTGAATGAGTCATTCTGAGCATAAACAAATATAATCATAATAAAATCTACTGGGATAAAATCCATCTTTACAACCATACTGGTAGTGAAATGTATTGTGCTGTGTAGGTGCTGTATCACTTAGTTCAGTTTCTCAACCTGCTTCCTTTGTGGTTTTCACAGGGAAGTTGATGAGAGAGAGCTGCAAACAGCGGTGTCTACAAGCCTACTGGAACCTACAAAAGGATTATAAGGAAGGAACACAAGAACTTTAAGAGACTGCTCATATGTGTCAGAGAGATTCTGCTCTGACAACTGAGCTGAACTTTTATCTGTTAAGATTGTGCATGGCACAACAGAAAGTTAATGTTCCATGGCTTTTTTTTCTATGAAGAACCCAGAGAGAGTTATTTAGTTATTATTTATTTCATAAATAGTGTTATTTATTTCCTGTTTTTTCTGTGAAGAACTCAGAGGGTTATTTAGTTATTATTTATTTCATTAATAGTGTTATTATTTGTTTCCTGACTTTTTTTCTGTAAAGAACCTGGAAAGGGTTATTTGGTTATGTGTGGCTTTCTGGAAAACAATAAATTTTTTAAGCTCCCCTACGATCGTCACACTTTTTCTGTTACAAACTGACACCGGCCCCCCATCAGAGAAGGGAAAAGTTGTGGCCCTCACAGGAAAAAGTTTGGGGACCCCTGGATTAGAGGATCAAAATGGCCAGAAACAAATAACTTTCTTCTGAAACTCGTCAGTCTATTCTTGTTCTGAGAAATGAAGGCTTTTCCATGTGAGAAATTGCCAAGAAACTTAAGATCTCGTACAACGCTGTGTGCTACTCCCTTCACAGAACAGCGCAAACTGGCTCTAACCAGAATAGAAAGAGGAGTGGGAGGCCAAGGTGCACAACTGAGCAAGAGGACAAATACATTACAGTGTCTAGTTTGAGAAACAGACGCCTCACAGGTCCTCAACTGGCAGTTTCATTAAATAGTACCCGCAAAATACCAGTCTCAACGTCAACAGTGAAGAGGCGACTCCGGGATGCTGACCTTCTAGGCAGAGTTGCAAAGAAAAAGCCATATCTCAGACTGGCCAATAAAAATAAAAGATTAAGATGGGCAGTCAGATATGGCTTTTCCTTTGCAACTCTGCCTAGAAGGTCAGCATCCCAGAGTCGCCTCTTCACTGCGCCATCAACGTGCGTATATTCAGTCAACATACATACTTTACAGTAAGAATATAACATAACATTTTAGTTTCTTACAATAAAAACATTAGTGTAACTACAGTTGTAGTAAGTAATAGGCTACAGTCCAGTTTCAGCTTCATCTGACGAAGTAGAAACAAAATAATTGGTATTTTTCCAGGTGTGCGCGGGACACAGAGGAAGAGCAATTCTTACACCATTGTTCTAAATTCAATTACCCTCTTCTTCATCCTCATTATTCAGTTAATTCAAATTCAATCGTGAAGTCAAGTGCACAATTATCAGTTTGTCTGGTTTCTATCACCCATTCATCAATTGCCGTCATTTATTTAGTGAGGAGAGAGACACACATTAGCGCCTGGGTACGAAGGCTTTACACCGAACCCAAATTACGGTACCAAGATGGCGTAGTAGTGCGGTCGTGTATTCTGTTGTGTCCTCGTGTAAATAGCCTGTTTTTTTGTTTTTTTGTCTCGTATATATTTCTCTCTCACTTTCCATCCTTTAACTAAATATACTTTCCTGCAACCCGCCTCACCTAATGTGGAACGGATTCTATTATTTCTTTATTTTTATCAAGAACCTATGGCTGAAACTAGCCAGCTACTTGCTATTAGCCAGCGTTAGCGGTCTTCACCACTGTCCGTGGACCTTAACACCGGACCATCGCAACTAGCTAGCTGCAACCGAATGGCTGTTGTTGGCTAATCACCACTGTCCCGACGTACCAGTTAACCTTGAGCTAGCCTCGAGCCAGGCCAATCTCCCGGCTATCTACCCCCCTCTGTCAACCGGACGGGACCTCCTAGTGTCGACACGGAGCCCCGCCGATCCATCCCGACTGGTCTGCCGATGTAGTCGTCTGATGTGGTTTCAACAGGCTTCCTGTTGCGACGACCACGAAGATCCATCTGCTAGCTCCGGCCCGCTAGCACGCGCAATCAACAGCCGTGCCTCCTGCTCGCCTGTGCTGTAGCAGCCTACGAACTGCTCCCGGACTTACTTATTGCTGTTCACTGGACCTTACGATCACTCAGCTATACAGCTAATGCCTGCTGGACTGTTCCTTTACACGGTACCCCATCCTGTTTATCTGTTAAGCCTCAGCCCAAACTTTCGTCGCCATTACCAGCTGTTGTCTTAGCCCTCTCGAATAACACCTGTGATTGCGTTATGCCTCTATCCCATGTCAATATGCCTAGCCTATTGCTGTTTGGGTTAGTTCCTATTATACAATTTCACTGTAGACCCCCCAGTCCCGCTCAACCAGCCTCAGCGAGCTCCTTTGTCCCACCCCCCATACACGCTGAGACCGGCTCAATCGGTACCTCCAGTGAAGTGATCTCTTTATAGTTACCCAATGCTTAGGTGTACCTCCACTGTACTCATATCCTTCCATATCCTTGTCTGTACATAATGCCCTGAATCTATTCTACAACGCCCGGAAATCTGCCCCTTTTATTCTCTGTACCCAACGCACTTGAAGACCAGTTCTTAAAGCCTTTAGCCGTATCCTTATTCTATTCCTCCTCTGTTCCTCTGGTGATGTAGATGTTAACCCAGGCCCTGTAGCCCCCAGTATCACTCCTACCCCCCAGGCGCTATCATTTGTTGACTTCTGTAACCGTAAAAACCTTGGTTTTTTCCCCCATCTAGATAGAACTGCCAAAGGGGGCGGAGTTGCAATTTACTGCAGAGCTCTATCATACTATCCAGATCTGTGCCCAAACAGTTTGAGCTTCTACTTCTAAAAATCCACCTTTCCAGAAATAAGTCTCTCACAGTTGTGCCCTGGACACCATATGTGAATTGGTTGCCCCCAATCTATCCTCAGAGTTCGTACTGCTTGGTGACCTAAACAGGGATATGCTTAACACCCCGGCCGTCCTACAATCTAAACTAGATGCCCTCAATCTCACACAAATTATCAAGGAACCTACCAGGTACAACCCTAATTCCGTAAACATGGACACCCTCATAGACATCATCCTGACTAATTTACCTTCTAAATACACCTCCGCTGTCTTCAACCAGGATCTCAGCGATCACTGCCTTATTGCCTGCGTCCGTAACGGGTCCGCGGTCAAACGACCACCCCTCATTACTGTCAAACGCTCCCTAAAACACTTCAGCGAGCAGGCCTTTCTAATTGATCTGGCCCGGGTATCCTGGATGGATATTGACCTCATTCCATCAGTAGAGGATGCCTGGATGTTCTTCAAAAGTGCTTTCCTCTCCATCTTAAATAAGCATACCCCATTCAAAAAATTCAGAACTAAGAACAGATATAGCTCCTGGTTCACCCCAGACTTGACTGCCCTTGACCAGCACAAAAACATCCTGTGGCGTACTGCATTAGCATCGAACAGCCCCCGCAATATGCAACTTTTCAGGGAAGTCAGGAACCAATATACACAATCAGTTAGGAAACCAAAGGCTAGCTTTTTCAAACAGAAATTTGCATCCTGTAGCATTAACTCCAAAAAGTTTTGGGACACTGTAAAGTCCATGGAGAATAAGCGCACCTCCTCCCAGCTACCCACTGCACCGAGGCTAGGAAACACTGTCACCACCGATAAATCTACAATAAATCGAGAATTTCAGTAAGCATTTTGCTACGGCTGGCCATGCTTTCCACCTGGCTACCCCTACCCCGGCCACCAGCTCTGCAACTTGCCCACGATGTCATTTACAAAATAGCTTCCAACACTCTACTCAGCAAATTGGATGTCGTTTATCACAGTGCCATCTTTTTTGTCACCAAAGCCCCAAATACTACCCACCATTGTGACCTGTATGCTCTCGTTGGCTGGCCCTCACTACATATTCGTCGCCAAACCCACTGGCTCCAGGTCATCTATAAATCACTTCTAGGCAAATCCCTGCCTTATCTTAGATCATTGGTCACCATAGCAACTCCCACCCGTAGTATGCGTTCCAGCAGGTATATCTCACTGGTCATCCCCAAAGCCAACACCTCCTTTGGCCGCCATTCCTTCCAGTTCTCTGCTGCAAATGACTGGAACGAACTGCAAAAATCTCTGAAGCTGGAGACTCTTATCTCCCTCATTAACTTTAAGCGTCAGTTGTCAGAGCAGCTTACCGATCACTGCACCTGTACACAGCCCATCTGTAATTAGCCCACGCGTAATTAGCCAACCCAACTACCTCATCCCCATATTGTTATTTTGCTCACTTGCACCCCAGTATCTCTATTTGCACATCATCTTCTGCACATCATTCACTCCAGCGTTAATACTAAAATTGTAATTATTTTGCACTATGGCCTATTTATTGCTTTACCTCCATAACTTACTACTGTATATAGATTTTCAAATTGTGTTTTTTGACTGTACGTTTTGTTTATTCCATATGTAACTCTGTTGTTGATTTTATTGCACTGCTTTGCTTTATCTTGGCCAGGTCGCAGTTGTAAATGAGAACTTGTTCTCAACTGGCTTACCTGGTTAAGTAAAAAATAAAATATAAGAAATTATAAATCGGCATTCTAACTCCCCCTTCCGGTGACGCAATGTACCGTACTATACCATAATGCACCTCAATGCGCCACAGCATAACCTCAAATTTCTTATTTAGGAACCACTGTAGGTAACAGACATTTTTATTAGATGTTCTTTCATTTTAGTCACTTAGCGAACGCTCTTATCCAGAGCGACATACAGTTAGTGCATTCATCTTAAGATAGCTAGGTGGGACAAGCACAGATCACAATCAAAGTAAATACATTTTTCCTCAATAGAGTAGCTACACTACATGACCAAAAGTATGTGGACACCTGCTTGTCGAACATCTCATTCCAAAATCATGGGCATTAATATGGAGTTGGCCCCCCCTTTGCTGCTATAACAGCCTCCACTCTTCTGGGAAGGCTTTCCACTAGATGTTGGAACATTGCTGCGGGGACTTCATTCCATTCAGCCACAAGAGCATTAGTGTGGTCGGCACTGATGTTGGGCGATTAGGCCTGGCTCGCAGTCGGGATTCCAATTAATCCCAAAGCTGTTCAATAGGGTTGAGGTCAGGGCTCTGTGCAGGCTAGTCAAGTTCTTCCACACCGATCTCGACAAACCATTTCTGTATGGACATCGCTTTGTGCACGGGGGGGATTGTCATGCTGAAACAGGAAAGGTTGCCACAAAGTTGGAAGCACAGAATAGTCTAGAAGTCATTGTATGCTGTAGCGTTAAGATTTCCCTTCAATGGAACTGAGGGGCCTAGCCCGAACCATGAAAAACAGCCCCAGATCATTATTCCTACTCCAGCAAACTTCACAGTTGGCACTATGCATTGGGGCAGGTAGCGTTCTCCTGGCATCCGCCAAACCCAGATTAGTCCGTTGGACTGCCAGAGGGTGAAGCGGGATTCATCACTCCAGAGAACGCGTTTCCCCTGCTCCAGAGTCCAATGGCGGTGAGCGTTAACCCACTCCAGCCGATGCTTGGCATTGCGCATGGTGATCTTAGGCTTGTGTGCGGCTGCTCGGCCGGTCAAGTGCGAGTGTTAGGTCCTCCGGGAGTGGGGGGTGCTGTGGGATTATTTAAATACTATTAAGAGGTATGGTTTCAGATGTTTTCGGAAAATGGGCAGGGACTCTTTGGGGTGCCAGGACAGAGAAGAGCTTGTGCTGGGCTGAGCAGGAGCTGTCCTCCCATAGGGGTGGGAGGGCCAAGAGGTGGCAGAACAGAGTACTCAGGTTGGGGTGTAGGGTTTGAGCATAGCCTGAAGGTAGGGAGGGGCAGCTCCTCTTGCTGCTCTGTAGGCAAGTACCATGGTCTTGTAGTGGATGAGAGCTTTCGACTGGAAGCCAGTGGAGTGTGCGGAGGAGTGGGGTGACATGGGAGAATTAGTGAAGGTTGAACACCAGGCAGGCTGCAGCGTTTTCTAGATACGTTGCAGGGGTTTGATGGTACAAGCGGGAGCCCAGCCAACAGCGAGTTGCAGTAGTCCAGACGGGAGATGACAAGTGCCTGGATTAGGACCTGCACAGCTTCCAGTGTGAAGAAGGGTCGTACTCTACAGATGTTGTAGAGCATGAACCTGCAGGAGCGAAGGTCTCCAGAGATGTTCTGGAGGAGGGGATGGGGACGAGTGGGCAGGTTGCCGGCCAGACCTCACTAGTTACAGGTTTTCATCTGGAGAAAGAGGTCAAGGCGTAGGGTAGTTCTGTGTGAGTGGGACCAGTGGACTCAATAGGCTGAGTGAATGAGGAGCGGATGTTGTCGACCTTCTTTTCAAAGTGGTTGACAAAGTCGTCCGCTGAAGAGGGAGGAGGGAGGGGGTGGAGGATTAAGTAGGGAGGAGAAGGTTGAAAAGAGTTTCCTTGGGTTAGAGGCAGAAGCTTGAAATTCAGTGATAGAAATTGGCTTTAGCAGCAGATGGAGGAAGAGAAGGTAGAGATGAGGGAGTGAAAGGATGTTTTGGTATTTGGTATTTTATTAGGATCTCCATTAGCTGTTGCAAAAGCAGCAGCTACTCTTCCTGGGGTCCACACAAAACATGACATAATACATAACATTAATAGACAAGAACAGCTCAAGGAGAGAACTACTTACATAAAAAAAAGGCACACATAGCCTACATGTCAATACATACACACAAACTAACTAGGTCAAATAGGGGAGAGGTGTTGTGCCGTGAGGTGTTGCTTTATCTGTTTTTTGAAACCAGGTTTGCTGTTTATTTTAGCAATATGAGATGGAACGGAGTTCCATGCAATAGTGGCTCTACATAATACTGTACGCTTTCTTAAATTTGTTCTGGATTTGGGGACCGTGAAAAGACCCCTGGTGGCATGTCTGGTGGGGTAAGTGTGTGTGTCAGAGGTGTGTGTAAGTTGACTACACAAACAATTTGGGATTTTCAACACAATGTTTCTTATAAAAATAAGAAGTGACACAGTCAGTCTCTCCTCAACTCTTAGCCAAGAGAGACTGGCATGCACAGTATTTATATCAGCCCTCTGATTACAATGAAGAGCAAGACATGCTGCTCTGTTTTGGGCCAGCTGCAGCTTAACTAGGTCTTTCCTTGCAGCACTGGACCACACGACTGGACAATAATCAAGATTAGACAAAACTAGAACCTGCAGAACTTGCTGTTTGGAGTGTGGTGTCAAAAACGCAGAGCATCTCTTTATTACGGACAGACCTCTCCCCATCTTTACAACCATTGAATCTATATGTTTTGACCATGATAGTTTACAATCTAAAAAGTAACGGCAAGTAATTTAGTCTCCTCAACTTGTTCCACAGCCACACCATTCATTACCAGATTCAGCTGAGGTCTAGAACTTAGGGAATGATTTGTACCAAATACAATGCTCTTTTAGAGATGTTCAGGACCAGTTTATTAGTGGCCACCCATTCCAAAACAGACTGCAACTCTTTATTAAGGGTTTCAGTGACTTCATTAGCTGTGGTTGCTGATGGTATATGGTTGAATCATCAGCATACATGGACACACATGCTTTGTTTAACGCCAGTGGCAGGTCATTGGTAAAAATAGAAAAGAGTAGAGGGCCTAGAGAGCTGCCCTGTGGTAGGCCACACTTTACATGTTTGACATTAGAGAAGCTTCCATTAAAGAAAACCATTTGAGTTCTATTAGATAGATAGCTCTGAATCCACTATATGGCAGAGGTTGAAAAGCCATAACATATACGTTTTTTCAACAACAGGTTATGGTCCATAATATCGAAGGCTGCACTGAAATCTAACAGTACAGCTCCCACAATATTCTTATTATACATTTCTTTCAACCAATCATCAGTCATTTGTGTCAGTGCAGTACATGTTGATTGCCCTTCCTTATAAGCATGCTGAAAGTCTGATGTTAGGTCCTCCGGAAGTTTAGTTTTCCTCCATTTACGCTCAGCTGCCCGCAGCCCTGTTCTTTAAGCTAGCAATGAGTCACTTAGCCACGGAGCAGCAGGGAAGGACCGGGAGGAAAGGGGACAGTGTGAGTCGTTGGATGCGGAAAGGGAGGATAATAGGGTCGAAGAGGCAGAATGAGGAAACAGGAGGGAGAAGGATTTAGCAGAAGGGAGAGATGATAGGATAGAAGAGGAGAAAGTCGTGGGAGTGAGAGGGCGAAGATTGCAACGACGCATGATAATCTGGGTAGGGGCTGAGTGGCTAGGATTTGAGGATAGGGAGACAGAAAAGGAAATAAAAGTAGTGATCCAAGTCCTGGAGGTGGGTTGCCGTGAGATTAGTAGGCAAACAGCCTCCAGTAAAGATGAGGTCAAACGTATTGCCTGCCTTGTGAGTGGGAGGGGACTGGGAAAGGGTGAAGTCATAAGAAGCAAGGAGGGGAAAGAAAGAGTTGGAAATAAATTAATCGAAGGCAGACGTCGGGATGTTGAAGTCGCCCAGTACAAAGAGGTGTGAGCCATCGTCAGGAAATGAGCTTATCAAGGTGTCAAGCTCATTGATGAACTCTAAGGGCACCTGGTGGGCGATAGATGACAACAATGTTAAGCTTGAGTCGACAAGTGACAAGTGACAGCATAGAATTCAAAGGAGATGGACAGGTGAGTGAGAAAAAAAAAGAGAAAATCTCCACTTAGGAGAAATGAGCAGCCCTGTGCCACCACCGTGATGACCAGATGCTCTCGGACTATGCGAGAACACGTAGTCAGATGAAGAGAGAGCAGCTGGAGTAGCAGTGTTCTCTGGGGTGATCCATGTCTCAGTCATGGCCAAAAAGTCAAGGGACTGAAGGGTAGCATAGGCTGAGATCAACTCTGCATTCTTGACCGCAGATCGGCATTTCCAAACACTGCCGGAGACCAGGAATTCTTAAGGCTAAAATATTCCATTTTCAGAGGAGCTTGACAGCATAGGAGTTACTTGTCATTTAGGCTATTCTAAGAATATCTTTGAGAGGGGGGAACGTTGTCAGAAGTACTGAATAGAGGAGAATACCAGCGTTCCAACGGTGTCAGAATTATTTCTCAACACCTGAGCATTTGAGAGACGGTTTTACAACCGGAGTATGCAACATTGGTTTCATCAACTGTGCACCAGTGTCAACTGCATGTCAGCCATTTGCGGTTATACACGAGAGCTGGTGGAAAGTTTTTTAGTACAACGGAATGACAATTAAATTAATACATGCAACTAGCTACAGTGCCTTCAGAAAGTATTCAGAACCCTTGACCTTTTCCACTTTGTTACGTTACAGCCATATTCTAAAATTGACTAAATAAAACAATTTCCTCAGCAATCTACACACAATACCACATAATGACGAAGCAAAAACAGGTTAGACTTTTGCAAATGCATTAAACAAAAAACAGAAATACCATATTTACATAAGTATTCAGACCCTTTGCTATGAGACTCGACATTGAGCTCCGGTGCATCCTGTTTCCATTGATCATCCTTGAGATGTTTCTACAACTTCATTGGAGTCCACCTGTGGTAAATTCAATTGATTGGACATGATTTGGAAAGGCACACTGTCTATATAAGGTCCCACAGTTGACAGTGCATGTCAGAGCAAAAACCAAGCCATGAGGTCGAAGGAATTGTCCGAAGAGCTCCGAGACAGGATTGTGTCGAGGCACAGATCTGGGGAAGGGTACAAAAACATTTCTGCAGCATTGAAGGTCCCCAAGAACACAGCGGCCACAATAATTCTTAAATGGAAGAATTTTGAAACAAGCAAGACTCTTCCTACAGCTGGCCGCCTGGCCAAACTGAGCAATCGAGAGAGAAGGGCTTTGGTCAGGGAGGTGACCAAGAACCCGATGGTCAAGCTGACAGACCTCTGTGGAGATGGGAGAATCTTCCAGAAGGACAACCATCTCTGCATCATTCCACCAATCAGGCCTTTATGGTAGAGTGGCCAGATGGAAGCCACTCCTCAGTAAAAGGCACATGACAGCCCACTTTGAGTTTGCCAAAAGGCACCTGAAGACTCTCAGACCATGAGAAACAAGATTCTCTTGTCTGATGAAACCAAGATTGAACTCTTTGGCCTAAATGCCAAGCGTCACGTCTGGAGGAAACCTGGCACCATCCCTACGGTGAAGCATGGTGGTGGCAGCATCATGCTGTGGGGATGTTTTTCAGCGGCAGGGACTGGGAGACTAGTCAGGATCGAGGGAAAGATGAACGGAGCAAAGTAGAGAGAGATCCTTGATGAAAACCTGCTCCAGAGCTCCCAAGACCTCAGACTGGGGCGACGGTTCACCTTCCAACAGGACAACGACCCTAAGCACACAGCAAAGACAACGCAGGAGTGGCTTCGGGACAAGTCTCTCAATGTCCTTGAGTGGCCCAGCCAGAGCCCGGACTTCAACCCGACCCAACATCTCTGGAGAGACCTGAAAATAGCTGTGCAGCAACGCTCCCCATCCAACCTGACAGAGCTTGAGGATCTGCAGAGAAGAATGAGAGAAACTCCCCAAATACAGGTGTGCCAAGCTTGTAGCGTCATACCCAAGACGACTCAAGGCTGTAATCGCTGCCAAAGGTACTTCAAAGTACTGTTTAACGGGTCTGAATACTTATGGAATGTGATATTTCATTTTTCATCAAAAAACCTATTTGTTTGTCATTATGGGGTATTGTGTGTAGATTGATAAGGGGTGGTAAAAACAATTTAATCCGTTTTAGAAGAAGGCTGTAACGTAACAAAATGTGGAAAAAGTAAAAGGGGTCTGAATACTTTCTGAAGGCACTGTAAATAGTTAACTAGCGAGATTTTAAGCATAGTGTCGTTTTGCTGGTTATCTAGTTAGTCTGTTGTAGTCTTGGGCGGTATACCGTATTATACCGCATACCGGTGTATTTGGATATAGCCACGGGATGGTTTTACAACACCATTTAAACTATTTTTTTGATTATTAATTTTTTTGAATATTTGTAGCTACTTTTAAGTAAATACCTGCAGGGAACTTGTGCAATTCGTTAGAAGATAAAGAAGTGTGTTCTTCATTCCACGTCACAATTTTTCATTATGAAGTCTACCCTTAGTCCCCAGTCACTTGGTGTTTGTTTATAAGTACACAACGTCGAGAGACTGGAGCCTTTAGTAGCTAGTTAGCTAGATGGCTAAGTGGTTAGCTTCTTCCAAAATCAAGCTTTGCAAGGTAACAGCAGATAATCCCCCCCTTGATCAAGAGCCTTGATGTCTAATATTTGTTTTCTGCGTGCAGCAAAAGGAGTATAATTTTTTGTTACTTGTATAACGTTATGAGCTGGAATGTCTGTCCTGCAAATACTTTAGGTCAGATACTTTTTCAAAATGTTCGCAATGCGCTCATTAGCATGTAGTTAGCATTCTCTATTGGATTTTACATGCATCTGTTAGCATTGCTAACCTTTAGATTACAGAGGATCAGTGAGGTTTGATAATAGTGCCCCTTGTGTTCAGTGCAGGTATTACCTAATATCCCTGTATGGCACAAGGTCGTTATGAAGGTATGACAATCTGGAGACAGCCCAAGCGCGCACGCAGGTGATGCACATGCACACACACGCCCTTTTCAGGATTTTCATGACCAAAAATTAGCTATAACTGGGCAAATAACTCACTAACTAGCAATGAATATCAACACGTGCACACTAGGCTCACTTTGATCAAAAAAATGCATTGTGACTGCGGTATTGAAAGACTTGTGCCTGTCAATGCAGGCCTACAATAATTCTACTTCGATGCGCTCTACAGAGATTGGTAGGACATTGCACAACACATGGCATCTGGAGGACACTTTGAACCCATTTTGATTGGAGTAGCCTAATTGTTTGACATTGTGATTTTTGCGGGAATTGTTTTTACTTGTCCATTCGGACAACTTCAATCTATAATCTGCTTGACTGACAATTCTTTATTTTTTTACTTGCTTAGTCCACACACACACACACACACACACACACTCCCTTGAATGTCAGAAAACTGGGGAGCGCAGCAGCAAAGGTCAGCCTATGGTAATGCTCCAGCTGACACTCTGCTTTATAGTGGTAGAGACTACAGCAAGAGATGATGAAACCAGACAGACAGAAAGACAGGGCACTGGCCTGACATCCACCCTGTCTCCTACCCAGTCACTATGCCACATCAACTTCAAATACACACCAGACAGAAACAAAAGTATCTTTCAACAACACAAACACTCAGACAGCCTCACGGTCAGGAACGGTCTTACTGCACTCTCTCTAGCACAGCTTTGAGATATCTGATGCTGCAGCTTCATAAAGGTCAGTGCTCCTCCTCACCACACCCCTGTTCCCCATGTGCGTGTGTGGCCTCTGCTACTCCAACTGATTCCTAATTGCCCACACGGTATAACCCAGGAGGGTTAGATTGGTATGTGGACATTACTCTGCAATGACCCAGGCAGGCACCTGTATCCAGCTGGATTACAAGCCTCCCTCACTGCAAACCATATTGAATACCATTTTATGCAAAAGTTACATTATTGTGGGCATTACAATGCAGTTAGCTAGCTTACTAACCTTGTTTGCTGTTAGCTAGCTTGCTGGCTAACACAGTACGATCCGATGCCCATGTCAAAACTACTGTAATGTTTAACACAGCTAGACCTTGCTCGCTGAATGAACACAAAAACATGTGCAAGTGGGTTTTTGACTGGACTACACAAGCTTATTTCGATGCCAGCTACCTGATTTGTTATTGTGGACATCAGGCATTTAGCTAGCTAACTAATGTTAATGTCGGGTAACAGTAGATCTGATGCCCCTGCCAATGTGAAAATCACTGTAACGTAGCCTAAAGCTGAATGAGCTCAAAAACGTATGCAAGTGGATGTTTGCCCAGACTACACAGCTTGTTAATATGATTGTTAGTATTTTATTGTTTTTCCCCCTCTCAAATTGGTAGTTTAGCTTTTAGTTTATTCACTTCTTGATCAGGATCAAAAAGTAATGAATAAAGCAGGTGCGCTCTATCCTTCCCATTACATTGTTTTCATCTCTCTAATCTTGTGCTAGGAACTCGAAAAACGTCTAATATGTACTAAAAGCATTTTCATAACATCAACTTTCAACAAGGTTACCGAACAACGACATGCGTTAGAGACCCCATGACATGATGACTCAGCAAGTGACTCTTCAGTCTCCACCACAACTCATACATCTATAATAGTAGTCCATTTGGGTGAGCCTCTTTTTATAAGAGTGAAGTGATGAGACAATGATGTACTTAAAAACTGATGCATGCAAGGTCACACACACAACTTCAAGGCTTGTGTCAAGTCAAATTGCTCCCATAAAAGCTGACCTATAGCTTTCCTCCATTTCTCAGGGGCGTTAGAATGACAGGCAAAACAACTTTCCCATCTTAGAAAACAGTGTGAGAGGAGCGGGCCATTTAGAAAATTACACCAGCCAGCTATAATTGCTTTGGTCAATATCTCCCCACATCAGGGCAATCTGCATTGGTTACACATTCAGGAGGAAGTGTAGGAAATGTATTACAGGGCTAATTGCAGAGAAAAACAACCCAACGCTTTAGGGGCAGGAAGAGACCGGGGTTCAGCTGTAGTGTAGCCTATGTAAGGGGAAAACTAGTGCATGTAAGTGTGTGTGTGTGTGTGTGTGTGTGTGTAAACTAAGAGTGCAGCATCAAAATAAGCAGCATTAGAAAAAATGCCTCCTTGCTATAAAAAGGTAAGAAGAAAACCCTGTTTGGTTGGTTGCGAGTATTAACCACTAGTTCTTAGCAGCCTTTCCCAAATGAAGGGGAAAGTAATTAACAGAGCTAAGCCTCTGTGTTGTGATAATGACAGAGGGAGAAGGAGAGGAGAGGAGAAAGCAGAACAGGCTGTGGTGCTGCTGTTATTTAATTGCATGTTCACCCTGAGGTTATAGGGTCCGTAATAGAGCCAAGGAAAAATCTTGTTGGGAGAAATTAATTGTATCCTAGCGTGTGTGTGTGTGTGTGTGCGTGTGCATGCATTCTTCCAGGTACAGAACGAAATTACATATATTTTGCAAGTGAGGAGAAATGAATGCCGGGGTAAAAGAAAGAAACAGAAAGAAAATAGCTTTTTATCCTTGAATTCTGAACCGGAGCATTCTAAATTTAAAAAGCCCACGCCTGCTCTTGTGCGTACTGTTCACATCACTGTGTCCTTCATTAGCCCATCTGGGCTGTACAAACAGCAGAGGCGGAACAGGATTTGCTAAAACAGTGCTGTTGCTAACCCGGGGCCCACAGGCATGTAAGCTGTCCTGTTCCACTGTGTGTGTGCGTACATGGCGTGTGTGTTCGACATTCTCTCACACACACACACGAGATCCTGATGACTGTAGCAGATCCTGGAGGTGTGTAGTCCTAGGCTGGGCTGGCTGGCATTTTTATTTTTCAACCTTAGCGATGCCAGCCCTCATCAACACGGAAAGTTATTTACAACAAACAATAATGTGTGTGTAATACTGTGTACAGTGTGTGTGTGTTTAAATGAGTGAGGGAGGGGAGAGAGACGGTGAGAGAATGGAAAGAGGAGAAACGGAGACAAAGAGTCAGTATGGCACTGTTTCCAAACAGGCAAGACAAAAGTTGTCAGAAATCAAACAAAGAAATTGCAGCTTTGGTGATGAGGGAGAGCGAAAGGAGACATTTTTACATTGACATTTTAGTCATTTAGCAGACGCTCTTATCCAGAGCGACTTACAGTTATAGTGAGTGCATACATTATTTATATTTTTTTCATACTAGCCCCCCGTGGAAATCGAACCCACAACCCTGGCGTTGCAAACGCCATGCTCTACCAACTGAGCTACATCCCTGCCGGCCATACCCTCCCCTACCCTGGACGACGCTAGGCCAATTGTGCGCCGCCCCATGGGTCTCCCGGTCGCGGTCGGCTACGACAGAGCCTGGAGACGAGAGCTACTCAGAGCTGGTGAAGACACTAAGAGCCTCTTCACACACATATTACTCAAATGTAAACTTGCGTACTTGCTACGTCTCGACTGCTACCTCCGGAGGTAGTGCACGACACACGCCAAACAGTTGCCCCCCTTGAAGCAGGGCAGTGTCAACAGAACTGTCTCGTTGAGCCAACACTCCTACAGTATAAATGGTAATAGCAAAGCAATGTTTTTGTAACAGCTGAAATGTAAAGACATTGTCCTAATATTTGACTTGTTTTTATTGAGTTTTTACCTGAAATTGCAGTAACAGCCTGTTACATTCTGAAATTGTTGCAGTAGCTGCCGTCTGCACTGAGCCAGGTAAAACTATGGAAGCCCATCCCCACCACCAAAAACAGGTAAAATGTAGATCATACAAATAGGAAATGTTTTTTCATTTTTAACATTGGTGGTGATTTCAGAGGTGGCACCACAGGTCCTAGAGTGGTGGTGGGGGGGGGGGGGGTTGTTTTCCTGGCGCCCAGAGTTTTTCCCGATCTGGTAGTAAGCTAACCTAACCAATTCCGGACCCTAGTTGCAGCATATGACATAGTAATAAATCAGCTGTAAAAAACGGTTTTACATGGGCTATGATGGGAGCAGATTATTTATCTAATCAGGCCATATGTTTAAAAAAATAAAAATCCTGGAAAAACTATTGACCCTAGGGAGGATGAAAACTTTAAAACCCTTTACACAGACAAAAGAGCCAACAACTGTGAATGGATAATAACGAACAAAAACAAACAAACAAACAAAAAAATATATATATATATATATATATATATATATACACACACATACATATACACACATATACATATACACACACACACACACACAGTGGGGAAAAAAAGTATTTAGTAAGCCACCAATTGTGCAAGTTCTCCCACTTAAAAAGATGAGAGGCCTGTAATTTTCATCATAGGTACACGTCAACTATGACAGACAAATTGAGAAGAAAAAAAATCAAGAAAATCACATTGTAGGATTTTTAATGAATTTATTTGCAAATTATGGTGGAAAATAAGTATTTTGTCAACTACAAACAAGCAAGATTTCTGGCTCTCACAGACCTGTAACAACTTCTTTAAGAGGCTCCTCTGTCCTCCACTCGTTACATGTATTAATGGCACCTGTTTGAACTTGTTATCAGTATAAAAGACACCTGTCCACAACCTCAAACAGTCACACTCCAAACTCCACTATGGCCAAGACCAAAGAGCTGTCAAATGACACCAGAAACAAAATTGTAGACCTGCACCAGGCTGGGAAGACTGAATCTGCAATAGGTAAGCAGCTTGGTTTGAAGAAATCAACTGTGGGAGCAATTATTAGGAAATGGAAGACATACAAGACCACTGATAATCTCCCTCGATCTGGGGCTCCACGCAAGATCTCACCCCGTGGGGTCAAAATGATCACAAGAACGGTGAGCAAAAATCCCAGAACCACACAGGGGGACCTAGTGAATGACCTGCAGAGAGCTGGGACCAAAGTAACAAAGCCTACCATCAGTAACACACTACACCGCCAGGGACTCAAATCCTGCAGTGCCAGACGTGTCCCCCTGCTTAAGCCAGTACATGTCCAGGCCCGTCTGAAGTTTGCTAGAGTGCATTTGGATGATCCAGAAGAGGATTGGGGGAATGTCATATGGTCAGATGAAAACAAAATAGAACTTTTTGGTAAAAACTCAACTCGTCGTGTTTGGAGGACAAATAATGCTGAGTTGCATCCAAAGAACACCATACCTACTGTGAAGCATGGGGGTGGAAACATCATGCTTTGGGGCTGTTTTTCTGCAAAGGGACCAGGACGACTGATCCGTGTAAAGGAAAGAATGAATGGGGCCATGTATCATGAGATTTTGAGTGAAAACCTCCTTCCATCAGCAAGGGCATTGAAGATGAAACGTGGCTGGGTCTTTCAGCATGACAATGATCCCAAACACACTGCCCGGGCAACGAAGGAGTGGCTTCGTAAGAAGCATTTCAAGGTCCTGGAGTGGCCTAGCCAGTCTCCAGATCTCAACCCCATAGAAAATCTTTGGAGGGAGTTGAAAGTCCGTGTTGCCCAGCGACAGCCCCAAAACATCACTGCTCTAGAGGAGATCTGCATGGAGGAATGGGCCAAAATACCAGCAACAGTGTGTTAAAACCTTGTGAAGACTTACAGAAAACGTTTGACCTGTGTCATTGCCAACAAAGGGTATATAACATACTTATTTTCCACCATAATTTGCAAATAAATTCATAAAAAAATCCTACAATGTGATTTTCTGGATTTTTTTCCCCCTCATTTTGTCTGTCATAGTTGACGTGTACCTATGATGAAAATTACAGGCCTCTCATCTTTTTAAGTGGGAGAACTTGCACAATTGGTGGCTGACTAAATACTTTTTCCCCCCACTGTATATATACACACACACACACACAGTGTGTGTATATACACAGTATTTTATATTTGAGATTCTTCAAATAGCCACCCTTTGCCTTGACAGCTTTGTCCACTCTTGGAATTCTCTCAACCAGCTTAACCTGAAATGCTTTTCCAACAGTCTTGAAGGAGTCCCCACATATGCTGAGCACTTGTTGGCTGCTTTTCCTTCACTCTGCCGTCCGACTCATCCCAAACCATCTCAATTGGTTTGAGGTCGGGGGATTGTGGAGGCTAGGTCATCTGATGCAGCACTCCATCACTCTCCTTCTTGGTTAAATAGCACTTACACATCCTGGAGGTGTGTTGGGTCATTGTCCTGAAAAACAAATGATAGTCCCACTAAGCCCAAACCAGATGGGATGGCGTATCGCTGCAGAATGCTGTGGTAGCCATGGTGGTTAAGTGTGCTTTGAATTTTTTATAAATCACACAGACAGTGTCACCAGCAAAGCACCCCCACACCATAACACCTCCTCCTCCATGCTTTACGGTGAGAACTACACAGATCATCCGTTCATCCACCGGTCTAATGTCCATTGCACGTGTTTCTTGGCCCAAGCAGGTCTCTTCTTATTGCTGTCCTTTAGTAGTGGTTTCTTTGCAGCAATTCAACCATGAAGGCCTGATTCACACAGTCCCCTCTGAACAGTTGATGTTGAGATGTGTCTGTGACTTGAACTCTATGAAGCATTTATTTGGGCTGCAATTTCTAAGGCTGGTAACACTAATGAACTTATCCTCTGCAGCAGAGGTAACTCTGGGTCTTCCATTCCTGTGGCGGTCCTCATGAGAGCCAGTTTCATCATAGCGCTTGATGGTTTCTGCGACTGCACTTGAAGAAACTTTAAAAGTTCTTGAATTGTTCTGTATTGACTGACCTTCATGTCTTAAAGTAATGATGGACTGTCATTTCTCTTTGCTTATTTGAGCTGTTCTTGCCATAATATGGACTTGGTCTTTTACCAGATAGGGCTATCTTCTGTATACCCCCCCACCTCGTCACAACACACCTGATTGGCTCAAACGCATTAAGGAAAGAAATTCCACTAATTAACTTTTAAGAAGGCACACCTGTTCATTGAAATGCATTCCAGGTGACTACCTCATGAAGCTGGTTGAGAGAATGCCAAGAGTGTGCAAAGCTGTCATCAAGGCAAAGGGTGGCTATTTGAAGAATCTCAAATATTTGTTTAACACTTTTTTGGTTACTACATGATTACATATGTGTTACTTTATAGTTTTTATGTCTTCACTATTATTCTACAATGTAAAAAATAGTAAAAATAAAGAAAAACCCTTGAATGAGTAGGTGTGTCCAAACTTTTGACTGGTAGTGTATATACAGCTGTGGAAAAAATTAAGAGACCACTGCACATCTTTCTTAAAATCTGCATCTCTACATGTATGACAGCCATTCCATTCCAGTGTCTGTTGAATTCCAACACAGGCACACCTCATTCTACTGAATTAGGTACTGATTAGGTGATCACCTGAACCAAATCTTATTTAACGAGGAAAAGTATAAAAACCACTGCTGTGGTCATCACTATCCTCTTGCAAAAGGACCAGCTGGATGGCAAAAACAGTGCTAATAGTACCTAAAAAGTAATATTAATAAAAAAATAACTATTGACCATGCCAAAAGAGTTGAAAAGGAAAGTTCTGAGTGAGGAAAAGAAGGGTTCAATTCTGGCTTTACTGGCAGAGGGATACAGTGAGCGTCAGGTTGCTTCCATCCTTAACATTTCAAAGACGGCGGTTCATAAGAACAAGGTCAAGCAGCAAACATTGGGGACAACAAAGCTACAGACCGGCAGAGGGCGAAAATGACTCTACTGACCGGGATGACCGCCAACTCATTCGAATGTCACTCAACTGTAGGATGACAAGTGACCTACAAAAAGAATGGCAAATGGCAACCGGGGTGAAGTGCACGGCGAGGACGGTTCGAAACAGGCTCCTAGGGGCATGGCTGAAGTCGTGCAAAGCTAGAAAAAAGCCCTTCATCAATGAGAAGCAAAGAAGAGCCAGGCTCAGGTTTGCAAAAGACCATAAGGATTGGACCGTAGAGGACTGGAGTAAGGTCATCTTCTCTGATGAGTCCAATTTTCAGCTTTGCCCAACACCTGGTCGTCTAAATGGTTAGAAGGAGACCTGGAGAGGCCTACAAGCCACAGTGTCTCGCACCGACTGTGAAATTTGGTGGAGGATCGGTGATGATCTGGGGGTGCTTCAGCAAGGCTGGAATCGGGCAGATTTGTCTTTGTGAAGGACGCATGAAATCAAGCCACGTACAAAGGTTGTCCTGGAAGAAAACTTGCATCCTTTTGCTCTGACATTGTTCCCCAACTCTGAGGATTGGTTTTTCCAGCAGGACAATGCACCATGCCACACAGCCAGGTCAATCAAGGTGTGGATGGAGGACCACCAGATCAAGACCTTGTCATGACCAGCCCAATCTCCAGACCTGAACCCCATTGAAAACTTCTGGAATGTGATCAAGAGGAAGATGGATGGTCACAAGCCATCAAACAAAGCCGAGCTGCTTGAATTTTTGCGCCAGGAGTGGCATAAAGTCACCCAACATCAATGTGAAAGACTGGTGGAGAGCATGCCAAGACGCATGAAAGCTGTGATTGAAAATCAGGGTTATTCCACCAAATATTGATTTCTGAACTCTTCCAAAGTTAAAACATTAGTATTGTGTTGTTTAAAAATGAACATGAACTTATTTTCTTTGCATTATTCGAGGTCTGACAACACCATCTTTTTTGTTATTTTGATCAGTTGTCATTTTCTGCAAATAAATGCTCTAAATTACAATATTTTTATTTGAAATTTGGGAGAAATGTTGCCAGTAGTTTATAGAATAAAACAAAAATGTAATTTTTACCCAAACACATATCTATAAATAGTAAAACCAGAGAAACTGATAATTTTGCAGTAGTCTCTTACTTTTTTCCAGAGCTGTGTGGCTGTGTGTGTGTGTGTGTGTGTGTGTGTGTGTGTGTGTGTGTGTGTGTGTGTGTGTGTGTGTGTGTGTGTGTGTGTGTGTGTGTGTGTGTGTGTGTGTGTGGGGATATGTATATATATATATATATATATATATATATATATATATATATATATATATATATATATTTATATTTATTAGGGTGTAACGATCCATCTACTACATCGATGTATCGATTTATATTCCTATGATCCAACTACATCGATCTGTGCTCGGCGAGTTGGCCTTTTGGACAACATATATCAATCTAACATCGTTTTAAAATGTAATAAATCGATTGTATCGATACTAGGAAATAACCCATTGGATTTAAGCACGTCAGACTTTATATGGATGTTTTTTCTTAGCACTTTTAATGATAAAGGCTTTAAACATTACTCGATTCAGTCTGCCTATCCGTGACGTCATCGCCCAGCGCCAGCAGCAGCGCAAAGGCGCAAAGACAACAAAACATAGCATGGCGGACGACAGAGGAGAAGCCGACGAGCGAGAAATTATCAAGCCACCATTGCGGTCCTTACAAGAAACAGGAATCTAGGAAACTTCACCTGCACTGTCCAGTATCCAGGTATTTATTTCAGTCACACTGGTTGAATTTTTGGCTAAAAGGTTACTGAATCGATTTCAAGTCACTGAATCGTTTCGGATCGTATCGTTCTAAATGAACCAATATCGTCCTTGAATCGTATCGACAACCACGAATCGTGATACAAATCGAATCGTTGTTAAAACGAATCGTTACACCCCTAATATATATATATATATATTTTTTTTGGTGTCGGGTATGGACTTCATGTAAAAACAACTCGTCGCTGTGAATTCACTTATACCCATGTTTTCATGAGAGAGTTAATTATTCATCTTTGATAGGCTAACGTTAGTCTATGACGACATGCTGTTATAGCAACTCTGTGCTTTTGTCTTGAAGCTAAAATGTAATTAGTGTAGCCTACAGACAAGAAAACAAACCCTTTAATTGTCTGCACAAATGCATTATTCAAGAGTGTAATATGGTTTGTTTGCATTATGTTTTAGAAAATAGGTTTCTGTCATTGTTGAATAGTTTGCGCTTACCTGCTAGTGGCTATGGTGCTCACTTATCACCCCATTGTCCTCATCCCTAACCCGTTGCGTTCTGTCGGTCATTAAGCATCAGTGGCTCTCCTCTTAAAAAGGCGTCGCTCAGCTAGGCGAACCGAACGAGTGTGCTCGCATACTCCCTTAAAACAGGGTTTCCCAAACACGGCACCCCTTGGGTGCATGTTTAGCTTTTTTCTCGTTTTTCAAGTGAATGTCTTTTAAGGCAGGGTTTTCCAAATTTGTTCCTGGGGCCCCACTTTGGTGCACATTTTGGTTTTTGCCCTAGCACTACACAGCGGAGTCAAATAACCAATTCATCATCAAGCTTTGATTATTTGATTCAGCTGTGTAGTGCTAGGGCAAAAACCAAAATGTGCACCAAGGTGGGGCCCCAGGAACGAATTTGGAAAACTCTGCCTTAAAAGACCGCTTGAAAAACGAGAAAAAAAGCGGCAATAGTACTGGTTTGCCCATCGTATCAGAATAACTAAAGACATCGGTCATTAATTTTGACGTTTTTGCAGATATCTTAGTTAGATGTAAAGTTGCGCGACTAAGATTCTAGGTGCAGTATTTATTACATTTTAGTCATTTAGCAGACGCTCTTATCCAGAGTGACTTACAGTTAGTGAGTGCATACATTATTTTATGTTTCATACTGGCCCCCCGTGGGAATCGAACCCACAACCTTGGCGTTGCAAATGCCATGCTCTACCAACTGAGCTACATCCCTGCCGGCCATTCCCCTCCCCTACCCTGGACGACGCTGGGCCAAATGTGCGCCGCCCCATGGGTCTCCCGGTCGCGGCCGGCTACGACAGAGCCTGGATTCCAACCAGGATCTCTAGTGGCACAGCTAGTACTGCGATGCAGTGCCTTAGACCACTGCGCCACTCGTAAAGACATTTGCATTAAAACTATTTGTCTCATTGAATGACAAACACTTCATTGAAGAATCCCTCCCTAATGACCAATCACCGACGATCGGGCGCAGACTTCGGCTAGCCTCGAGAAAAAATTGTGCACACACACCCACTAATGACCACTCACCCACTTGGCTCATTAATGTGTGAGGTGCGAGACGGGTGTGTGTGTGGCGCTACTTATTGACTTCTCCAACTTTCCACTCTACATCCATCCACAGTGCAGACAGTCAGAGGGCTGGAGAGGACATGCCTCAGTGAGGGAAAAACCAACTGCTTTCAGAGATGTGACAGTCTAAAAACCAACCAACCAAAGACCGAGACCGAGACCGAGACCGAGACAGAGAGAGAAACCTCAATGGTTGACATGCATTAAAATCCACATTGAGATCTCTGGGCAGCGCTCCAGAGCTGTAGGTTTTTAACCACACCATTTAAAAGTCCTACATTTGATTTAGTCACACTCTAAATACACCTAGCACTAAATCTGATTAAACACAGTCGCTAGCCTTTCATATTAAAATCAGCCAGGGGATTTTGCAAGGATGCAAGGATCTGTGGTGGCCATTACTCTTCCTGCTCTGCAATTCACAGAGTGACACTTCGCAGTTAGGTTTGGAACAGCCCTGGCCTGAAACTGTTCAAATACAGATTGGCACATGGCGGATGACAGATACCGATGAGGGAGAGGGACTTCCACACCACATGAGAGGAGAGACCCTACTCTGCAGTATACCTTCAGAGGTAGGCTAACCACACTACAGCCCTGAGACGGGCCTTATCGTCTTAATACGAGAGCAACATTGTCCTTTTTGTCTTTCTAAATCCCACATCAATTATATCTAAGAGTTTTGCTCTTTATCAAAAGGAGACAACAATGCAGCCAGGCAGTCACATTGAGATGCCTGACACAAACACCAAGCTATGTAGTGTTTGTAAAAGGGCAATTCCACGATAATGGAATTGCGCTGAGAAATAATGTAAACAAAAACCAATGATTTCAAAGTTTAACAAACCATACAACTCTATGCACAAGGACTACTTTTAAGAATTTACACTGAACATTTTACAAAAACACATTTACTGGCAGAATTGTGCAGATGCCAAGTTTGGTAACGGAATTTCTGTAAAATCTCCCTCAGTTTTTTATGTGTCCACGTTTTCCAAAAACTCAAATATCTGGTCCAAATTAAGATTAAACGATGTCTGCAGAAAGAATGGGGTGTCAGCTATGACATGACACATTGACTTTGAAAAAATCTATTTTGGTTATTGAACTACAGTAAGTGAAGTGGATTTACACCCAGTAACATAATTTCATCATGGGTCTCTGATCTGTACTACAAAGAAATGCATAATTAGGGATATTAATGTCTTTATGGTGATGTATCCCAAATAGGTACACAACATTTACAAATATGCAATATCCTCTTTTGCATTTTTGGGCATATTTGGGTATTATTTTACACACTGGCAATTATTCTAATGAGCTCTGCCCCAACAAGACAACATTTGGCTGGTCCGGACCAAATCTGAACCAATCATAGACGTCTGTTTTGACATCAAAAGTACAGCACAGTAGAGCTCCGTAAAGTACAGTACTGCACAGCACAGAACAGTAGAGTAGAGTTCAGTTCAGTACTGGGATGTTAACGGTTAAGCATTGATCGGTTAGCCGCATAAAATACATTTAAAAACAGGTCATGTTTATCAGTCTATAGGTTAATTTGCATAATTTAGAGGAATTAAATTGGCGCAGGCGTATTTTTGTTAGTCGTCATGTATCTATCTTATTTATCGCACAGCATACTGAGCCTAGTTTGAGGAGTGGAATGGCCTATCACCTGTCAGACAGCGCGAGAGCAGCTCCTCAAAAATATGGTATAATCCCAGTTATTGCGCAACAAATCATTCTAAATGCAATCGCGTGTTAAAAACTGTTTTGATGGCCACGATTAAAAATAGATACTATTTTTATTTCTCAATCTCAACTCGTAATTAAAGAGAGCCTCCCATTCACCATTCGAGTGCATAGGCTTTAGACAATGGTTGGCAGGCTATTAGCACGTCACCCACCACTTTACAATGTGAGCATGAGGCAGTATAATTGTTTGAAACTTGAACGTTTTAAAAAGTTACTTTAATGAGGAATATCTTACCTTTCTTCAAAAGTAACCTATCCCAAAATCCAACCATAGAAATGTGGAAGCAATTATTTTATAGACTTCCTCATGCCATTAATAACCAGCATTTCTCTCCTGTTGGTTTGCATATGAACTTTCTTTCGTGGTCCAGAAGCCAAAGGGCACAATCCTAGTCATATTAGCAACCCATCCTAGTTACTGCTATTAGATTCCCCCCTTTTCTAAGTTTCTAACAGAGATTTTAATCTCTGTCACATACGGAACCGCTCACATTAGGTACGCTGTTTAGAACAGTGTTTTCCCGCTAATTGCTTTTTGGCAAATGTTTGAAAATGACGTTGTATTTGCCACTTCATTACAGCAGTTGCATGTTCAATAATAGGATATAGCCTTTTGCCTAAGACGCTAGGCTTGCTATTGTTGCATGTTTTCATTAAGCTGTTAATGAAAAATGTGCATTCCTTGTATGCATGCATAGAAATGTGCATCCCTATTCAGTACAGTAGAGTTCAGTACAATAGTGTACTCAACTCTAGTGTGCTCTACTGCAGTGGTTCTCAAAATGTAGCTAGCTAGCAAGCCCTCCTCGGCGACAATGTTATTGGGGCGCGGGAATGTCAGATTCGTTTCGAGGCGAGAGAAATTGTCCGCCATGTTTTGGTAAGGGCTCAGAGTGACGTCATGCACTCAAGAAGGCTCAACCGAATCACCCGATGGCGTCTATGTTGAGATGCATGAATATTCATGAAATTGCCCACCACCTTCCATAGGTTGATCATTGTAACCTACTCTTCATTTAGCCAACTTAATTCTGTAATTGTTTTCCATTTTGCATTGATTAGAAATCTCTCACTTCACTTGCTACACATGGAGACTGACTGTAGCGTCACTTTGATTGACCGACAACAACAACATTGTACACTTGTGGAACGCGTGTAGGCTACCGGTGCATGTTTTATGGGGCACACTCAAAAACTCATAAAACTGTTGTTTTATTAAAATGTTGAATAAAACGGTCTATCATTGTAAACTATATTTTTTCTTTCAAAAATGAAAACTCTCAAGTAATCGAATACTAACATCAGTTCGGATAATCAATTAACTGTGCCCATCCCTAGTACTGTGCTGTCCAAACTTGTGAACCCAACTGTGGTTTTTGACTATGATTTCCCATTGTAGCCAATTCAATTGCAGAAACTTTGTTGGTGATTTTTTTTGAAATTCCGTTACCGGTTTGGTAACGGAATTTCCAGTCTTAATCACTTAATAATTCATAAACAACATTTATATCAGTAAAAACACTAATTGAATAGGCCTACATTTACTTGTTACTTCTGTGAACCTTCACTATTCTCCCTCCTCATGAGGGAGAGAAATTAGAAAATATCTTAAAGACGTGTGTTTTTGGTAACGGAATTTCAAGGCACAAAGCAATGTTTCTTCAATTTCTCCAAACTAAATATAAGTGTTGATATTAGTTGGCAGGGGTCTTTACTTCAGCATGATTGTGTTTTGATGAATTTCTAATACCTTTTAAGACGTTTTCTGGTAGATGTTTTCTAAGACCCCTCTTCCACCTGTTTGACCAGAAATCAAAGCCTATGCTTATTCCACATTTTTTACGATGGAAAAAGGTTTAAAAATGTATATGCTTTAATTCTCTAAAATAGACACAGCTTTCATTTGACACCCAATTTAACATGCTCTATGAACTTCACGTTGGCGCTCATGGGTCCTTTTTTATGGAAATGACCAAAAGCACTACTGCAGATAGACAGATAGCACCTTCCACATGTACAAGCCAGACCACAGGAGTAGGGTTGTAAAAGTCAGGTCAAATTCCCAGATTTTCCAGAAATACCAGTTGGAGGATTCACAGACTTCCTGCTTAATCTCTCCTGATTCCATGAATCTCAAAACTGGGATTTCTGGAAAACCTGGGAAGTTTGGGGAAGTTACTGTAATTTTTTAACCCTATACATTTATAAGCCATACCACAGGAGAGAGGGAGGGAGAGAGTGTGCAGGGTAGGTTTAATGTGAGAATCCTGTTGGTTGTAAAGCAGCAGGAAGCTGTGATGCCCCCCGAAGGGACATTAGGGTTTCAGAAGCACTAATATTTCACAAAGCTGTGGTGTGGACCTGCATCAGAGAAACCTACCACACAGCCACTTAGGTACAGTGGGGGAAAAAAAGTATTTAGTCAGCCACCAATTGTGCAAGTTCTCCCACTTAAAAAGATGAGAGGCCTGTAATTTTCATCATAGGTACACGTCAACTATGACAGACAAATTGAGGAGAAAAAAATCAAGAAAATCACATTGTAGGATTTTTAATGAATTTATTTGCAAATTATGGTGGAAAATAAGTATTTGGTCACCTACAAACAAGCAAGATTTCTGGCTCTCACAGACCTGTAACTTCTTCTTTAAGAGTCTCCTCTGTCCTCCACTCGTTACCTGTATTAATGGCACCTGTTTGAACTTATCAGTATAAAAGACACCTGTCCACAACCTCAAACAGTCACACTCCAAACTCCACTATGGCCAAGACCAAAGAGCTGTCAAAGGACACCAGAAACCAAATTGTAGACCTGCACCAGGCTGGGAAGACTGAATCTGCAATAGGTAAGCAGCTTGGTTTGAAGAAATCAACTGTGGGAGCAATTATTAGGAAATGGAAGACATACAAGACCACTGATAATCTCCCTCGATCTGGGGCTCCACGCAAGATCTCACCCCGTGGGGTCAAAATGATCACAAGAACGGTGAGCTCAACTCGTCGTGTTTGGAGGACAAAGAATGCTGAGTTGCATCCAAAGAACACCATACCTACTGTGAAGCATGGGGGTGGAAACATCATGCTTTGGGGCTGTTTTTCTGCAAAGGGACCAGGACGACTGATCCGTGTAAAGGAAAGAATGAATGGGGCCATGTATCATGAGATTTTGAGTGAAAACCTCCTTCCATCAGCAAGGGCATTGAAGATGAAACGTGGCTGGGTCTTTCAGCATGACAATGATCCCAAACACACCGCCCGGGCAACGAAGGAGTGGCTTCGTAAGAAGCATTTCAAGGTCCTGGAGTGGCCTAGCCAGTCTCCAGATCTCAACCCCATAGAAAATCTTTGGAGGGAGTTGAAAGTCCGTGTTGCCCAGCGACAGCCCCAAAACATCACTGCTCTAGAGGAGATCTGCATGGAGGAATGGGCCAAAATACCAGCAACAGTGTGTGAAAACCTTGTGAAGACTTACAGAAAACGTTTGACCTGTGTCATTGCCAACAAAGGGTATATAACAAAGTATTGAGAAACTTTTGTTATTGACCAAATACTTATTTTCCACCATCATTTGCAAATAAATTCATTAAAAATCCTACAATGTGATTTTCTGGAATTTTTTTCCTCATTTTGTCTGTCATAGTTGACGTGTACCTATGATGAAAATTACAGGCCTCATCTTTTTAAGTGGGAGAACTTGCACAATTGGTGGCTGACTAAATACTTTTTTTCCCCACTGTATGGAATTACAGGTATGCCCAAGGTAAAATTCCCAGCAATACCATCTAACTCATCTAAAAAATGTGTGTATGAGCTGTGAGTGCTTCGAAATGTGTGCGTGTGAGATAGGAGCGAGTCAAAATGTGATTTAAAAGGAGTGCATACTGTGTAGCGTGATTCAAAATGTGTACGTGTGCTTCGAAATGTGTGTGATTGAGTGCATACTGCAAAAGCAGGCTGGCAGAGAGAGGAGAGAGGGCCAGACACCAGTGTTCTGTGTTTTCTGACCTGTCAGACCAGTGAAAAAACAGTTTAATGCCTGCCAGCAGCCCAAACGCATGACTGCGCACTCCAGCCTCTCCATTTTGGTTTAGTCTCAAATGGGCTTGATTCAGTGTCTGTCGAAATGGCACCCTATTCCCTATATAGTGCACTATATAGGCCCCAATGGGCCCTGGTCAAATGTAGTGCACTATTTATGGAATAGGGCGCCATTTCAGACCCAGCCTGAGTGTGGAGAGAGCCGAGCTAATGCGCAACAGCATTGTTCCAGGCGGGCTAGCGTAGCAGCATAGGGAAATGAAGATGGAGTGGCTTGATTTCATTTATGAGCAGGTGCATCCATTTTGTGCTGCTCTTCCCCTGCCTCGCTCGCTCTCAGTCAAGTGCTTATCAGAAATTGGACACTCCGGTGAGAAATTGAGCCTGCGATTAAAGGGAGAAAGAGGAAAGCTTTTAAAGTGCTGCTGATTGGGATCCCAGGCTGTCCTCACATAGGAATCAGAGGTGGGGTTGTGTGTGTGTGTGTACGCATGTGGGACAGTGGTTACTGACACCCCCCTCTCTCTCCAGGTGTTCCAACGTCTAGCATTTCTGCTCCGAGTGCTCAGCAAACAGATCCAAATCAATGCAGCTGTTCCTTGCTCTGAGGACAGACACACTCACTTAACACACATACACACACTCGTGAGAGGAGACTCAGGCATAGGTCAGCAGCAGCACCAGGGTGTCAGGCGGCTTGATTTAGGAGGAGGGTCACTGCAGCTCCAGTAGTCTGAGCTGTGGGAGCGCCAAGGCCATTAAATCATCCTAAAAGGGCTTAACACAACCAGCCACAGAACTGAGCAGAGCACCACCGCCCTCAGTCTGGCTTGGAACATTTATCCACAGCGCCATTAAACTATCCTGGTCTCTTACACATATAGCCTAAATACACACAGACACACACCAAAATGTGGTGAGAGACCTGGCCTACCCTGCCCTGCCCTCCCTGTATACCAGGCCCCTTTTCCCTCCATGTACTGGATTTCCTGGTCGATACAACCAGAAAGCCCAAACAATTATATTTTCTGTCCATGTACAGCAGCAGGTAAGGTCAGCTCAATGGCAACGCTGACATTCAGTCTGGGCCCCACAGAGAGCCAGAACCCCTCACATCAATACAGGGCCTGTCTGGGATAAAAGAGATCATTCTCTCTGGGACAGGGTGTCTAAAGGTGTGTAGCCAGGGGCAGAGAGAGCGGTGGACATTTGGGATGCCTTCATGTCCTCTGTGTGTGTGTGTGTGCGCGCATGCGTGTCCCACTTCAGTGTGAGCCAGCCCCCAGCCAGCTAACCGTTCTCTCAGAGGGGAGCCAGGCAAACACAGCGCCGGCACGGCAAACATCTCACCCCTGTGTCTGCATGGGAATATCTGGCCCTCCCAGGCTCACACAGCAGCAGCCCTGGCCAAAGCACACCGCACTGCCCATCCATCTGTCTGTCTAAAGCCAAAGCATACCACACTCTGTGTCTCCCAAATACAGTCAGCACGTCTCTGCCCTTGCCACTCACTGGGAGAGGGAGGGGAGGAAGCATGGTCTGCATGGCAAATACCCGATTGTCAAAAATATTCATATTTATTGAGATATTATTCCCAAAGAACTAGGAATACACCAGTTATGGTTAAATTGAGCAACACACACTCTTGCATCATGCCTTCTCGAACTACTTAACTCACACAGCCATCTTTCCCCTAGCTGTCCAATGGTTAAAGACTGATGAGGCCCGCTCAAAGGTTTATGCAATTGAACGCAACATTAATGCACCCGGCAGCACATTTTTTGCCAGTGACCCTCTTTCCCCTGCAAAAAGGCCGGAGGCATCAGTCAGGCTGAGATAGCAGACTTGAGCTGATGAAGGGAGGGGACTTTGGATGGAGCAGCCTAATGATAAATGGATCTCTCAGTTATGGCTTGGCTAGAACAGCCCAGACCCGACCAGGGCAGCTCAGAGAACAAATGACCTTTAACAAAGCCGACATGAACTGAACACCACCTCAATATCAACACTACACAAACAATATCATATCAACTCGGCTTATATAGGCCTACAGGACAGTGTGTACTAGGCCTATTTAAAGTAAATCTGCTGTTGATGTGCACAAGTGGTTATTTCATGTGAACTATTTAGCAGAAATGAGAGACATGGCTTGCACTAACCATCCCATCACTATTCCAGCTGCCATGACATGGCTGCACTCCCTCTCCACCTTCAGGAGATCTGCTAGTCAGGGCTAATTGGGGTCTCTAAAGAGCAGACCCATCGGCCCCCCACACACTGCACTGAGGGAGAGAGTATGGAGGTGAGAGCGGAAGAGGTGGGGGGGGGGAGAGAGACGGATGGTACTGGGTAAAGTAATCCTCAGGGCAGGGTGTGGATGGCTGAGCTGTTATACCCTGTTTTGCTCCCTCTCTGTCACATGGGAGAGGCAGGCAGCAGGCAGTGATACAGGTGATGTTGTGAGGAGTCAGGAAGGGTGCAGGGTGGCTTACAACAGCCTGCTGGCCTTAGCAACAGACTAGACATCCATATGGAGTGCCACTGATAAGGCCTAGCTAGTATTTTCATTCAGCTGGAGCACTGAATAATGGGAAAAGGAAAAAACATTGGTGCCAGGGAAAGGGCACAGTCAAATACACTCCACATAAAAAAACAACTTATACCATGTGTAGGTGGAGGTACGAGTTAGAAGATGTTAGTAAAAACATCAAAGCGTGCGTATTACAGATGCAGGGAATGAGACTGAATGACAAATTAGTTTGCGGGGGTTTATAGAGAGGGGTCTGCAATTAATTTGCTAATCCATCAATCTAACTGTGTGTGCCTCATCTTACAAGTAGAGAGATGAGTGGACTGCTGCTGCTAATTTTTTTTTTTTTTAAAGAGTGCTGTTCTGGGTGCGTGTGATTCTCTTAGGAAGCAGTGAGGCCACGGCCCTTTGCCCTAAAAGCCTGGCCCAGGCTGTTGAATGGTTCAGCCCTTCACACAATTTAAAACTACGTTTGATTAACCCCAGAACTCAAATTATGCATTTAAGCTATTAGTTCATTGTGCTGCAGTATGTGGGTGGTGATATGGTGATACAGAGCGTGTGTGTGCGAGTTCGAGAGAGAGCTGTAATTTTTTTTTTTTTTACAAAAAACAAAAAACAGTCCATTCAGGGGAATTATAGAAGCTAAAAGGACAGGTTTGTTGTTCTTTCAAAACCAGCTGTCGCTAGCAATCAAAGGTCATTAGTTCAGAGAAGAAGAGAAGAGCAACAGACAGTAGCAATAGATAGTCAATCAGCAGTACCTTCATGTATTAGCGCCTACATACCACAGTGGTATGATGGTTCCTGCCAGCTTCATGGGAGTAGTACGGAACTTAAGGCAGGTACTCCTCCCTGAGTGGAAAGAAGATTGCCAGAAAGATTAACCTAGCTTCCTTTTATAGCCCCTAACAAGAGGTAAAAATCACACATTACAGGCAGCTACGCTAAACTGCCTCCTCACAGTAATTAGATGAGGAATATGACTGTCTTTTTCCCCTCTGTGTTCACACTACTGTTGATCAAAGCCCTAATTATGGCATCAGTGGTGTGTGTTGGCAAAATCGAGATCTCCCTATAGGACAGGAGCCTGTGAGGCCCAATTCCTCTCTCTATACAAAAGGAAAAACAGACACAGTGGAGTGGGACTATCAATGCTTGACACCAAGTAGGCTTAACAACAGACAAAATAAAACATTCAGGAGAAAAAGTTATCCATCAACTGCACATTGTGAAAATAAACTGTTACAAGAGTAAGACAGACAACTGTTTGGACACCTACACATTATAGGTTTTTCTTTATTTTTACTATTTTCTACATTGTAGAATAATAGTGAAGACATCAAAACTATGGAATAACACATATGGAATCATGTAGTAACCAAAAAGAAAAAGTGTTAAACAAATCAAAATATATTTTATATTTGAGATTCTTCAAATAGCCACCCTTTGCCTTGATGACAGCTTTGCACACTCTTGGCATTCTCTCAACCAGCTTCACCTGGAATGCTTTTCCAACAGTCTTGAGGGAGTTCTCGCATATGCTGACCACTTGTTGGTTGCTTTTCCTTCACTCTGCCATCCGACTCATCCCAAACCATCTCAATTGGGTTGAGGTCGGGGGATTGTGGAGGCCAGGTCATCTGATGCGGCACTCCATCACTCTCCTTCTTGGTAAAATAGCCCTTATACAGCCTGGAGGTGTATTGGGTCATTGTCCTGTTGAAAAACTAATGATAGTGGGACTACGCCCAAACCAGATGGGATGGCGTATCGCTGCAGAATGCGGTGGTAGCCATGCTGGTTAAGTGTGCCTTGAATTCTAAATAAATCACTGACAGTGTCACCAGCAAAGCACCCCCACACCTACTCCATGCTTCATGGTGGGAACCACACATGCAGAGATCATCCGCTCACCTACTCTGCGTCTCACAAAGACACGGCGGTTGGAACCAAAAATCTCAAATTTTACACATTTCCACCGGTCTAATGTCCATTGCTCGTGTTTCTTGGCCCAAGCTAGTCTCTTCTTATTATTGGTGTCCTTTAGTAGTGGTTTCTTTGCAGCAATTCGACCATGAAGGCCTGATTCACGCAGACTCCTCTGAACAGTTGATGTGTCTGTTACTTGAACTCTGTGAAGCATTTATTTGGGCTGCAATTTCTGAGGCTGGTAACTTATCCTCCGGAGCAGAGGTAACTCTGGGTCTTCCTTTCCTGTGGCGGTCCTCATGAGAGCCAGTTTCATCATAGCGCTTGTAGGGGTGGGCGGTATACCGGTATGAACGTAAATACCGGTATGACGTTGTGCCATGATATGGATTTTGCCATCTCGTGCATATCATGATAAATTAATGTATGAAATAGGGCGTTTTTGTTTCGTTCAACATTTCTGTAGAGTGATACAGCCTAGTGAGCTAGTTCAAATTGTTTATTTTACTAGAAACATAACCTTTTTTAGCAAAGAAAAAAACTAGAAGCATGGACGTTACGCGCGATCTACCTGCCAATCAAAGTCAACAAACAAGCATGCACAACTGCAGAGTATGCGAACATTTAGTGAAGTAAACTCCTTTCGTTGGCAAAAGTGTCTGAAAAATCAAGCATTGAGGATGACTGAAGACAAGGAAAATAACGCTATTGAGGTTGATTTGCAGGACGACAAACAATTGGTAAAAAAATACAATAAAAGGGGGCCTCCTCTGTCGTTTGGAACTGACAAGAAGAGCAAGAAGTGGAATGAGATCACGAGTGCAATTACGTATCACATAGAGAAAGACATGGAATCAATTCAAACTGTGGAGATAGACGGTTTCAGAAAGTTGATTCGAACTCTAGATACGAGATCCCGAGCCGTAAATACTTCAGCAAAACATGTCTGCCAGAACTCTACACAGAATGTCGGGACAGAGTTGCCAACGAAATCCGTAACACTGCATTCTCTACCACCACTGTCAACTTATGGTCAAGCGGGACCACAGAGCTATACATTATCCTCACGATTCATTACATTGACGACAACTGGAAGCTGCGCTGCAAATGCCTTCAGACCTCTTATTTCCCAGACGACCATAACAGAGAAATAATTGCAGCTGGGCTGAGGGAGGCACTTTCATCCTGGGGCTTGAAAGAGTCGCGTCAAGTATGTATGACTACCGACAAAGCATTGGAGCGGAACAAAATGGACAAGTCTAGGGTGTTTCAGACACAGGCTACACATTGCTATTGGTAAGTTTCAACGTCCAAAACACAGAGCTAGGTAGAAAAATAACATCACTTAAAAACAACAATATAAAATGCAGAATAACTATTGTATTCCTCATCTCCTCTGTTTAAAGTTAGAGCTGACTACACTGCCTGATCCTTCTTATACATTAAGCCGGATATATACAGCTATGCAAATCTAGAATATCTGTAATTTGTAAATGTGTGCAATATCCAAACATTACATTGCTTTTATTTATAATTGATACATTAGCCAATGGTTTCAATATATGAATCTATCCTCTCCCTTTCAATAATAAATAGCCTACTCAAATGATCCCGTTTTCTAAAGCAACATAGCTCTCTTAATCACAACAGTTGTTTGTAAATCTATAGATGGATTAAATTTGTAATCATGTCCAGTGTCCATGCTGTAAATTGTTGTAATTACAGCAGATGCTATGTTATTTCTATTTAATAATTGTGATTCATATGTAATTATTTTTCACTTTTTTATTTTGCAGAGAGGAGTGTCCAAAACGACCCTCGGGTTTCCCGGGCCACAGGAGTGTGCAAGAAAGTGGTCAGCACATTTTCCTATAGTTGGAGGAAGCAGAAGGCCCTGACAAGTGCACAGGATAAACTGAGCCTGCCCCTCTCCACAAGCTCATCACGGAATCCCCAACAAGGTGGGGATCTCGACTGCAGATGATGGAAAGAGTCCTGGAGCAGGAAAAGGCCACCACACAAGTCCATCACACAAGTCCTGGCAGCAGACAAAAAACACAGCACCTTGCACCCTCCTGGCAAGACATTGAGATCTTTGAATCTATCATGGCAGCACTTAAGCCCATCCAGGATTTCACAGATGCCCTGTCAGGAGAGACATACGTGAGTTTGTCCTATCTGAAGCCGGTCCTCCATTTGTTCAAGACTGAGGTTCTGAAATCAAATGAGGGCGAAGCCAAACTGACCGGAGAGATTAAAGATGAGGGCCCTCAATTACCTGAATGACAAATACACCGACCCTGAAACAGATGAGCTGCTCACCATGGCTACCTTTCTGGACCCAAGGTTCAAGACCACCTACATGACCACTGAGAAGCTGATGGAGGTGAAGGTGAGAGCTGCCTCCGAGACAGAAGCCCTCCTGGTAGGGAACACAGCCGTGGGAGACTTCTCTTTTGAAGAGGACCAGAGTGAGAGAGAGAAAGAAGCTGCCACTGCTCCACAATCAGCAAAGAAGTCCAAGAAGAGCCTTGGGAGCTTCTTTAAGAAAACCAGTAGTGCACCTGCCTTAAGAACCCAGAGACAGGTCATCGAGCAAGAGCTGGACAGCTACACTCTGAGGATGGCAGCAGACAGTGAGGCTGATCCTTTGGCGTGGTGGCGAGTTCACGCATCCAACTTCCCACAATTTAGTTGTCTGACAAATAAATACTTATGCATCCCTGCCACAAGTTCACCCTCTGGGAGAGCATTTAGCCTTGGGGGCAATGTGGTCACATGCCACAGGGCAACTTTAAAGCCAGAAACTGTCAATAGGCTGGTGTTCCTGGCACGGAACTTGTGAAGAGGGAGGCAGTGAATTGTCACATGAACTGAGAAACATACAGACTGTCTGGTTAATGCTTGAAGTTAATTTGAAAAGGTTTACAACTTGAATTCATAATGACCGGTGTTATGCTGAAAAAAGACCACTTCTTATATTTGGCAGGAAAAAGTTTACATCCTGAGTACTTTAAATATTTTAATAAAATGTTACTGCATATTTATTTAACTCATATACCTTTGTGGTAAACCTGTGCAAACATGAAACAAACAGAAGTAAAACTAATAATAATTTAAAAAATGTGCAATGCCCCCTTTTTGTTTCTAAAAGGTTAAAAGCAATATTTAGCCATTTATTAACTTTGAAGGGCTCATATTATTTATTTTTTTACAGTATATCGTGATATATCGTTATCGTCCGGACAGTGAAAAATATCGTGATATGAATTTTCTCATATAGCCCACCCCTAAGCGCTTGATGGTTTTTGCGACTGCAGTTGAAGAAACTTTCAAAAAGTTCTTGAAATTTTCCAGATTGACTGACCTTCATGTCTTAAAGAAATGGACTGTCATTTCTATTTGCTTATTTGAGCTGTTCTTGCCATAATATGGACTTGGTCTTTTACCAAATAGGGCTATCTTCTGTATACCACCCCTACCTTGTTACAACACGACTGATTGGCTCAAACGCATTAAGGAGGAAAGAAATTCCACAAATTAACTTTTAACAAGGCGCACCTGTTAGGACTGAGCACGCCCCCATTCTCATCGACGGGGCTGTAGTGGAACAGGTTGAGAGCTTCAGGTTCATTTGTGTCCACATCACCAACAAACTATCATGGTCCAAACACACCAAGACAGTCGTGAAGAGGGCACGACAAAGCCTATACCCCCGCAGGAGACTGAAAAGATTTGGTATGGGTCCTCAAAAGGTTATACAGCTGCACCAGCAAGAGCATCCTGACTGGTTGCATCACTGCCTGGTATGGCAACTGCTCGGCCTCCGACCGCAAGGCACTATAGAGGGTAGTGCGTACGGCCCAGTACATCACTGGGGCCAAGCTTCCTGCCATCCAGGACCTCTATAGCAGGCGGTGTCAGAGGAAGGCCCTCAAAATTGTCAAAAGACTCCAACCATCCTAGTCAGAGTGTTCTCTCTGCTACCGCATGGCAAGCGGTACCGGAGCGCCTAGTCCAGGTCCAAAAGGCTTCTTAACAGCTTCTACTCCCAAGCCATAAGACTCCTGAACAGCTAATCATGGCTACCCGGACTATTTGCATTGTCCCCCCCACCCCACCCCCTCTTTTACGCTGCTGCTACTATTTATTATCTATGCATAGTCACTTTAACTCTACCCACATGTACATATTACCTCAACTAACCGGTGCCCCCGCACATTGACTCTGTACCGGTACCCCTTGTATATAACCTCCCTACTGTTATTTTATTTTACTGCTGCTCTTTAATAATTTTTTATTTAACACTTGTTATTCTTAAAACTGCATTGTTGGTTAAGGGCTTGTTGTATTTGGCATATGTGGCAAATAACATTTGATTTGAATTTAAATGCATTCCAGGTGACTACCTCATGAAGCTGGTTGAGAGAATGCCAAGAGTGTGCAAAGCTGTCATCAAGGCAAAGGGTGGCTACTTTGAAGAATCTCAAATATAAAATATATTTTGATTTGTTTAACACTTTTTTGGTTACTACATGATTCCATGTGTTATTTCATAGTTTTGATGTCTTCACTATTATTCTACATTGTAGAAAATAGTAAAAATAAAGAAAAACCCTGGAATGAGTAGGGGTGTCCAAATTTTTGACTGGTCCGGTGTGCACACACAGCAAAAAAAAGAAACGTCCTCTCACTGTCAACTGCGTTTATTTTCAGCAAACTTAACATGTGTCAATATACACTGCTCAAAAAAATAAAGGGAAGACTTAAACAACACAATGTAACTCCAAGTCAATCACACTTCTGTGAAATCAAACTGTCCACTTAGGAAGCAACACTGATTGACAATAAATTTCACATGCTGTTGTGCAAATGGAATAGACAACAGGTGGAAATTATAGGCAATTAGCAAGACACCCCCAATAAAGGACTGGTTTTGCAGGTGGTGACCACAGACCACTTCTCAGTTCCTATGCTTCCTGGCTGATGTTCTGGTCACTTTTGAATGCTGGCGGTGCTTTCACTCTAGTGGTAGCATGAGACGGAGTCTACAACCCACACAAGTGGCTCAGGTAGTGCAGCTCATCCAGGATGGCACATCAATGCGAGCTGTGGCAAGAAGGTTTGCTGTGTCTGTCAGCGTAGTGTCCAGAGCATGGAGGCGCTACCAGGAGACAGGCCAGTACATCAGGAGACGTGGAGGAGGCCGTAGGAGGGCAACAACCCAGCAGCAGGACCGCTACCTCCGCCTTTGTGCAAGGAGGAGCAGGAGGAGCACTGCCAGAGCCCTGCAAAATGACCTCCAGCAGGCCACAAATGTGCATGTGTCTGCTCAAACGGTCAGAAACAGACTCCTTGAGGGTGGTATGAGGGCCCGACGTCCACAGGTGGGGGTTGTGCTTACAGCCCAACACCGTGCAGGACGTTTGGCAAATTCGCCACTGGCGCCCTGTGCTCTTCACAGATGAAAGCAGGTTCACACTGAGCACATGTGACAGACGTGACAGAGTCTGGAGACGCCGTGGAGAACGTTCTGCTGCCTGCAACATCCTCCAGCATGACCGGTTTGGCGGTGGGTCAGTCATGGTGTGGGGTGGCATTTCTTTGGCGAGCACATGGAGGGCTGTGCGGCCCCCCAGAGGTAGCCTGACTGCCATTAGGTACCGAGATGAGATCCTCAGACCCCTCGTGAGACCATATGCTGGTGCGGTTGGCCCTGGGTTCCTCCTAATGCAAGACAATGCTAGACCTCATGTGGCTGGAGTGTGTCAGCAGTTCCTGCAAGAGGAAGGCGTTGATGCTATGGACTGGCCCGCCCGTTCCCCAGACCTGAATCCAATTGAGCACATCTGGGACATCATGTCTCGCTCCATCCACCAACGCCACTTTGCACCACAGACTGTCCAGGAGTTGGCGGATGCTTTAGTCCAGGTCTGGGAGGAGATCCCTCAGGAGACCATCCGCCACCTCATCAGGAGCATGCCCAGGCGTTGTAGGGAGGTCATACAGGCACGTGGAGGCCACACACACTACTGAGCCTCATTTTGACTTGTTTTAAGGACATTACATCAAAGTTGGATCAGCCTGTAGTGTGGTTTTTCACTTTAATTTTGAGGGTGACTCCAAATCCAGACCTCCATGGGTTGATACATTTGATTTCCATTGATCATTTGTGTGTGATTTTGTTGTCAGCACATTCAACGATGTAAAGAAAAAAGTATTTAATAAGATTATTTCATTCATTCAGATCTAGGATGTGTTGTTTAAGTGTTCCCTTAATTTTTTTGAGCAGTGTATATAAGATTCAACAACTGAGACATAAACTGAACAAGTTCCACAGACATGTGACTAACAGAAATTGAATAATGTGTCCCTGAACAAAAGGGGGGGTCAAAATCAAAGAACAGTCAGTATCTGGTGTGGCCACCAGCTGCATTAAGTACTGCAGTGCATCTCCTCCTCATGGACTGCACCAGATTTGCCAGTTCTTGCTGTGAGAGGTTACCCCACTCTTCCACCAAGGCACCTGCAAGTTCCCTGACATTACTGGGGGGAATGGCCCTAGCCCTCACCCTCCGATCCAACAGGTCCCAGACGTGCTCAATGGGATTGAGATCCGGGCTCTTCGCTGACCATGGCAGAACACTGACATTCCTGTCTTGCAGGAAATCACGCACAGAACGAGCAGTATGGCTGGTGGCATTGTCATGCTGGAGGGTCATGTCAGGATGAGCCTGCAGGAAGGGTACCACATGAGGGAGGAGGATGTCTTCCCTGTAACGCACAGCGTTGAGATTGCCTGCAATGACAAAAAGCTCAGTCCGATGATGCTGTGACACACCGCCCAAGACCATGACGGACCCTCCACCTCCAAATCGTTCCCGCTCCAGAGTACAGGCCTCGTGTAATGCTCATTCCTTCGACGATAAACGCGAATCCGACCACCAACCCTGGTGAGACAAAACTGCGACTCGTCAGTGAAGAGCACTTTTTGCCAGTCCTGTCTGGTCCAGCGACGGTGAGTTTGTGGCCATAGGCGTCGTTGTTGCCGGTGATGTCTGGTGAGGACCTGCCTTACAACAGGCCTACAAGCCCTCAGTCCAGCATCTCTCAGCCTATTGCTGACAGTCTGAGCATTGATGGAGGGATTGTGTGTTTAACTCGGGCAGTTGTTGTTGCCATCCTGTACCTGTCCCGCAGGTGTGATGTTCGGATGTAACGATCCTGTGCAGGTGTTGTTACACGTGGTCTGCCACTGCGAGGACGATCAGCTGTCCGTCCCGTCTCCCTGTAGCGCTGTCTTAGGCGTCTCACAGTACGGACATTGCAATTTATTTCCCTGGCCACATCTGCAGTCCTCATGCTTCCTTGCAGCATGCTTAAGGCACGTTCACGCAGATGAGCAGGGACCCTGGGCATCTTTCTTTTGGTGTTTTTCAGAGTCAGTTGAAAGGCCTCTTTAGTGTCCTAAGTTTTCATAACTGTGACCTTAATTGCCTACTGTCTGTAAGCTGTTAGTGTCTTAACGACCGTTCCACAGGTGCATGTTCATTAATTGTTTATGGTTCATTGAACAAGCATGGGAAACAGTGTTTAAACCCTTTACAATGAAGATCTGTGAAGTTATTTTTACAAATTATCTTTGAAAGACAGGGTCCTGAAAAAGGGACATTTCTTTTTTTGCTGACACACACACACAGCCAGCCTACACAGTAATGGAGATGGGTGAGAGAGAGGAGACAGCAATTCCTTCGAGAGCATCCTGACTGGTTGCATCACCGCCTGGTATGGCAACTGCTTGGCCTCCGACCGTAAGGCACTACAGAGGGTAGTGTGTACGGCCCAGTACATCACTGGGGCCAAGCTTCCTGCCATCCAGGACCTCTATACCAGGCGGTGTCAGAGGAAGGCCCTCAAAATTGTCAAAGACTCCAGCCACCCTAGTCATAGACAGTTCTCTCTGCTACCGCACGGCAAGCGGTACCGGAGTGCCAAGTCTAGGTCCAAAAGACTTCAACAGCTTCTACCCCCAAGCCATAAGACTCCTGAACAGCTAATCATGGCTACCTGGACTATTTGCACTGCCCCCCCCACCCCATCTTTTTACGCTGCTGCTACTCTGTTCATTATTTATGCAGTGTCACTAACTCTACCCACATGTACATATTACTTCAACTACCTCAACTAGCCGGTGCCCCCGCACATTGACTCTGCACCGGTACCCCCCTGTATATATAGCCTCCCTACTGTTATTTTATTTTACTTCTGCTCTTTTTTTCCCCTCAACACTTTGTTTTATTCTACTTTTTTATTAAAAATAAATGCACTGTTGGTTAAGGGCTGTAAGTAAGCATTTCACTGTAATGTCTGCACCTGTTGTATTCGGCGCATGTGGCCAATTTTTTATTTTTTTGATTTGATTGACATTTTGAATGTTCTCCAGTATAGCTGTGAAACATCCCTGTGGAGTGAGACTGCCTATCCACTCTCCTCGATCCCTCCATCCCTTGTCAGCTGGTGGTGTTGATGTAGCTAGACCTTAACAGGGGCCTCTGTAGCTCAGCTGGTAGAGCACGGCGCTTGTAACGCCAAGGTAGTGGGTTCGATCCCCGGGACCACCCATACACAAAAATGTATGCACGAATGACTGTAAGTCGCTTTGGATAAAAGCGTCTGCTAAATGGCATATTATTATTATAATTATTTATCAACCGTGCATAAACGTCTTACTAAATTCTGGCGTATGTGGAGATTCTAGGATTTGAGTGCGCACACAACGTATACGCATGTTTCATTGATAAAATCAGAGCCTTATTATATTTGTGCGGTCGTGAACGAGCGCGACAACCCCGCCTGGAAAACACCCTCCATTCACCTTTTATTGGTAACAAAAACACCCTCATTTGCTGTATGATTTGGAGATGTTGGAACTGGGCCAAGATAGTTCCTAAAAGAAAGTGCAATGGCAAATTTGATCACACATTTCTGTAGAGGTGTGGGCAGAATTTTGCAGTGGATTTTCCAAACAAAAAATGCATGCCGCCTAGCGAGTGCCAAACACTGGCCGCGCATTCAGCAAGATTGGTTGTCATTTCGAACAACTTAAAAGTAAATGCTACAGCCCACACTTCAGTGCAAAATACTAATTGTTGTCCAATATTTTGTTTATCATTATTGTGCTTCCATCTCTTGCCTTGGTATAGGCTCTGAAATTAAGTAGGATATGATGTCGCGCTCCTAATACGCACAGCAATAGGCTACTGTAGCTTACCCATACTGTCAAATTTGCTACCTACCGGTCTATTTACTTTAGAGCATGCTTGGCTATTGAATGAGCGATTGATAAATGGTAGCCTACAATTTGTTGTGTAGCGGTAATAATTTAAAGCAGTTATGTCAGAAATTGATATTTCTTTAAATATGATTATGATTTAAGCCTATATAATAAAAGTAAAATATACATATTAAACGACATGCTGCTATGCGATTTCCTTACCAACGGCAAATGCATCCATTTTATCATTAGGCCTAAGTTTATGTTTTTATTAACTTACCATTATTATCATTCCTGTGCATCAAACACCTGCCATTTCCCTCAAAGTAAAAATAAGCCTATTTGCTTGCAATACAGTTGATCAACCTACTAGAAGTTGTGTGCACGCATGGTTTGAGATTTGATGGAGATACACACTTTCTAGTCAAGTTAAAAGTGGATAAATACTAACCTTAGCAGGGAAAACTGGCGCACGCAATGTTTTAAAGTATTTTTTGTGCGCACGCACCTTGATAAATGAGGGCCAGGCCTCTGGTCCCTGATGTGGTGAGAGCAGAGGGAAATGTACTATTAAGTACAGAAAGCTGACGCCGGCCTGGCCAACCCGTGCAATGAAATCCTGGATTGTCAAATACAGGAAGACTGATGATTCCCTGTGACTGAGCACACACACACACTGAGCACACTTTACACTCAGACAAGCACTTTAAAATGTGGCCCCGGACTTTCAAATTCCAGCCCCAGCAAGCCTCCATCTCAATCCACGGCATTCTGCTGCTGAATGAAGTGAAAGTACTTACTTCTGTAATGGGGCCATTTTTCTAAATGTGAGTAATACAAAAAGGATGTGCAGCAGCCGCTATACAACTACATGATAAAAGTTTACATTCTTGCTCTAATTCAATGCTTCCTTTGTAAACAACCCCCTCTTTTATGGGAGTACATGTAGGCTACACACACACACACAGTAGCCGGACGTAATGGACAATTTCATAATTCGCTCCAGAGCTCGACAAACGCAGACAAAGGAGGGAAATGGCAAGAGATACGCCAATCATTGATCACTGAAAGATTTCAGACAAAGGGAGTCCAAACAAAATGAGGCTGCTGCTTTTCTTCCCTGTGGCATGTTCCGTGTCACGCCACAGCTCCAGTACAACCAAATCCTCACAATAAAGGAAATCACTGACAAGACTCTCTCACAAGAGGTCTGACCCCATTTTAACGCCATACAGGTGGCATTGTGCTGCTAAAACAGGAAGCAAAAGCCCTTTTCAAAAGGATGTAGGACCAAGCTAGGAGGTTAAAACAGTGCTCTTTATAGTCCTATGGTGGTTAGTAACCGTGGTGGTTAGTGAGGAAAATGCAGCCTTACCTTCTCACAAGCAAAACAAGACTAAAATAGCGTGGCAGATTGAGATTGCACATCACATAATGCATTTTTATGCCCAGCTCCTCATGGGAAGAGAAAGCGTATGACCTAAAACTATTTCTAATATGGAAATGACACTACTTGAACACATCCGATTGCTTGCCGCGACTCGATTCAGAATAAATTGAACACCGATTGCCGTAGTTTTCTGGGTGATTTCCCTGGCTGGATTCTCTGGTATTCATGTCATACTGCTGCTGCTTAGCCTAGCGGACTACATCAACACTGACGACCTATGAACTATGTTTACAGCCAGCCAAACTCCCTCCCACAGAAACACCATCATCAGCCCTGCACTGCACTGCACACACACTCCAGGAAATGCAGCCAGCTGAAGAGGACAAAAACATGGGACTAGAGGAGACAAACATAAGCTAAGGTGGTTTGAGAAGTACCCTTGTTTACTACCTCTTTAGCAGGGGTGTCAAACTCATCCCATGGCGGGCCGAGGGTTTTTCCTTTAAATTAAGACCTTTCAAAACTTTTTCACCTCTTCCAGCATTGGGGAACATCCCGCACCCCACACGTCTATTTCTATGGGCACAAACTGTTCACACTCACATTTACATTTTAGTCATTTAGCAGACGCTCTTATCCAGAGCGACTTACAGTTAGTGAGTGCATACATATTATTTTTATTTTTATTTTTTATTTTTTTCATCGAACCCACAACCCTGGCGTTGCAAACGCCATGCTCTACCAACTGAGCTACATCCCTGCTGGCCATTCCCTCCCCTACCCTCCCCTACCCTGGGCCAATTGTGCGCCGCCCCATGGGTCTCCCGGTCGCGGCCGGCTACGACAGAGCCTGGATTCGAACCAGGATCTCTAGTGGCACAGCTAGCACTGCGATGCAGTGCCTTATACCACTGTGCCACTCGGGAGTCTACTGCACTGTTGGAGCTTGGAACACAAGTATTTCACTACACCCACAATAACATCTGCTAAATATGTGTATGTGACCAATTCAATTTGATTTTAAATGTAGCAGTTTTAAAGCTAATTTCCTTGCAATTCTATACACGTGTATTCATGTGATATTTGAGTGACAAAAAAATTACAACAATATCTATGGGCTAAAAAACCTAAATAAAATAACGTTAGCTGACATGGGCTAGTTGATCTGGACATTTCTGACAAGTTATAAATAGCTCTCTAAGGTATGCAATGACTAACATGACAAGAGGAACTGATGATGCACTACCCAATTTCGAAACTGCATTCTACTATTAAAACTTTCAAGGGTAAGTTTAAAGCCAGACTAAGTTCCTTTAAAAAAATTAAACCCGCACCCCCCAGTTTGGGAACCACTGACCTAGACAACCAGGTGAGGGGAGTTCCTTACTAATTAGTGACCTTAATTAATCAATCAAGTACAAGGGTGGAGTGAAAACCAGCAGACACTCGGCCCTCCATGGAATGAGTTTGACACACGCTCTATAGGGTATTAAAACTAGTGCAGTGCATTTCACCCCAGTGCTGATTTCAGGCAGTATTTCAGGCAGTAGCCCAATTCAGCATGCAGTGCAGAGCTCAGTCTCTGACTGGTTACTGGCGTTTGGACAATGCAGGTGTCAGACAGAACACAACGCCTGTCTGGAATAGCAATTCAGCTGAGTGAATCTGCGGAGGGACTTGTTTAAAGTGGAGGTCGAACAAGAAGTGACAGTTGGATTTTACTGCTCTGACTGCGTGACAACCGTTGCTAATACTGCACGTTTTATATGGCTGTATTTCCTCCAGTCTGGCTCCTATGGCTGCTGTCCTCAAGCCTCTCTGACCATCGCCATCAGCAAAAAAAGAGAATCTGTCACTTTTTCTGAGTTGGAAACAAACAGCCATTGAATGACATGCACGAGATTACCCTGTGAAGGTCACAATTTACTCTAGCCTTTCAGCCCCCTTTCACAACAAAACACCAAGCCTTTTTTACGACAGAAAGAATGTCATCTGGCCATTTCCAAATCTCAAGGCATGGTGATACCGTTCACTATCAGCAACAATTGTCTCTAACAGGACCAGTGGGTTAGGCTGTATAAAGGCCTATATTCTGATTGGTTCTCTCTAACACAAGAACATACATTTTTTTGTCATTTAACTCTTATCCAGAGCGACTTACAGAAGTGAGTGCATAGATGTTCGTACTTTTTTGTACTGCTCCCCCATGGGAATTGAACCCACAATCCTGGCGTTGCAAGCACCATGCTCTACCAACTGAGCCACACGGGACACACACACGCCTTGAGAGGTGCTGCTGATGATAAACTAAGCAGGTTACGGCAAAGTGCCATAGCACCGACCACCACTCACCTCACTAGCTCTCTCTCGCTCTCTCCGCCCGGTCTGCCTCTGCTGCACCCTCACCCTCACCCAGCCCAGCACTCAGTGCTTGGTCAGCACTGATCTGAGGCTCAGGCTGAGCCCATGACTGCTCAATCAGGCCCACAGAAACACTACCGCCTTGTCGGCTCAGATAACCAACCGCTTCATCACTTGAGAAAACACGACAGCCATGATCCACTAAACTCTTTCATACCTCTCATTACATCCAGGGCTAAGATTACAAAGGGCAAAAAATAACTAAAACATTTTTAAAGTCGTCTTTCTTCTCATGCAAAACTTTCCACAGACAGCGCCTTATCTTCAAACAAGAGAAACAAAAACTTTGACCTTGAAAAACCAGAAGAATGTTGTTTTGGTCACGCTCAGTTTATGTTCTTGTTTAGAAATGATAGTGGATAGGATATAGCTCAATAGTGGAACAGTACTTCAGTCTCTCACCCCGGGAGTGATGACCAATGGACATGGCGTATTTGATATTTGGCACACCAAAATTAGCATACCACACTGTCCAGGATGTGGATTTGAGACCAGGAAAGTAAAAGGCTGGTGAAATTCAACTAAAGACACCATTTGACCCAACCACATCCAAGCGAATGTCACGTTTCAGTAACTAAGCAGGGCCTACAACAAATCACCTGCCATTTTTCTCAGAATTTCATGGTTGTCAGAAAACGAACTCACAGACACTGAACTCAAGACCAAGATCACAGCCAGCCAGTCTTTTGTGATTAATTAGAAAAGAAAATACTAAATTAATAATCAATATTATAATATATCCATCTCGTGTCTCAACCCCGCCAGCTTGATGTTCATGCCAAGTATCACACTTTCTCCCAGCTCATTCCCCTTCCTTCCCCGTCATCACTTGATCTCCACCTCAGCTTTACTGTCCTAGCTGGCATGATTATGTATGACCTAGGGCTGGGAGATATGGCCTAAAAATAATCTTGATTTTTTCAAACTTATGGGTGATTCACAACATACATACATACATACATACATACATACTGAACAAAAATATAAATGCAACATGTAAAGTGTTGGTCCCATGTTTCATGAGCTGAAATATTAACGTTAGGTGGTTGGTAGCTGCTGTACTTAATTACGGCTACTGATTGCAGTCTGCCAGTTTGGCTTTATACATAGCTTGAGCTTTGTCGAGTAAGGCTTAAACTATGTATTTAGATTGTAGTTAGGTAGTATAGGTAGGCATCGTGGGCTGTTGTGGGTAGTTGTTGTGTAGTTATTGTAGGTTACTTTTGTATTCGGCGGTGCCGGGTGTAGCACGAAGCTAGCTAGCTAACTCACCTCCTGGATTAGCTGGCGAGTAGCTATTAGCAACGGTAGCAACTAAAAACAATATCCTTTTAGCCAGCTACATTCGTTCGCAGCGACGCCGTTTTTCAAACAAAGTCAACACAGCAGCCATTGCTAGCTAGCCAACACTACCAGCTGGCTGTACTGTAGTAGCTAAATACAATATCTTTGTCCTAGCTACCCAACGTTTAATCATTGCTGCGTTATGAAAGGTAAGCTTGGCTTCTCATATGGTGTTGAGTAAAGCTTAAACCATGTATTTAGATTGTAGGTAGGTATTGTAGTTAGGTATTATAGGTAGCTTACTCAGGTAGTTATTGTAGGTTATTGTAGGTAATTATTGTAGGTAAGTATTGTATTCGGCGGACCCCGGCGAAGCACGAGGCTAGCTTACCCACTACTTGGACCAACAAAGCTAGCTAGCTAGCTAGCGGGTAGCTACTGGTAACTTTTAGCAACTGTGGTTAGTTGTTTCCAATGTTATTTCATGCTTAAGAGTACCTGTGATTGAGCCAGCTAGCTGCCACCATTCAGCTGTTTTTCTAACCTCATTATCCGAGGCATTAACGTTAGGTGGTTGGTAGCTGCTGTACTTAATTACAGCTACTGATAACAGTCTGCTGTAGTTTACAACAATTCTAATTTCTAAAGTGGAAGTTGGGAGAGTTTTATTCGGGTGGTTCAGTGAAACAATTATAGTTTCTGAGCCCATTTAAGCTTAATATCCTTGTAATCTATCGCCCTCCAGGTTCCCTTGGAGAGTTCATCAATGAGCTTGACAAGTTCCTTTCCTGAGGATGGCTCACCCTTCACAGTTTTGGGGGATTTCAACCTCCCTACGTCTACATTTGACTCATTTCTCTCTGCCTCCTTTCCACTCCTCTCCTCTTTTGACCTCACCCTCTCACCGTCCCCCCCTACTCACAAGGCAGGCAATACGCTTGACTTCATCTTTACTAGATGTTGCTCTTCTACTAATCTCACTGCAACTCCCTCCATGTCTCCGACCACTACTTTGTATCCTTTTCTCTCTCGCTCTCCTCCAACACTACTCACTCTGCCCCTACACAGATGGTAACGCGCCGCCGCAACCTTCGCTCTCTCTCTCCCACTACTCTCTCCTCTTCCATCCTATCATCTCTTCCCTCTGCTCAAACCTTCTCCCTCCAATCTCCTGATTCTGCCTCCTCAACCCTCCTCTCCTCCCTTTCTGCATCCTTTGACTCCCTGTGTCCCCTATCCTCCCGGCCGGCTCGGTCCTCCCCTCCAGCTCCGTGGCTTGATGACTCATTGCGAGCTCACAGAACAGAGCTCCGGGCAGCTGAGCGGAAATGGAAGAAAACTAAACTCCCTGCCGACCTGGCATCTTTTCACTCCCTCCTCTCTACATTTTCTTCATCTGTTTCTGCTGCTAAGGCCACTTTCTACCACTCTAAATTCCAAGCATCTGCCTCTAACCCTAGGAAGCTCTTTGCCACATTCTCCTCACTGCTGGCCATGTCCCTTCCGTCTTCAAGAGAGCGAGAGTTGCACCCTTCTCAAAAAACCAACACTCGATCCCACTGATGTCAACAACTACAGACCAGTATCCCTTCTTTCTTTTCTTTCCAAAACTATTGAGCGTGCCGTCTTTAGCCAACTCTCTTGCTATCTCTCTCAGAATGACCTTCTTGATCCAAACCAGTCAGGTTTCAGGACTGGTCATTCAACTGAGACTGCTCTTCTCTGTGTCACGGAGGCTCTCCGCACTGCTAAAGCTAACCCTCTCTCCTCTGCTCTTGTCCTTCTAGACCTGTCTGCTGCCTTTGATACTGTGAACCATCAGATCCTCCCTCTCCACCCTCTCCGAGCTGGGCATCTCCGGCGCGGCTCACTCCTGGATTGCGTCCTACCTGACCGGTCGCTCCTACCAAGTGGCGTGGCGAGAAGCTGTCTCCGCACCACGTGCTCTCACCACTGGTGTCCCCCAGGGCTCAGTTCTAGGCCCTCTCCTTTTCTCCCTATACACCAAGTCACTTGGCTCTGTCATATCCTCACATGGCCTCTCCTATCATTGCTACGCTGACGATACACAACTAATCTTCTCCTTTCCCCCTTCTGATAACCAGGTGGCGAATCGCATCTCTGCATGTCTGGCCGACATATCAGTATGGATGACGGATCACCACCTCAAGCTGAACCCTGGCAAGACGGAGCTGCTCTTCCTCCCGGGGAAGGACTGCCCGTTCCATGATCTCGCCATCACGGTTGACAACTCTGTTGTGTCCTCCTCCCAGAGTGCGAAGAGCCTTGGCATGACCCTGGACAACACCGTCGTTCTCCGCTAACATCAAGGCGGTGACCCGATCCTGCAGGTTCATGCTCTACAACATTCGGAGAGTATGACCCTGCCTTACACAGGAAGCGGCACAGGTCCTAATCCAGGCACTTGTCATCTCCCGTCTGGATTACTGCAACTCGCTGTTGGCTGGGCTCCCTGCCTGTGCCATTAAACCCCTACAACTCATCCAGAATGCCGCAGCCCGTCTGGTGTTCAACCTTCCCAAGTTCTCTCACGTCACCCCCCTCCTCCGCACACTCCACTGGCTTCCAGTTGAAGCTCGCATCCGTTACAAGACCATGGTGCTTGCCTATGGAGCAGTGAGGGGAACGGCACCTCCGTACCTTCAGGCTCTGATCAGTCCCTACACCCAAACGAGGGCATTGCGTTCATCCACCTCTGGCCTGCTGGCTCCCCTTCCTCTGCGGAAGCATAGTTCCCGCTCAGCCCAGTCAAAACTGTTCGCTGCTCTGGCACCCCAATGGTGGAACAAGCTCCCTCACGACGCCAGGACAGCGGAGTCACTCACCACCTTCCGGAGACATTTGAAACCCCACCTCTTTAAGGAATACCTGGGATAGGATGAAGTAATCCGTCTAGCCCCCCCCCCCAAAAAAATAAATAAATAATAATAATAAAATAAAAAAAATAAAAAATTGTTGTAAAGTGGTTAACCCACTGGCTATAGGGTGAATGCACCAATTTGTAAGTTGCTCTGGATAAGAGCGTCTGCTAAATGACTTAAATGTAAATGAAATAAAAGATCCCAGAAATTGTCCATATGCACAAAAAGCATATTTCTCTCCAATTTGTTCACAAATTTGTTAACATCCCTGTTAGTGAGCATTTCTCCTTTGCCAAGATAATCCATCCACCTGACAGGTGTGGCATATCAAGAAGCTGATAAAACAGCATGATCATTACACTGGTGGACCTTCTGCTTGGGACAATAAAAAGTATGCAGTTTTGTCACACAACAATGCCACAGATGTCTCAAATTGAAGGAGCGTGCAATTGGCATGGTGACTGCAGGAATGTCCACCAGAGCTGTTGCCAGAGAATTTAATGTTTATTTCTCTACCATAAGCAGCCTCCAACGTCGTTTTAGAGAATTTAGCAGTAAAACCAACCAGCCTCACAACCACAGACTACGTGTAACCACGCCAGCCCAGGACCTCCACATTCGCCTTCATCACCTGCGGGATCGTCTGAGACCAACCACCCGGAAAGCTGATGAAACTGAGAAGTATTTGTATGTAAGTAATAAAGCCCTTTTTTTGGCGCCGGAGAAGATGGCTGCCGTTTTACAGCCCTCTAACCAATTGTACTATTATGTGTGTTTTTCCGCGTTGTGTAATTTATTTTGTAAATAAATGTTTCTGCCATCGTCTCTTATAACCAAAAAGAGCTTCTGGATATCAGGACAGCGATTACTCACCTCCTATTGGACGAAGATTTTTTCTTCAACGAGGCGGCCGCAAAGGATATCCTATAGACACCCGACAAGGCCCAAATCCCCATCATTCACATGAGGAAGAGACTGAGATTTCGTGGACGTAGGTCGGGGTGCCTTGTAAGGATCCGACGGCGAGCGAGTAAACTGCCGCTCCCATCAATCCTATTAGCCAATCCTCAATCATTTGAGAATAAATTGGATGACCTAAGATTACGGTTATCCTACCAACTGGACATTAAAAACTGTAATATCTTATGTTTCACCGAGTCGTGGCTGAACGACGACATGGACAACATACAGCTAGGATAGGATAGAACGGCTGACTCCGGTAAGACAAGGGGTGGCGGTCTGTGTATATTTGTAAACAACAGCTGGTGCACAAAATCAAATACTAAGGAAGTCTCGAGGTTTTGCTCGCCTGAGGTAGAGTATCTTATGATAAGCTGTAGACCACACTATTTACCAAGAGAGTTTTCATCTATATTTTTCATAGCTGTCTATTTACCACTACAAACCAATGCTGGCATTAAGATTGCACTGAATGAGCTGTATAAGGCCATAAGTAAACAGGAAAACGCTCATCCAGAGGCAGCGCTCCTAGTGGCCTGGGACTTTAATGCAGGGAAACTTAAATCCATTCTACCTAATTTCTACCAGCATGTTAAATGTGCAACCAGAGGAAAATAAAAACTCTAGACCACCTTTACTCCACACACAGAGACGCATACAAAGCTCTTCCTCGCCCTCCATTTGGCAAATCTGACCATAACTCTATCCTCCTGATTCCTGCTTATAAGCAAAAACTAAAGCAGGAAGCACCAGTGACTCGGTTAATAAAAAAAGTGGTCAGATGACGCAGATGCTAAGCTACAGGACTGTTTTGCTGGCACAGACTGGAACATGTTCCGGGATTCTTCAGATAGCATTGAGGAGTACACCACATCAGTCACTGGCTTCATCAATAAGTGAATCGATCATGTTGTCCCCACAGTGACCGTACGTACGTACGTACCAACCAGAAGCCATGGATTACAGGAAACATCCGCACTGAGCTAAAGGGTAGAGCTGCCGCTTTCAAGGAGCGGGACTCTAACCCGGACGCTTATAAGAAATCCCGCTATGCCCTCAGACGAACCATCAAACAGGCAAAGAGTCAATACAGGACTAAGATTGAATCGTACTACACCGGCTCTGACGCTCGTCGGATGTGGCAGGGCTTGAAAACTATTACAGACTACAAAAGGGAAGCACAGCCGCGAGCTGCCCAGTGACACAAGACTTCCAGACGAGCTAAACCACTTCTATGCTCACTTTGAGGCAAGCAACACTGAAGCATGCATGAGAGCACCAGCTGTTCTGGATGACTATGTGATCACGCTCTCCGTAGCCGATGTGAGTAAGACTTTTAAGCAGGTAAACATTCACAAGGCCGCAGGGCCAGACGGATTACCAGGACGTGTACTCCGAGCATGTGATGACCAACTGGCAAGTGTCTTCACTGACATTTTCATGTCCCTGACTGAGTCTGTAATACCAACATGTTTCAAACAGACCACCATAGTCCCCGTGCCCAAGGACACTAAGATAACCTGCCTAAATGACTACCGACCCGTAGCACTGACGTCTGTAGCCATGAAGTGCTTTGAAAGGCTGGTCATGGCTCACATCAACACCATTATCCCAGAAACCCTAGACCCACTCCAATTTGCATACCGCCCCAACAGATCCACAGATGATGCAATCTCTATTGCACTCCACACCGCCCTTTCCCACCTGGACAAGAGGAACACCTACATGAAAATGCTATTCATTGACTACAGCTCAGCATTCAACACCATAGTGCCCTCATCACTAAGCTAAGGATCCTGGGACTAAACACCTCCCTCTGCAACTGGATCCTGGACTTCCTGACGGGCCGCCCCCAGGTGGTAAGGGTAGGTAACAACACATCTGCCACACTGATCCTCAACACGGGGGCCCCTCAGGGGTGCGTGCTCAGTCCCCTTTGTACTCTCTGTTCACCCATGACTGCATGGCCAGGCACGACTCCAACACCATCATTAAGTTTGCCGACGACACAACAGTGGTAGGCATGATCACCGACAACGATGAGACGGCCTATAGGGAGGAGGTCAGAGACCTGGCCGTGTGGTGCCAGGATAACAACCTCTCCCTCAACGTGATCAAGAAAAAGGAGATGATTGTGGACTACAGGAAAAAAAAAGAGGACTGAGCACGCCCCCATTCTCATCGACGGGGCTGTAGTGGAACAGGTTGAGAGCTTCAAGTTCCTTGGTGTACACATAACCAAAAACTATCATGGTCCAAACACACCAAGACAGTTGTGAAGAGGGCACGACAAAGCCTATTCCCCCTCAGGAGACTGAAAAGATTTGGCATGGGTCCTCAGATCCTCAATAAATTCTACAGCTGCACCATCGAGAGCATCCTGACTGGTTGCATCACCACCTGGTATGGCAACTGCTTGGCATCCGACCGCAAGGCACTACAGAGGGTAGTGCGTACGGCCCAGTACATCACTGGGGCCAAGCTTCCTGCCATCCAGGACCTCTATACCAGGCGGTGTCAGAGGAAGGCCCTCAAAATTGTCAGACTCCAGCCACCCTAGTCATAGACAGTTCTCTCTGCTACCGCACGGCAAGCGGTACCGGAGTGCCAAGTCTAGGTCCAAAACACTTCTCAACAGCTTCTACCAGCCATAAGACTCCTGAACAGCTAATCATGGCTACTCTGACTATTTGCACTGCCCCCCCCCCCCCCCCATATTTTTACGCTGCGCTACTCTGTTAATTATTTATGCATAGTCACTTTAACTCTACCCACATGTACATATTACTTCAACTAGCCGGTGCCCCCGCACATTGACTCTGCACCGGTACCCCCATGTATATATAGCCTCCCTACTGTTATTTTATTTTACTTCCGCTCTTTTTTTCCCCTCAACGCTTTTGTTGTTTTATTCTACTTTTTTATTAAAAATAAATGCACTGTTGGTTAAGGGCTGTAAGTAAGCATTTACATTTCACTGTAATGTCTGCACCTGTTGTATTCGGCACATGTTGCCAATAAAATTTGATATGATTTGATTTTGTGGGGGAAACCTAATTCTGATTGGCTGGGCCTGGCTCCCCAGTGGGTGGGCCTATGCCCTCCCAAGCCCACCCATGGCTGCGCCCCTGCCCAGTCATGTGAAATCCATAGATTAGGGCCTAATTTATTTATTTCAAATTGACTTATTTCCTTATATGAACTCATTAAAATCGTTGAAATTTTTGTCCATTAAAATAACATCAAATTGATCAGAAATACAGTGTAGACATTGTTAATGTTGTAAATGGCTATTGTAGCTGGAAACTGCTGATTTTTAATGGAATATCTACATAGGCGTACAGACCCCTCACAGGTCCTCAACTGGCAGCTTCATTAAATAGTACCCGCAAATCACCAGTCTCAACGTCAACAGTGAAGAGGCGACTCCGGGATGCTGACCTAGGCAGAGTTGCAAAGAAAAAATCCAGTGTCCGTGTTCTTTTGCCCATCTTAATCTTTTATTTTTATTGGCCAGTCTGAGATATGGCTTTTTCTTTGCTACTCTGCCTAGAAGGTCAGCATCCCGGAGTCACCTCTTCACTGTTGACGTTGAGACTGGTGTTTTGCGGGTACTATTTAATGAAGCTGCCAGTTGAGGACCTGTGAGGCGTCTGTTTCTCAAACTAGACACGCTAATGTATTTGTACTCTTGCTCAGTTGTGCACCGGGGCCTCCCACTCCTCTTTCTATTCTGGTTAGAGCCAGTTTGCGCTGTTCTGTGAAGGGAGTAGTACACAGCGTTGTACGAGATCTGCAGTTTCTTGGCAATTTCTCGCATGAACTAGCCTTCATTTCTCAGAACAAGAATAGACTGACGAGTTTAAGAAAGTTATTTGTTTTTGGCCATTTTGATCCTGTAATCGAACCCACAATTGCTGATGCGCCAGATACTCAACTAGTCTCAAGAAGGCCAATTTTATTGCTTCTTTAAAATCAGCACAACAGTTTTCAGCTGTGCTAACATAATTGCAAAAGGGTTTACTAATGATCAATTAGCCTTTTAAAATGATCAACTTAAAGCAAACACAACATGCCATTGGAACACAGGACTGATGGTTGCTGATAATGGGCCTCTGTACGCCTATGTAGATATTCCATTAAAAGTCAGCCGTTTCCAGCTACAATAGCCATTTACAACATTAACAATGTATACACTGTATTTGTGATCAATTTGATGTTATTTTAATGGACAAAACAATTGCTTTACTTTCAAAAACAAGGACATTTCTAAGTGACTCCAAACTTTTGAACGGTAGTGTATGTTTTTTTATTTTATTCTCTAAATAAGCTTTGTTGTACAATTAAAGGTAAAATACACCGCATTTCAAACAGTCGTCAATAATCGAATGAATTCAGAGCTTGTGTAATGATACATAGGCTAAATATGAGCTTTCCACAATCATAAGACCCACTAATAATTAAATTAATTCATTGCTTTTTTTGCAATAATCACTGATCTGGCTTTCAAGTCAGTCTATCAAAATGCCCTTTTTGTTACAAATTTAACCAGAACCATGCATAATGCAACAAAGATGACCAACTTCTTGTAGCAGGCATGGAAATTAACACAGCTAGGTCTCAAACAATTTCACGTGCTAGTGAGTAGCCAGCAAATTGTTATATTGGATCTATTTGCTAGCTAACAAGGTAGAAAAGTTGAATTGTTATGAAACCATTGGCTAAATATTACTTTTTCCTTGTTATATGTACATATCTACCTCAATTACTTCGTACCCCCGCACATCGACTTGGTACTGGTACCCCTTGTATATACCCAAGTTATCATTACTCATTGTGTATCTATTTCTACTTTTATTATTACGTGTTTTACTTTTCTATTATTTCTCTGTTTTCTTTCTCTCTGCATTGTTGGGAAGGACCCGTAAGTAAGCATTTCACTGTTGGTCCACTCCTATTGTTTACAAAGCATGTGACAAATAAAATTGTATTTGAACACACCCTTCTGTCTCAAACTGTTTGAACAGCATGCTAGCCTGTCCACTTTGTTCAATGTTGAAATCAAGTGGCCTACCTTATTTCTCATAATGAGAACGAGTTGCCTATTCCTTATATAATCGTTTTTATGCTCAATGCATATTTATAAAACACAGACTAGACAGTTCGTATAACAGTCTGTGGCTAAAATGCTGCTAGCGGTACATGGTACCGCAATGCCGCGCACGACAAACTGCGCATTCATTTTACAGAACCAATTAAATTGATACTCTCATTTTAGTAGGGTCTGCTCTTTGCGCAATTTGAGGAGTTGAGACATAAAAAAGGTGTAGTTATAAAAGGTTAACTTCTCCTCTATTACAGTAAAATAATGTCTCAATGTGTTTCAGTGTCCATATATGCGATTCTGTTGGACCAAACCTCAAATGCAAATAGCGAGTTGAAACCGCTTGTTGTCAGAGAGGAAGAAGTGATCTTTCATCTTTGTTGTTCTGAGTGGCAGGGACTGGGAGGAGCTTGGTGTGTAAATAGAAAGGTGCACAGTCACTGCAGAAGGAGCGAAGGAGACGTGAGAACAAGCGGACAAACACTCAAAAAATACAAATAAAAACTTGATTAGAGCGATACAGGCATTTGGAATATTGTTCTAAAACATATTCGAATTAATCAAATTAATTATACGAACCAGATCACAGTAAAAAACATTTCTGGGTTGCAATAAATTGCCAGATTTGTTCTTACTTTGTACAGATGCTGGAAAACCTGTGTTGCAGAAATGCAGACCTGCTAATGGCATCTTTCAGGATTACTCAGAATGATGTGACTGGCCTGGCAGCCTCTTGTTAGGAGGAGGGCCTGTTGTGGGTGAGGAGAGCGAGAGGCGGGTCAGTGATCCGATTCGGGCAGCCTTATCTCGTGACATAAAACAGATAGCCGTATCAGACTGGCCTCATCCACTAACTGTTCCTGTCAGATAGAGGAAGGGGCACAAACAACCTTCATGTCCCCAGTGCCTCTACTGGGAAACCTACCCAGGCCAGATCAGCCACTCTGATCAAGTCGCGTCGCCCTGCGCCAGTTTAGTAAGGACCGTCCCGCCTGTTACTGCGTTGGTGTTGTTGTTGAACAAATAGGTAGGAGGCAATGAAGTGTAGTGTGGCTGTGTGGGTCTAGATTCCTAAGTGATTGCCCTGAAGCTGAAGACAAAACAACTTCATAGTACAAAGTTGTGGTGATGTTATGTAACTGGAGGCCATTGGGTCTGGTGTGGGGTGGAGTGGGGCTGATTCTGCAGGCTTTACCAGCTAGGTGAGGAGGGCTTTTTGACCTAATTTCACCTGCTGGCTAACATGCAAATCCCCATGAAAAACAGAACACTCTACGAAGATATAGCCTGGTCCCAGATCTGTTTGTGTGGTCTTGCCAACTCCTATGGTCAGATCTGGGACCAGACTAACTACGATATTGAAACTGTAAGAGTTCTAATCAGGCTCATTCCCTCTGCTGTCCTAATGGGACAACAACAACATGACACCGTCCATGTGAATTACCAAACTAAACACCACGTAACAGCAGACGCACAACCTTGGCCCTGTAAACCAATCACAACAGCCCTGCAAGCTAATCACCTGCTCTGAAAACCATGTCATATCACCACGGGCACCAGCGTTCTGACTGGGATTTAAAGGAGCTGATTGGGATGTTTCACTTATAAAACCAACCATATTATTTCTTCAGCCCCAACCAGACCGCTGTTGTTGATTGGGATGTTTCATAAAACCACATTCTTCCTTTACCCCCTACCGAACCCCTGTTCTTGTTCCTAAGCCCTTCCATGTAATATAATAATAATATGCCATTTAGCAGACGCTTTTATCCAAAGCGACTTACAGTCATGCGTGCATACATTTTTGTGTATGGGTGGTCCCGGGGATCGAACCCACTACCTTGGCGTTACAAGCGCCGTGCTCTACCAGCTGAGCTACAGAGGCCCCTGTTAAGGTCTAGCTACATCAACACCACCAGCTGACAAGGGATGGAGGGATCGAGGAGAGTGGATAGGCAGTCTCACTCCACAGGGATGTTTCACAGCTATACTGGAGAACATTCAAAATGTCAATCAAATCAAAAAAATAAAAAATTGGCCACATGCGCCGAATATGTGACTCACTGCCCAGTAACAGACAACCAAACACCTACCCCAACCTTTCATAAAGTATGGGTCTCGACGGGACATGTTAATGGTGGGTCACGACATGTATAAAAAATAAAATAAAATAAAAACACTTGGGATGGGTAAGTTGAGACCCCGAACTCAGTCGGGGTCTCAACTTACTGTTAAGAGTTAGAATATCCAAATACAATTTCGACATTTGTTTGTGCCTCTGCAGTTTCTCTCTTATGTTATGTTATGTTATGTCAGTCACTCAAGAATTAGCCATGTCAGCTAAAAATACTTAGCTGGCTAGACTAATTTACCAGTCATCTAAACTTGAACTAATCATGGCGAATACCGACCGGGCATGCAGGGCACGTGCCCAGGGGCCCTGACTTCCAGGGGGCCCCCATTGATTTTGTTAGTCAATCTTACTCAGATATCATTAACATGGCATAGGTCATGGCAAAATGTGTAGAATTGCAGAAAATTAGCTGCAAAACTGAATATTTTTCTCTCTCTGCCCCATGGCAAAATAAGTAGAATTGCATAATTTATTGTATAAAATTGCACCATTTTGTCTCTGCCCCATCGCAGAAAACTTGCTTTAAAATAGCTATATTTTCTCTACATCCCATGGCAAAATGGGTAGAATTGCAGGAAATTAAAGGGATACTTCGGGATTTTGGCAATGAAGGACGTTAGAGGTAGTTGCGCTAACGCTAGTTAGCATTGGCTCCCAGAACTACAGTGCATTCAGAGCCCTTGACTTTTTCCACATTTTGTTACATCACAGCCTTATTCTAAAATTGATTAAATTAAATGTCTTCATCAATCTACACACAATAACCCATAATGACAAAGCGAACACAGGTTTAGACATTTTTGAGAATGTATTAAAAATAACAGAAATTTCTTATTTACAAAAGTATTCAGACCCTTTGCTATGAGACTCGAAATTGAGCTCCGGTGCATCCTGTTTCCATTGATCATCCTTGAGCTGTTTCTAGAACTTGACTGGAGTCAACCTGTGGTAAATTCAATTGATTGGACATAATTTGGAAAGGCACACACACCTGTCTTTATAAGGTATCACAGTTGACAGTGCATGTCAGAGCAAAAACCAAGCCATGAGGTCGAAGGAATTGTCTGTAGAGCTCAGACACAGGATTGTGTCGAGGCACAGATCTGGGGAAGGGTACCAAAAAATTTCTGCAGCATTGAAGGTCCCCAAGAACACAGTGGCCTCAATCATTCTTAAATGGAAGAAGTTTGGAACCACCAAGACTCTTCCTAGAGCTGGCTGCCCGTCAAACTGAGCAATCGCGGGAGAAGGGCCTTGGGCAGGGAGGTGACCAAGAACCCGATTGTCACTCTGACAAAGCTCCAGAGTACCTCTGTGGAGCTGGGAGAACCTTCCAGAAGGACAACCATCTCTGCAGCACTCCACTAATCAGGCCTTTATGGTAGAGTGGCCAGACAGAAGCCGCTCCTCAGTAAAAGACACGACAGCCCTTTTGGAGTTTGCCAAAAGGCACCTAAAGGACTCTGACCATGAGAAAAAAGATTATCTGGTCTGATGAAACCAAGATGTAACTCTTTGGCCTGAATGCCAAGCATCACGTCTGGAGGAAACCTGGCACCATCCCTACGGTGAAGCATGGTGGTGGCAGCATCATGCTGTGGGGATGTTTTTCAACGGCAGGGACTGGGAGACTAGTCAGGATCGAGGGAAAGATGAACGGAGCAAAGTAGAGAGAGATCCTTGATGAAAACCTGCTCCAGAGCACTCAGGACCTCAGACTGGGGCGAAGGTTCTCCTTCCAACAGGACAACAACCCTATGCACACAGCGAAGACAACGCAGGAGTGGCTTCGGGACAAGTCTCTGAATGTCCTTGAGTGCCCCAGCCAGTGCCTGGACTTGAACCTGATCGAACATGTCTGGAGAAACCTGAAAATAGCTGTGCAGCGACTCTCCCCATCCAACCTGACAGCGCTTGAGAGGATCTGCAGAGAAGAATGGGAGACACTCCCCAAATACAGGTGTGCCAAGCTTGTAGCATCATACCCAAGAAGACTCAAGGCTGTAATCGCTGCCAAAGGTGCTTAAACAAAGTACTGAGTAAAGGGTCTGAATACTTATGTAAATGTTATATTTCCATTGCTTTGTCATTATGGGGTATTGTGTGTAGATTAATGAAGGGGAAAAAAAACTATAATCCATTTTAGAATAAGGCTGTAGTGTAACAAAATGTGGAAAAGGTCAAGGGGTCTGAATACTTTCCGAATGCACTGTAACTAACTTCCTTCATACTGGACACAGAGACATACAAATGGTATCCACGAGTTCATCTGACTGTGGGGAAGTAGATAAATGTCCTTGCTAAAATCCCGAAGTATCCCTTTAACTTCAATTTCTCTTTCTGCCGTCAAGACGGTGGGCCACTAAAATGCTTTGTCTGCGAGGTGGGCCACCAAAAGGGGGCATGTTTTCATGTGCTTGGGTCCCAGGAAAACACTGAATTTCAAAATGTGGGTCCAGGCTGAAAAAGTTATAGAATCCCTGACCTATCCCTTTTCAGAACCCAGTCTGGTATGGATGAGGGGAAACGGTGTGGCTTGACAGCTAGTCGCTCTCCAAAATTGTGGGGACTCAAGTGTGGTGAACGTGGGGTAGAGTGGTTTGACAGCTGTGCTGGAGACCTGAGCTCTGCAGAGGTGGGGCAATAATGACACTAGCTAGTAGCCACCTCAGAGATCAGATTCTTAGTACCTTCCTGTCCAGGAAAAGAGGGTTGCCTGTAGCCTCGCTGTGCAAATGGATATTCCAAAAATGTTAGTCATGTAAGACAAGCAAAGCCACCTGAGGCTATCTGCTATGCAAACAGAAAATACAGTGGGGAAAAAAAGTATTTTGTCAGCCACCAATTGTGCAAGTTCTCCCACTTAAAAAGATGAGAGGCCTGTAATTTTCATCATAGGTACACGTCAACTATGACAGACAAATTGAGGGGAAAAAAATCAAGAAAATCACATTGTAGGATTTTTAATGAATTTATTTGCAAATTATGGTGGAAAATAAGTATTTGGTCACCTACAAACAAGCAAGATTTCTGGCTCTCACAGACCTGTAACTTCTTCAAGAGGCTCCTCTGTCCTCCACTCGTTAC